>NC_056704.1:16482178-17217879 GCF_018831695.1 Puntigrus tetrazona
GTTTGAAATTCTTTTTTTCTGAGGTGAATACCCTTCTGCACCATTACACTTCATTAGCAGCACGCAAACTGACCAATCAATGCACAGACACCTTAACCAGGCATTTTCACACGCAGCTGCTTTTTAGGGTGGTGTTTTCTCTCACCTTTTCCCATATTTCTCTGTCACCGTTACTGTTTTGATAAATTCCCTTGACTTGCTTTATCCTTCTCTCTTTCTTTCTTACACATGCTCAAATGTATACGTCTCAGCATGCACAGAGAACTTTTTCACCTTTCACAGTTTGTGTGTGCTACGTAAGTATAGGTTAGTGGAGTCTGAGAAACACATACAGGCAGTAAATCTTACAGAACTATGATGTAGTGGGAGGAAATTTACTAGCATACGAATTGTACATGTTGTTTGTCTTTCTGTGCGTGTACATCAAGAAAAATAGATGGCCGTACACCACTGTACACAAACCTTTTAACAAAAAGCCATGTATTTGTTTCATGTCATTCTTTGTTTTTTAAAGAGTTGTTTTGTTAATTACCTCTTTAAAAAAGAACTAAATAACTACGAAAGTCAAACTGATTAAATACGAGAACAATTGATGCTTAGTAAAGTAAAATGCACACTAATAAAATAGAGCAAAAATACAATTCGCAATTCACAATATTGTATTAATCGCATTTTATATATGTTTATATTTATATCTTAATTACCAGAGTTTAATCATTGTGATATTCACAATTTCTATTACTATATGTTGTGAACAAAAGCATATTCCAGATATTCAATAATTCACCCAGCCTTCAGCATTCAGAGATCGAAACAGACAAGTACAAAAAGAAAGGGATCCCATCAGAAAAAGGTGACCCACTGAGGCGCCTCTCTTCACAGACTCCATTTACGATTATGACCTGTCCATGTTTATAGCCCTGCTCAAGATGACTCTGCGATTGCTTTATCCTATAATAGGTGGGCTCTCTTATCTCAAACGAGTACTCAGAACCACATAAACTACAGCCAGTCAATCACAGCACCTCCTCAAACAGCACGCTATAGACCTCTGATCTGGTATCACTGATTTATTTCTTCCAGCTGCTTAGACTATTGAATTTTACATCAAACTTAACGAGCAATAGACCAGTGAATTGCTGCCTAGAATCCTGTAAATGACTATTACTTCAAAAAGCTGTTCAAGTCTTAACCACCTTGAAGCATTAGTTTGTTAGCACGAAGTAAGAAAATAAAGCAATAAAGTGCGTCACTCGTTGAGTTTAAATAGCTCTTCGGACTACGCTGATGTAGATTTAATGACAATTTCCCATCTGCTCCGTTGCTTTTTTTTTAAATTGCATTGGTAATTCAGCAGTCTTCAGGAAGCTGAAGGTGTCAAGCATGTTTAGACTGC
Organism: Puntigrus tetrazona; assembly: GCF_018831695.1. Taxonomy (NCBI): domain Eukaryota; kingdom Metazoa; phylum Chordata; class Actinopteri; order Cypriniformes; family Cyprinidae; genus Puntigrus; species Puntigrus tetrazona. The sequence continues at coordinate 16,483,575 of NC_056704.1, forward strand.
GGTGTTAGTTCTCTTGAAGGAAATGGTTTGTGAAAATTGAAGTATGCTGACCTTGAGCTGCGGTCGTGTCCCGTGCAGACTGTCCATTCTGTGGAACGCTGGCAGCGGACACAAAGAGGTCACCTACCGCTAACCATCACAGATCAGCAGTCCGTCAGTAATCAGTGTGGTCTCTCGAGCATGGGACCTTGGGAATGTCATGGCTTTGCCGACTTGTGCAGAAAACTCTTACACACACACACACACACACACCTCTTGCTTTATTTCTACTCAGTGGTACACACTCAATTCAAGTCCCAAGGAAATAGAAGAAAATAACATTTGCACAGTGACAGGCCTGGTGTTTATGTATGACTCGTGATGATTGTTGTATGTCAGAGCTTCTGCGCTTACTGTTTGCACAACCTTGTGCGCGATTTCTGATTTTTTTTTTTTTGTATTTGTTAACCACAGAACATGGCACTGTACATGCAGTCTTTGATTATATATGTGTGCCTTGTGTGAGTATCTGCATAATGAAGTATTTGCTGCTTGTAATACATACCATCTTTTAATCAGCACATCCCATGAGTGGGTGCTTGAAGCTGCCTGCCTGCATTGGCAGTCCTACAGGAAAATTAGTAAAACCAACACTCAAAACATAACACCAAGGTACACACATCAGCTCCTTTCAATCTTTAAGTCAGCAACATCTGGCAATACTTCAAGCAATGATTTTTGCTTCTGTGGATAATTTTAAGCATATTACAGTGAGCCAATATATTCACTGAAAGCCATTGCCTCTGTATTTCTGTGCATCTAGAGGTGTCAAATGGAACTGCGTTTTTTCCTCCAAAAAATATATGTATATACATTTATACAATTTATATTATATTATAAAGTTATTGAGAGAACAGGGAGAACTGATACTGAAAAAGTCTGAAACATCTCTATATTACATATATACTGTATAAACTCTATATTAAACTATAAACTATATATTAAAGGCTTGTGTTGTTATGATGAATTGATAAAAAGACTTTTAGTTCATTTAAATTGAAAGTTACAATACTTTTAATGTTCTATAACACTTAAAGTGTAATATGTGTTAAATGATGATGGCACAAATAATGTGAGTGGTGTGTGTATGATAATTTAAACCCAGACATGAATAAAAATCCAAGAGAGTTACATTACTGGTATATGTGATACTCTATTTGCCATTAAACAATTTAAAATACACTGTTTTATGTTGTTTCTCCATAAATCTACATGGGATTCAGATGAATATATATATATATATATATATATATATATATATATATATATATATATATATATATATATATATATATATATATATATATATATATATATATATTACAAAAGGATATTTATTTATTTACAAATGTTTTAATTAGTTGCAATTAATCAGAAATAATGGGGGGGTTTTCTGTTCAAATTATTATATACAAGCCCTATATAATGTGTGTGTTTTGATATTTTGTAGAATTAACCTATGAACACTGAACAAAGTTAGACACTTCACCTTGCTTTGTCCTTGAGATAAGGCTAGTGAAGGATCTCTGGTAATTAAGTGCTGCTCAGAAGTCTCTAACCACCTCTCTCTGTAGTCTTTGGAGGTGCTCAAACTGTAACATACTGCCTCTGGTTCCAAAGGAAGATAAGGGGCAGGGGAACATGGACCCTATGATCTGCGAGTTGCTAAATCTGTGGGCTTGTTTCAGTGTAAGGTAGCTTGGCTGGGGAGATAGGGAAGACTTAGACGAAATCCTCTTGTTCTGATGGGAGGCAAGGGCCTGGGATTTGCTCACCGTTCCAGAAAAGAATTTCACAGAATATCACCTTCGGTCTGGTCTGTTGCAACTCACTGACTTTTTGACAGTTTTCTGCTGTTTTTTGGTTAGGTTTCATGATTTTCAACTCTTATCTGTTTGAATCCCTGTATATAAAAAAGGACTATAATTTTAATGGTTAAAAAAATTAAAATGCTACCGTAAAACTTAAATGGTTAACAGTAAGTTCCCCTGAGAAATAAAGACCTGCACAAGATATTTCAGATGGTGAGGTACTATTCTTGAAAGTGAGAAGGAATTTAAAGTTTACAGTGAGAAATACATTAATTGGCGTTCCCAGAATTCCCTGCATTGGTTTTCAAATTGGATGCGTTTTCTTTTCAAGTAACTCTGTTGTTTCTTAGGTTTTTTTTTTCTTATCAGTTATGTTTATTAGGTTTGTATTTTAATGCTGTAAAAAAATGTATGTTTATTGCATATTTGAGTTTAGTGTTTGCGTTAAAACCCTAAAACATAAAATGTTGTTTACCGTATTTTTTTTTTAATTTTAGCAACCACAGCTAAAACCAGTGTTTTACCATTGTTTCTTTTTTTAATACATTTTTGAATTAATGTAATATTTAAAAAATCATTGTACTTTATTGTTGTCAATGTGCACATTTATTCATATTTCAAGGATATTGATGTACTTTCTTGGCCTTGTTGTGCACAATTGTATTGGTGCATATTTTTATCAGGATAAATCTTAGCCTTTAAAAAAAAAAAACTTTTTTTTTTTCATCTAATGAAACAACTGCTTTCTGACATCCATATATTATTATTATTATTGTTATTTATTTATTTATGGTTTGGATGTTGTCCTGTTATCCTTAGAATTACATGAGATTCTGCAAATAAACTGAGCTCAGAATGTTTTATATTTCATGTTAAATTTGAACCAAGATAAAAAATAAAGTTTGTGGTTTCAGCTGTTTGATTTGCAGAACTAATATTTAGCATTCGAGAATAGCACACCCACCCAGACCAGACACTGCATGTGCTCAACTGATGCACATGATAAAAGTCGAACGTGTGAACAGTGTTAAATCACTGTGTCCTCTCTGACTGATAAAGCTCTTATTGGTCTCCCTCCCAGAGAGCTGACAACATCATCAATCGCTCTCCCTTCAGGCCCTTTTTCCCCAGCTACAAATTTACTGGACTTAAAGCAAAGCAGTTTTTATCCACACACATACACAAACAAAAGTAAGGGTTCATAAATTCACAGTGATGCTTACCTGGGCCTTTTGTAATTGCTCCCGCAGGAGCTGTGTGTTCAATTCATTCAAACTCTCTTCCCAATTAAACTAGAAACGCAACAAGAAGAAACGACAGAGACGCACAGTGCGCTTAGCCTCATATCGCTTGCCGTTTGTTGTTTAAATCTGAAGCGTGAGGCTTTTTCTGTATTTCTGCACTAGAATTGTTGTTATCAAGTCTAAGTCTACAGTTTTTTTTTCTAAAGTGATCTAATTTTGGCATCTGCTGCAAACTAGAGTTTGTAGTTCGGTTTGTTTCATTGTTGCTGGAATAAAGTCATTCCACCTTCTACTTAAGCTTGACATGTGAAAAATCAGGTACATCTGAACTGACCCTTGACCTCAAATAGACAACTTGTGTAAACCGCATTAGTGTGCATGCTTTTATACTTACCTTACTCTCTTTTCTTTAACAGCAAAAAAGACATGTGCCACTACAGACTTTGCATGTAAGAATGGGCAGTGTGTCCCGGCCCGATGGAGGTGTGATGGAGAACCCGAGTGTCCAGATGGTTCGGATGAAGCAGACTCCACCTGCAGTGAGTAACCTCAGTGTGTGTGTGTGTGTGTGTGTGTGTGTGTGTGTGTTTTATTGTGTTGACTGATTCGGATCGACCAAATAAAAGCAAATGTTAAAAATGGCATCGCCATACCTTGATTTCGGGAAATAATAAAGTGATAGGACAAAACTGAATTTATTATTATTTAATTTTTTTATATTATATTTTTTTACATTTATTTTAAAAATTGCAGTAATGAGATATATAATTTAGAATCCAAAATATTTCAATAAATACCATTCTTTTGAACTTTTTATTCATCGACAAAACCTTGAAAAAGTAAGTATTTTATGTTGAATACAACATTTCTGTTTCATCACTGATAATATAAAGCACCAAATCAGCATATTAGAATGATTTCTGAAGAATAATGTGTACTAATGGCTTCTGAAAATTATAATTAATTAAATTACATTTTAATATATTAAATAAAATTAATGTAAATATTATATAATTTTATATTAAAATAACAAAGCTGTTTTAAATTGTAATAATATTTCACAATATTAAATTAAGTAAACAGCCTTGGTGAGCATGAGACTCCTTTCAAAAACGTAATTGCCTGAAACATTTAAACGATAGTGTAAATATAAATATTAACTAATTAAATTCCAGCAATGTTATGTAGCCTTGAAGTATTTCTCAATTTATCAAGCACAGCATCACATTTTCCCAAGTATTTATTCAAGCAAACAGTCAGTAATTAAAACCAAATTATTAAATTAACAGCACAGAATTGCTTTCAATTTTTGTTAATATTGTTGTTTGATTAATTTCAACAAAATAGCAGACAGCAGAGGGTCTATTATAGTGCATTTGTACAGCAAGGCCTAGTGAACAGATCTGTTATTTTTTGTTATTAGTGTGTCATCTCGATTAAAAAAAAGCAGGAAAATCATATTCATAACAGTTAAAATGTGTGTTTTTGGCAGATAATGTTTCTGCATCCGTTATTGTTCATTTATTTCAAATGGGATTATAGTAATAACACCATTTGGAATTCACCCTATAGGTTTCTACTATCAAAGGCTGTGTAAATACTACACAGTCCATATATTTAGACTGTCTTCTCTGCTCTAGTAAACCTATTTGTCATGCACATAAACTGAGATAATGTTCGTGGAGTTTTGACTTTTATTTGCATGCATCCAGTTCTTTTTAGTTTGTTTTCCAACGAAGGATTGCCTGTGGCTGTTTGGCAGTCTCGGTAATTGTTATTTTAAGCTGTGGACTGAGCCTTTCTCACTGGCCATGTGATGTGATTTTGCCGTTGGCTGAATTAGGCTCCAGCTGCTAATTGGCAGCAGTAATGCTCCCGCCCCCCGGCATACTCACTCTCTTGTGTACTAGTAATTGATATTGTCCACTCACATCACGTGCAAATCACATTTCTGTGATCTGATTCAGTTGTTACTTCATTTCAGAGTTGGGAGCTGTTTCTTTCTCACATTCCTTTACTACTTGACATCTGAAAAAAAAAAGTGGCGCTTCAAGTTCAGTGATTTTGTAAGATCAGATCAAAAACATGGTCAGCTATGATTTGGCTTGGTGTTTTTCTTGACTTGTTTGGAGATGTATACCACCAGGCTATATTGTGTGTGTTATATTGTATGTCTTTCTTTCTTTGCCAAAGCTTGACTTTTACAAATAGTAATAACAGTTTCTATTTCAATGATGCACAATACAGTAAATAACAAATTAGTTATTTGCTGACACAGATTACGGAAAGATTTTTTGGTATTGGTGGCAGTTGGATATTTTACTGTTTACTTTTATTTCCCCCTAATGTTTGTATTTATATAAACGTTGTCATCATCTTAAGTCAACTTATAATATTCTTAAAGGGATAGTTTACCCAAAAATAAAACGTCTGTCATTAATTACTCTTATGGATTTAGAATGACATGAGGGTGATTTCATTCATAACAGAGTTTTCATTTTTAGATGAACTAACCCTTTAAATTGCTATAAATTTATTGTTGTCAGTTGTTACTAATTTTCATACATCTTATTTTTTGTTGCGTTAAATATAAAATTATTAATGATGTTCCAAACACCTCTCATATAATGGAGCTTAAATAAAAACAGAAAATAGCTTAATATCCACTGCATATTTTTTTTTTTTTTTTAACTCCACCATATTTTTTCATCACACGTACAGCTGCTTATCTCTCTTTCTGTCTTTTAAAACAAACTGATTTGCTGCACAGCTTGAGAGTAATTACAATGTAAACTGATGGACATATGAATTTATATAATCACACCGACACAGAAAATGTATAGATACTGTAATATTCCTATCTCACATCGGGAAGTGAAGTTACTTGTGGCCAGGTATGGTGACCCATTCTTGGAATTTGTGCTCTGCATTTAACCCATCCAAAGTGCACACACACCCAGAGCAGTAGGCAGCTAATAAAGACCTGGGGGTCTCACCTCAGTCATGATATTGAAGGTGGACATTCACTCCCTCCACCTACAATCACTGCTGGACCTGGGACTTGAACCCGGGGTTCGGTGCTTTGCTCAAGGGTCTCACCTGCGACCTTCAGGTTACAGGTCCAAGTCTCTATCCATTAGGCCGTGACGGCTTGGTGATGCTTAAGCACGAAGCACGAGGTAAGAGTAGAGCTGCTGGTCTCGTTATTTTGGGTTTTCGCCAGTTACCAGAGAAGCATGTGAATGGTTTTGACAAATGTGTCTTCTGGCTCCCTCCTTCTTCTGTGTGACAAGCGAGTGTCAGAATCATAAAAAGTTAAGCAGCGCTACCTTGTGTACCGGGGTATGTTTGTTTTATATTAAGCGCGGTTTGTAAAAATTTTTAATTAAAAACCGTTTGTATATGAACATCGAAAAATGCTGACGTCGTTTGTGTGCGATAATCGTCCCGGTGTGTACAAGCCTTGAGAAGAATTTATTAGATGGGGAAAGGCGTGGTCTCAAAATTAAAGATTAAAAAAAGCAACATAAAGCCAGCAGATGTCAGTCATTTATCGAATTAATAACAATCATTACATTTTGCTAAAATACATAATGCTGCTTATGTATGTAATGCTTTTTTATTTACATTTCAGGGGGGCTGATATTAATTAACATTTAAAATAAGCATTTTTTTTTTTTTTTTTTGCATTTTCCAGTCTTCATTATTAATTTGCATTCTTCATGTTGCCTCTTCTCCTTCAGCAAGTTCTTATTTTCGTCTTTCGTTCTCGTCTTTAAAAATGAAATGGAATGGTAATGACAACTGTGCCATAAACGGATGCAAGTTGTGCTAGTTTCAAAGCTCCCACCCACAGAGACCGTCAGCATATGATGGACAGCTGTGAAATTCTGTGTGTTATTGCCATTTGTCTCAAGTACGATGTGGATTCCACCATTGAATTTCAGAAACTTTGGCATGTTTGCTTGCTAATGTCCATCAAGCCCACATTAATGTCTAAACGCTGATCTAATGCATTGAGGTAAAGGCCCTCTTATAGCTTAGAGACATACAGTACACACATACATATCGCTTTGACCTTGGACTAGTGGGAAATACGGTATCCAGACACATTCTTCCAATATCCCTTTACCTGTGTTAGATTGCTTTTCAAAATTGCTTTCAGCTTTGCTCTGATAGGAGAAACTATGTAGAGGCCTTTGAACAAAGTCACATGGAATCACATGGATCATAGTTCTTCATGGCTTCTTCACACAAACACGTCTTTGTGTCTCAGATAGACCCCAAACATTAGCCTCCCTCTGGTAATGAAGAATATAAGTACTGGCATGCCATTACGGCAGACTATCATGTTGTGCTCAACCTGCTAATATTAAGTGAGTAATATCGAAAAACGGATCGGGCTCTGTAGTTTCTCAGTATGGGATATCTTGATCAATGGGAACAGCGGGGCAGTCATTATGCTTGCATTAAAAAGTAATAAACAGGAGCGTGCGGACATGACTCAGGTGCTTGTACAAAACCAAATCTGGGATCATATGCTGGAATGATTATGAAAAATGAGGTGGGTACCTTGCCGTGATTGGGTCGTAATTAATCAGCTTGATGAAGTGTGTGCTTGTGTGTGTTTGAAAGGCACATTTACAGTGCTGTGTGTGAAAATTAGGGTTGGATGAAGGGTCATTTCTTGGCCCCTCCATCTGTTGCGGGGTGGATTTGCATATACTATTCTCTGGTCAAACTGTTTGCCTTTTATTGTTAAACCTGTATGTCTTCATAAAGACCTGTACAAGAATGATTGTTATAGTGAATTATGATGGATTATGACTTGATTATGAATTAGTGGTGTTTGCTAATTGTGACAAGTTTAAACGTTTATATTTTTTTGATCCTTGTAAATGCTAGAAGTCAGTTTAGTGTAGGAATCACAATATGAAAATGATATTCAAGATTACATTATTGATTACATTTACTTGTGATTTGTTAAATGTCAGAAAATGTGACTAAAGGGTAGTGTGAAATATTCTGTTTTTTGTTTTCGTTTTAAACAACCACCAAACAATGCCCTTTCAACCACCCTTTGCAACCATAATTATTCATAATTCATATTTTGTGGAGAAAATATCAAAATGTTGATTTCTTACTATGCTGTAAAACAGTTGGACATTCAAACAAGTTACACTTCTACACAACTGCTTCATTCACTTTTGATTAAATCAAGAGAAAGAAAGACAGACCGCCTTAGGCATTGACATTGGGCTGTAATTGGCTTCCAGGTGAGCAAATAAAAATATATCTGTAAACCTTTATTTTTCCAAGAAATACAGAAGTATAGAAAGCATTCAACATGCTGGCAAGACCTCTGCTTCAGAGAGCGATCTCCTCAATCAATGTGTGGCAATGTTTCTCTTTAGTTACACTCAAAGATGTAATCTTGTGTGTGTGTGTGTGTGTGTGTGTGTGTGTGTGTGTGTGTTTATATAATCTCACCTTCAACATTCTCACATTCTACCTTGGCCATTTTTTCAATTAACTTCTGCCCTTAATGTTGCTGTCTGAAATGTGTCCATCGCCAAGATTGATCTCACGTTAACAAGATCTTGAGTCTGATTGGATTCATTATTCTTTATAAATTGGTTGGTGTTTTTTCTCCCCTCAATACTGCTTTAAACAAAGGAAACAAGGTTGACATTGCATTAGTTGCTTTTGTAATTAAACAGTTGAGGCAGAAATGCATTGTGTGCAAGTAAGAGAAACTGCAAAAGAATATGTTTACATGTAAGCTAAATGGCATACAGTAGAAAATACCTAAATGCACATAGAATTTATTTTCGCCATTTTATTTTTTAAGACCTTAAATATTGTTATAAAGAACATTAACTATTTTCAGTTTTGATCTCCTTTTCCTTGTGTAAATGAAATGTGATTTTATTCATTTTTATTGGCGTAATCACAGACTCTTACTCTCACTCTTCATGACATACAAACGTCATTAGCTTTTAGCTTGTTCAGAGTAGTTTAATAAATGTAATATATCTGACACTAATTAATTAAACTCACTCGACTTTGTAAGTACAAAGCACAGTTATTAAAACATAACATTTTTGTGTATATTAGGTTTGTGTAGGTTTTTGTCAGTTTGTATTATTCTGACATTTTGTCATTCGCAAGACTCTCGTGAGTGTTGCTTTTATATTGATAGGCGACAAGCTGAGCCAAAAGACAAAGGCTTGGGCCTATTATAACCTTGCGCAGGAGTTTTGCTACATAATTATTTAAAATACTATGGAGGGATCCAGTCAGATGCACCGGATGGGTTCAATTTCATGCTTCAGGCAGCGGTTCCCTGAAGTAATTTCCCATGTGGCCACACTCCAGGAGCACTGCTGCAACCCAAGAGCAAGCCCCAGTCTCCCGGCCACGCGCTCCGTTCCCGGCTGCCAGAGCAGGGCATCAGCGCAGCCTGATTGCTTCTTAGTCACGCGGTTTGTGCTGCCGTTTTAATTTAGCGCCCATCAGTGCTGATTTTTCTCACTATCAGACTGAGCTCAAGTGCCAGGAATCAACTGCTGACTACAAAAGGTGAAGCTGTTGAGCCAAGTTGTTTTTTAATTATTTCTCCACATTACTGATAGTATAGTGAGAACAGAAAACAGTTGGGAGAAGAGAGGAGGACGGGATCAGGAAATGACACATGCCAGAGTCAAACGTTTATGAATGTAGTTCAGAGTTTTTGAGAACATATGCAGGTTAAATAATAAGACTTAATACTACCAGTCAAAAGTTGCTTTTTTTAGTCCATTCTGCTAACCAAGCCTGCATTTATTTGATCCAAAGAACAGCAAAAACTACAATTTTTAGAATTTTTACTATTTAAAATATTTTTTTTTCTGTGAATATATTTAAAAATGTCATTTATTTCTGTGCTTTCAAATCTAAATTATTAGCATCATTACACGAGTCACATGATCCTTTAGAAATCATAATATTCAGATTTGCTGCTCAATAAAACTTCTTACTCTTATTCTTATACAGCATTTATCTGAAATAGAAATCTTTTTTAACATTATAAATGCCTTTATCATCACTTTTAAACAATTTTAAAGCATCCTTTCTAAATACAAGTATTAATTTCTATAATTTATTTCCTTCCACCAAAAAATGAATAAATTATACTCACTCCAAGCTTTTGAATTTTATAGTCTGTAATGTTACAAAAGCTTTTTATTTTAGATAAATACTGGTCTCTGGATCGTTCTGTTCATCAAAGAATTTAAATAAAAATAATTCTTACTTAACTGTTAGAATATTGCTAATATTTTTCTTCAATTATAAACATATCAATTTATTTTTATTATTAATAAAATGTATTTCCATCAATTTTATTTGTTTTTTTTCTCCTACTCGTCCTATAAATGTGACAGGACACATGCGAATTTGCATGGGCTTCCTGTATAGAGAAATAAACCAATTCAGCAACCAATTTAGAAATCCACTTTGTCTAAAACAAAGGCGCAATTACATATTAGAATAGCTCTTCGAACTCTCTTATATCTTATAATTAACTAATCAGCATTGCTTTTGTTTATGTTTTCCCAGACTGTCAGACTAATTAGTGTTGAACTAAACCTATCAAAAGACTGAGGCGTCTCGTGAGAGCAGGTCATGTCAAAGTGACATTAACTGGCTGTGAAGCACTCTGGGATTTTAAAGTGGGCTGCGCACACTGTTCAAAGGACTGCTTGGATTGGGTCAAGAGGCTTTATTCCCTGCAGGCACGTTTAATTGGTAGAAGACATGGAAACATGGACATCAGGGCTCTGTACTTACTTGCATGGTCAGTTTGACAGGCATGAGTGCTTTCGTGGGTGTGCATTGAGTTCAGATGTCCTTTATATGCAAGCATCTACTTGTAGGGTAAGATCATAAATAATTAAACATGTCACCTTTACAAGTTTACCGAAGCCAACAGAGGTCAGAAGGAACAGGAAGCTGTCGACTTCCCCTGTAATCTCAAGAGAATAAACATCTGCGGTGTTTGCCTCAACACCGATCACTCCTGATTGATCAACATGATGGATGGATAGCTTGCTTAATTGTGCCCCACTGGACACGATCTGCAGAAAAAGACCGGCTTTAGACATCTGCCTTACTAAAAATGCTCTCTGAACATCCTTTGTGTGATTCCATCAATTTCATTTTTACTCGTAATTAGTGACCTTTGATCTCACCAGCTCCCTATTGATCCTTCATCAGTTCCTTCAGCCTACAGCCAGATCACCATTTCAAGTCTCTTTAGGTCTTAATGACCGTCTTCTAAAGGGGTTCTATTAAATAAGCACTATGGAAAGCTCTACTTTCTAAAAAAAAATAAATAAATGTATAGGACATTCCTTGAGTAAGATCTGCAAACATTTCACATTTATAAAACTGCTGAATGGTCTGGGATATTGATGTTGCTGTTCAAGAATGATGTAAACTGATAACTGGATGAATAATCTGATTTTTCAGATCACAAACCTCACGTTGTATAAAAGAGAGAGTTGATGCTTTGGATTATTTGTCTCTGAAATAATGGCAGGTTTTTTTTAAACTGCATCGTATTTATTAGGGGTGTTACGATTTGCGTATTGTGCGGTTCGTGGTAATTTTCCCAATCATCAAAGTGATCATCCTTATCCCCTTGTTAGTGGGGACTTTGGAGTGAGCAGAGCAGGTGCGTGTCATTTAGTCGTTTGGAATTATTTAAAAAGACATTTATGACATTAAAACAGTGACATCTGCTCACGCACATCATGCTGCATTCATTGTCACAGGAACGTCATGCATAATGAGGAAGTGACATCACTCCCTTTGACAAGTGCATTCCAAACGACTGTGTAATGGCACGCACGTGATCTGCTCACTCAAGTCTCCACTAACAAGAGGATAGGGATGATCACTATGATTTAGAAAATGACCATGAATCGTACGATACGCAAATCGTTACACCCCTAATATTTATATATGATGGCACAAAATCATATTGTGAGCTATTGCAAAATGAAGCTTACGGTGTAATATGAATGGAGATGAACATAATACCAATATTTACTCTTATATTCTTATATCATACAGAAGATTGGACACTGTTCTTAAAGTGCCCCCATTATGGATTTTCCTGCAGTGTGCAGCCAATGATAACATTCTGCGAAGTTTTAAATCTGAAAGTGCACAGTGTATAAAGTTATTGTCTCTCAAAAGAAAGAGTCAAATTGTTTTGAAAAAGACCCAAGCAGTTTCATGTTAATGTCAACAATAAACATTAGCATATTGCCCGCCCACTTGTAGCTCCTTTCCTGTTGGTTTGAATGAAAATGCTAATTCATTGTTTGCCACTAAGTGCTGCTTTTGAAGCTGTTAAAGTTCACAAACACTGCTTTAAAACAAATCAACCAATCACTAGATTGGTTTGGAAAATTGAATCGTTGAACGAGTCCTTTGGGAGTTGTTAAACAAATAAGGTAAAAATAAATGCATAGGCTTATTGCAATGTTATTATAAAAAGTGTTTTCATGACCTTGCATGCATGCCAACCTTTTGTTTGGGACTCCCAAAATAAAAAATATGAACATTTCTAAAGCCAGATTACTAAACTACTATACTGCTACTAACTGCTACATGGCAAAATATATTAGAACTGTCACTGACTTTTTCTTTCTTTCTTTCTTCGAATAATATGATAACTGTTTTCTTCTAGTAGCAACATTTATTGTATTCATGTGCATAAATTAAATCCATTCCATTTTTTTTAACATTGTTGCTTCCTGGCACATTTAAGCTACAGTATTTTACATAGCAGAAAAAATTTGTATGGCTCAAAATGAGACAAAGTGGACCATAATTGGCTATGGAGAACTGTCTTAGCTTTTTTTCTCCCAGCAAACAAGCGTGTCCCTCTTGTGTAGCGCAAAGACTTCCTTATTGTATATTTACATTTTAAGTATAAAACATTACGTTGTTTTTGAAAAGCTGTAGACAATTGAAGACCAGAATAATGTGCTGATCCTTCCATCTTATTCTTCATCCTTGTTTGAACAAAAAAAAGCATTGTGTTGCAGGTGAATTAAAGCAATCAGCCATTCATAAGCCGCACACATCTTCATTTATAGTGCATGTCAGTATGAGTGTTGCAGAAGATCCTTCAGTCTCGGCTCACCTGAGAAAATGTTCCATAACACATGCAGCCAATTAGCACTCTTAAAGAGGCAGCAGCTTTTATTAGTTGTGCCTTTGTTGTGTGTTGAGTCACCCTCTGAATATTTCAAAAAAGACTGGAAGGAAGCTTAGATTTACCTTTTATTAAGAAAACAACTCTTGTGGCTAAATAATAGCCTCTGCACACTTGTCATGTGAGTCATAAAACTTTATTTTTCCTGTCAGTTAACTAAGTGCTTTAAGGTGAAGTGTGAGGGTTTTTTTATACAAAGACGCTTTCTTCATTTTAATGAGCAGCGTCCTTGGGTTTGTAATAAAATAAATATTGATTTATCGCTAATTAATTCTTTGTTAAAGCTGAGATTTTCTGCGCTGTTTACATCCTCGGATCTGCACTCTTTAAATCCGAATTCACTAGAGATGCCTCAAATGTGGAATTCTGCCTTCATGCTCTCTGGCACAGGACAACAGGGTTCGTTTTGTGTGAAAAGATAAATGGGAATCATCTACGTCTGGCTCGTTTCATAAAATGCTTTGATGCACACCGGCCATCGGAGAGCGACCCGCAGCGCTTGACCGGGAGCATACAGCCAGAAGTGAGACTGCCTGCAAGCCTATATATTGGGGAAGCGTCTAGTGTTTATAAACCCAAGATGAGTGCCAAATATTTGAAGTGATGCCATTTGACTTTCAAAACTGGCCTGCCACATTAATGATTCATGGGAATGTAGTATGAATCGCAGACGTGATTGCAACAGAGGAAGGATTGACTTGTTTTTCATGCATGTGGTTTGAAGTGCTGCTACATCACAATCAAAAACAGCTTCCTCAGTTTGTAAGTAAAAAAGAAGGACAGCTAAAATTTAACAAGCAGACATTTATTATAGAAAGTTGATTGGCGATTCATATGTGTTTGTGCTCTCATGGTGTTTTAAAAATAATTAAGGAATTAAGGAAAAATGGCGTTTAGGAAGACTGCAGAAATTTGTACTCAGATCAGCTTTATTAGCATGTTACTATGGTGTTTTTGTCCTCTTAAAGCAATATTTACTCATGAATTATTGAATACATCTATAGGGCACTATGGTAATTTGCAAATTTTCCTCCAGTCTTGGTTTTTTTTTTTTTCCTCGCAATATGATTTCTAATTTCTTTTAAATGTGTCGTTTAAATGTCAGCTTGTTCAGAAACGTCCCTCCCAGTGCAATAATCCACAGTATTTCCCCTCTCATTGTTAAGATTATACCTCCAGTGGGCCAAATCTGTAGAGACCCGCTTGAGAGCTAGAGAATGTGTAATTAAAGCAAGACTGAGACTATCGATTTACAGCTTATAGGATTCCTGTCATGTGTTTGCCCTAGACATCAATTTAGGGGCGTGCTTGTGTGTGCACACAGACAAGGGTAGCTGATCACAACGTGCTGTTTTGTTAGATCGCTGGCTAGTGTGTGTTAGTGGCTTAAGCCCTCCCAGTCTCAAATCTATTCAGTCCCAGCCAGGGATATCCCATGGTTAAGTACCCCTGTTTTTCAATGTGGTGCATGCTCGGGGAGAATTGTGTATTTGAATGTCTCACCACAGACTAATGAAGCTGTAAATGTGTTTTTGGCTGTGCACGTGTTTCAGACTGTCATTTGTGCCGGATCAGCACATCCGCTAACAGCTAAGGCGTTATTAGTGGCATCTGACACACTTTATTTGTCTGGACACACCCCTGCCCACCCGCTTTTTCATCAGCTTCTTTCTTTGTTTTTCTGTCGCATCTTGAATATAAAATGCAGAGGTGGTATAATGGTAGTCAATTCTTCTAGGTTTTTTTTTAACTTCATCAGCAGTTTTATTCTTTATAATTTATATATATATATATATATATATATATATATATATATATATATATATATATATATATATATATATATATATATATATATTTATTTATTTATTATTATTTTTTTTTTTTTTTTATAAGAACATTCTTCGTTTGGATCTTGGTAGAACAGACATATTTAAGTGTGCTATATAGTGTATATATACAGACTCCTGCAAATAAAATCAATTAATCCAACAAAAAATTATAATTCTTAGCATAATGTTTTTAATATACATTTTATTTTGCATTTTTAAATAACATTTTTATTTATTATTATTTATTTATTTATTTAATGATATTAATTTTTCATATACAGTACTTTTTGGGATGATTAGATTTTATGTTGTTTGTTTTTTAAATTATAAAGACAATAAATACGGTAATGCCATGAAATGGAGAGAAAGAATCTGACTCTGCATATTTTTTTTTTTTTTTTTTTTTCAAAGAATGGTATGTATGGTTTATTCATGTCAATGTTAAATACTTTGTTTTTATAACCTCTTCTTAGTGAGACTGTGTGGCGTAGTATTGTTTCTGGTGATATTATACCGTATCAAAATGTGTATAACCTTCCCTTCAGGTGGTTCTCCTGCTGTCATGAGTCTGTGGCACTATCTCTTTCTTTCTTGTGTTGTCTTTATTTTCATTCCTTCATTCTGCCATATTTCTTCATCGTCCCCCAACGCTCTGTTGATCTCTGTCCATTTCTATCCATCTCACTCTGATTTGTATCAGATTTATTCCCTTATGGGTTGCGTGGTGAAGTGAAGTGGAGACACAGGGGAGTTTTATTGATATAAATGGCAGCTCTCTCCTCATGCCTTACAGAGCAGCTGTCTCCTATAGAATATGAAGCAGTCACACAGTGGATCCGCCTTCCACTGTAATCTTCTTCCCCTCCCCGAATGAATATAACTCTTGCCGTTTTCAACCACTCATCAATTTATTGCTTTTATATCATTGTAGGTATAACTGAACTCATAGTTTGCTCAACTGATCACTTTATCACATGAAAAAAAGTCATTGAATGATAAACTGTTTGAATAATTAAAATCATAGACTAACAATTTAAAGCCGCAAACGTGGTTTAAATACCATTTACACTTATGTCCAGGAAGTATCACTGCTCATGACATCAAGTCTTTCCCCCACCCAAATAGTATTGAGTGCTTATTGATTTGGTGTTATTAGCTTAATTGGTGCAAAGCACCTAGGAGACATATTAGTATAGCTTAGCTGTGGTCCACACCGGTTTTCAGCACATTTTAATTATTTTCTCTCATTCAGCTGTACTGCTCAGGGGATCCTGTTTATAGATTTTTGTTAACTCTTGTTTCAACCTACCACATTTAGTTCTCTTTGTCCATAAACACAACATCTGTTAATGTGGTATGTTTTATGAATTTTGATTGCTCAGTAATTTGAATGGAGCTGGAGATATGCTGAAGACATGCAGATTTTTCTTGTTTGTTTTCATATTATTAGGTTTTTTTCCTTCGTTTTCAAGCTATTTTTTGACATTGAGCTTATAAGCTTGATTGTTTGGTTGTGTGCAAATTCAAATCTCAAGTTTGTTTTAAAAAATAACTACTTGTGGATAGAATATTAATGAAATGAAAGATCTCCTAAGAGGAGATAAAGAGAGTGCAATTTTATACATAAGTTCACTTTTAAAACCTTTAAAAAATGCACTTTGTGATGTCAAATAAAATGTTTTAAAGTATCATGATATATTAATATTTATTTATGCTTTTAATTAAAGATGTACATACTTTGATGTGTTGACTAAAGCATACAGTATGAAAAGTTGATTATTATGTTTAACTAATTTGTTAAATATAATTTTTTATAGATGTAATATACTAAAATGCAGCTTCTTCATTAAAAATAAATGTAAATACGTGACATACAAGTTGGAATAAACATTACATTACATTTCTAGTTTACAGTTAATGCTTGTCACAGCATTCCACAGTAAACTTAAACTATAGTGTATTGCAGTGAAAATAACACTTTATTTTAAGTTCTTAATAACACTTTATCTCAAGGTGTCTTTGTTACAGTTCAATTATACACAGGGTTATTTCACCCCAAAATTAAAATTCTGTCATTAATTACTCATGTCATTCTAAACCTGTTAAACCATTGTTCTTCTTCAGAACACAAATTTTGATGGAATCTGAGAGCTATCTGACCTTCCATAGACAGCAACGCTACTGAAATGATCCCAGATCCAAAAAACACAGTAAAAACATCGCTACAACATTAAATCAGTGGCCCAACTTTTAGATTTTTTTTTTTTTTTGCAATAAGAAAACAAAAATAACAAAGATTCTGAAGCTTTAGACAGTATCACAATGCGCATGCGCACACTTTCTCCTAGCGTCATAAAACTAAACTTTTAATGATGTTTTTACTACGTTTCAAAAATATCTTAATTTGTGTTCTGAAGATGAACGAAGGTCTTTCGGGTTTGGAACGACATGAGGGTGAGTAATTAATGACAGAATTTTCATTTTGGGGTGATCTAAACCTTTAAGTACTGATTAATTATTAATTATTTAAGTATTAATTAATTCCATGTAGTTACTATATGGTTAGGACTAGAATGAGGGTTTAATATCGGGTTAGTTGCATGTAATTATGCATAAGTTGTTGTTAAAATAGTATATCATATAGATGTAACAAGGACACCACAAAAATAAGAAGTGTTGCCACATTTTCTTTTAATTGCAGTTAATGCACAGTTAAGTGTCCGAAAACACACAGTGAGTTTGCACTTCTTTCTTTTAAAATATGTTAAGTACTTAAGTACTTTTTAAAAGTATGCAAAATGTATATATTTTTTTCCCAAGGGTTGCAGCGCATGCTGGATTTTCTTTTTATGTCTTTCTCATTGACAGTGATGTATGGATGGTATAGTATGTAAGAGAAATGTAGCACCTCCCCTTAGCTCCACTCAGTCCCTCTTCAAATGTTAAAGAGTCGCCAGACAAATTGATTAGCATAGCAATTTCCTGTCAGGTTAGGACATCAGAATTAATCAGACTCCCTCATACCATACAAAGCTAAATATGACTGGGAGGTTTCACCATGATAAACTCTTAAATTTCTCCCCCTCTCCCCACCTCTCAGTGAAGGGACATTAGCGAGGCAGTTAATCAAAATCACATTAGCATATAGTGCAGGCACCCTTAGATTATAGTAGCCCAGTCCCGCAGGAGCAACGTGAACAGAATGCTAAGAGATCCCAGCATTCCTGCTAATGGGATCAGGACGTTTGGGTTTTAGATGGATTCAGGTCAAAACTAAGCTGGTCATTATACCCAAATAGGCCCACACACACATTTTTGTAGCATAAATCAGAATTCTGTTTCCTTGTCCAGTGGCAAATGTGTCAATAAAATGGAGACAAAGTGGATCAATGGAGTGAGACGGTTAACCCATCTTGATTCCCCACAGATCGGTTATTCAGGCTTTATGTGTGGCATCGTCGATTGACAGGCTTCATTGACCTCTGTTTACCTCCGAGAGTGCTGGGGACAACGAAGACTGTCAATATTAGCTTGCAAGCACATGCAATTTCTTTACATTGAACACCGTTTAAAGAGATCGTTCAGTTTCAGATTGTAACCAGACTGTTTTGTGTCACCATTGACTTCCATAGCATGAAAAAAAACTCAATAGTGACCCAAAACAGCCTGGTTACAGAAAATACTGAAATATGTACATTTTGTGGTTTTGGAATGACATGAACATGAGAAAATTATATGTTGGGCGAACTATATTAACCAGCTTGACTTTGGATTTTCTGTAATTTTTCCAAAAACAAGTTGGTGTGTAGTGCATAAATAAATGAACTCTAAAAGAAATATAATATCCAAATTGAAAAAATAAAATGCAACAGCAGAGGGAACGGTCACATTCACAGTTAAAACTATGTACATAAAATGTGTAAAGATTAGTTAATATTAAATATGGATGCCTGTGAAGGGCATGTTAATACAGGGAAATTTACATTTGTGTTGCTTTTTATTTCTTAGATGTTTTTGTGCATGGTCTGGAATCACTGTTGAATAAATTTACACTACAGGTATCTTGTAAACAAACTGCTGAACCTAATAATTGCACAAAAGCCTGGTATTTTTTTATCTATTATTTATTGAAGTTAACTGTAGTTAAATATGCAGAATTGTGAGGTTAATTGTAATCAGGAAGGGGCGTTAACAGTGGATCTGTTCTTATATTCTTATACTTCTCTTTGCATGTTAAGCTGGGCTATGAGAGAGTATTTTAGCATCTGACAAAAATTGAATTTCAACTGATATAACCCTCTGAAAACTCTGGGATTGTGGTGCAGATTGCTGCTGGCCTTGACTATGCTGGACAGAGTTGTATCTGTGGATCAAAAGGGTTCTCCAGAAAGCTGTCGATAAGCACGTCGATAGAGCTGCCTCTTCTAGTTGGGCGGCGTGTGAGTGTGCAGCCGTCAGCATTTGTGATAAAGGCATATCCACTAAAAGTCCCGAAGGCTCATACTCTGATTAGAAATGACCTTCCCAAGGACTAGCACAACTTTTAAAGCTAACTTACCCAAACTCTTCCACACCAGCCACACATCTTAATAAGGTTTAATGCATTACCGGTGCAGAGAAGTCAAGTTCAGGCACTCGTGTTATAGGACTGGGTTTTGCCTTGACGTTAGAATTCCAGTTCATCCCAAAAGAGTTCAGCTAAGCAGGGTTATGATATGTTTAGAAGTGTATAAAGTGCCTTTTTAATTCCATTTCAATTACTGAATTTGAACCGATGTAGAGAAATGTATTTAGAATTGAAAATGCACTGTAGTTCTAAACTTTGAGGTCTATGTTGTTGACTTATACAGGCTTACAAAAGCTGAATTTTTAGTTCGCAAAACAGAAAATAGTAAAAGAAAAACCTTAAATGTTTCAAATATACTTTTTAAAATCATTCATGTTGAAGGGGCAGGAGGAGCAATAGACTGCACCACACTTTTTAAACAACCTTATTTAGTTATGGATATACTGTATTTGGAATAGTCAAACCATTATTTGTGGGGTGCCCTGATACCTTTAGCCATATAGGTTTATAATGCATTTAGGTAAATGAGAAAGGAGTAATGGAAGACGCTTGAATGCCCACTTAGACACGCATATTCTCACCACTCACTAAAACGTCTGAATTTAGTTGACTGTGAAACTCATCACTCGGACATTATTGACTGAAACTGCCTCCTTAATATAATGTGGTTTGTGCAAAGCTAATGATTATTTCTTTGAGCGTACTGATGCGCATCTGAGAAAATTTCATTTCCCCAGCTTAGATTAACAATGTTACACCCGCACCAAGAAAATGATTTACATTATTAGATAAATATGTTAATCTAATCTCATCCCCCTCCCCGTGGTTCTTCCATAACTTCATTTTCCCAGGAGGAATTGCATTGCAGTCAGGATGAGATGAACTGGATACACAGTGCGAGTAGAGCTCCTTCTTCTTTTGTCTTCATAAAGAAATAAACAGATGAATTTGTGCTCTGAGACCTCAGCTTTGCTCTTCAAATTAAGCTTGATGTTGACTGTGTGCATCTCTGCTTTGTTATTGTAGTTTATCCCACTGTCAGTCAGTTCACTGTTATTCGCTGAGTTTAGGGCCACAGGCTTTGCGTAGTTGTTGGAGAGTGTCTCTAATCGTCAGGGAGTGCATCAGTCTGAACTCATCATCTTTTGAGTCTGTGCTGACCTCTGGCTCATACTGCCTCAGAGAACGTCTTGAGTTCATCACTTTCTTACAGTTAAATTCATCTATCACAGAGGTGTGGGTGTTGTTCTGATGCATCTTAGAATTATAGAACAATCAGAGCGAGGTCTTGAGGTAATGTTTGCTGGTGGCAGTTTTTTCTTGTACTATTATAATATAAATGTATTTGTTTTTAAATGTTATATTCTTAACCTGAGGATTTATGCCATCAGTGTGCTAAAACTCTGAATATGCAGGTGATTTATTTATTTATTTATTTTTTACAAAGATTCTGTTTCTGAATTCATCTTCTTTACAGCTAAAGCCATCAAGCACCATTTTTTTGTAACAAATAACATTGTAAAATCATATTACACTGAAATATTGAAAATAAGCAATTTTTATTTTTATGTATTTTAAAATGTCTTTTATTGCAGCCATTACTCCAGTATTGAGTCTCATAATCTTTTATAAATCATTCTAATGTACCAATTTAGCACTTTAGAAACATTTTTTGTTATTATTATAGAGCACCTATAACAAATTTGTGCAGCTTAATATGTCTGTGGAAACAGCGATTTTTTTTTTTTTTAAGGATTTTTTGATGAATAGAAAGTTCAAAAGAAGAGACTTTATTATAAATATATATAATATATACATGTACTTGTTGTGATCAATTAAATGCATTCTTGCTTCATGAAAATATAGCTTTTTTAAAACTCCAAATGGTTGCAGACAAATAATAGAATTTTGGTGTTGCGAATCGATTCATTGGTTGAATTATACACATTATACATTAATTTAACGCATTTTTCCACTTATTTTTAAATCAGGCACTCTATTAAAACATATAGCTTAATAATGGCATAATGAATGATCACAAAATTAGCTTAATGCTTGTCTTTATGAGCAGATTATAGTGCGTTAAAATAATCTTGATATTTCCAATGAGTTGTTTATTTTACACCGTTGTGGTGCCTTTAGCAAATCTCTGTGAGTATTTTGCTGTGTGAACGAGCGGAAGCCAGGGCTTTATGAGCAGTGAATGAAAAGCCCTGTGGGCACAGTAGTCTTCAGGGGTAGTGAGGAGAGAGAGAAGATAAGACAGACTGCGTTTCCCATGAGGCCATGCTATCTCGAGCAGTCAGCCAGACAGTTAGAATGGGTCATTCAGTTTATTCAGACACATGCTGACAAAGCCAGAAACACACGCTCGCACGCTCACACAAAAACACTGTTTAAACAAACCCACTCTGTCACATACATTTCCCTAGTCACACACCAACAAGACTTGCGGGGTCGGGTTAAGCTCTGGCCTAAAAACGGCCTTTTTTTTCCCCCTTCTGACAGTCTCAGATCCAACATGGCTTCCACAGATGAGGACTAGGCCTCAATTTGCAGAGCCACAATGGCTGTATGCTGATGAAGAGATATGTCAAATGAGATTCACAGCTGTCTTTTTCCCATTTCTTCAGAGAAGGCCGTACAATAGCGGAATCCAGCGAGAGACATGGTATTCATTCTCATGATTATAGATAGGGTTCAGGCAACAATGGGCCACAGACACAGATTTGAGGTGTCAGAGAAGGTAAAAAGGTCTTCATAAATCTTCTTTTATACACTGAAAATTGCTTGAAAGACTGAAGAATGAGAGTGAGAGAAATCAGTCTGACTGCTATTGATTTGTAGTTGGGTTCCTAGACGTTTAGAGATGTATAATTTATGGAGCTGTCTTGGGAATGCTGTGTGATCTGGGATGAAACTTGAAAATGTTTCAATGGGCTTCGGTTTTGGATAACAATAAGGCCAGTCTTGTTTAATGTGCATTTGTGTGATGGGTCTTGTCAAGAAAAATAACTTCATTTTGAAAGCTTTGTTTGCATAACAAGAAAAGATGATGAAAATGTTACTAAACTAAATAGTTTTGCATAATTTTTATATGCGTTTATTTTTTCATGAAGAACTCTTTGTTGAGTTATGAAGTGAATGGATTTTGCAAAAACAAAAAATAAATAAAATCAATTACTACATTTATTATAATTGATTGTATTTGTTTTTGTTGCTTTTTTTATTTTTTCATATGGTGATTTTAAATATGGCATTATAAATACTTTTAATATTTCTGTAAACTTTTTACATTGAAACTTATTACAAAAATGTTATCATTTATTTAGCCTTATTTTTTGTTTTGTTTATTTATTTTGAAAGAAGTCGTTTTATTCAAGATGTTAAATTGGTCAAAAGTGACAAAGACATGTACAGTATTACAAAAAATATATATAAAAAAAATGCTTGACAGCACTTTTAGATTTATATAGGTATGTAGTTTAACTTAGTTTAACTAGTTTAATAACTTTGTAATAACCAAAAAATCCAAAAAATAATGTATAATGTTTCATAGAATAATTTTCGACATTATTGATACGATTTTTTTCTTGAGCACCAATGAAGTCATATTCTAAAGACTAGAGGAAAGGCTTCAAAAACTTCAGCTTTAACATCACACAAATACATTTTGTTATTTTATAGTATAATATTTCACAGTATTAATGTTTTACTGTTTTTGATAGTACTACAATTCTACCCACTCCAAGCCTTTTAATAGTATGATATGATATTGACATCATTTTGTATGAAAATTTGTCATTGTGTTGGGTATTTCAAAGGTTGGAGCACTAGATTGACCAATCAGCATCCTGAAATATCCCTTTTAGCATTAGTTGATCATTTATTTTTTATTGCTTTCATTCGTAGGTCGACAGACGTGTCCACCAGAGAAGTTTGACTGTGGCGGCTCCACAAGCAAATGCGTGTCATTGTCATGGCGCTGCGATGGAGAACAGGACTGTGAAAATGGAGCAGACGAGGAGCAGTGTGCTGCAGGTGAGTCCAGGGAGGAAAGAGAAAGAAAGAGGAAATCGCTAAAAATAGGTCCTGTCTGGATAATGCACAGTCAGGCTTTAGTGCAGTGTGTGTGCGTGTGTGTGAACTTAATGGAGTGGAGTGGAGGTAGTGATGTTTGATGTTACCGTAGCTGATGGTCCTTTCATCATGTCCTCCTGATGCGCAGGGTAGATATTACAGAAATCTCTGGATCTTAAAAAAATGGGCTGGTTTTTGTGTTCAGACCCCCAACGGTTAGTTCTTGCATTGATGGATTGTCACAGTGGGTGAGAATGAGAACGTGTGTTATGACTATAAATAAAATAGAAATTCTGCTTACACACGCACTTTCTCGCACTCCCTTTCTCCCGCTCTCACACACACAACAATCTGGCTGCCAAATACAGGTATTTCAATTTACTATTAGATTATAAACCAGTATTGATTTTACTTTGCTCTTTGACATGCAACCTATTCAAGAATTGATTCTGAACCGCCTATTTTTATGGAAAGATTATGTATTATACATTTGGCCTTTTAAAGCCTATCAGGATCTTTATCATTATAACAAACTCCTGATGTACTGCTGAGGGGGTCAAGGATGAAAGCAACTAAACGTTTTAAATGCAAGGCAGAGCAGCTGAGAATTTGCTGTTTTATTTCTTATGGCTAAATAGTGTATGCATTGCTGTTTTTGCTCATTTTCCGAGCGATTTGTGTCTCTGTTTATAATGTATTTGTGTGGCAATAGTACAATAATACAATCCATAATATTAACTGATCCTAAGAATATACATTTCCATTCACTGCCCTTCAAAATTTGCGATCAGTAGATTTTATTCAGCTATGATATACTACACTGATCACAACTTACAGTAAAGACATTTATAATGTTACAAAAATAAATTCAATTTACAAAAATTTCCAAAAAAATAGTAATATTTCACAACTTTTTTTTACTCTATAATTTGATCAAATAAATGCGTCCTTGGTGAGAATTTTTCAAAAATACCAGCACATGTGCTTCTGAAAATCAGCATAGTTAAAATCTTTTCCACGAGTCAGTTAGACCTCAGAAGCTCTTTACAGGTTGGTTCTGCCTTGTCAGTTTAAATGGAACAATTATATTTGAGTGTTTCTTTACATTTGAAAACCTAAATATGAGTTCACGACCTAAAGGATGTAAAGATATTGTGTTTCTGTGTTGACCATTATCTCCAAAATATAAATTCACAATTGAATTGCTCTGTTGTGTTCATAATATGTAATTATCCTGCCTATTATCCAGCCTAGACACGTGTTCTCTTCATATCTCCAAACACAGCTGAGTGAAATCTCTTGTCCTTGTCACTACGGGCTTACTCTTTCTTTTATACTTAATCATGTAATAATGAAATACAGGACACGTCTTTCAACTCTACCTCGATCTTTTATGGTTTTCCATTTTCTGACTATTAGCACTATGATTAGCACCGTGACAGCGTTTGTTTATCTCTGTGGATTTATAGCTGTGATTTGCGTGTCGCACGGTCCCGCGCTGAACTGGAAAATAAGAGCATTAACATCGCTGTAATATTTCACCGTGCTGCTGATTATAATTGATTTCCTGCTTGATGTCTGGTCCTGAGACTTCTATATTTTATTATAGAATAACCTGCAGGACTGCTCTTTTTGATTTATAATTGAAGATGTTAAGGCACGGTCTATGAATACATATTACTCTTAATGCTGTACAGCCCATAACTTTTGAAGAATCGTGTTTCACAAAAAATTGCATTTCAAATCCTTTTCAAATCAGTCACCTCTGAATGAACCAGAAGCTAATCAGTCAGGCGGAACAGGGAAGATTGTAGGGCTTTATTGGACATTGCTCATTTATTGTGAAAAATTATTTATTTGATATTTGGTATTTGATATATTATAAATTAGTGACCGATCGATTTGGGGATTTTAGTAGCCGAAGACGAAATCTTGCAAAGGCGATATAAAGCTGATAGAATTTTATTTGAATTAATATTTAAGACGTTTTAAATCATTTGAAAATGGATTTAAGAAAAAAAAAAAGTTAAATAAGCATACTAAAGAAGACAAAAAAAATAATTTGAACCAGATGTTCGTGACCGATTTGACTTCTGTTTTGTGACATATTGAAAAAATATTGAATGAGGAAAATAGAAGGTGTGGCTTGTTTTTTCTATTTCTAATTGTTTGGATGCACTGCAGTAAAAATAAAACACTGACAGTTGGAGGGGCGTGGTTTAGGATGTCACGCTCATGCCCAAGTGATGTCATCAGAGAAGGTCCGTCATTTTAGAGGGGAGGAGCATTTTCAGATTTGGATTAAAGATTACGAAGGCAAACTGTGGATTGACAAAGTAATTGTTCACCACAAAAATAGCAACGTGCAATCCTAAAAATCACATCGAGTAAACGATTTACTTACACTTATCACTATAACAACGCGTAATGGTGTGGTGACTGTCAACATACGTGCAATGAGATGCGCTTGAAATCACTTCACAACGACAGCAGAACAACAGTCAAAATAAAGTCAGGAAGCAGCAAAACATTAACAGCATCAATTATTCATGCTGCTTTATTGTTCTTCACATTTCTTAGTACCTTGTAGGCTGAATAAAAGTTAATAGTCTCTTTATAGAGCATTATACATAATGCCAAAAACAATGCTGTTTTAGTGCTTCCATTTGCTGAATGGGGCAGCAGTGCACTTTTAGTGTGGTTATCAGACTCCACACATACATCTAAAACCTGCTTGCACCCACAAAGACGTTTGCAGTGTTCAAAAGGTTGGAAGATTTACATAAAACATATCTTGGGGAGTCGCAGACATGAATAATATACCTCCTAACATCACATTCCCATTTTTGTAGAAGAAAGGCGCTATTTGGCCTCAAACTCAGCTGTGTCCTTTTGCTCTCTACTCTCTCTCTCTCTCTCTCTTTCTCTTTACCCTCTATTACCTTAATCTCCAGATACACTGCGAAGGAGGCTTTTAAGTATAAATTATTATCAGTAACCTGCATTAAAAATGCACAAT
Source organism: Puntigrus tetrazona (assembly GCF_018831695.1). Lineage (NCBI taxonomy): Eukaryota > Metazoa > Chordata > Actinopteri > Cypriniformes > Cyprinidae > Puntigrus > Puntigrus tetrazona. The sequence goes on from NC_056704.1 coordinate 16,510,437, forward strand.
CAAAGTGCCCTTTGCTCTTGTGGAAGCCCTATGAAGAAAGTTTAAAAGGTTTTAATTTCTGAAACCGCATTTCGACAGAGAAGAACCCCTGCCGAGGCAGGCCTATGGCATTTAGCTTATTATGAGGGAGGAGTTTCATGATGTGAGCGGGGGAAAAAAGCATTAACGCCTCAAATGCATGAAGTTGAATTGCTGGTTGCATATATTCTTTATAATAAATGCGCATGTTTGTGTTTATGAGGTGCCGTTCCATGTAAACACAAACATGTACTTTTTTGACTTAAAAAAAAAAAAGAGTTAAACTCTTAAACACCGAAGAAGATATTTGGAAGAATATTGGTAACTAAACCTGTCATAAAGTCATAGTTTTTTTTTTTTTTGGTTGTACTGTCTTGAAATACTTGTTCATATCAATAGTTCTAACTATACTGATATTAGCATCTACAACAAAGAAAGATAATATTATGCGTATTATAACCGCACACAATGTTTGTCATCTTTTGCTTTGAATGTTGCTTTTGTATACATCGTTTTTGTAGTTGAATGTCTTTCAAGGTGTATTCCATTTGAAGTAGTGTGTGAAGGTGGGCAGTTGACACATGCACTCAAGAAAGCCTCATCCATGTCCAGTGTCTGCTCTATTTTTCCCCATTACGTTATGACCGATAACAAATATTTTGAAACTCTTGCTTACAGTTGTTATTGCTCTCTCCGCTATTTTGTTGTTGTTGTCCGACTCCTTAGCTTAATTTTCTGCTGTGTAACGATGGACCAAGACTGTGTTGCCACCTTGTGAAAAAAACGATTACTTCAAAATAACTACAATGCACATGTGCAGCCTGAGCATATATATATTTTCTTACATAAACGCATTGCTTTGCTTCAGAAGGCCCTTACTAACCCTCCAAAGCCACGTCTTTTATTATGAAAGCACACGCAATTTTGGAATTAGAGGTTTTGACCCCGTTCACAGCCATTATATTAAGCTTGGAGGAGGAAATTTTTTTAATATAACTCTGATTGTATTCGTCTGACTGAAAAAATCATATATATATATATATATATATATATATATATATATATATATATATATATATATATACCTGAAATAGCTTGAGGGCGAGTAAATCGTGGAGTAATTTTCATTTTCAGGTCAACTGTGCCTTTAATGCTCTCGCTGAGCCATAATGTTTTAGGTCACCTCTAGAGCACAGGACTGGTGGGAAAATCTGGTGTCAAAATATGCGGCAGTTAATTCAAGTCATGTCCCTCAGTTGATTTGCTAGCACTGCACCTGGACAAGAAAAGCACATATCTCACAAGCTGTCAGTTTCAAAAAGTGCCTCTAAATGTTCCTTTTGGTTACTACTGCACTGAGTAAAGGGTCACAGGATGCGATTGTCATTCTCGTGGACAGAACAAGATTAAGCTCTCACGCATAAGAGTGACAACCGTATTTATCTGCAGTGTGTACATGGCAATTACAAATTGATGACTTCCAGTCACTTCGTCACTGCAAATGTGTAAACATGTCTTTAAGTGATGTCTATGCTTTTCATAAGAATAAAGATAATTTTTAGTGGTGCATCTCAGCTCCTTTAATGCATAATTAATGCTCGAGTGTTTATGTTTTATGCTCTAATATAATTGGATTTTAATTATCACAGTTAGATTTTTGTCACACTGTGGGTGATATTACCCTTGAGATCTTCGACTAGCTTCCCCACTTCTGCCTCTCATTGTACATCCATAGAGATTAATGTGCCGCACAGACTCCAGCAGACCCGAATTAGGAGAAATACTAAAACATGGTAAAGCAATAAAAAAGAGATTACAATATGAAACTCTAGAGCATATAGACCAACCATTATTAAAATTTTCCATATTTCTCTAAAATAATCAAGTCTTTCAATTTAGCTAAACCTTTCTAATTTACATTCTACATTCTTTTCGTGTAACATATTAAAATACCGTATTGAACTGAAGATCCTTATTTATGCATTTCCCTAATTTCTGTAAATATTCACCTCATATTTTCATCCAGAGTGCATTATATTTTCTGAAGCTTGTGAACAATGCGAAATGCTAATACTAAATTTACACCTGGCATGCGTTTGACTCAATATCTCTGCAGGCCTTTTTATTGCTTGGAGAAGAGTTGCTTTTGTCAAAGCTTGCGGTCGAACACTTCCCATCTCCAGGAAGAGATGAACTCCAGAACTGGATGCAGAAATAGATTCCTATTCCCTCTCTTCTTCTTCTTCTTTCCGATCCACACACATCTTCTTTGTCTTCTTCCACTTCTTACTCTTTTCACCAGGGTCCTCATTATTTGTTTGCTCTAAATATATATCACATATGACTTTTATGACTTTTCATCGTGAACTCATGATAGTTGTTGAAAATTTAGTAAATTGAATCTCTGCGCTGTGTGTATCACTATCACTTTGGGTGTATGGTGCTATGTTTTGAGAGCTTCGTGATCTGTCAACCGACAACTTTTTAAAAAATATATTTAAATAGAGAAGAGTATTACACTTCTAACTGTGTCTTTCCGAGCCATAACTTTTGAACAGCTGTGTACACTTGGAAATTTTACCTATATACATTCAATACGTGTAACTGAATTGCTCATGAAAATCGTAAATGTGAAGTCGCATTGGCAGCTCATTTAGGGTCAGGGGAAGGGCACAGTTGCTGCTAGCGCTGAGACGTGAACCTGTTTACTATGACAGGTACTCGACTGTGAGCTCATTCTCATGTAGCTAGTTTGGCCACACACCAGAGCCTTTTCAATCAATTAAGATCGAATGGAAATTGCAGTCAAGCACTGAGGCGTGTAATGTCGATCATTGCCTTGAGATGACTGAGATCAGATAAGAGAAGCGAGGGAAGCTGGTGACACCCAGTAGATTCTGATGTGGGAGGATTTGAAGTGCACAGATACAGAGAAAAGTATTGAAATGGATGGATGAAACCAGGAAAGATGGGAAAAAAGAAACATGTGAACCAGTCTGTTAGTTAGCGGTGAAAAAGGTTATGTGTGGGAGTATGTACAATATGCACGGTGGTTTGAGTTTATGTGAGTGCGTTATTTTAGCTGTGCTTGGTAAGACTACAAGCAAGCAGTCTTCTCTGTGTCCTATTTCATCTATCTATCTATCTATCTATCTATCTATCTCTTTTATATGTTTGTGTGTGTGTGTGGTGTGTGTGTGTGTGTATATGTGTGTGTGTGTATGTGTATATATGTGTGTGTGTGTGTGTGTGTGTGTTTATATAATACAAAATATACAGTTTTCACGTCACCAAGGCTTATTTATTCGAATAAACATTCAAATTGTAGTATATTTTTAAATTAGTAAAATTTTACATTTTTAATTAGTACTATTTCTATAAGAATATATAAGCCATTTATTCCTGTAATGGCAAAGCAACCTTTTTCACAATTTTTGGTTGAGTAGGAAAGATGGAACAACATTTATTTTAGATAGCAACTTTGTTACATATGAAAATATGTATTTATATATACATAATACTTACACACATTACATAATACACATTATGTAAGCAAAAACGTTTATTTTGGATGCAATTAGTCGCTATTAAATGCATTTGACAGCACATCATTTCATTGTCTAATGTATTTTTTCCAATATTTTTTTATTTATATAATTTAATATATTGATAAATGCATTTAAAATTTTGAATGCGTCATCTCAGAAGCTTGCTGCAGTGAATTTTGAGCATGCCTTGTCTGTTAAAAATGTCTTTTTAGGCAGCTCGCAAGGATTTTGAAAGATTCCGTTTTTCTCGCCTCTTTGCTTTTCTTTCCATTTCCATTCCCAGAATTTAGCGCTTCTCTGTGTGCTGTGAAAATTCTCATCACTGACAAACACAACCTATCACCACCTACAACACTCAGCCCCTGCTGTACCACAGAGGAAGGCCGTAATAATGAAGTACTACAATATCTGCTGGAGCATTTCCTCAAGGGAGATTGAGAGGGGCTAGATACTACCCAAGAATATCTATTAATCTGATTATATCAGTATCCACAGGATTATTACTGACAGCTAAATGTGATTACGACAAATATTAAATCTGTTTTCATGCATGCATGTAAAATTATAATTACAGCACCGGCAAAAAGTGTAAGCCGCACTGTGTTTTAGATACTTATTTGTGTGATGTTGTTCTTGGTGTTCATTTATTTCCTGGGTGACATTGAAGCTAATGAATTCTGAGATGTGCTGTCTGATATGTGCTAGTTCCCTGATTGAAGCAAACAGGAACTGAGCATGCTTCCCAGTGAAATTAATGAATCATTTGCTTTTCGATAATGCCAGAATGAATGTTTGGTTCATTTCATATCAACAAATCTGATGGGTTTTATTCTGTTGTGGATTATTTTGTGTACGCAGGCTATGCCGTCTATGCAGGGAAGCTTTTGCCCTTTTGCGCTTTATGTGGGTGGGAATATTGGCTGTACTCAGCACACAGTTGCATAGGCTGAGGTGTTTGCACCCGTGTAATGCCAAGCGTTATGCTCAACCTCTTCTATCCCCTGACAATAGCCTGATATTTCTCTTTCATCTGCACTGCCATTTGCTAATCCACCCGGAGGTAATGCCCCCTTCCCCTGGTCAACATATAGCCGCGCTTCAGCAGGTGTGAAAATGTCTTTTGCTTTCACCGTAAACAGCTGAAGGCTTGGCACAGAGAGGTTTGTCCAGAGAGCTCTGCTCTAAATGAATTTGTTGCACAGAGGGGTCAATAATTTTCCAAACTGCATAATAGAGATTGAGACCATTTCAGCTGCTGTCTCGGTTATTTCTGCACTGTAAAAAGGAACTTGCACTTGTTAACTTGTGAAGAGCTTTATGATTTTCTCGAGTCATGTTGGGTTATCTGACCAATAAAACAAACTTTATTGGTAATAACCAATTTGTATAGGTCAACTAAGTAATATTAACTCATTTTTGAGACTAGTAGATGCTAATACATTAAGCACATTTTAGGTTTAAGTTAAATTAAAGTCCTACAAAATCAAAACAGTAGTTTTTTGGCTTAAGTTGATTGGGTGTTGATCCGCTTTATATTAGGTGTCCTTAACTACTCTGTACTTAGATCAAAAAATATTGTGGTCATTGTAAAATATTTTTGCTGCTATTGAGGTGGGATACGGGTAAGGTTAGGGACATGTTTGGTGGTATGGGTACGTTTAAGGGTGGGTTAAGAATGGGTCAACAGTGTAATTATAAACGTAAGTTCAGAAATTAATTACAGATGTAATTACATATAGGTATTTTCAAAATATAAGTACAACGTAAATACATGTATGTACACAGTAAGTGCATAGTAGATAAGGCCACCTAAAAGTGGGACCAGTTGAACCTTATATACCCTTTTAACACATTGTGTGCTTTTTTTGGCAGATTTTAAATTTACATAAACCAAATAATTATGACGATGCTGTTAACATGTATTATGCAAATAATTTGTTTACAAAATTGTAGGTCCTATTAACATAAATACATATTAAACACTCACTTTACATCCACTATTAAATACTCAAGGCACTTTTTAAACTTCTTCATTCTTCTTTTTCTTTAAGAAAAGTGTTTAGTTTTAATAAGAGAATTAGTGTAGCCTCTTTTTCATCTTGGAAAATGGATTGCAACTTTTGCATGACTCATATTGGACTGTAAAGGTTTTTATGTCCCTCCCACTTATACATCTGCAATCTTGTGCGGTTGATGGCTGAGGCATAACCAATGCTTATTGTCTGTTTAAAAAAAAAAAAAAAAAAAAAAAGAGACCATAGCCTCAGTGTATCCAGTCGTAATGTTCTGCTTCGATGCATCAAAACCTTTATTTACTCTGTGATTTCAGAGTTTTAATGAAACATTAGCTCACTGCCAGAGTTCTATTACTGGTTTATTTTCCTCACACAAGAAGAGTCATATACCAGAGTTGCCAAACAAAATGTCTTATTCCTTCTAAACTCGTAACTGACTAATGAAACCACATTGAGGCTTACAGAATTACCGGCCTGAACTAATTCCCTGTCCTCTTCAATTTCTCTTTCTTGCTGGTGTATCCTCTTTTCCCTTCGCTGTGCCTGCAGGCGCTGTTGTCAGCACTGGGAAAGCTTCATGAGGGGGATCTCATCCAAAGCACCGCAGTCTTTAGCTGCATCAGTATGTTTGTGGCACCTCGTCCCCTCAGCTCAGTGCATCATGGTTACTGTCTTTCTCCCCGGAGGAGGCTAGTCTTTCTCTGTGATACGGGATACTATAATATTATGGGCTGATGGAGGACAGTGGTGAATGCACCATTAACTCTGTGCTGACTTAGTGCCTCGGGTCATTTGCTGAGCATAGCATGAGCCTCAGCGCTAAAGCTGCCTCTGGTGGCTTGTACTCACAGATATTGGGTGGTCATTTAAATTGAAATATCTTTGGTGGCAAACGCAAAGTCTGCATTAATGCTTTTTTCTTGTCACAGAGTAGAGTTCACACAATTGCAAGTATCATAAGGCTTTTGTAGAATAGTTCAATAATTAAGTTAATATTGCATAAGCTAAATTTAATACCAGTCGTCCATTTTAATTCTGCTAATGAAAATAATTCCAGACAAAACTAGAATCAGGTTTGTGCATCACTGATTAAACCCACCGTAGTGGATCAGAATAAATCAAGTGTATTTGAGTGAATGATTCATTGAATTCAATTTCAATAATTTTTTTTTTTTTTAAATGGTTGAAAATGTGTTTTGAACAAACTGAATGAATGAATGATTCAATGACTCACTCATAAAAACATCCGCATCTCACCACCTTCTGGTACATTTAAGTAATTTATAGGAAATTTTATTTAAAAATGATTAAATGTTTTTGGAAAGTTAAAATACTGCAGCATTTTATAACTGCTATGATTGCTGCCTTTTTGTCCTTATGTTGACCGAGAGAGTACATGGAATAATTGACAGGGATTAACGCTTGTGTAATACATGACATAATTACATATAGTACATATGTTACATCATACATTATACAACAGTTAGGTCCTGTCGAATATTCAGTTTCGCCTTTTCATTAACACCAGGAAAGAAAAGCTGCATGTTTTTCTTTGAGATTCAGTTCTGCTATATGTTTTCAGCTCTCTGTTGTTTACTTCAAGGTCACAGAGATCTTGTTAATGTAAAGCCCTTTCTACTACCTGTCTGTTGTTGGTCCGGAGAATGAGTATTTGACGTTGGTCAGTGGAATTCAATTGACCTGCTTTGAGCTTTTCCTTTCCGCTTTTTCAAAACCCATTCACTGTTGTGCCTGACCTCTAAACTAGATAGCATCAAAATCCACACAGCAGAGATATATCAGCCTTTGAATGACGAAGTCAATCTGGCTCAGCAGCGTGTGTTTGCTACTCTTTTATGCTTCTGTAACATTGGGAAAGGTGGAAAACTATCTAATCTAAACAGTTTGTAAAGAACCAAATCGATTTGTTTGTCTGTTTATTTCATTACTGACATTTCAGGTGTTTGTTTGGTGTGAGATATTAGTTAGTAAAAAAATATTAGTCAGAAACTTCACGTGTAACTTTTTGGTAGCAGTTGTGGTCAGTTTTGTATAGAAGCCCAATTCCACAGGTTTTTTGGAGGGGGGGTTTTATGGTTGTTTACTTGCCCCTTATAACTGGATTATGTTCCTTCTTCGATGTAACACTTAGCAAAACACTGCCAATCACTATAGATTTATTTTGTGTGTGAATTTACTTTATACATCCGGTTCAAACCTCCTGCAAGTGTATGGAGCTTAATGATCATGATTTTCATTCCAGCCAGAATGTGACAGTCAGTCTGAGCTCACTGGTCTATGATAAATCTGTCCATGTTTGTTCAGTTCCTCTCTGAGAGGATGTTGTTTTAAGGCGCTGTCTACATCACAGGCCGAGAACCTTTTCATTTTCACTACTGCCCTTATTGTCCCACAAGAGAAGAGAAGAGAAGGGTCAGCCAATCCAATCTCCCCCTGCTTAGAGCAAACACAACCTTCCTTCCCATACACAGTACACACACAAAAAAGATCCAATCACGTTACTTTCTTTTAACAACATTCTACATTTGTTGGATGCCTTGACCTTGAGGGTGGAGAAATATAGTAGCTAGATAATATTTACATATTTGAGCCCAGTCTCAAATTTGTCAGATGTTGTTCAATCCTTTCCACCTATTAGCTATTTGATAGTCTTTAGAGGTTGCTTTCCTAATGGACCTTGTTGATTAGTTATTTGCTTTTGGGATTTTTTTTTAGATCCTTGTTGGCTAATCAGCTTTGCAAAAACACAATTAGCATCATATCTCATTGAGTATTATTGTAATTGGCTTCAAAAGCAACCAGCGTAGGTGGCAGAAATATGAAATACAAATCAGCTAAAGTGCAGTGAACAACAAGAATGACCTTTCTGTGAGCAGCACAAATAACATTGATTTCAAGTCCGGCAATACAATTTTGATAATGTCACCGTTTTGACGGTAAAAGTGTTTTATGAGCCCCAGCTGCTCTTTGCAAATAGTTTGCATATTTACAGGTTTATCGACGCAAAGTTACAAAAAGTCAGGATCGATTTCTTTTTATATTCCATCCACTCAAACGCGTTTATACCCGATCACATGCTCGTGAGCCGTGTCAAATCCTTTTACAAAACTAGCCTCCGTGAATGTAATACCCAGTCGCCTTGAAGCTCGTCGAGGCGGTTATTCTGGTGGGGTGGGTGACCCCATTAAAGAATGGACAGGCGTTTACTACAGCACAGTTAAGCCCATTTAGTGTCTGCCGCCAGTGTGGGGCTGAAATGTGAACCTCAGGTCATCCGCAGCACAGTTGAATCACTGAGGTCACAGAGCTCACATCAGCACAGAATAGCTCGGAGCTCATGCTACATTTGCCATAAATTTCCAAGGAGAAGTGTGATTTGGTCATTTTACTGTAATGGTGTCTTATAGGTTTGATGATATGGAGTTGTTAAACAGAAACAGATTATTATACATCTTTTTTTCCCCCCCTTAATGATTTATATTAATCATTTGGCAGATGCTTTTATCCAGAGCAACATACATTTATCATAAGATGGCAATCAACACCAGAAGTGTCCATTGTACAAGGTTTCGGTCATTGTTCAATATAGTAAAAGGCAAGGACAGGAGGATAATACGGATAATAAGGAGATTATTTTTATACAAATATTAGTTTTTATTTGGGCAAAATTATGATATCAGTGATGGCACAAGTTGGGGACACAAAAAAATGCTTGTAATGGTAAGAAAAAAAAAAGGAAAAATGTCTGTATTAACATGCCATAGTTAAAGTTTTAGCTATTACCTTTTTTTTCTTAATTTTTTTTTTTTTATGTACTATGGTCCATATTTACTAAACAGGGTAAATTAGCATTAGAGCACAATTCCATAAAAGCGTTGTTGGGAGGGGAAAATTAAGAATCTTTTAAGATTAAGATTCTTTTTTTGGGTGTTAAACGCAGATACCAGTAATTTGAGGAGCAAACATTAGTAAAACGCATTGCGTGATTCGTTACCATAAATTTTGAAAGGGGAGTTCCCACAAATGCACATTTAGTAAGGTGCAAAAATAATTGTCTTTAGTAAATTTTGACTGTTTTACCGCCAAAAGACGGTTCGCTCTGGAGCAAGCAGTTAGTAAATCTGACTCTATAATTCTATTTGAGGGACTGTAAGATTCTGAGTTACTAAATTAAACTCTTCTTTTTTCCAGACGCCAAGGCTTGCCCTGCTAAAGAGTTTCAGTGCCACAACCGTCTGTGCGTGGCTCCCACGTTCGTCTGCGATGGGGATGATGACTGCGGCGACGGCAGCGATGAGGAGAAGTGCACGGCAGCCACCGCCAGCACCTGCGGGCCGCACGAGTTTCGATGTAACGACTCCGAGTGTATTCCAGCGCCGTGGAGCTGCGACGGAGACCCTGACTGCAAAGACAAGTCGGATGAATCTCTGGAGCGCTGCAGCCGCAGGACAGAGCCTCAAAAGCCCCACTGCCCAGCGGGGGAATTCCGGTGTAGGAGTGGAGAGTGTATTCACCTCAACTGGAAATGCGATGGAGATGCAGACTGCAAGGACAAGTCCGATGAGGCCAACTGTCGTAAGTGTACAAGACAAAATATTTCTTCATGTATCGATCCCAGTTATCATTCTCAAGCATACATTTCCTAAGGTATTTACATTTGAGAGGCTCGCTGTGTAGTGATTTAATTGATTCATTTAGTTAATTAAATGAATTAATAATCAGGTTTATCACTTGGATGCGTTACATGCTCTTTTTAATGCTGCACGCATGCTGTTCTTGTCATTATATTCATTTTAAATTACTGTCACGATCTAGTAAAGCAGTGAAACACATAGTTGTTCATTTAGAATCAGTCCCTATTGTCTGCGCCTCCTGATTCTGTTAACACAAATGCATTGCACGCGTGCCAAAATAAATTAATTTGGTTTTGTTGGTCTTACAAGGTCAGCGTATCGATTTCGCGTAACATAACTACACAATAAAACGTACACAAAATACTAGAAAAATTATGCTTTGAATACAAATTATTCTCTGATGTACAGCTATTAAAATTTGATTTCAGGGTTAAAGTATATATAATTAAATACAGTTTGTTCAAAAAAATACTACTACTGTTTTAAAGATACTGCAATTTGTATTGACTCTATGCTTTGTCTTCCACAATAATTGTCACAATAGTTTTCCTTTAGTGTATTTTTCATGCATAAAAATAATCAGAGTAATTACTTAGAATGTAATTGAAGATTTTTATATTAGATTTATATAGAGTACAACAGATTCAGTCAGTAAGCGTGAATGTTTATTAACTTTACATTTCAAGGATTTGTAAGAAAACAATCATGTGTTTGTTTGAGCACATGTAATCCAGAAAACACAAAACCTGCAGCTGAATGCTTTTTGTTTGCTTGTGTGCACACACACGTGTACAGTTTGTTCTAGCATGTGTGTGTTTATTGAGATAATGATGTTCTTTTTCCATGGGTTTATGATGACATGTAAATCTTCACAAACTACTGTGGTAGCGGCATGATAATGCGCTTGAGTCTTGGAGGTTGCTAGGCAACAAGTGTGTTTTGAGGTATGGCAGAGTGCCCTTGAGTAAGCGCTCTGTGAGTGTTGTCTCACTGTAGGGTTCTTGGAGGGGATTGTCTCCTATGTTTAAATAATATTTTGCTTGTTTTGCCTTATATTTTATTAGACTATAAATTAGATTAGACTATATATTATATATATATATATATATATATATATATATATATATATATATATATATATATATATATATATTACTAACAGCTTGCGTTCAGTGCAAACCATCTTTTGCTGTTAAAATAGTAGGCAGTATTTACTAAAAATGCGCAGCGAATTAATGGTGAAAAGACATGGACAGTTATTTTTGCACGTAACCTCATTGAATATGCATTTGAGACGCAATATTTATGAGACTTTATTTTCACTTTAATTTTTTGCTGTTTTTAATATTTAAAAAAGGTTTCTGTTCTAGTTTTATTTTAGTCCTTCTGTTCATCTGAAATGTACATTTTAGTGTGGCTTAAGTATTCAGTCTAATAGATATATATTTTTTTAATATTGTTAGTTTTAGTCAATGATAACAGCACCAACTATGCTTACTACTACAGCAACTGCCATATGGTTGAACATGGCAATGTTTAATAAATAATTACATTTATGAATAAAAACAAACTGTTTCCACCAGTTCAAAAGCCAAACTGGAGGTCAAATTACAGATACACTTCATGCATTCATATAGAATTGAACTTATATTACATACAGTCTTGCTTCTCAAATGAACATATTTTGTTTAAAGGCAGGTTATTTATTTTTACTGGAAAACAGGGCAGAAATATAGGTCAAACGTATTTTTAAGCAGTGTATAGAGGCAAGAGAGAGCTGGCGTAAGATAAGTTGAAGTGCTCTAGTGAAATTGATCACGGTGAATGTTCTCTCTCCACAGCTCCTCTAATGTACACCGTATGAAAGATTAAAGGGATTTAAAGAGATGAATGTGAAAAATTAAAACCTTTCTTTGCCGAACAGCATATTTTTCTTTCTTCAGTGTGTTCCCTTATGCCCCAGAGTAAGTGACTGATTGTTTTTAATGTTCAGAGCTTTTCTTGTGAGGAAACTCTCTTGCAAATAAGCTATTACCTTGAGATCTGACAGGAGGTAAAAGCCAAAACCATTTGCCGTTTCAGAGCTAAAGCTCACACACAGAAGTGCAATGGGTGATTATTATAAAAGTGTGATGGTGAGTGCTTTAGTATGCGTGTTTTTAACAGCTTTAACAACTTTATCTTAGTCCTTTACTTGGCAGATTTTTTTTATGACTCAGTTGGCCTAAATTATACGCATTTTATTGATATGTAATATTGTTTAAAATGTATATACATTTATATAATGTTTTCTCATCATTTCCTCAAAGTAATCTACAAATATTTAAAAACAGAAAATATGTTCACAAGGAGGTCAGCACATTTTGAAATTGGCATTAAAATGTCCACTTCTGGGAATCAGTAAATCATAATCCTCTCTGCAGTTGTCTGCTTATATGACTAAAAATGGCCTCAAAATGACCAAATATTAAACATGTGTTTGTATCTGACAGCTGTGCTGACCTGCCGCCCCGATGAGTTCCAGTGTGGAGATGGCTCCTGCATTCACGGCACTAAGCAGTGCAACAAAGTGCACGACTGTCCAGATTTCAGCGATGAGGCTGGCTGCATCAACAAAAGTGAGTATGTTCGACAATCTCCCTTTCGCCGTCTTTCATTTGATTAGCCTCTTCATCTCTCCCCTCTTCTAGCAGCATTTTCAGTGAAGATGAAAGAGTAGAGTGCACCCAATCATGTATCTCCAATCAAGTTAACATTCACACAAAGCACTACAAGACCAAACAGATGTATCCCTACATGATTCCAAGGTTTCATGGCACACTTCCCATATGGCACCTTCAATCAAATCTACCTCAAAGGATTATTTATGCCATGGTTATAACTGATTAGTGATACATAACATGATTTAAGGAGAACAGCATTCTTTGTTGGTCCTAAAACAACAAGATATTGGTCCCACTTTATATCACGTGCCCCTAATACCCGTGTACTTACGTAGTATCCAGATGTGAATGTAGTATGTAACCACAGGGTAAGTACATACATACCCTCAGAATGGTATGTGTAAGTAGAAATGTGTGACAGGACATCGGTAGCATCACTTTTTGTGCAAAAGGAATTATATAACTACATTTTGTAATGACAAAATGTTTAAAACTACTTGGAACTGTTAATGAAGGGGCTGGACATGGGTAGGTTTAGGGGTCAAAATGGTATCCAGGGTAGGATTAGGATTATCTGTAAAATGGGAGGAGTTCGATCTGGTGTTGGTGTATCGCTGTAATACAAGTGTACTTGCATGATAACTCCTCAGGAACTAATATAAATATAAATTGTAACATTCTGGATAGCCAATCACAATTTATATGTAAAGAAAACTTACTGGCCACTGCTGTGTAACATTAGAGTAATCACATGGTAAATCCATAACAATTGTCTACTTAATATAAAGTGTAACGCTTTCTTTCCTGTTAGTACTGTTACACATTTGTGCTTTCGTTAACAAAAAAGTGTTGTTACCAATGTCCTGTTACACATTTGTACTTACACATACCATTCAGTGAGTTGTTACATATGTGTAGTTACACAAACATTAGCTGTAGATACTATGCACCGACGTGTACTTGCATTGTGGTTAAATATCACGCTCACATTTAGTTACTATGTAAGTACACGGGTATTAGGGACACTTAATATAAAGTGGGACCCTACCTTAAATATTAGCTGCTTTCAACATGGATAATACTAAGAAATTTTACATCATATTAGAATGATTTCTGATGGATCACATGGCTGCTGAAAATTCTGTTTTGTATCACAGGAATAAATTATAAGTCAATTTATGAAGTGGATCAAAAGCTTTCATCAATGTCATAAAACCTAAAACCAAAATGTTCTTGTCTTAGGACAACTTTGATTAACTTTTTTATCCACTTAGTATGGTGACCACTGTAGTTAAAACAGAAAACTGTTGTAAAATTGATATAAAAAAAAAATTTAATCATATGAACAGATTTAGACTTAAAATTTAACATACAGTACAGTGACCAAGACCAAAAAAGCACCATTAGGGCTGTTCACACAAAACACATCTTTGCCTTTAAAAACGTTAGACACAGAATTCAGGAATGGTTTTTAAAAAAGTGCACTGCAGAATGCCTCCTCCGCCATGTTGCCATAAAATAAATTGATAGACGCAAGCGGAGCAGTCATAGATATGTCCATCTAGTGTGTTCTCGCATAGAAAAACAATTGAAAAGTAACTCATTGGAACGGAAAAACACATTTTGTGTGCATGGCCCATTAAACTATTAAATAAGTAGTCCATATGACTTATGCCCTATATTCCATATCTCCCTAAGAAACACATAGACATATTTTTTGACTTTACAGCATTTGAAATATAGTTTTAAATTTTAAAGAATTTAGAGAATTTTATATTGCTTTTATTGGCTTGTTTTGAGCCTGATGAGCTCTTTTCTGTTGTCATTGTATGTCAAAGAGCAAAATGAACATTCCTGCAACGAGTGTCGCTTGAAATGTGTTTTGTATAATGGCAGTTTGTTTTGTACTCTGCATAATTTAGTTTTATTTATGTGGCACTCTGCAAAGATCAAAAGTGTAAGAACTCTTTATTGTGTCCTTGGCAGCCACCAAATGTGAAGGCCCACTGAAGTTCATGTGTAAGAGCGGGGAGTGCATCGACAGCGGTAAAGTGTGTGACAGTATCAAGGACTGCAAGGACTGGTCTGACGAGCCTGTGAAGGAGTGCGGTGAGTTCAGACACTTTAGCACAATTACGCAGATCCTAAAAAAATGTTTACTGGTGCAATCATTGATTTGGGACTTTATTTCGAAAATAGTTATAATATACATTTGAAATTACATCTTTTAGTGTGGCATGCCGAGATTAAATTGCAAAAGTGATCTAGGGTCAGCTTTTTTGCTTCTCTCTAATAACTTTGAATTTGGAGATTTGAAGACTAAACCTAGTCCAGCATTTAAGCGTATAGGCAGTGTTGGCTTATTAGAGGCTTCACTTGATCAAGGGCCAACAACCCACAGAGCGATCATTAAGATCAAAGAGTCTTCCCTCGGGTGCTATCATACAAGTAGAACGTGCCCAGCATGTGCTCCTGCTCTCCAGAGAGAATGCAGGTTTCCATAGATTTTTTTTTTTTTCTCTCTCTCTGTTGTTTCCTCTCGTCTTTCATCACGTTGGACTTTTTCTTCAGTGATAAGCTGGAACTTTTTGAGATTCTTGGCGAGGGAGTAATTTTTTTGATGTTAAATTACTTTCTTCTTTCCAAGTTTAATATACAGAGACAACTGGAGGTAAATCATTCATTGATCAGCTTCATGAAGAGTATAAATGCTCGTGGGAATTTGAGCAGTTCAATATCTCGGCTTCTGGCTCAATCAGTAGTGTTGATTTTGAAGCAGGATTGCATATTTTCCTAAGTAATGGCAGATGGAACATAAGGAGATAAACAAATCCTGTAAAAAATCTTCACTGTTAGTTAATTATACATAATAGAATTATATTTAATTATTTTTATATTAGTATTACTGTTAGGAATTTTGAATGGCGTTTATTTTTATGTATTCCGTTTTCTTTTTAATTTTAATTTGATTTTGTGCTTTTGTCATTTTTATAAATTTTTATTATTTTTTAGCTATAATTTGCTTATTTTTCAGTTTCAGTTTACTTTTTTTAATCAAATTTACAGATTAAAATGAATGACAAAATACCTAACTAAATGATTTTTCCCACTAAGATGAATATTCTGGTTTTTATAGACAGTTGGTCTAATCTTTCCCATGATACTGCAAAGAAAAAATGGTCAAGCTCTAGAATTTGTGCTTAGACTCATGCCTAGAGTCACTGCTGTTATATAAAACCATAACATTGTGGTGCTCTCAAACAGATCCATGCCACGTCACTTTGCATAGATATTGCACACTTCATCTTTTGTAAGAAAAATATCTTACTAACTAAATGTTTGGATCGTTTTCCATCCCCTTGCAGGAGTATGTTAATTTGGTGAAGATGGTATTTAGGAAATGCCAGCTCTCTGCTCATCTCTTTTTCTCTCTCTCTTTCTCCCTGTCTTCCTGGTTATGTTCACTCTTGTATCAGTCCTTAATGTAAAATACATGGTCCCACAGTGACTCTTCTGGATGGTGTTAATTTCCTTGCGGGTCGCTCCACTCAGCAGATGAAATTAGTGCAGGCACCTGACGCACGGCAAACGCCCCCCACCCCCACCCCCTCTAAGCCCAGTGCACTCTGGACCGGCTCCAAGTGGGCCACTGCAGCTATGCATGCTAAATCACTAGGACTGGTGCCAGGGATTACGCTTCTACCATATTCACTAGTGCATCCTTTTCTTGATATACATGATTCATATGTGGCCTGGAGAAAATTCTTAATTTCTTGCTTGTCGGAGAGAGCCTCACTCGCTTTTTGAGTGTGCATTTCTCTTAGTCACGGTCCAGGTGTTTGTCCTACCTTTTCTCTCAACCTGTCTCTTTTCATTCTACTTTGTCTTTTCTTTGCCCTATTTCACTTGAACTTCCTGTGGTGTATCCGTCCCCCGTCTATCTCCTGCTGTCAGCTGTTTCTCAGCATTAGCATCGGCTATTATTCTCTTTCTCACTTTCTGTTGCTGTCTTTTTTTTTCCTTACCTGTCCAGTTTTTTTTTTATTTGTCTCTTGTGTTCTACATGCACACAAGACATGCTGATATCCACAAACTCTTATTCATTCATACAGCTTGTTAATATTATTGTCATTATTGTCTTTTAAAATGATAGAAATTAGTACACATTAATAGCAGTTCAAAATAATAAATGGAACAAATAATACTTTATATTTTAATCTTGCTAAATACGTTTAGTGGAGAAATTGTGAAAAATAGTTTCTATTTATTTTATGGAGTTATATACATAAAATAGTTTTTATGCATTTATTCGGCTTTATTGCTGAAGTCACAAGAAGAATGACAATATAAGCTGTGTAAGTGTTTGTAAATTATTTTTAAACTTAAATTAAAAAGTACTGCTGTCTGAATGACATTTGTGGAATGTTTTGGAAGTTTAAAAGTTTGTGCTAATTCACTGTAGGTCTGCAGTAAAGTCTTGAATGGGGTGCCACATTCAGTCTAGAGGAAAAAATGGAAAAAATTAAGACCTACAAGTGTTCCGTAAAAAGTTCAATAAAACATTCTTTGAGAGTGAGTGTTGTATATTTTCCTCTGCTGAGGTAACTGTGGTAATGACAGTGTTTTTGTCAGAAAGAACATACCTACTGTAGAATGATGTACGTGTATTCTGTAATGCAGGGAGCCATCAGCCAATGACCAAATGTTTTAGTTGCTCAGAAGAATTATCGAGTGCAATACCGGTGAGTCCTTTGACACCACTCACAGAGCGCCACACGCAGCAGTTTCTTCCCATCCACTGCATTTTTCAGATCTTTCAGATAGATTGCACTGACCTCATCACTTCCTCCATAAAGTTTTGAAACTCAACCTCGAAAGAAGCAGTCTGTCATCACCTGGTGTGAGGCTGCAGTGAGCACTTACCACACATTTCCTGCCGGGCATGCTGACCTTTGACACCACCTCTCCTTTTATTTATTTTTTTTCTGTCATAGGTCTGAATGAATGTGCCATCAATAATGGCGGCTGCTCTCACATATGTAAGGACCGTCAGATCGGCTATGAGTGTGAATGTCCCTCAGGCTACAAGCTCCTGGACAAGAAGACTTGTGGAGGTAATATATGTATATATACATTATGTCAGATACCAACATTTTGATCCTGCACAAGGCTACATTGAACTCATTTTCCCAATAGAGCGCTGCTGTACGTGCATTGTGAACCTCTGATTTGATAGAGAAATCCCCAGATGGTGTTTGCAAGCATCATTTATCTTGAATGTGGACACTGCGCTAAAAAAGCCTCTGTTCTCAGTGCATCTCTGCTCTGTTTCTAATGCTTTTCTGATGGTCCTCTCCAGACATAGATGAATGCGAGAACCCTGATGCCTGCAGTCAAATATGTATCAACCTGAAAGGCGACTACAAATGTGAATGCTATGAGGGTTACGAGATGGACCCGGTTACCAAGACGTGTAAAGCAGTGGGTAAGATACTTCACACCAGCATCTCCATCCATCGCTGTTCTGGGACAAATATTAAAACTTACTTACTTTGTTGTACATACTAATAGTGGGGACATTTTACCATTTAAAATAAATAACAAAAAAAACAAATGCAGAGACAAAACAAAATTGATTATGATATATAATGATATATGATATATTATGATATATATATATGATTATGGAGTTACTTACCTTTTTTGTGTGTATGTAACTTAATTTTGCTGCATTGATTCCTTAAAAGTTGTTGTTGTCTAAGTTGTTAAAGTCTAAGTTACGATTAATGACAAAACTATTTAAATACTACTATTTAGAAAGTAAAAAAAAAAGATTTAATTATATTATTAATTAATTAAATTCTTATTACATTTTTATTTATAGAGAATTATTTATGATAATTACAATTTGATAAATACAAATAAAAAGAAATAGGGGCAAATAAACAATACTGGAATAAAATGCTGTAAAAAACATTGAATCATCTCTTTTACTTTTTCACTAGAGTGGTGTTGGAGGACAGTATTTTTTGTGAAAATCCTTTGTATTCGTATGCGAGGGAGGGAGACTGTGGCATATTACTTTTGCTGGCTACTTGTTTGTTTTATAAAGATGGGATTGGTGCAGCATTGCATACTTTGGAATCGTTAGGGTTTTGTGTACCTAATGAAGCTCATCGTTATTGTCCTTCATTTGCCTGACCAGCCTGCGTAAAACTTCAGTGCATTTCCAGTATTCCCGATAGGCTGGATGACAGCTGGAGAAACACTGTCATTAAGTGCACTGTGTAAAGCTGCCGAACAAAACCGTTCCCTCGGGCTAAAGAGCGTCCTGAAAACTTAGTGATTTCACTCTTCAGAAATTTCATTCAGTTGGTATTGTGTTCAGGTCTGATATATCAGTTTAAGTTTGTGTAGTACGTTTCAAACCTTATTGAATCTTAGTGTAGATGGTTCTTGACACTAAAAACAGAAAATATTAACTATAAATGAAAAGCGTGAGTTTTTATTCTTTTCTAGTATGTCAGACTTTCTTTGTTCGGTGATATGACGTGTAATTTATTTTTATGTTCAAGTTTACAAATGCAGATTCAAATTAAGATTTGATATGTGACTTTTTTCAGTTATTCTAAATTCTCTTTTAAAAGTCCCCGGAGATCTATAGGTTTTAAATCAGACTTCATGTTTTTTTTTTCTTTATCGTTTTACCTTTTTGGTGTGCATAGAAAAGCTATTAAATCATTTTAATAGCTTGATGTTTTTGCCACAGGTCTATCTTTCAAAATGTAAAATAAATAACTTTTTTGTTCCCTTTCATAAGCATATCAGGCAGAGGCCCGTTAAAGATAAGAGGGAAGTACGCTTTTATGCGCCGCGCTCACAGACTTTGGTTTTCTGGGCATGACGGCCATTTTTCAGACACAATAGTAACTGCAAATATGACCTTTGGGTGCCAGTATGAGCTATAATGACTTGTGATATGAATAGAGAGTCCAGAGAGTGTTCAGCGATCCTGTTAGTAAAACAAAACATGACCAGACCAATTTCACAGACTTCAGACTTCAGAGTTTTTTACTAAAGCACAAGAAAAAGCAAACAGAACAAAACAGAAAGTGCCTTTCATGAGCATCATTGCTTAATACTGCATGCAGTATTTTAATTAAATATTCTGTTACATCTGAATTAACATAATCAGTTTGTTTAGTTTTGAGGAGACAAATATTATAAATGAAAGGCAAATCAGTGCAGTAGGGACACAAGACACTCATTATTTGTGTACACATCAGACTCGGCACAAAACGAAGTGCAAATCCTCGTAAAACGATAGTTCGCTAAAAAAAAGGTGCACACTGAGCTCTGATTTTTTTGTGTGCGTCCTTACTTAAATGCTTAAAACCTAGAAAAGTGAACCTTCTCTGAATTTTTTATGATGGACAAAATTTTCAGAGGCAGTGTGTAAACACATTTGACACAACATGACAGATTTTTTTTTTTTTTATGTGCAAAAATTTCCATGTGCAGAGACCTTAACAAAAGATAGTTTGAGATAGCTGAGATAATTTCTATATTTATATGGTTCTTGACACTAAAAACAGACAATATGTACTGTAACTGAAATGTGTTTTCTATTTTTTTGTTAAGGAGTCTGCAATTTTTACACAAAAAAAATCTGACATTATTTTTTGGAAATTCCTATTTCTTTAACTGTAGTAAAATCGCTGTAATGCACATGCTTGTCTGACAACAGGAGTTTGATAAAACGTACCACTGTTCTGTTAATCGTCCATTGCTAATAATCAAAAGAAATAATTGCAATGTTAAGCAATGTAATTATTTGCATACATTACATGTTATCAGGCAATTTAGCAACTTTGCACATTCATTAAAAAGGAAAATCAACGGAATCATTTGCAACACCTGTTTACTGTGCTTTATCTTTTTTAAAATACATGTTATTAGTAAATGTTATTAGCTTTTACAATTTGGAAAAGGCATGAAATTGAATAAAATTGAAGTCATACGATAACAAAAATCTTTTTTCTTGCTATTTGCAGCTCTAAAATATTGGATTTTATCAATGCTTTTTAAAAATCCTTGTCTGGAAAATTTGAATGGCAGGAGAAGCCGCAGAGATTGTGTGGTGAAAAAGTGTGGGAACCCAGTATTGTACTAGAGCAGCATGTGTCATGTGCTTCCAGCTCTCTGATAGGCCTGTCACATACCGTCATTATAAGTGTGAGGTCACTCACCTGTTGAGAGTAAATCTAAGCCGTGTAATTTGGCCTTAATGTGAGACTCAGCTGAGTGACAAGACCGAGGGGGTTATGGGAAATGAATGGCACTGGCATAACCACAGACACTTTTCCGTGTCTGTCTCCTTCTCTTTTCATTGTTACTTGTTAGTCAAGATGTTACACCCCCACATGCATCATTTCATTATCTTCATGCTTTCACACCCACCTGTTTTCCGTCACCTCGCTTCCTATATATATGACTCTAGAAATTGATGAAACCGTGTCACGCTGTCTGTGCTCTGCACACTGGGTGTCAGCCAATAGGATGATGCCTGTCTGCGGCTCGTGGAGGGAATCAAATACGTGTCGTGTTGTCTTTGGGACTGATGGCTTACGTTTATTCTGTGAGCTGCCGCTGTGAGCTGCTGAGGGATATTGTTATATCATTGGATGAAATGGAAGTGAAGCACAGTGGACATTAAGAGAGAAAGTAAAAGACATTGGCGACTGTCTTGAGGTCTTGAAAGAAGTGTGTGTGTGTGTGTGTGTGTGTACACGAAGAGTATAAAAAAAACGCTGGTATATTACTATGTTATATTACTTGGAATGCGCTATATATATAATATACCTACACACTTTTAACAATATTTTTGTTGTTTTGCTTGTTACAGTTAGTGGCACAGAAATTTATATAATTCATATTCATTGAATAAAAATGCTGCAAATAATTTATGTAGTTAGGACACAGGATATACATTATTCTTGACACTTCGGCAAGTTTTAAGGATTACAGTAACATATTTTTATAAGTCTTTTGTTATACAGGATCAAGGTAGTTTGAGAGATCATGCCCTTTTTCTCGAAGAACCGTTTAGTCAGTGGTGCATCACCTTCAGAGTTAAGATGCTTAGAGCACATATGGCCATCGGAGAAAGTGCTGATTTATGCGTTTCTCAAAAGTAGTTGTCATGACACTAAAGATGGTCAGCGTGCTACTTTATGTAAATGTAATGCAGCTCATCTGAAGCTGGAAGTGACATCGCTCTCTCTGTATCTCTCTCGGTTTCTTTTTCTCTCTTTTCACCATCTCTTTCTAAGATTTGTAATTCCAGCAGATGGGTAAGAATGATTGAATCCTGACTCTTGTTGAAAATGAAAATATTTGCTGACGATACAGCGGTCCATGAGGGCTTTCTGAAGTACAGCATGAAAAGCTCTCTCTCACCGGCACAATCTGGATAGGCTTTCCATCCACCTGTCCAACTCACAAGCACAGCCCCTCAGCAAAAACAGTGTTTGGCTTAGGCCAGATCAAGTATGAAAGAGTGAGGGATGGGTGGCGAGGGAATGAGGGAGGCAGGGAGGAAGAGAGTAACAGAGACATGAGATCTCGTCCATTAGCTCCACTCATCTTCTCTACATCACTGCCAAACCTCGCTGACATCTGACCACACAGCACCTGCTGCCCATTTTGCTCCCCCTGCAATACTATCTATTTTTGCACTCTTTTTGTCTTTCATTTGTCTATGACACTTGGCATCTGTGGATCACACAGCCTTGTGAAGGAAGCTTTTGCTGATAGGAAAGTAAAAAAAAAAAAAAAAAAAAAGTTATTTCTGAACTTGTTCCAAACCTGAATGTCCCACAACTTTTCTCAGGCTTTAAATAGAGCAAAACCTAAATAGCAAAAACATTTAAATTGCAAAACATCAGGGTATGTGTAAATTAATTTTTTGTTTATTGCCTGGGATGCCTCTGTCTAATTTGGCAAGTAATCAATTTGTGTATATTTTTTCTACTACACTTACTGTTGAGGTCAGTAATTGTATTTTTTACAATTTAGTTAACAGTTTGATTCAGCATTCAGCATTGATTAATAATAATAATAATAATAATAAGACATTTTTCTTGATTATAATATTAGCATATTGAAAGGTTTGGTAGAGAGTGAAGTGTCAAAACTGCAGTAATGGCTGCAAAAAATCTGCTTTGCCATCAGAGTAAAATAACTGTTTACCATTTAATTTATTTTAAATTGTAATAATTTTTCACAATATTAGTTTTTACTATATTTTAATCAAATAGATGCAGCGCTTTTTTGCAGACATAAAAAAAAAGCAACTTCTGACCACAATGGTGTATATTATGTTAATATAATACACATTATTTTATTTTATTTTTTTATTTTATATTATTTATATTATATTGTATTTAGTGCTGCCAAAACTTTTTGTGTGTGTGCTATGTATTTATTATAGAGACATGCATATGCATCATATGTATTAACGTGTATATACTTGTATTATATTATTATTTATCAAAGCTAATTTGTGTGTACTGTGTTGTTTTGTATGTTGCAATTTAATTTCAAAAAGTGTTTTTCTTAGCAAAAAGCTACTAGAAGTAGTTTTTTTGTGCAACTCACTAAATCATTGTTAAGAAGAAGCCAATCACATTATATCCTCTACAGTAATACAAATCGTGAGATGTCTGGATGCAACGAGCTTATTAGAGATGAAAAGCTGAATGAAAGTATAATAGAGGGCACGGGAAGGGTACAATGAGGGTTGGGAGAACAGATTTTTCCTCAGGATCCTAGCGTTTTTTGATGTGAGCAGGTGACAGGATGAAAATGAATTACACCCATATCAAGTAGGTTTGAAGGGGAAGCTGGAGGGGACCAAGTGATTCAGAAATAGGGAGAGTGCCCTTGCTGCTACATAGAGGATAAACTAATAGGGTCAGTGATATTCTGTGTTGGCATGACTGAGCACCAAATCATGGTGACTAAGCTCCCCAATAGTACACAAACACACTCATCTCCTTAGACACCACAGTGCAGGGTAATTATCTGGAAACTCTCAGACCCACTTCGGCCACATGTCGCTAACCTGGAAACCTGACTCGCATGGTCTGCAGGTGCACTGCAGACTCACACGCAGCATTCACGAGTAAATGAATGCAGCGGTTTATATTTAGACACGCACACATTTGCTTTTGCCTTGCAAATTAAATAAGCAATAAAAAATGTCAGTGATTTTATGCACACAAATGGGTGCACTTGTGCGATTCATATGGTTATTTTTTTGTGCCTTTCTAATTAATAAATAGTATGAGTGCAAATCAGCCACTAAGCTTGTTTAAATATAATATGCCCTAATGTGTTTACCCATCTGAGAAGGCTGCCTTTTTTTTTTTTTTTTACTGCAGTGCTTGAAGTGCCAACTCTCTTTAGCGTCTTTCTCACAACATTTGCATTCCGGCAAGTGTAAAAAATTAAATGATAACATATTCTTCTCCTCTGGGAGCATCTTAATCATTTGAGTTTTAATGTTTTTACCTTTGCCCGGTAGCACATATACGCACTTATAACAGAGGAATCCAACACAAACACATGTAGTCTGCTGGCGTGTTAGGGAATCGCATGTTGTGGTGAAATTTATTTAGCTCTGAGTTCTCAGTAGTAATTTGTTTTAATTGTAACTTTGTCCTAGAGGTTTATAGTAAAATTAATTTAATTTTCTTTTAAGCAGTTGTTAGCATATGGTAAGAGTACAGCGCTATAAAATGAACACGAATGGCATAGTTCAGATAATTTAGTTTTACAAGTGTCGGAAGCATTTGGATGTTTGTTTGTTTTTGTTTCGTAAAAATTGGAAATGTTTTAATTTGCATAATTGCCTAATTTTAATAATGAACAACAATAAAGGTCAGGAAGAGACACTGAGGGCCAAATTTACTAAACATTGCAAATTAGCAAATGGCTCAGATAATAGTAATTTGATGAGTGCAAACATTAGTAAATGGCAATGCATGATTCATTTTAATACTCTACTGCTATAAATGTTGCGTCTTTAAGGGAAACTCCTACAAATGCATATTTTATAAGGTGAAGTCCAAAATTAACCGTCCATGCCTTTTCCACGCTAATTCTTCCTGATATTGCCGTTTTAACGCTACTATTAGACGCTACTATTAACACTTATTTTTTGACTACGGTATCTCAAACTGAAGGAGATGCATGCAAAATACTTTTTTCTCTAATAAGCAAAAGTCCCAGTTTATCAAGGTGAATTAAAACAATTGTGAAGTTAAAGAAATCTCATTTGGACTCCTGTGTCCTTTAATGATTTTGCTGATGTTGATTATCTCAAAATGGCCTAATATTGATTGGTTTATCAGCTCAGTTGTCTGTTTGGAGGTTCCCAAGATAACAGGTGAGCTGATGAAACCTTTTCTTTTCCCCTTATAGGTAAGAGCCCGTATCTTATGTTTACTAATCGGCATGAGATCCGGCGCATTGACCTGGTGAAGAAGGACTATACTCAGGTAGTGCCAACCCTGAAGAACGCTGTGGCTCTAGATGTGGACGTGACCACCAACAAGATGTACTGGTGTGACCTCTACCATCGCAAGATCTTCAGGTATACTTAGTATTAGGGCTTGTTTCATTTCTCTGACTTGACAGCTGTTTAATCTTTATTTAAAAAGGATCATTTGCAATTAGTGTTCAACGCTTTGGTAGGAGGAGACGGTGCAGTGTTGAAACCCTCTTTTGAGGGTCTCTTCCCACCTCCTCTCAGCTGGCAGATGCATGAGAACAGCTGCCATAGACTTGCTGGAAAGGCTCTCACAGCAACAATCATCATGGATTGAGAGATGGGAAAGAAATTGCTTCCATGAACATTTCTCAGACTTTTTCTTGGCTTTACTTGGTCTACTAAGTGACTAAGACTAAACTGACATAAACATCCTCAAGATGTGTTTAAAAATGTATCAAAGTTATTTTGAGGGAACATATATTAAATTCAATTAAGTTTAAATTATTATTAAGCATAAAGCTTACTAAATTGTAAAAAGAGTGGGGAATAAAATAATGTTATATTATTATGTATTATTATTTAATATTTACATTTTGTGTATTATTTTTCATAACAATGACAGGGTACACTACAAAATTGACTTACATAATTGATTAGAATTGAGTGTATATATATATATATATATATATATATACATGTAACAGAAAACACATACTCTAAAAATTTTAATAAATAATAAAAAAATTAAACATTAATTTGCCAAATCACTTCTTTTATTTAGTCTTCTATCAACACATTTTCATTACTGACAATGATAATAAAGAGGTTTCACACTGAAGACTGAAGTAATGGTTTCTGAAAATTCAGCTTTTTTGTTCATGTAAATCCCAAGATATTTTTCAAAACCATTTAAACACTAACACCCATTTTATTTGCAATCGTGTATACTGTATCAAATTCTGACTTTGTGATAGTACTATATTGCCACAATCCTTTAATTTCCCACCCCGTCACTCCAACAAAACATTTTTCTCAGATATTTTTGTCCTCATGGAAGGACATTTCAGTTCTTTAGGGGGGGATCTTGAATAAGCACTACCGGCCGTTTAACAAAGTCATCTTATCAGTTGGACAGCAGCCTGTCACACCCCCTGCCTGTGCTATAACAGCATCTAGAAAACTTGACCAGCGTTTGTCCTTTACTGTCCCAGTGTGCGTGCTGGCCCGTCATGCTCAGGTCTCCACCTCACTTCCTGAATCACTCTGAGTCACATCAGCCTCTAGGACCATCTCTAAATCATTTCAACCGCACCATATGCTTCCCATAATTTACCTCCAACAATAATGCGTCCCATTACTCATCCCTACTCCCCTCAGGAATGCTTGCGTTAGAACGACGTACGACAGTTCATTATCACTTTATAAATGCCTCAGAAGAGCACTCGGAAGAATGGAAATACTTCCGCTTGTCTGCAGGGAGTTTAATTTATGTATATGCTCCCTGACAGAGAGAGTGGCATGAATTGATGGTTACTGTGAAGACGCAACGGTGTAAATGTCAGTTGACAGCTGAAACCTCAAATGAGGCATTACAGTTTTAAGGGCCATTGTTGGGGCCATTAACCAATCCGCACTTAGGTTAGCTTGAAGGGTTATTGATCTGTCTGTAAAAAGCTGTTTTGTTTACATAGTGGTTCTCTAGCATGAGATCTCAAAACCTCTCTTTCAGTATAAAGGTTGATGGATTAATGTTGTGTTTATTACTTTGATTAATTCCAATTAACATCATTTTGAGTTAATGCAATGCAAGGCTTCAGCTGTAATTAAGATGGCAGAGGGAACCCGAACCCAGCCAATTAAACAGACAATTTGTTGCTCTTGTTGATCAAATACATCATTGTTTGATCATGGTGTGAACACAAAACACCCTGTGGTTTTGGCTTTAATAGATGTTTGACTCACTTTAATTTGTCACACAGTGCCATAACCCGGCATGATGAAGCAAGCAATGGGAAATATTTTCAATACTTATTATTATTGTTGGTATTTTAATGTAGCCCTGCCTATATTGAAATTAAATCGGTGAAATGTGATTGGCAATGATTGTGTCACATTGTTCAGCATTTTACTGAATATTTTTTATGTAAGGATGTTGTGATATTATAGTTTGTTCATGTCATGTAGCTCGTCATGGTCTATAACTGACTGTAGTCATGTATTTTTTAATGTATCTTGCTAGTATTCCTATCAGTATAATGAATATGAAAAAAGAATGCCACTGTGCGGTTGACGTCACATTATATTGACCATCTCATCGTGTTCAATCACTTCTGTTCAAGTGCAGAGCTCTTTATTTTTTATCCTTGTTTTTTGTATAATTTGTGAATCATCAGTGTTTGAAAGGATCCAGGAGACCTGTTCCTATTAATAGAGCTCCTAGTCAAGCCGATGAAAGCATAAGAGAAATGTTCCCTGACTGCTATTGCCTCTGTCCTTGTGATTCACTTAAGATCCACTTTGAAAAGATTGTCTTAAAGTCCTGCGCTCTTATAAGGGGAGATGGGCCTTTTTTGATGGCTGTTGAAGCAGCATCTTTTAGAGAAGCTATGTGACTGCAAATGGAAAATTACCAGGTTATAACAGAAAGCCCCTCCTCACAGTCTGTGACGGGTGGAACGGGTGCCTTTTCCCTGTTTGAAACTGAAAACAAATATTTTATAGAGATGTTTCAAAATTTGAAAAAGGTTCCAATGCTGGTTTTTCTTCCAATAACCAGTTTTCAATTTTTATACCAACATGATCCCTTACTGTAGCTAATATATGTGTGTGTGTGTGTGTGTGTGTGTGTGTGTGTGTGTGTGTGTGTGTGTAGTTACAGTAAGGGAGCATGTATGCATGTATGTATGTATGTATTTTTTTTCACTTGATAGCAACAGACTTTTGCTTGTTTTTTTTGCTTGGTTTGTTTGTTGCATTATTTGGTTTGAAGGATTTGTGGAAAAAATATGAAATATGATTCGATCATACATAGTGTACAACTGATTAGCATTAATAAATCTTTTTAATAATGCATTGACAAATAAATAAAAACTGCATTACTATTAGTACAATAAAACAGTACCAATAGTAGACATAACTCTAGATACAGCACAACTGTGAACATTTTAAAAAAATCTATATTTTATCAGCCTTTACTTCAGTCTTCAGTGTCACATGATCCTTAAGAAAACATTCCAATATGCAGCTTTGGTATGCAAGAAGTCCATATCAGCATTGAACAACAACATTGTCAATTTTTATGTATATGGATATTTAAATGGAAAGCATTTTGTCAAATAATCCAGGTGAAATCAAAGTGATAATGACTCTTTTTCATGAGAGCTAGAACAGTCACATCAAATTTCACCAGGCTTCAAAGAGCAATCAAATCTACTTCACTGTAAGTCACTGTAACATTCAGAGACAGGAAAAGTCACAGCCATTTTGTCCTACTGTTGTTCTCTGGGACATATGCAGATGTTGCTTCACTTTGCTGCCTATGTGCATGTAAACAACAGCTGGGAGTGTCACATATTTATATGGTGCTTATTCTCCAGGAATCTGGTAGATACATCTAGTATCTTGTGATTTGTTTATGTATAGATAAATACATCTGCTTAAATGCTATGGATGTAGATTAACAGTGTGTTTGTTCCTTTTCAGCGCGTACATCAACAAAGCCAGCGATGCTTCTCAGCAGATCACGCTCATAGACACTGCACTACATTCTCCAGAAGGCCTAGCAATGGACTGGGTCCATAAAAACATCTACTGGACCGACTCTGGACACAAAACTATCTCGGTTGCGACTGGCGATGGCAAGAAAAGGAAGGTGTTGATCGACACAGAGCTTGGTGAACCACGTGCCATCGCAGTTGACCCAAGACAAGGGTAATGATATGATATTTATAATCAGCTAGATTATTATCAACACCCTAAGGAACATATTAAGCCTCCTCCCTCAAGTCTTTTAAGAGACTCTGTTGCATTAAATAATAATGAATAATGTAAATATGATGAACGTTGCATGATATGTGTCTACATAAAGCCTTGTCAAAGGTTCATTCACGTCGTATGTATGATTTACTTTTACTGGCATTCATCATGATGAATCTTTCCCCTCAGGGGTTTTTTCACCATATTACAGAAGTAGAAGAGCATGAAAAACATGCAAATAAGTCTCAAGCTGGTCAGCATACCAACTAGTTGTTGCCTGTGGGTAAAGTGCCCATTTCATTCTTATTGGGATGAAGCTATGTTAATAAGCATACTCTCACCTATTCATCTTGATTTTTGACAGGTGATGAGCCTTGAAGTTTCAAGGCCATTTGAGCTTTCTAATTTTCCACTTAACTGCATCTGTTTTATTTGTTAACATGAAGCTTCTGCGGCCACAACAAAAGAAACTTCCAAGAGCTCTACACATTTGTGCAAAATTATGATAATGCCAAATCTGTGCAGAGTTATTATAAAGCCATTCACGAAATTGTATATGTCATCTGCCTCTACATTTAATAGGAATTTTGAGTAATTAACTTAAATGCAAAATTCCATAGATTTTCCCACCAGCTTCAAAGATGACTTAAAGCGTGGGTAGGAACTGATCTTCATCCAGTAAATAACAAACTGGAAAAATGTTTGTGTCAGAGGTGGAGTCAAAAATGTTTGAATCACTAAATTTGTCCATGAGTTTGATTATGAACATTTTGTTTGTTTTGACCCCCCTCAGGTTCATGTACTGGTCAGATTGGGGAACGCAGGCCAAGATCGAGAAAGCCGGAATGAACGGAGTAGATCGACAAGTTCTGGTTTCAGAGAGGATCGAGTGGCCCAATGGGATTGCTCTCGGTAAAACACCATTTGAAAGTTTTTCAGTTCAGTTTTTCCATTCAAATCAAAAGTATTCACATCTTCAAATATAGACAAAATGGAGAAAAACACACTGGAGAATAGCAGAAAAGACAACAAAAGATAAAAGAGAAACAGCAGAGAGCAAAACAAAGCATATCATACCAAAACACAAGACACGAGAGAGCTGCGTTTTCCATCATTACAAGAGACATCAACCAAAATACTAGAAGAGAAAAGAACTTTAGGATTGAGAAAGACCAAACAAACCCAGAAAGAGTGAGGCAGAAAGAGAAGAAAGAGTGTTAATAATGAAGAGCAGCCTCCTGTGGCCAACAGGGCTTTGAATCATTCACCTTCATTGTTTCTCATCAATCACCCGTCAGTTTGGGAAAAACTAAATGGAATTGCTCAAGCAATGCTGTCAATATCGCCATCATTTCTCTAGCTCGCTTAACATGAAAGCCATTTGAAAAAGCAGTTATGGTAGACGGATAGAAAAAAAGGTATTGACAAAAAAAGTGGAATTGAGAATTGCTAAGTGTGGTTAGAAACAAAACACTTTCATAATGGGAAAAGTAATCTTGCAAAGCGGTGAGATTTTGAAGTGCATTGTGTTGCTTTTTTTCAATTGTGCCTTCCACTTTTTTTAACTTGAAATATGAAAAATCATACACTATGAAATATAAATTATCCCTTCAGGTACTTCCCACTGTTCTATGCTTCTTTTGACCAGGCATGTTAAATTAAAAGCATTTCTTGTATTATTGAAGTGCTACTTGTATGCTCCGTTAAAAGTTTTTTCCTTTTCCAGATCTGTCTAGTAGACGACTCTACTGGGTGGATTCCAAGCTTCATCTGATCTCCAGTGTGGACCTGAATGGAGACAATCGTAGAGTTTTGCTGTCTTCCATGGAGCATCTTGGACATCCCTTTGCCCTGACTCTTTTTGAGGTAAGCAAATTTATCCAGTAATTTACTTAGGAACTCGTTCATGCAGGCACAGATGGAGCTGCATTGGCAAGAACTTCCTACGCTCGGTTTGGCTTCATAATGCACATATAAACATGTTTCTGCTCACAGGGTGTATTTGGAGAGCAGGGGTCTTACTGTGAGACAGTAACACTTGCCAAGACATGTATGGCTGTGGCACCAGTCAAAGACACAAACCAAATTAAAAAGCCTTTTTGCTTTGGCAGCTTCTGAGGTACCTGAAGGCAGGACCCAGCCCAAACAATAGATCACCTAATGCCCTTCATCAGGCCAGTCGATGAGCCAGCTCAGTAAAAGGGCACCCTGGGGCCAGAGCCTAGAAAAAGGAAGCAATGTGTTTTTTTCATTCTTTTACTTTTGTTCAGGGCATATGTGAAATGAACCGCAACTTGGCTGCAGTATCCTTGAGGCTAGTCCTAAAGCATTCCTTAAGTTCTGCACTTGGCTGTTGAAGTTGCAAAACAGTAGGGGACAACTGCAGCCAAAAACTGCCCTCTAACTTTAGGGATTTTGTAGATGTTCCTAAAGGAGTGTAGAAATCTTTCTGTGTGAAACATTTGTGCAGTCTTTGGTGCCCGAGTCAATTCCAGTAAGCTCATTATTTTGGTTCATTATTTTTAATTGAATAATTTCTCAAAATTAAATTACATTTTGTTTTCTCCAAGTACACATTTCCTTTTGGCAGTTGACAGCTTAAAAGTGAACAAAAAAGCATTAAGGAATGAAAATTGAAACTGCTAAATGCCCTTTTCTCGTTTCCCATTTTCCTTTTTTTCTGTGGGTTTTTTTTTCATCATTTACTTACCTTTATGTCATTCCAAACCCATATGGCAATTAATTTTTCATTGAAATACCATGAAAGTCGTCAGTACAACTTGTGCCCTATATTCCATGTTTTCAGGAGACATAAAGTTGCTATTTGTGGAAAAACCAAACATTGAGAAAATAATAGTATAATCATTTAATAGAATAATATAATTTATTTGGGATCATACATTTTTTTTAATAGTTTGAAATTATTTATTATCATTATTTTCAGCAAGGATGTAAAAAATACTATAAAGTGACTGTAAATGCTCTTTAATTGTTACCAAAAAAGTATGCTGTTTTTTGAACATTCTATTTAGTAAAGAATTCTTTAAAACATGTACAAAAATATGAATTTGCTAATAATAAGAAATGCTTCTTACGCATCAAATCTGCTTATTATAATGATTCCTAAAAAAATCAAGCTCCACTAAAGACAGGTGTAAATTCAGCTTTGCAATCATATAAATGAATTTTAAACATTTTAAAGTATATTAAACTAAAAAGTTATATTAAAATAATATTTCACTGTTTTCTGTAAATAAACATGGTATTGCAGACAGCTTTAATCAACTACTTTAGTGTCTTAAAGACGACAACGCTGTATATCACATATTGGATTTCAAGGCAGCAGACTTCAAATTACATATTAGAAATTTACTCCATTTTCCTGTCACCTTTCAGACGATGTCTGACCTTTACATTGGCCTGTCTGATAAAACAGACCAATATGTCCACACCAGCTTTCACATTATTTTATTGGTTAGTGGGAAGCACTGAAAATGTCAAGACCAATTCAGTTCCACAGGGATAGTTGCTCCTTCCCAAATGAAGCGAAGACTTTGATGAAAGGTTTTAATAAAACGCTCCCCTCTCTCAAGGAGGACAAATTTCAGATTTGGATGTTAGAAGCCAGCCTTTTGTGTCACAGATTAAAGCAGATCTCTATATCAGATATGGTGCCTTTGTGGCCCGTGCGTTAGATGAGAGCTGCAATGCGGCAGAATTTGAATGCTGTCTAGTGCAGGTTAAGGAGTCCTACTGATCAACAGCCACCAGCAGGAGCACCTGACGGAGCTCCACTGGGATCCAGCAGCCTGACCTTTCCAAAAAATCACGGCTCTGTAAACATCAGACCCAGCCGCCCACTTGGGCATGCTCATTCCTCTCCATCTTTTTTTTTTTTTGTGCCCTCCCCCCAGTCATTTTCTTTTGTTACCCCAAAAACACCCCCTCCCGAAATTCCTCTTCCATTTCCGCATCCGTTTGAAAAGAAGATCTCAGGTTGTCATAGTAACAGACCGTCTCACCATGCACATTTGCAATATTTCTGTAGCGGCTGATAAGGACTGATCAGAGGAGGGAGGCAGATGGAGAATGTTGAAAGTGGTATTGTTAGACAGTGGAGCATGTGCTTTCAGGCTCATGTAGGTGAAGATACAAAGGAGAGATAGAGCGGAGAGCTTTAATTAGTCTGATGAAAAACCTTTGTGGTCCAAAAGACACAGAAGCCTTTATCTTCATTGTCATCTTCCTCCTTTTTCTTTCCTTTTTTGGTGTCTTGCATCATATACAGAGGGAAGAAATACATGCCCTCTTGAATAATACCTGCTTGGTTTAGATTTTTTTCCATCCGAGTGTCTTTTGTATCCTATGTAGTGTTATCCATCTTTCACTGAATCACAAAAGAACCAAGAATAATGTGAACGGTAGTCACTTGTTGCTCTGGTTAGAGAAGATGTGATTTAAGTATAAAAAGTATATGAATATGTATTCAAATTCATTCTTTATACTGTATATACAACCGTTTGGGATCAGGAAGATCTTTTTCTAAAGGAAAAACACATCCATTCAGCAAGGTTGCAAAAAAATGTACAAAAGTGGCAGTAAATAAAAACTGTTTTCAAATAAATGGTGTTCTTTTGAGCTTTCTATTCTGTCTGTTCAATCAAATTCCAAAACAATTGTAGCAGTTTCCATGTAAAATGTTTTCACATAATAAGAAATGTTGCTCTAGCACCAAATTGAACGATTTCTGTAGAATCTGAAAACTGGAAAAATGGCTGCTGAAAAGTCAGCCATCATAAGAATCATTTACATTTTAAAATATATTCAAATAGAAATATTTTAGATAATAATAATAATATCTGACCATTTTACTGTTTTACTGTGATCAAATAAATGCAGTCTTGAGCATAGGAATACTTTCAGAAACATTAATGTTAATGATACACACCCCAAACCTTTGAACAGTGGTGCAAGCTGGGCATAAAACTAACAAGACACTTGTATTAAAGATATATAATTATCAGTTCCTGTATTCTTTTTAAGTGCTATATTGTAATGTTGTAATGACGTTTAGAAGTGCAGTGTCTCCTGCTTGTGTAGAAGTCACATTGTGTATTTTTCTACAGGATCGTGTTTACTGGACAGACTTAGAGGATGAGGCCATCTACAGTGTGAACCGACTGACAGGGCATGATGTGGCAATGCTGGCTCAACATCTCAACAACCCCCTGGATGTGGTGGTGTTCCACGAGCTCCGGCAGCCTCAAGGTGAGAACATACTGATAGAGAGCACTTCACATCATTTTAAATGTGCGTAGACTTGCCAGTGTTGTAGAGTAACTCTGTAAATATAACGCTTTACTTAAAAACATTTTTCAGTAGTGTAAATTTAAAAAATAAAAAAATTCCTTCCAACTATTTATTGTGATGTTTTCTCATTCAGGTAGTGTTGGTCCAACACATTTGATTCATTCAATTGAATTTTTGAACTTGAATCAACTTTTAACTGATTTACCTCATTGTTTTTGTTTCTGCACAGATTTTTTTTCAAAATACATTTATACAATCTATTAAAAGCTCACATTTTGTTAGCAGTTTTGTTTTGTTGAGTATTTTATTACTATTTTAAACGCTGACATAAATGTTATTTTTATATTATTCATAATTCAGCATCAGTAATAGGAAGTACTCAGCACGTGCACACCAAAAAAAATTGGCCATTGCTATCAATGTAACGCGTTCTTCCTGAATAAAATAATGAATTAATTTCTTCAAACTTTTACTGACTTAAAAATGATGTAACTTTTAGTCTGTTTTATCTGTTGAGCTCAGTAGCAAGTGCTAGATGTTATAATGCATTAGAGGACTCGTATCATGAGGAATCAAATAGTTCCTGATCTTTTAGATAAAAGACTTTGTGCTGTGAAAACACTGAGAACTCAACTTCCTCCCCTGTCCACAAAGACAGTTTATTAAAACTAAACCGAAAGAAAAAAAAAAAAAAACTCTCATTTCACACACATTATTTTCACAGTCTCACCTTTTTAGCATTGTTGTAAAAATTGGAGACAAATCTTTGCTGACTCAATTTTTTCCTCTGGTAATAGCAGCACTATTGTTGAATAGCATATTTTCCGTGAATATTTATTCTAGGGACAGGCAGAGAAAATGAAAGAAGCAGTCTGCGTATGTGTGTGCAGATTTTGATTCTTTGTTTTCATCCTTTTATCACAAACAGACCACATGCAGCATGCCAGCAGAAGAACCAATTTACAGCCTCCTCACATTAATAAATGAGAAGTGCTGTTTAAATCTAAATCAAAGAATTAAACGTGTTGCTCCGAAAATGCAAACGAAAGCAGGAAAACACACTTATGCAGAACGAGAAATGATGAGAATGGAATCCAGCGGATTTTTGTATCTCAAGTGCCTCTGAGTAAAATATTAATCAGCTATGCATCCCTGCAAAACATGATTTTATGAGAATTTGTAAGGAATAGCACATAGAATATTATTTAGTAAAAAAAAAAAAAATCTTCTGAGTAGTGTTTGTAAAGCATAACAACGTTTCCTACATTCTAGTTGCTCAAGCTCAGTTAGTTTCTGTTATTATGTTTAAATTCAAAAATAACTGTTACACGGGCAAGCCAAATAATTGACACTTTTTGATTAATTTTTGCATATACACTAGGATGTCACACACATTACACTAGACAAGCAGAATTACTGAAATATTATTATAATTTTAAATGCCTTTTTTCTATTTTAATATATTTTATGTATTTGTTTCTGTTCAAAAGAACAGCATTTATTTGAAATATACATTTTTGTAACATTATAAAGGTCACTTTTGCACTGAGACTGATATAAATGGTAGTGTATATTTAAATGAATATAATTTTTCATACTCAAAACCACATAAATTAAGTGATAAATGACTGTTGCAATGTTTAATATAAAAATTAATTTGCTTTGGTTAATTTATGTAAATGTGTCTTCTTAACTTGTTAATACATCTTGTGCGCTTTACACCAGTTCAGCCAATTTTGAGGTGAATAAAAATGCTATTTCCAAACCCCATGTGGTACAGCTTTCAGTGAAAACGAATGACCTCCAGTGTTTGGTCACCGTCACTGTGAATGCATCTTAATAGTTCAGCTGCTATGTTAATATTTTAACGTATGATCTTATTTATACTACTACGCAACCAATCCAGACACTAATTCATCTGAATTAAACTGTGCTTTTCCCTATAGCTCCAGACACATGCAACATGGGAAGCCTGCCTAATGGCGGCTGTGAGTACCTGTGCCTCAGAGCTCCTCAGATCACAGACCACTCGCCCAAGTACACGTGTGCCTGTCCTGACAACATGGAACTGGGCCCAGACATGCGCCGCTGCGTGACGGGTAACAAAATACTAAGCCATAGGTCAAGTGTACTACACAAGAATCGAGCATCATCTGATCCTGATTATAGGAAGTCAGCTGACTCCATATATCTGTTTCGTTTGTTGTAGTCAAACCCAAAACATCGACTTCTGCAAGTACAACCACTACTACGACACCGGAACCTTCTACTACTGTGACTCCTACAACCACCACTGCAGCTATAAACACAGATACACCTACAACAACCAGTACGGTCTCTACAACTACACCGACACCGACTGTGTCAAGTACAACCACCACCAGCCCCACCACGACCACTCATTCCACCACCACACACTCCACGGCCACTTCAACCACAGAGACCACTCAGTCCAGCACTACAGCACCAGGAAGAGAGCCAACCTCCAGCCAGACAACAGCAGATCTCAGACAGACGTCTACGACCATCCACGGCAACAGCATACAAGGGGCCAATGGCAATCTCTCTCACCGCGGTGAGTTTGCATTTCAGTTTTTGTGTTGACATCATGATCTGCTTCTATTTTACTCAAAATGGTTACAGCGCAATAGACAACGTCATGCAGTAACTTGATAACATTGTTGCTTTAAAGATTAAGCTTTAAAAATGGATCTTTAAGAATCCTTTTAAGACAGGTTGTAACATTTCGTGTGAATTGGTGAACAATACTTTTTACTTTCATTTATTAATATTTTTTAAAAATA
Organism: Puntigrus tetrazona; assembly: GCF_018831695.1. Classification (NCBI taxonomy): domain Eukaryota; kingdom Metazoa; phylum Chordata; class Actinopteri; order Cypriniformes; family Cyprinidae; genus Puntigrus; species Puntigrus tetrazona. The sequence continues at coordinate 16,547,981 of NC_056704.1, forward strand.
AAAAATACTTTTACTTGATGGTTACAGCATTTTCAGCATCATTAAAAATATGAAACCTCGAGTATGGTATAAATGTTGTTCTAAACCATCTGAATACAAAGAGTGGATGTTGCCTAATCAGGGACATTTAAAAGCTGACAGTGACATCAAAGCCATTTTACATTTTGTTTAAAAATATATAGTTCTTTTAAAATTTCTATTCAGCACAAAATTCTAAAAAGCAAACTGCATCGCTGTCTCTAGAAAAATATCAGCCAGCATTTTTTTAACATTAATAATAATAAGAAATGTTTGAAAAATGAAGAAAAATCAGATTTGCCATCACAAAATAAATTACATTTTAAAATATTAAAATAGAAAACGCGTATTTGAAATGTTAATAATATCTCACAATATTAACATTTTAACTATTTTTATCAAATAAATGCAACCTAGGTGAGTGTCAAAGACTTATTTTAAACACTTTTGGTTTATATAAATATTCTGCTCTTACGTATAAAATCATGCGATACTGAATTCCATCACTGATATTCAGCTGAAGCTTAAATAATTGCTCTCCCACAGTACTCGTACAGTAGTCCTCAGAGTCTGTGAAAGTTAATGTGTGGTGGAATTTGCTTGCCGAGCATCGCTGGGCCACTTGAGAGTGATAGATGAGGCAGCAGTGGTCGCCCAGGGTCCCAGAGTACGTCTGTGCTGAATTAGAGCAGCCAGCGAAGAGAGCCGAGCAGCCAGCCCTGACTGATGAACATTGCCCTCGGCCTTGTTCCTCTCCACACTCAGTGTTTCACAGCCTCTGGGCTTTGACTGGGGATGCTCAGGTACACAGCCACCTGGACACAGCAGGAGAAAAGGCGTTAGTGACTTCAGTTGTAGTATCTACATGTCTGTAGAGACTACAAATATGCAAAAAAACAAGCAACATTTTAGTGGCCTTTACACCTCTCAGCCCATAATCAAAGCACAGAAGTGCTCATTCTTGATGCTAACCATAAATTTAGCTTCTTGAATATTTTATGACTGCCAGCATATTACACGGTAGACATGGTGAAACTCTGTATTAGATAAAACCTGTAAATTGCTGCACTGAGAATAGTGATGAATTATGCCAGCACTCTTTTTGCCTTTTTATGGCTGCTTGCTAATGAAGAAAAAATCTTGTCTGTAAAATTCTACAAACGAGTCGGTAAGATATATTTTATTAAGATTTATTTTTTTTTTTTGCAAGAATGCATGAAATTGATCAAAAGTGACACTAAGGACTTTACGTTGTTAAGTTTCAGCATATAAAAAAATCTGTTTCTACAATAATTTTAAGGTGGATAACATTTCAACATTGATAAAAAGTGTTTTTTGATCGCCAAATCAACACATGAATCAAGATCAAAATTTTCAAAATACACTTTCTGTTTATTCATGGTTTGTTTGGCCGAGATACTGCTATTTGAAAATCTGGAATCTGAGGGTGCAAAAAAATCTAGATAATCAGACAATCCCCTTTAAAGTCCTTAACACATATTACAAATCAAAAATTCTTTTTGATACATTTAAAGTAGGAAATGTACAAAATATCTACATGAAATACGATCTTTACTTGTATCCTGTTCATTTTTAGCATTAAAGAAAAATTTATAATTTTGCCCCTTAGCAATGTATTATTAGCATTAAATATTATAGCATTAAATATTATCATTTTAGCTGTATTTTTGATCAAATAAATGCAGCCTTGCTCAGCATAAGACTGTTCATCAACACATAAAACATAAAGAAATTGAGTTTTTCAGCATTGCGTGTTACAGGCCGATTGTTTTTACTAAAAACATATCCACGTTAATGAGTTTGGATACACTCCCTTAGTCTTTTCACAAACATATGGCTCCGTGAATAATGGTTTTATGGATGTAATAAATAGCTAAGCTTGAAGAAAAATTAAATGCCCTCTTAATAGTAACTTTAAAAAAACACTCAAACATTCAAAACTACATCCTATATACAAACAGAAGCAGCTGATGATGCTAATGAAGTATTGCCATGGAAACCCACGTCACCGTTATCCCATAAATAACACATTCACTGTAGTTTTAAGAGGATCCCCTTATCGATAATACATTTTCTTGATTACCTTTCCCTTTATGAGCAGTTGTTACTTCATACACTGCATTTCTTTTGTTTCCTACCAATTTTGTAAGCCCTCAGGCTGTCTTGTTTGTATCTGTATGCCAGTGCTGTACCATCTAGTCCTCTTAATCTCCCGGCTCAGACTCCATTATCAGACACTAATTATGCTGTAGCTAATGGAGGGCCACGTGCTAATTGTGAGATTGAGGTGGGATTTATATGGTGGAAACAACTGCTCAGCAGAAACCTTAAAAGGGAAAGCACAAAGCAAAGTGCTATATGAATAGCAATGTATGGCCTTGGGCAAGAGAGCAGTGTAAATGGACACTTTACTATACAAACTGGAGAAGATTCATTTAAATGAAAATTGTAGTGACCTGTTATGTGCTGCAAGTTCAGTCTGTGTTTATTTTGATGCTGGAATAGAAAAATCTGTTTTCGTTTGCTCACTCTCGATAATTGCGGACAATACTGTGCTGTTTACTGAACTGCAGATGACAGGATCTGATCTGGTGATTTTAATAGAAAGGTTACACCGTCTTTCTTTTTTTTTCTTTTACTGTCGTCTTTCTTTCTTCATCTTTCGTTGCTCTTTCTGTTTCAGCTGGCAGTGGAAATGACCACTTCCTCCTTGGTAGCAATATAACCGTTGCTGTTCTGGGTATAGTCATTCCAATAGGTGAGTATTAAAGTTAACTAAGCATTTTATCCTGCTTTTTGAATTCAGGCTTGTTCACCCAGTAGATGAACAGCTTTTGCCCTTGAGCTTTATGTGCATTACCTGCTTTGGAGACACTTATGGTGGTCCTAACTAGCCATTTATAAACTCAATTTAGCTTAATATTCCAGGTTAAATACAACAAGCGCTATCGACAGCATGCTATTTCTTCAAGAAATAATTTTAGCTCAATTCTGAGATTGTGGGGGGAAATGACAAAGAAAAACTTTCTGTATAGCTCTTAGAATGAAAGTCTTTATGGCTGCCGTATCAAAGGGTTGAAAAGCAGAAATGTGAAGCTCGTATCGGATTGTAATGTCCCTCTGTGCAACAAATCCATTTTCTGCACTTTGCAAATACATGATGCAATAAAAAATGTTAATAATAAATATGTATTCTTAGAGATGACTTGGAATAAATCAGTTAGAGCTTTTTGGAATAATCTGTCAATTGTTATTCCTGCATGGTACACAATGTGGAGGACCTATGTTTTTGCTTCTCTGATAAACATTTTTATAGATTTTTTTTTTTATCAACCAAAAAGTGTGATTCATATTACTTATCAAGTAAACAACTTACTTTAGATAGGAATTATTTGTATGAATATGAATGTAAACATGAAATTGTTTGTTGCCTAGAAACAGCATTGCGCAGTAAAATGGATATCAATGTATTAGTTTTTGTAAACTGCAGCACAGCTATTTTTAACTTTTTTGTAATTTGCACTGAATTTCTTTACATATATTTAAATAGGTAAATTAATAACAATTTTAACTTTTAATAATTTTAATATATAATTTATATTATTTAAACTAAGTCATATTTGTATTTTCCAAGTTAATGAATTTCTGGTTAAATGTTAGCGATAATTTTGTATTTTTATGCTCTCTTTAAGAGAGCAAAAAAAAAAAAGAGTGTCATGTAGATATGCATTTATATTTCATTGTATTAAAATATAATATATATAAAAATATCTAAAAATATATATACAATCCTATTTACACATTTTTATTAGATTTTTATATTTATTTCTATATTTTTTCACAGACTAGTTTCAGACTAGTCTGAATACTGTGGTAACAAAGTTAAACATTGATCACAGTGTGATTTTTGGGAGGGTTTTTTTTCATATTATAAATGTTACATTTTTCTGGAATAGTTTTACTGTACAGATTAGATTATTCACAGATGCTGTCCATTGAACTTGAGTTGTATTTAATCCAGAATATTCTTTGTAAGTTAATAGTCTATTTTAAAAGTTTATATGACAGCAGCCTACAACGTGTGTTTTTAAATATGTTGCACCCATTATGAAATTAGCGCTTTATAAATGGTTATTTTTGATCCTACAAAAAGAAGTGTCGCTCATGCATTTTGATTTTTGTGATCATTCTCTCGGTTAGTTTCTATACATCATCCTTTTGACTGTTTGTTCGAACTAAATAACATATATATGTATATATAAATAAATAGTAAAGTAAATGCAAATATACAAATAAATACAGAGTCTCTGTCAAAAGGACCTGATGGCTTCATTGATTGTCTGAGCTGTGTCTGGAGAGTGGCTTAGTGGGATTGAAATGACCTTGTCCGTGCTCATATTCAACTGAAAGATACTAAGTGAAATACCTTTCCTCTAAAAACACTTTTAATAGCTCTTTGTAATTGCAGCCCCTCTATTGTCACCCCTCTTATCTTAAAATTGTAACGTTTTTCTAAGTGCTTTCTTTTATTGTAGTTTGGTTAAAAATCAAATGTAGTTCTCAGTATGCATTCCAAGTGTTTATGGCGAGACAATAGAATCGAGTGATGGAGGAAAACACATCGTGAGGCGGTCTCTGCGGGGCCCCCAGACAAAAGAGCAATTAGGGAGAACTTCCAGGGGACTGGAGCAGCCACGGCTGATCTTTTAAATTAGGGAATGGGTTAGCCAGCCGCTGCAGGAAAGCCACACATGGTTATCAATTCACCCTGAATAGCAATGTGCTCCCCCCAACCATTCGCATGTAGGCGTGTGTGAGCATACACACAGTCCAATTCGATTTCTCCTGGTCCCCTTAGACCTCTGCTTTCTCACTGAGCCGCATGTGAGCACCCGCTTACATATTCCACTAAGCCACTTTGTGTGTGTGTGTGTGTGTGTGTGTGTGTGTGTGTGTGTGTGTGTGTGTGTGAGAGTGAGAGAGTGAATGGAAAAGGTGTGTCTTTGGCAGTTCTATTTTTAAAATATTCATGGCTTCTATTTTGGGGTTTTAAACCTTACCTATTTTGCAGTGATATAATCAGACTTTTTTGAATATGTATATTATATGTACAGTATACTTTGATAAACAGATAGTTTCTAAGAAAATCATTCATTTGAAATAGAAGGCTTTTGTAATTATCATAACCTTTAAATAGTTTAATGCATTTTGACTAAAAGTATTCATCTAACTAACCCCAAACATAAAATCAGTTTAGAATGGATTTATGGAGTGCTGCACAATATACATTAGTTTTTTCTTCTTATGATTAGTTTTTTTAAATGTTAAACAGTATGCATCATTGTCACATAACCTCACAGCATTACAATCACAAGTTACCAGCAAAAACAAAAAGCATATCCCCATAACTTTCAATTAAATTTAATTAAAATTAAACTGATGAAACAAAAATTTTAGTTACTGTTACTTTATTTTATTTACTTTATTTTTTTAGTTTATCAGTAACTGCAAACTAGAATTTTTTTATTATTATTATTCAATTCATATTTATACTAAATACATCCATGTTATTTTACACAGGCTAATAATTTTATGGTTTTGTAAATTATATTTATATAAATTTTGTCTGTTTAAACTTAATGTGGCTATAAAATTGCTCAAAAAAGATTTTAATTCCCTTAAATATGTCCTTTATTTTGCATGGAATGAAATGAGATTTGCTTTGATACATAATTTTTAATAAAACAGTTTATCCTGGGTCTGCCATCATACACCTTAAGGTTTGAGTGTTTGAAGTTGTGTGTGTGTATATACATATATGTGTGTGTGTGTATGTGTCATTATTCGCCGCTCTGTGTCCCCTGGCTGTGTTAACACCCTCGCCGTATTTGTTGACTGTGTGTTAAACGCATGCAGTTCCTATCCTTGCCACAGTGGTCATCGGCCTGATGTGCACCGGAGGCTACCTGGTGTGGCGCAACTGGAGGAGACGAAACACCAAGAGCATGAACTTCGACAACCCCGTTTACCGCAAGACCACGGAGGACGACGACGACGAAATCCACATCGGCCGCAGCGAGCAGATCGGCCACGTCTACCCTGCAGTGAGTGGCAGTGCCAGACAGCCATACCTAGCACTGCCACTGGGGGGCGGTATCCCAGACCCGGCAGCTCACTGGTACTCAGGGGCACCTATGCTGTCCAGCGCAAAGTGAACAAAGGGAGGAAGTCAGTCGGATAGTGATCAAATGTGGGCGAGGCTAAGACAGTGTTCCCTAAGAGAGGGCATTATGCTGCCTCTTCCCAAACGCATATTTATATTCATAATTCACCACACATTTTCATTCAAATGTATGTTTAATTAGTGTACGGATTACCATGTGACGTTTCATTAGTCTGTATGTGTTTACCATAGGCTGAGTCCGAAATCGCATACTCTCCAAGTAGGTACTTTTTGAATAAGTAATTGTGAGTATTGTAGTGTATAGTATGCTTGTGTGTAATTTGTACTAAGTGTTGTCATTAGCCCCATCACGCAGTAATACCAGTAAACTGCTGTAAAATTACCGGAACTATTTACCTGGTAAATCCAACAATGCGCTGTCCACACAGGCAATGACGTTGTGTCTTTTTCCCGGTAAGTTCACACACAATCTCTTAGTAAAGTCTGTAAGTGTGACCTGTCACCTTGGCATAATGGGTTAGTAAATTGCCCATTCAATGCAGAAATAGTTTAATGAAAACGAAACTGTTTTATGACTACTATGAATTCACACATACTATACTTGTCATATACAGTGTTCTCCTACTATATACTAGGATATTATGCGATTTTTGGATGCAGCCACAGTCTTTGGTTTCTTGTGTTGTGTGTGTGTGTAAAGCTTTAAATGCTTTCCACGTTTGAAAGCTTTGAAATTGTGCTCTCCCATTATCCCATAGTTGTTGTTTTTTATGAATTCAGTATAACTGCTTTAGGGATGAGCAACGAGCACCTTAAATGACTGGACAATCTTTGAATATATTTTAATTAATTTATTTATGTAGGTGTTTTGCTGGTAATTTATTTGAATGATTTATTGAATGATTTAGTCATATATTTGCATAACCGTCGGGTCGGGATGAAATAGTTAGCAGGGCGCTGTTGAGAGCTGTTAGTCAGATGGAGGGATTTTAACGGTGTGATTTGAACTTCCTGTGCTACAGTCGGCATGTCAAGCACAAGCAGAGATAAAGACATCAGTCGCGCAGTAGAAACGAGGCGGGACGCCCCAGTGGCATAACAGGATTCTCTCAAGCGCCCCACACATGGCGCTCTTCACTGTGTGTGTGTGTGTGTGTGTGTGTGTGTGTGTGTGTGTGTGTGTGTGTGTGTGTGTGTGTGTGTGTGTGTGTGTGTGTGTGTGAAGGACCTGCATATCAGATGTTTCTGTATCCGTCTCCTTCTCCATGGGCCTTTTTATTCTGTATATTTCTCACCTTCTTTTTTTTCTCAACACGTGTAACTGTTTTTTATCTGCTCTCCGCAGCGCGTGGCGCTCAGTCCAGACGATGACGGGTTCCCCTGAGGGCGATTCTTGCACTCGCTCTCTCCTTCTCCATCCCTGAATCCGTGCGTCCTTTAGTCCTCCATCTCTCCTTCCATCGAGGAGGTCGCACGAGACAACGCAGCAAGGCGCACAGAGCCAAAAGGACACGAGCACTTGCTCTCCACAGCCGAGAGCTACAAACTGGGTTTGTCTTCTCGTAGTGTCTTTTTCAGCCCATAAACCCTCAGTCGGGCTATAATCACTAGTTCTTTAAATTAACTACTAGCATCATTCCTGCTCTGTGTCAGTAGTAGTAGGTAGTGTTGTTTAATGATGACTAACTTCATAGCTCATCACTTTAGTAGTCGCTAACACTCAGTGGCTCTCCTGCTGCACTCGTGCTGTAGTTTTTTTAATTAGAAATAGCGATTCAAGCTGGTTTCAGTTGATCTGTGGCCATTTCGTTTGGCAAAACGTGATTGGAGAGAATTGAGAGCATGCATCCTGTGAGCATGCGAGATACATTGATGGAAAATATGAAATTGGGATGGGATTGGGATTAGATGGGATGTGGAAAATTCATATTTGCAGACATACTAAACACAAATTCCACCAAGTGGCTGTTATGCATTCGTGTAATCTCACAAACGAATAATATACCACAAACAATAAGATTTACCTTGTAAATAAATCAGAATCTGTACTTTTCTTTTCATACTTCCAATGCCAAGACTAGTATACTTTCATGTCTTCCATAGTCACTCCAGTCAGATTTGACCCTTGCTAAAGATCTGCAGCCACTATCTGGAGATAAAGGGTTTTACCTCCCAACTTCGAGAGGCAATATTTCTTTTCCATTTTTGTTTATTTCACCAGCACTGGGGCTTCCATTTTTCTCAAGTTTCTAGGACCAACTAAATTCTTCCTGCCCAGGCACATTTATAACCCCCAAACTTTAGCTCAGGACATCAGTTTTTCTAAAATATTATCAGTTATCGCTACAATCTGTGTGGTTTGTTATCACAAACACGCTAATAGATACGGTAGCCAGGGTTTGATAATGGCTAAAATGCTGTTTGTACATATCTACAGTCTAGATCGCTCTCTCTCAGACAGGCAAAGACACACTCACACACATACGCACTCTCGCACAAACACAAATGTGTCTTTTCCGCCCCTATATTCGTCATGCCTCGGGTAAAACTCTTTAGCATTTAGCATGCTGACAACAAGACATCGCCTGCCATATTGGGTGGCTTAATGGCGTGATAGATTAGAGTCGTAGATCAAAGCTTTGCTCCTCTGAACAGTCATTTGTTCAACGCGTGGCACAGGAAATGTGGAGTGCCTGAATATAGGCTTCCTGTACATATCAACTCTCCAACTCTCTCAATGTGATGAATGAGCGCTTGGTTATTTCTGTATGGCTGTCAGAGGGACACTGACTGATTGAACGGATGTAGAAAAAGAAAAAAAAATTGTTTTGATCTGCCTGGATATGCCTGCTGATAAAAAGGTTTTTTTTGCTGGTTTTAGTTAGAAAAGTCTGAATTGATAGTTTGAAGGGTTTGATGTACTGACAGTGGTTATCAACTTTCGCACCCCCGTTTGTCAAGATAATAGCCTTTTAATTTAGACTGAAATACATAAACAAAAAAAATATTAATTTAAGGCTTATTTGGGGGAACCCTGATGGTTTTCCATTTGCCCTGTTTGAGAACCACTGATTTACAGATCTTAGAGACCATCAAGGCCATCTAAACCAGCCTAAAAACACCTAAGGCTGGATTAAGCTTTTCCAGCATTGATTAAAACTTGGCATGTGGCAGTATGTCTGTGTACTGAGGTAGTTTTGAAGTAGTAGTCATGCGAGTCGCCCTTTGTTGAAGACTACTGAAGGTCCCAGAGACGCATTCGTTTGGTTCTGGCCCGCATGTGGGTGGTCTCGCGTCTGGAGTGGTTCTTTGTTCCTGCCACCTTTGCTCTTCTCTGCTGTGATGAGGCATCTTGTGAGCGGCTCTTGTAAAACATTCATCCACATTTCAAAGAATTCTCCATTAAGTCACTGTTTGTTTTCCATTAGGAAGAGAGACAGTGTGGGAGTTTCCATGCTCAGGCTTTTGTCTGAGGATTAAAGAAGCTGCAGTTTGTAGTTGGTTTTCTGATCAGATGTGCTTGAGATGAGGACATGATGTGGAGAAAACAGACCTTTTGTCAGCGATATTATAGTTAGTTTAATTTTTCATCCCTAACAATTTCTCATGTCAAACTGTGTATGCAGTATTGAAAGTATAATGGATGAATCGATTTTCTAGATTATTTTTAGAAATGGAAGCGGTAAAATTTTAAATGCTTCGAATACTTTCCATATATGTCAGTTCTGAAAATGTGAAACTTTTAGTTTTTGATTTGAAAATCTCAGACTAGCAATACAGGGTAAACAAACTGCTTCTTGTGCTTTTTCAGAACTGTAATGTCATAAATTATTGTTTGATCATTATCATTGGTTTCTTCAGATGCACCTTGCTGAAAAAAGCTTAAACCAGCCTTATCTAGTTTGCTGGTCTTAATAAATCTGGTTTGCTGGTTTTAGATGGATTTTTGGCACTTAACGGCTGGTTTAGACTAAAATAAACTACCTGGACACCAGACTAGGAGACCAACTAAGACAAGAAAAAAAAATTATAGATAGGTTTCAGACATTTGTCAACAGATTAGGCAGGGGGACCAACAAAAAACGTATTGGTTAATAAATCCAGAACAAAAAACAGCCTAAACTGCTTTTAGATGCATTTTGGGCACTTATTGGCTGGTTTGTTGGCCAGCTGAACCAACTGGACTCCAAACTGAGACTAGCTAAGCTAGTTTTAAATGGGTTTTGAGCATTTGACCGTTGGTTAGGCTGGGAGACCAGCTTGCTAACCAGCTAAACCAACAAAAAACAAACATTGCCAGACTGGAAGACCCGTTAAGACCAGCAAATAAGCCTAGGTGGATTTAATCAGGTTTTTTGTTAATCAGAAGGGGGCATCATGCACATTTTTTTCCTGACCCCGTTGTTATCAGGTGCTGCTCTAGAGTTAGCTCGAAAATGTTTTTATGGGAAACTTTGTTACACTGAGCTCTCTAGCTGTCAAGGTTCCTACAAACTGATCTCTTAGCGTGTTATAATTTAGTATGTGTGGGACACATTTTCAATAAACACATGTACGGTCTGCTCACAGAAGATTCTAGAACAGGCTTTTAGACCTTGGATTTTCTGCCTCTCTGTAGATAACACAGTACTTCGTGACCGTTGTCCATCGTTCTTACTCTATGCATATGTACCGGCGGGTCCTGCCTTCCTATAGCACTGCAGGGACTCGCCACGCTGCTCCTTCACCCCACTCCACTGTGACTAACATTCGTGATGTCCGTAACTCCTCCTCATCGCTGTCTACTTGTCATTCCCATCAGCCCAACAAGTAGGACATTGCTTTCGAAAGGGCTACCATTCTTTTAAAATGGACGATACACTGGACGATATGCTGAAACCTCTCCTGGAACAGCGCTCCTTAGTTCGGTGGACTCGTACACAGCTGACTCTAACACGGACGAGTCAGGTCCTCCACACCCATGATAACATTCCCGTGTGTTCTCTTCGTGACCTGTGGAAAAAAAAAAGACATCTATTTTGGTTTCCCCCTATGAGATCATGTTGACATGATGTATATTACTTGAAGAACTGTTCATTTTTTTGTATGGTTTGTAGGCGTTAATTTCAGGAGAGGGGGAGGAAGGAGGGCCTGTCAATCCTGTCATTTGAGGACACATGCGTCCCAGTTATTCCATAGCTGTTTGGAGACATTTTGTACGCTGTTTGTTGCACAAACTTTTTCAAGAAGCCTTCTGCACTGTGTAAATGATTACATAGGATGGGGGGAAGGGTGACCGTTGCAGTCCAATGAGTCTGAATCATGATTTGTAAATATGTTTTCATACAGCAAAACTTTTGATAAGGTTTTAAACATTTCTTGTAAAAAGAAGATGTGTATGTTAGTCTCCTGGATGAAAAAGAGTGTAGACCATACATGGATTTGTTTGTACTCAAGAGCACTGGATTTCTTTACTACTTGATTGTAACTAAAATTAATAATCTGCCAAAGTGTTTTCAATTTTTTTTTTTTTTTCTTCCTCCTGGTCTTAATTTTATTTTTGCTTTTTAACCGTAAACATAGCAGAAATAGTGTTTTAATTTGTATCTGTACATTTATTTAATAGATAAATTAAATTGTAATTCTATTTAATAGGTTACGGTCAGTGTTGAAAGAGAGGGTTACAGTTTAATTTATTGGTGCCTTGTATGTGTTTATGTATATTTTCCAATAATGTTATGTTTTGTTTGCTTTTCTGGTGTCTGTGTCAGTGGGTCGGAGGTGGTGGGAATAGGGAGGGGGTTTTAACGTTAGCAAAACTGTACTTACATGGAATATCTGTACTGTATGCCAAAATGGTCTCACTCACGTTTCTATGAAATTCAAGTTGTTGATAAATATCTATATATTGATATATTAAATTGTTAAAAATAGCTCTTTTGTCAACCTTTGTCTCCTTCTGTTTGTGGTTCTGTTCTTCTGCTGCATAAATTCGCCCATCCTTGCGTACCAGTTCGTGATTCTCGTCAGTTGTGCCTGGCTCCCCAGAGAAGACTCTGTGCCTGGTAATGGAACAAGGAACTCCCCCACCAGGTGTCACAATGTGATTTTGCTAATGTCTGCGGTGAGTATTAGCCTCCAGGGAGGCCTAAATAAAATGAGGAAACTGCTTGAACTCCCAGTGGCTGCCCCTGACAGCGGGCAGATTTGATGAATGTGATTTTTACAAAGTTGCCATGGTGTTCACCCAAAACTCTAGATTCTGTAACCATTTATTCGCCCTTATGTGATTCCAGACCTGCATGTTTTTTTTTTTTTTCCTTTTAAAGCACAAAAGTAGATCATTTGTAGAATTTCGTTTGGAATGACACAAGGGAAGGAAATCATTTTATATCCGTTCATGTCTGCTGCAATATCCTCGTGGGCAGCTGAATTGACATATAGCTGTATTATGTATGGGTGGCCCAAATTTCAATCCCAGTTTATTAAGGGCCTTTCTTAATCCCACTCCTCCTTTGCTTCCTGTCTGTTATGCACAGTCCTATCATAACAAAGGAAAGAAATGTCAAAAATTAGATTTTTTTTTTTTAGAATTGCATGAAAAAAAAAGTCAGAAAAAAAGACAGAAATGCGACTTTATATCTCAGAATTCTTCATTTAGAACTGAAGATTGTTTGTATCTTGCATCTGATTTATTTCTCAGAATTGCACATGTACATCACACAATTCTGACTTGTATATCTTGCAATTGTTTATTTCTCAGAATTGTGAAATGATTTGTTAGATAAAAAGTGTCAATTAACCTATGTTTTATTCAGTGGTGTAAACAGGCTACCATAACAGCCTGTGTTCCCCACCAGGGAAACATTCTTAAAAATACTAAATGTTTATCTAAAAGTATAAATATGCAAACAGGTTAGTAAGGATGGGGTTAGGGGATAGAAATTATTGTTAGGTCAGTATAAATGTAACGGAGGTCTATAGAAAGTCCGAACAATTCACACACGTGTGTGTGTGTGTGTGTGTGTGTGTGTGTGTGTGTGTGTGTGTGAGAGAGAGAGAGAGAGAATTGTCATTAGCAGTGCTTCTTGGGATTGTAGTTTTTGCCCATTGCAGCGCTTTCTGAAAACAGCCCTATATATATTTTTTTTTTTCCCCAGTCCCTAATCACTGCTGTCCCTCAAAAAATGGAAAGGATATTTTCACAAGTACAGTGATTTCCTCTTCTTCTTTTTCAGCTGTATTTTAGCACGGCGGATGACATTTAGCACTCCCTCCTACTGCGTGAACATCCGATTATTATGCAGCTGGTCCCAGCGTGGCAAAGGGAGCTGGGTGTGTCTGTGTCATCTGTCTGGGTGAAGGGGGGACAGAGCATTCGCTAAAAGCTATTAAGACTTAATTACTTCTAAAAAATTCATTCTTGTACTAGGGAGTGTGTTGTTCACAAATAAACAAGGAGCTGGAAAAAGGGCATGAAAAGCATGAAGGTAATACTGATTAGGATGGGGAAATGAAAAGCAGCGTTTGAGATTAAAACCCAGTATGCTGTTGTTCCCGTTTCCCGCCTTCCTGCTTTTCTGTTAAAGGGGTAGCGCAACCAAAAAAGTATGTACCCCAATATAATTCCAAACCTGTACGGAGAATTGCTACGATGCAGTTACTTTGGATTTAAACCGTAGCTGTCAGTTTTCAAATGTGACTGAATTTGGTGCAAAATTCTTCCAACCCCCGCACTCTTGAATCCTAAAAGTAAAATAAAACATTTCCCGTCCTCCATCTTTCTTTAGTTCACAATATACAACTTCAAATCTGTTGCTACTTTCTATTTCATAGCAACTTTAAACTCCATCCCACATGGTGCACTGTACACAAAAGTCAAGTCACCTTTATTTAGATTGCTTTTATATCGCTTTTAACAATACAGATTGTGTCAAAGCACATAAAGCAGTGTCAAATAGAAGAATAGAAAGCCAGTAATGTGTAATGAGATAAAAAATGGTATCTGTGCCTTAAAATACAGAGGAAAAAAGGGATAACCTGGAAATTAAGCGTCTACAACTAAGCAAGGCAGAGGTGAGAGAGAGAGCACAAGTCAAGGAATCATAACTCCATCTTTAAAAGAAAGCTCAGGTACAGTACATGAGTCTTATAGACCCTCCCCTCCGCTTTTCTATTAATTCTGTGACTGCAGGGTCCATGAAATGTCCAACTCTCCACGCTTTGCTTTAAGTGCATCATCTGGATACTTAGCGTACTTTTTCCTCGCACTACTCGTACTATTTAGGCCCTGTCCCAAATCACACCCTACACCCTCTGAGCTTTATATTTTTTTTGTGATGTAAGACACCCTTCTGAGAGCTAAAACCTCGAGGACTTAATGGATATGATCATGTGGCAGCCATTGTAAGTAGGTTAACCAAGTGCGTGTGAAGTATGCCGTTTCAGATAAGACCTTAGACTAATGCACCTAGGGCCTCATTTATAAAATGCTGCACAGAAACCATCCTGGAATTATCTTATGATCATTTCACAGATACGAGTATGCATGATTTATAAAATGAACCAAAAACGCATGTGTCTTTAATATGTGAAATCTATAAATCAAAATTTTCTTGAACTTGGGTGCAGATGAACGCTTTCTGCTCTCTTCCTCGTGAATGACTCCTAATTAATATCATTAATATGTAACCCAGGTTTCACGCGTACATCTGCACGATGTCTGTTAAAGATCTCTTGATCTGGAAGCATCTCCTGTCTACAAACAGACGTCTTTCAGATTTCAGTTTTACATACAAACATCTTAAATACGCTCTAAGACTTTAAGAAAACGTCTTGCAGGCATCAAATAGACGTCTCCTGCGTGTACAGTACTTGTGCTATGCTATCAGGGAAACAAACTAATTGTTGAGTATATATTTAAAAGTCAGTATAGTCTAGCCATGCTGCTCCAGTGTGTAGTTTCCTCTCTCATCGCATCATATAGTTTCGAAATGCTCTTTTGTCGTTTATTTCATGACTGTTCATCTGCGCTTCACATCTGTGTCGTGTGTCGGCTCTCCTGTTTTATTCTCCGTTATACTGTGAACGGAGCCAGCAGCTGAGGGATCTCCAACAACAAGTGTTCCCCAGAGAACGACAACCAGACACGGCTGTAGAACAAAGCTGCAAAACATTAAACCCTGCGTTTAGTATTCCAGGGACGTTTCGGCGTTCAGTCGGGTCATACACTTACGCTGCGCGCTTATGTTCTGCCTCTGTTCCGCTTTTGATAAACAGACACCGAACCCTCAGTCGTAAACTGAACAACTTAATGACCATTTGCGATTTTCCCCCATATTCGCTTGTCTTGGGCTGGTAACGCTAAGACTGAATTTTATGTGGTCCCACAGATGACCATTTGGCCCTTAGGTTGTTTAACACCACGTTACCTTGTTAACGTTTTTCGAAATAAAAGCAATGAATATGTCTGCGTTTTGTTTCCGGCTATATTAAGAGCAACACTGCCACCTGCTGTACAAGCGTATGAATAACCAACAAACAAACGCTCTCGGACCGTGTCGACGATTCGAAAACGTTTACAAGGTTTACGATGTTTGGCGTTAAACTGGTCAGACCTTATAAAAGAAATAAGCATGTAAACATAAACAAAAACAGATTCGCCGAATTAAAACCCGCTTAATATCTTTATTCAGCATACAATCCACTCGCTAAAATGTGAGGTGAATGATCTGATTCACTTCAGTAATCACAAGAGACGATATGGATTTGGGTAATAAGTCTGAGTTTAATGAATGAGTAGTTCACTAATCGAAACTGACAACTATTTGACACACCCTATGTTTCCGTACTTATTTTCCTGAGCTATGCAGACATGAATGACAACCAGTTTACAGAAACCGTAGATTCCACTTTCCTCTACCATTTCTGAAAGGAATAAGAGGTCCTAGAAAACTTAAAAAGAAAAAATATTAAGGATGGGTTGACTTTCTCACAGTGAGAAAATGAATAAATAGCACCATTCATTTCTGCTCTGCCTTTTTAATTCAAGACTACTCGTTCCAGCCTATACAAATATACTCTGTATACTGGCCTCATGCATCACCAATATCTGATTTAAAAAAAATAAATAGCTATCAAATACAAAAATAAGACAATATTTCATATAAAGAGGAAATATCTATTAAAAATGCTTTGTGTTAAAAGACCGATAACAACCATTCACTTTGGTCAAATAGGAAATTCAGAAATGAAAAGGATGGAATGTTGCAACGTTAAAAAGACATTTTTACAACCGCCTGAAATAGTCAAAATGTTCCAAATACAAAAAGTGTATTTTTTTTTAATAAGTTCAGATTTCGAATATTTACAGTATTACACTTCATATAAAACCAAGAGGGGTTTCCACAGTGTGCATTTACAGCTAGAGCAACGTCCTGCACACCAAACGACGGAGGTTTCACAATAAAATACAGTCTTTCAGATGTTTCTTTCAAACATAGAGCAAACAATTTGATCAGCTTAACCTATATTAATAAATAATGCTACAGAGTTGGCTGTCTGATACGACAGTCTATCATGATGAGTGTTTGAGATATGAACTGAGCTCAGCGGCAGTAATGTGAGAGGACAGAAATGTGCTTCATTTGCATCCCTGAAGTTCACACACACACACACACACACACACACACACACACACACACATCTCAGCTACCTTCATGCTTAAACAGGGCCTGTGTCAACCCCTCGTCTGAGGTCAGGAGTTGTGGCTTTCTGCTGGCGAGTCAGACGGTTTCTGTTTTGTTGTGGGGGACAGACCCCTCACTGCTGGGCTCTGTGTCAGTCCGAAGCCTTTTGAGAGGTCTTTCACAGTGCTCTTCTTCCTCCTCCTGTTTGACTGTGATCTCCATGACTTGTGCGCTCGGGCTGCTGGCGGCAGGGTTTGAGCGGGGCGGTGTGTTTGCCGTGGAAATCTCTGGACATGTGGCGGAGCCGTTTGTCTGAGATGTCTCGTCTGTGACACAGAGAAGGGGAATGGAGGAATGGCTTCCTACGCCTGCGAAATCAGAAGAATACCTTTAATATCCTTAAAGACACATTTAATCAAATTGTTTTTGTGGATTAAGGCTATAGACACAATAGGCTATAATTTACTCTCAAACTATTAGAACTTTAATCTCGTAATTACTATGACTTTATTCTTAATACTTTTACTTTGTTCTAGTAATTTCAACACGATTCTGACAAATTAAAATGACGAAACGCATACTGCATATATATTTCGACTTCTCGTAATTGACATTTTATAATTTCAGAATAATGTAAATATAATTGACTACATATACATACTATGTTTAATAGAATAAAGAAAATATATCAATCAAAATTGTTGAGCCTGACCGTTCTGGGCATTCGTGTCACTCTCTGGCTCAGATGGGTGTTTGCTGTTGTTTGAAGAGGTGGGAAGTGAAGACGAAGATCCACTGGACTCTGAGCTCTCCAAAATACACTCCATATAATCTCTGTAATGCCAAACAAACACCAGGCAGGGTATGACCTTACACTGCATCCGATTCTATATACACAGAGTTTAATTAGAGGACTTAGACTAGTGACCTTTAATATGCCACACAGTATTGACGACTGACTTACAAAACTCCAGGACGAAGACTGTATTTTCTTTTTCCAAGCTTGGTTTGCTGTGCAAAGAAATCATAACGCTCAGATTTCTTCCACATGTAATAAAAGGCCACACATTCCCCTACAGATCTAGTTCTCACCTGGAAAAGTTTAATTAAGTAACAATTACCTTTGTGAAAGAAAATAAAAAGAAAAAAAAACAACAGCCAAGCGCACCAACTGGTTACACTAAATGATTCAGTATTTGAAGAGTAAAAATGTTTGTATAAGTTTTGGTATGAGGAATGTGACAAGACGCTAACCTTATTTGCTTGTATTGAGCTGAAATTTTTTCCGTAAGAGTTGAGTCCTTGCTCAAAACTTCGACACTCCTCTTCCGTCCAAACTGACATTTCCTCTGAGGGAGACAGAGATTTTAGTTTAGGTGACACATTGAGAGTATGTTGACTGACGTGCTGAGAGCTCCTTTATCACAGGTCTGGATGCCTTTCGTACTTCTCAAAATAACAGCAAAAAACATTACTTCATAGTCAAGAGTTTTGAGAAGCACATGAAGCTATTATAAACTTCATGCAGAAGCCTCGCTGTTTTACTGAAGCTGTAAACAAAATAAAATAATCCAGTTTTTTTCAAAATCAAATTATTGATATGTTGGTTAAATACTCTAATTAACAATACAACAACAATCAGCTGCAAAAAGCCTCCAAGTAAAGATCATTCAGAAACAACTTTGGTATAGCAATAAATATCTAGCACATTATCAAAAATTATGTTAGAAGTTTAAAAGGGCATATAGCATATTGGCTGTTTATTAGTACTCATATAGCACACATTAATGCCTTATTCTCCATGACCATATTTTAGATCCCTTAGGTGCAAGTGTGGGCTAGGATCTAACTACTTTATTATTAGTAAGCAGCAAATTAGGACCTTATTGAGACATAAGGCCTAGTCAATAGTGATAATTGGTCCCCAAACTTAAGTGTGACCAAAAAAAAATGTAGGCATTAATTTTTAACATAGAACACAATTGATCAATATGTCCTAAAGAACACGCAATAAATTGTATGTGCAAAAATTCAAGGTTTGAAAATGCAACTTTCAACTAAATCACAAAAACTTTTTCTTACTCTCAGCATCTTAGAATAAGAAAATAACTTTTACTTTACATTCTGATTACACTTCAATAGATTGCAAGTTCTTCAATTCTGTCTTGTTTTTCAGAGCAAATGTATCTTGATTTTTAGGATCTATATACATCTAATCTAGAAGCAAAATGACAGTGCATTATTAAAATGAACATATTTGCCAGTGGGCTCAGAACTTGAGTTTTTACAACAAACTGACAGATATTAGCTCATGTTTTAAACTGAATTGGTTTTGTTTCATTTGTAAATCTATCGTGATTTAAGGATATTTGTATTGTAAAATAAAATGACTGATGTAGAAATTTATTTTTCACAACGCATGCAATGGCACTGGCATTTAATACCAAGACTTGTTGATTTAAGATTTTCATTTTCAATTTGTTGATCCTCAAATTCAGACTTTGCAAGACCTGAAGAAACCCTGTAATATTAATATTAAACAGATAAACAAATATTAAACAGATTTTTTTACACTCACCTTTGGCAGGCTTCACATTAAATTTCAGTCGTCTTAAAGCTTCTTCCGAATTAAAGTTGCATTTAAACAACTCATAAAGAGCCTAAAATGTAAGCAAAATAATTCTATTTACATTCTATTACACTACAACATGATGTCAAACGGCAATCATCAACATGATTTAAGTAAATATGCCGTTGGATGGTAACCTGCCTGTTCATTGTCTTTGATGTGAGATCCTTCAGGAATTGCATGGACACCAGTCTCGTCTCCACTGCATTTAGACGCCTCGGTTAAAAACTCTACAACCTTATCTTCTGGAATTAACTCTGGATTCCACAAAAGCTGATCTTCATTCTCATACACTACATTTATAGGAGACAAGCAGGTAAAGAACAAAAATGTATAAAAGTGTAAAATGTATACAATACATATTAAATACATTAAATCGCATCTAAATAATCATATAATTAATAGTTGTCACCTTTTTCATTATCCTTATATTTGCAAAGGCCAGCAGGAGTCTCCGCTTGATACATTGAACCGACCATGATTTCCTGAATGACAGAAGAAAACTGTATAATACTTGAAATCATGAAAAAAGGGAAAAAAGGGGAAAAGAAATCATCTAAAAACTACCTTCTTCCAATCCTCAGAAGGAATATAATCATCATCTTCAGATTCTTCCTCATCTCCTTTAAAACAAAGTCACATGGAGCCCCATCTAGTTAGACTGAATCTATGTCACCATCTACTGGTCTTACCAGGCATCTACTAGATAATACAAGAAACCAAATACATCTGTGCATGTTCACCTGTTACATTTTAAATATTATAAATATTATAGTGTGTTATGCTGATTTGGCAGATATAAAAAAACATTTCAAACAATTGAGCTGCTTACTATTTTTGTGGAATCAGAATCAATTTTTTCAGGATTTTGTGTTACATTGTGTGTCTTTGAACGGCTGTGTGTGTGTTTTTTTATGTATATATTTTGAAATTTACTTTAGTCCAGTGATTTCAAAGATACATTTCAGGCATCGTTATTTCAGTCACATGATCCTTCAAAAAGAATTAGAACATTTTAAATTGATGCTCAAAAACTACTATTATTATTATTATTATAAAAATAGCTGAGAAATATTTTCAGGTCTTTGATTAATAGAAAGTTTAGAAGAAAAGCATTTAAAATATAAATATTTGTAACGTTATAAATCATCAGTAGAAATCATTTTTTATTAATTATTATAAATTTTTTGTCATCAATTTTGATAAATTTAAAGCATCCTTGCTAAATAGCTTTCCCAAGCAACAATAATGTATACTGACATAAAAAAACTGCAAATCATAATATTAGAATGATTTCTGGAGGATCTGAAGACTGGAGTAATAATGCTGAATATTGTATATTACTATATATAAAACACACACACTAATATATATATATATATATATATATATATATATATATATATATATATATATATATATGATTTCTTTTTCTCCGTTTTTTTTCTTAAAATGTTAAGAATTGTGAGATGGAGCTCTCCCAATTTTTTCCTGAGGTTACTTATATCTTTTTTAGTTTTTTGAAGAAACAAAGGAAACTGCCTTTTATAGATGTGTAACATGCCATGCAGTGTAGTATTTTTCTAATCATACCTTCCAAGTAATTGGATGGGCGAGGGTATAGGAGCTGAGCGGTGCTGTGAGAAACACTGCAGGACGGAGGCTCCTCACCAGACGACTGCACATCCTCATCCTCTTGATTCTCCTGATCATCCTCCTGCTTCTCGTCCTCCTGAAAACCACAACAACGAGTGTATGCATTGACTTTGCTTATGCGCACAGCAGCAAATAAACGCACTGTTTTCATGTAGATCTTTACTTTGGGTTTACTATGGCTGCTGCAGTTATTCTCTGAAGAATCCTCCTCTTGAACATCTCCATCCTCTTCCTCTGGAGACCCACCAGTGCTGTAGCCATACAACTTCAGAAGTTCCTCAATGGGCATCTCACCCTCCTGCCAAGCACAGTAATACAATGATGAATCAAAACCTATGAAGGTTAGTTAATAAGACTTGCATTCAATTATTTAAAACACAGATGGTCCATACTCGAGTGAGGTCATCAATTTCGGCACTGAAGTTGGTCTCTCCCTCCAGCTTTTCCTCTTCTTCCAATGTCCGCTCGTCATCAAAGTCATGAACGAGCATGTCTGCTGAAGGATCAAAGTCTCTGTCCTCATCTGGGACCACCGGACGTGCTCCTATTTAATAGACATATTTTTTTTACATCTTTGACAATTATATAATGTATGTAAAGAGAGAGATACACGCTAATTATATCCACATACACACTACATTAAATGTGCACAAATGATATAATGTTACACATTAATGTAATAATGGCCTTTGATGTAGCCTAATTTTAACTTTGTTATTGTTAGGAAAATACAAAACAGCTGAAATATTTACCTTCCGAGCATGAACCACTTAAGGAGGGCTGGAAAGAAAATAAGACATTCTTATGTTAAGAATAAAATCATAAATCAAACTTGAAGAACAAAAACCATGAGGAAAAAAACATAATGTATGACCTAAATCTGATTATGAATTATCTACAGTCAGGGGCAAAGCTGATAAACGACGCATAAGCTCGTGTTAATAAATGAGAATCGAAATAACACTGCATCGGGTTAGAATTTATTGGGAAATGTTGGCATTTCGTTATATAATCCATGAGAAAAAAACTAGATACGAGTTTGGCGCTCAGGCAACAAGTTAGCTGCTAGCTGCTAACACATTCAAATTGGGCGCCCTAACCTGTTTGCTAATTATTCACAGTTGAACGTTAAAAAGTACGTGATCGTTGCAATATTTTAAATTAAAAATGAAGGTAATTTTTTTAAAGGTTGCACTGACCGCTGAAGTGCGTTATTTGCTGCAATTTGCAATGTTTCTCTTACCTCCGCCATTGTTGTTGTAGGTTCTGTGAAGCCAGCGATAATGTGTTAAAATGAATAGAGCTACACTACAGTGGTGAATACTACAAAATTAAAGTCCCGTCACGACCCAAACACTGCGCAAAGGTGACGCGCACAACTGAAACATTTGAGTTTATTTGCAAAAACAGGTAACTTTTAGTTTTTTTTTCATTCGTTAGCATATGTTTTTTTATTGTTAGTTAACTGCATTTCAGTTGTTTTTGCCTAAAATAACCCAAGTGCAGTTTGATGGAGATTATGCACAATGAAAAAAAAGACTCTTGAAAATTGTTTTCAAAATGTTCTTCATTTCTATTTACTATAAAGTTACAAAAAAACATTGAAAATCAGAAGTGTCAGTTTACTAACACTAAACATTTTTTTGATTCTTATTGAAACATATTACCAAAATGCAATAAAAAATATTGATTGTATTAGAACTGCGTTCTGCTTAAGACTTTTCTGCTTAAGAACGTTTCACATTTTAAAACAATGCAGTCAGAATAGCTTCATTAAAAATGATTTACCCATACATTGAAATAAGAAACAATGGCTTACATTTAATTTTACACAGAGCAGTCACAGCGTGGGAACTTGCTTGGTCATCCCATAAGCAGCCAATTACATGGTTTTTTGTAGACCTAAATAGATGGCTATAAGCCATAAATCATAAACAACCCTGGGGAACGTAGTACAGAATTCATTGCCATAGAAATGATGGGCAAGGTTAAAAATGAAAAAGATTTTTATTTTGGTTAACATCAGAAAATGAAATACAGATTCTTCGAGCTGAGGTATTTTAAATGTTACACACTTCCGTTTCTCACTGACACAATGACTGAGAATTTGCAGATATGAATTTGATAAAGAAACACTTAAACTGAACTCACTAAAAAACGTGAAAAGAAAAATATACTTAAAAGCACAAGTTGAATACATAAAATACTTCTACAGCAACATGTCATCAGTGAAAAATGAACACAAATGGAAATCATCCGTAAAATTTGAATCTCTAAGCAATGTTCCAATCAGTGGCATGCATGAATGAAAACAGACATTCATTCAGTAGCCGCAGATTATAAAAGAAGTATAAAACAAGAAAACTAGCATTTTGCATTTGTAAAAAACACAGACATAAATGCAGACTCTCTCCTTTCTTTCCGATTCACCCAAACACGGCAACTTTAAACGAGACAAGTCAAAATACTGAAATGTTTGTGTATATTGTATTACAATGTTTTTGCAAAAACTAACATCGATTTTAAATCACTGACGAATGAGAAAGTCTGTAAACTGTTAAAGTGCAATTACACTATTTTTTCCTTTACCGTGATTCCATCAGTAAAAAAACAGTTACTGCATCCCATTCCCAAATACAAAAAAATACAAAAAGCAGTTATAATAATCAGTCCAGTTGAACACTGTGTAACACTGAGAACGCTTAACACAAAATATCGTTCTTTAAAGCTTGTTATCAAAAGATTCAAATAAAACACCTACTTAACAAGTACCTTATTTTACACTCGAACACTCCCTTTCCATTTAGCATTCAGAGTTTGAAGGAGCATTTCTGTCAAACTCAAGTTGTGTAACAGGGTACCAGAACTGTCAAAAGACTACTTAAACGATGTACGTAACTTCCTTTTTGCAGCTAGAATAAACCTTTCCCAACAATAAAACCCAATTCACAATCTTGGCAATAAAAAACAGCTCTCATAAAAATAAATAGCCTCACTGACTAAAACCCATCTTTAAAAGTACTATTCAACAGACGATAAAGCAGGCGTTTCAACACTAATGACAGTCCTCATTCCCAGTTTGTGGCAAGCATCCAACATTGCAGGACACCAACCATCGGTTTGTAACACAGGCACCACTTCTTAACAGAAGTGAAAATTAACAAGCAAATATTTACTCTGGAATAATGACGTTCCAGTATGTTTGAAACGTGACCAAATCTTTCATTTGAGACGATGCCCCTCCAACATCTGCTGTACCTTCATATAATAATAATCATCATAAAATCTTCATAAAATAACAATAAAAAAAAAAAACTTAGGAGTGACTTCTTACTCTTGCAAGAAATACAAGAACTCATAAATACAGCCTTGCGCATTACGAACGTCCATCAAAGCACCGGTCATACGGACACTTTCCCTTTGACCTCTAGCTTGTTGGCATTCTCGCTCTGTTTGGTGGTCTGTTCCTCTGTGAAGGTAATGTAGGAATACACCAGACTGCCAGCAATACTGAGAAGACAAGTACAGGCAATCAGATCATTAAAGTGACACTAAATCCACGCTTCCCATCTGTTCCCTTCTGGGAAAATCTCACTTCTTACCTGATGTTCAGACCAATGAAGTTAGTCCATGAGAAAATGTAATCTCCTCCAAACACCATTCCAATATACGTCACTAATATATTCTGTAGAAACGCACAAGTCGTTAATATAATAAAAGGCAAGACAAACTATATATTGTTAAAAAAAAATTATAATTTATAGAATTATTTTTTTTAATTCTTACTTTTAGGCAGCCAACGATGGTAGTAGTTAGCGCAGAGTTATACTGAGTGCAAAGTACAGTGGAGTACATTAAAACAAACCTGTAAAGGTACCAAAAGAAAATATACTGTTAAGGAAATCTCTAATGCTTGAATGCATTGATCTACAATATATATATATATATATATATATATATATATATATATATATATATATATATATATATAATAAAATAAATAAATAAAAAAAAAAAAACATGAGGCTGTCAGAACTTTACAGAAAATGCAGTAGCAACATTTTTATATTTATGGATTAAGCTTAAACTTGCATAAAAAAAATCCCTTATATAACGCTATCATACTAAAGTGCTTTCATTTTTATTTGTACAACTTAAGTTTAAGCTTTTCTTTTCTAAGCTGAGGTAAATACTATTATAGTGTGTGGAATTTAACATTAAAATCTTTATTTTTGTTTGTGTGTGTGTGTGTGTGTATAAAGGTGCAGCCACACACTGCAACATTTTCAAAATGTAACATTGTTATTGACTTTGTTAATCAGTGTTGTGAATTCACATCTTAATGAGCAAAATCTACATGGGAAAAAAGTTTTCTGACAACATGCAGATTTTCATTGAAATTACTTGTTTTATTTTCAGCATTTTTGGCTTGATTATGATAGGACAAATCAATCCTGACAGATGCTTTGGTTGGCATTAGAACTTTGGACATCTGCATTCTTTATATCATTATGCAAGAGGGAACTAAGCACAAAAACATAAACATTAGCTTCTTGTGTATTTACTAGCCAATCAGATACAACATAATAATCAGGAGTTCAAAGAACTTCTGCAAAAATATAATTTAAAAAAAAAATACTCAGCACTTAAATTCCATTCATTTAGACAGTCCAAGTATTGACCAAATACAAACTTACCCCATTATACAAGAGAGAATGAATTGACCTATAAAAAGCACATCTGACCAGCCTTCGTATTCAAAAGCCTAGAGGGGGAAAAAGACATTTTGATGCATACAATCACAAACTAAAAGGAAATTATTGCCTAGAAATCCTTTAGTAACACAAACAGAGTAATTACATTAGTTAACCATTAACTTTTATAGTTATGGAGCTGTTTGTGAGAGAAGTTGTAGGTCAAGCTCTCATATGGTAAAAAGTCACATATAACACAAAAAAGACTTTCTATTTTCTTTTCATAAGGTTGAAACTGCAGAGAAACAATAAATCCACTCAACCAGTCTAAAAAATAAATAAATAAATAAATAAAAAATAAAAAGAGGTGAAGAGCTCACCTATATTATACCTAACAAATAGGTATAATATAGTTAATAAGCTACTACGTTCAGTCTGCTAGTTACACTGACTGGTATAATGGTGGCTTTGTGCAAGAAACACACTGCCTCCTGTCCTCTCTCCTTCCTGAAGCAGCGCCTGCCAAATAAACTGGGCCTCCCTGTGAACACACTGAGCTAAATAAAATCAGGCATTCATGGAGCTGGGCCCTGTCATCCTAAACTCCAAAACAACTAAGCCTTGTGCTCGTGCTGCTTTTTCAAGAAGACCAGGATGCAACGCACTTTTTGACGTGCAGTTGTTTTTTCCATGGTAAAAGCGTTCAGGCAGGAACAGACATGCTGAAATTTATATCATTCAGCTTGCTATGATTGCAAAAGAATTTATGACAAGCGTGCAGTCATTCCAATCGGCTAATGGTGTGTGTTCTCTGGCAATGTGTGCTCACTGCAGCTCAGCAGATGGTGTGTTTGTGGTTGCCAGATCATCGGTGGGTATGAGGTCTTGTTGAGAGACAGACTCTTAGCCGTGACTAGAGTCCTGGGGTTATTTAAGGTCTGGTATGTAAACGCAAAATAGTGTATATAACTGAGTATTACCAAACTATCTGCTGAATGTGCACAACTGCTTTTATAGTTTTACTTTTTTTTGCAATGAGCTAAATGAGCTTTTTTTAAATGCATTGCTAAAAAAAAAAATAAATTAATTAAATAAAACATATATATATATATATATATATATATATATATATATATATATATATATATATATATATATACACATATACACATATACATACACATATACATATATATATATATATACACACACACAAAAAAGCAAGTATAAATCATAAATTAAATTATAGAACATTACATAAATTATATTGTTTAATAAAAATTTGTAAACATTTTGGAACAATCAGAATAAAATAAAAAAAATGTATATAAATCACAATATAATAAAAAATAAATAAAAAAAACTTACCTTATCCATATCTCCTGTGACATGCGCTAATAGCAGTGTTGGAAGAATCATAAATAAAGCATTGTAATAGAGCAGGCCATACTTTCCCAGCTCCTATAAGACAAAAAAAAGAGACACTAAAGCTATGCTACGATACCATAGCTGCTCTTTTTGCTAAAAGAAACAGATGGTATCCAAACATCTGAAGTGAGCCAAGGGGCTTTCTTCAGGAAGTGAGCATAGGCTTTTAACAGGCTGTAAAGTCCTGACGTTGTCAGTGGTTTAGATAAATCTGTACACATAGTCCACGTTCTTCAATGAAAACTGTAGCAGTTAAACTACTCTCTCTGGAGGCCTCAAATAGAACACACATGACTTCTTTTTTCAGTCCAAGCCAGTGGGGTAATGCAATAAACACAGCTCATGTTGCCAGCACTCTGCTTCATCAAATACAAGAACAGGCATATCTTCTAAATATACTGAAACTGAACCAGTTCATGAAATGCTAGAACATGCATATATACACAACTTTCTTTCAGACGGAGTGCAGTAAAAAGCAGGATGTGAAAGCACCCAAAACAAAACCAATTATGTAAACTTCTGTTATCAAAAATAGACGTCGTTCAGCAAGATAAAAACACTTATAACCCAGAAGAGGACAAAATGAAAGATATAGGGAAAAAAATCTAGTGTAAATTATTTTGTGACGCTTTAATTCATTACAACATAAATAGGAATTTGAAAACTTAGTAATCCATGAGGAGCTGCTTTATTTTTGTGCAACACAGGACAGCAGTGCATCTCAATTAATGACTACAGAGAACAGCTGCTGCTTAAGGGAGCATTCGAGGTATTTGAGTAATCTCTATCATGAATGCGTTTCTTTCCTTACCTTAGAGTCAAGTTTCTGTTTCACAAAAGCTCCATTGGCAGCAGTTAAGACATCGTTCATTAAAATGAACACATACCCTTGCAGGTCAAAAGCCAAGTCAGCGCTGCACAAGAAACACAAGGGCACTCATCAAACACTGTATAAACATATATGATCAAATGTTTGCAAACATGGTTAGGGTGTTTTCTTTATACTCTATGTTGCAACACAATCTTAAACAATAACTGTCCTCTATAAAGCAGTGAATAAGTGGCTTGTTTTTCCAGCAAGATATAGCCGATAAGCTTCTATTGGATACTGAATCAGACACTGAGTCACTGAAAACCCTTTACCTTGCAGCTACAAAGGCCCCTATAATCATAGTAAATACTGTCAGCTGAACTGGCCGGGAGAATTTCTTCCTGTAATGAGGGACATAACCAGAGAGATTTTTACCATATGAATATTAATTAGATATAAGCTATCAGAGACACTGCAGCAATTGGAGAACTTTCACTCACTTTAACAAGAAACCCTCGGCCAGCATTGTAAAGAGGATAGAAAACCTCCTCAACACTGTAAACATTGGCAGGCTGAAGGAAGGAAAGCCACATGTTTAGATAGAAAAATACAAAACGAGGAAGATGTATTAAATGTAATGTTTAAATACGTTATGTACTGGATCATACTTAAGTCTTTTTGTCCCAAAGAGTCCTGTTATTTGATTTCCAACATACAGAAGAGGTAGCGGAAATGTCTGAAATTACAAGAAGGTGGGTATTGAGAAAGCGTAACAAGAAAGTTGTAAACAACACTTACAAAGCTGCATTGTTTCACAGCCCCGTGTGGGTATCTTTTCCCATGTCAACAAAATAAACTTGTATTCTTCGGGGGGAAAGAACACGTGACGACACGCACAAGTTTAAAGAGCCAGCATTCCTCACCTTCCTAGGTATGCTACCATCAAATTCTGGAAAGGTGATCACCCGGAGGGCCTTTCCCACCCGTAACACAACTACTGTTGCCAGCATCTGAAGAGTAAAGTCATGATACGTACATACCACACCGCTCTGCATCATAATATGATATGAAAGCGATAAGAACGTTTATTGGAGAAAAGAAAACCCACCTGACCAATGCCAACACATATCGAAGAGGGGAACCTGTTTGGAAACATAGCAAAGGCTGTTTCTTGTTTTCTTGTCACACGTTTCTTCCATTAGAATTACCATCAAAGGCAATGTATTCGCTTTCATACTTTTAATTATTATTCTAAATCAGTGACTCCATACAAATCCCATTTATTTTACAGTTACACTATTTAGACAACATGCATGCAGGCATATTGCATTCAAAATAAATAGATTAAAGCAGGTATTAGCTCACTATGTTCACAGAAATGGCATGCGGTGGTACCAAAGTACAGAAAGGATAACAACATTATGATTGATACAAATCTTAGTGTTCATGTAACGTTGCCATTTTTAAATGGTACTCCAAGGATCTTAAAAGAATAACAGTATCGCAATGATACGCGTCTACAAAGCACGGTAGAACCATAAATGCATGGAAATAACAGAGCACTTTTTGTTTTTTGTATACAAAAAAAACAGCTTTAGTCTCACGTTGCACGTTTAAATCAGCCCATGGAAATGAACGTCCTTCTGTACCAGACTGATAATGCTGCAATAACTAAGTTGCCAACCATCCCCGAGTATTCTGCATCTAGAGACAGTAAAGCGCTCGCAAAACACAGAGTATGCAACTCCAGGG
This sequence comes from Puntigrus tetrazona, assembly GCF_018831695.1. NCBI lineage: Eukaryota > Metazoa > Chordata > Actinopteri > Cypriniformes > Cyprinidae > Puntigrus > Puntigrus tetrazona. The sequence continues at coordinate 16,577,841 of NC_056704.1, forward strand.
AAAAAGTCTTCTTACCTGTAATTTGTCAGGACGCTCTTGTTCACTACAACTATAAGGAAAGAGCTGATTCCATAAAAGGCCGCAGCTAAAAGTTTGAAGAGTACCGTTAACGTTTGGTCCGCCATCCCAGCCGCTTCATTCCTTGGCTCACATTGCTTCATTCTGAACGGAGCGCCTTTCTTCCTCCCCACGTTGACGCCTCTGAACTTCCGCCATGTTTACAGAGCTACGTACACTGTGACGACTACGTGTCTCATTTACATCAGCGCGATGTTCTCTGTCGACATCTAGCGGCAGCGGGCTGCATGACATTTACCCGCGGAGCGACACAACGGGGAAACGTATCGGTCGATGTCTTCAACACCTTTGACTGGCCATTGCATTCACTCACCTCTAAACCAGCACGCTTTCGGATAATCTCTCTGTAACACGATGAAACTGACATTCATTAATTATAAAGGAAGTTTATCAATTAAAAAAAAAAAGACATTCTAATCCGTTCAGAATTTGAATAAAATTTGTTTTTTCATGCTGCTATCGACCCTGTAACTCACAAAGTTTCGGGAGTGACAGCCTAACATCTATATCATAAAAAAATATTTTGAATATAGGCTACTTAATAATTGCAGTTGCATTTATTTATGAAAATTAATGCATATCTTCCATTTTTGATATTCTTGCATGAGAGAAAATGCGGTTAAATTCCATTATTTTATATAAAACACAATAGGATACGATGAGCCTTTTTTATTTATGTGGTCCACAAGATAAGGGAAATTATGCATGCAATGCAAGTATTTAAAGTAATTTCAGGAAAGTATCTATGACAAAGGGTTATAAAAAATGTTTAAAAAATAAATAAATTCAGGCTAATATTTAGCTAAATGATTTGCATGGTTAACCTATTATATGTTGCTAAATCATATGCATCATAAATATTCCTAACACCTGAATAAATTTACTCTTATGTATCAGCCATTACATCTGTTTGCTATTACCATTACATTACATCTGAAATATGTGCTAAAACCTGTTGCATGGGTGCAAAAAAGGTTTGTAACCCTATACCTTTTCGTTGGATCACAGTTCAGTACAATAAAAAAATGCACATTGTATGATGACACAGTAATGTAAAAAATACAATGAAGTAACTGAAAGAAGAAAATGATTTTAGAAATGTCACTGTAGAATATCAATAGCAGCTTGAGTAGACTATGCATTGAGAGACTTCACACAAAAATGCTGCTGATTAAGAACCACACTCCCTTTCAGACCTAAAGACCAAGCTTTGCAATATGTGACCTTATGGGTATGTTTGTAGCAATTGCCTACAATACATTGTATGAGTCAAAATAATTTTTCTTTTATGCTAAAAATGATTAGCATGGGCTATTAGGATTATGTTCCATGAATCATGTACATGTTACATTTGTACATTTCCTACTGTAAATATATCAAAACTATGATTAGTAGTTAGTTAGTATGATTAGTATACTATATTAGTAGACTATGCATTTCCAAGAACTTCATTTGGACGACTTTAAAGGCGATATTTGAATATTGCTGTATGCTTTACATTATACTTTGTTCATTTTTACTGTCTCAGAAAAACAAACAAAGAATCAAACAAACAAAAAAAAAACACTCTGTATGATTTATAAGCATTTAGAAAAATGGAGACACGGGGTAATGTCCTTATAAGTCACCTTCTCCTTGTGAAACCTTAAGTCATTATACAAATTTATATCCTCATATGTCACAAAAACGCCCACACATACAAGCTAAAAATACTGAAAACATAGTTTTATTAAAATTGACAATATAAAACAACGGGTATTAGCCTGCTTTTGATAGCACAAATAATTTAAAACAGGCTCTTATTTTCTAAGCATATTAACAGTTCAAAGAAGCAGGTGCTGACTGTTTTTCAAAAAAACAATGAATTGAGGTCAGAAGACCACATTTGGGCATGCTTGATGTTTTTATGTTACAAAATGAGGACAGATATATGATGAGGTTCCTCTTAACGTTCTCTTAGATTTTGTTTTTATGGGACATCCGATAAGTCATCCACTGAACAATATGCATGTTGTAGGCATATAAACTATTCTCATCACTTCAAATTAATAACAGAGGTATTTTAAAGACAGATGACTCCTCAGATAGTCATATCACAGGTCAGCAACTGTTCAATCAAATGCTTTGAAGTGGCAAAGGATATGAGTAACTACTGAAGGAGATTCGTGCGTATTTGAATGTCTCTTTTTATATTCACAAGAAAAAGTTATTAAGATATAATTATAGCGTAACACACAATATAAAGTGATTTTTTTTCTTTCCTCCTTTATTATTCAATAGTATACTTGTGGTCTGTCTTTGTGGTTTAGTGTGCCAGTTTCACACAAACTGTAATTGTGGGACTGACACTAACCTCATTGTTTTCTTTTGTTTCGTTCATTTTTCAGTTTCTACACAATTACGGTGAATAACCTGACGTTTATATAAAGTTTATCGTTTTCATTTTTTATTACTACTATTATTATACAAGCCTCTGCTTATTAATCTACTGCATTAGTGCATTCTTTGTATTACTCTGTACCTTAGACTCATCTTATCTATGTCAGTGGGTTTTCCCCAGAAACACTTTGAAGATGAGGATGGAAAGTAAGTATAAATGAGATCAAAAATCTGGGGCAGACAGGAAGGCTTGTTCTGTGGTGTTTTTTTCACACGCAAAGCACATGTGAAGGGGAACGTTTGAGGAGAACATGCTAATTTAGTTTTTCCAGCCTCTTATTTTTTTAGTACTTTTTAGGCTCCATCAAGATCTTGTTTGGGGCGTGAACTGGATGTTTAACGGGAGGCATCCATCACCGCCTCACGAGGAAGATTTACTGAATTTGATGTCGTTCTCTTTTTCTTCACTGGTTTTCACATCCCTCTAACATCAAACGTGCCTTTGTTATGTGAAGTTGTCAGCCAGCTGTGGATCAAGCCTCGCAAACCTACGATGGAAACAGGAGCGGAGACCACACTGAGGAGAAATCGTTTTAAAAGTGCTTCAGGAAAGGTTTGGTTTTCTCTTTTTCTGACATATCTACTTCTTCCACTGCTGTTTGATGTATCATATCTTACTGAACTCCTCATATTTCAGTTTTAGATTTTAGTTATCGTTACTCTTTGATTCACGACTTTAAAGATCGATTTAATGCAATATCGGCACATTTCATTTTCTGTATGCAGTGTAAATGTGATAGCATTTTATGATCGTTGATGACTGAAAAGGCAGTTTAATAAGCATGCATATAGAAACATGCTTCAGAGTTCATTTTATTTATGCTTTGCCAGTAGAGTAACTGTTATAGCACTTGTTGTTGATTTCTAAAAGGCGATTTTATAAGTATGCGTGCAGAGACATTTATTTTATGCGTGCGCTGCCAGTGGAGTAACTGTGCGATAACGAATGCTAATGGCTGAAAAGGTGGTTTAATAAGTATGCATGTAGAAACACGTTTCAGAGTTTCACAACTGGCATAAATACCACAAATCTAGGTCATTGCCCCTTAAAAGAGCGAGGCAACTCTGAGAAAACAGGGCTGACATCAAAAAGAGGAGGCTTGTATCATTAAGTATCGCTCGCAAGAACGCTGACTATTTAGGCTACAGAGATCACAAGCTTATCATTTTCTGCTAACATTCAATCTTGGTGTTTTTTGTGCCTTTGATATGCGCGCAGACGTGTGACCTGTTTAATGTGACATCTTTAAAAAGGGATGATGGTATGGAAGGCAACCCACTTTTTGTTCTGACTGTATGCTGGTTTGGTTCATGCAAATGCATTTGAGAGAACTGAGAAGACAGGAGAAGAGGCTCAAGGACCAGGCACGAAGAATGGAGAAAAATATTCTCTGATCATCACAGAGACCCAGGATAAGAATAGGCACGAAATGGACTTTTTCATCAGAGTCTGGCAGGCTGTGTTTCTTCTCCTTTTCAGCGGCAAATTCTGCGGTGAGTAAAGTAATTGCGATTATTTAGTTTTGCATTGAAGTGTGTCTAAAATAACTGTGTTTTCTCTCTTTGCTTAGACTGCTACAGAGTCAGTTGTATTGGAAAGCTGATAGTAGATTCAGATGTCATCCACCTGGGCTCCAACTTGACTGTAGGATGCCAGTCAAACACTGAGCGCTGTGGGAGACTTTTTGCAATAGTCTTAAATGGAGAGACCGTTTTCGAAACAATGAATTGCTCTGTAATAAGAACACAGATAGTCATCAGTCAGCCCAGTTTTTGGCTACTCTGCAAGGTGAAGGAGGGAGACACGTGGCACACTGTTTGCGGCCAAGATTTCAGAGCTGGCTGTAAGTTCAGATGTTATCTGTATTCATGCAAGAACACGCAGAACTCATTATGTCTCAGTATGAAGGGTTAAATAGTTTAAGCAGCTTAAGAAAGAGACATCCGCACATTTGTTAATGATTAATAGATCGTGTGCATGACATCTAAACCTATAAAAAAACCCTCTGAGATTGGTGATATTCACCAAACCTTTGATTACAAATGCTAGTTAGTTAGTGTACAATTAACCAGATTTTAATTATGAATATCCAGCTATTAATTAATTTTCTGCTTTAGATCCTCCAGGTAAACCAGAATTCAGCTGCGTCACGTACCGAAATTCAGAGTATGTTAATTGCTCTCTAGTGGTTACAACGGAGACGTATCTATTTACCAGTTTCACAGTGACATTTTAGTAAGTACATTTAGCATTTATCATTTCACAGAAATTTTGTAAAAAACTGCTTTTTCAAATATAGTTAAAGATCAAAACTTGTGCTTTATCTTGCTTTCTTTTATGCAAAGCAACAGCACATCCCAGTTCCCCCAGTATGTGATGAACAAAGACGGCCGTGTCTCTATTCCACGATCGCTGTTTGTTGAGAACATGACATATCAAGTCCACATAAGAGGACACAATGCGTTAGGAGAGTCACACTCTACATTTAACTTTTCAATCTGGGACATTGGTAAGAAACTAAATTACACACGCTTACTAATTTCTCGAGCACTTTCTCATTTTGATCATATGGTGATCTGTCGATTGGTTATTCTTATCCTACTCTTTCGCTCGGTTTAGCTGAATCGTGTTTTTATTTTTTGACATTGGGTTTTTTTTTTCAGTTATCCCAAGCACTCCACATATAACACGAGTTGTGTTTGAAAATGATACTCTTTCTCCTGCAATATGCTGGAATGGCTCAGAAGATATTTTGAAACCAGTTTTGAGGTTCAGACAAGCACACGAAAACCAGGACTGGGTGAGAGTCAGATGCTGATTTTTGATATAAAAAAGCATTTGTGGAAAATGCTTTCATCCAAAAATGTGTATTTGCTGAGTATTTACTCACCCCCAGGTTATCCGAGATGTAGATTAATTAGTTTTTTGATAGAAATATTGGATTTGGAAAAGACTAACATTACATAGCCTGCTCCTCTGCACTGAATGGGTGCCGTCAAAATGAGAGCTCATAAAGCTACTAAAATCCCAATAATCCACTCTACTTTGACTGCAGTCAATCAGTTAATTAATGCCCTGTGAAGTGAAAAGCTTTGTGTTTGTAAGAAACAAATTCATCATTAAGGCATTTGATTTTAAGCCGTCATTTCCATAATCCCTAAAAAAACTTTCTGCAGTGAAAAAGTGAATCCCATGTCGTTCTCTCACATCAAAAGTCTACTGAAATATTTGTTTAGAACTGTTTAGGGATTGTTCTGTGGATGATTCTTTCCTGATTCAGAGGAGATGTCAAAGTAGGTTAATACCTTGGATAGACGGACTTTTAGCAAGAAGCAGCAATGGTTTAAAGCTTAAACCTTTTTAAAGATGGATTTGTTTCTTACAAATACCCAGGTTTTTGCTTCACATAGCATTAATTGATGGACTGGAGATGTGTGGATTACTTGTGGATTATTGTGATGTTTTTATCAGCTGTTTGGACTCTCATTCAGACGGAGGATCAAGTGGTGAGTGATGTTATGCTCCAAATTTCAAAATCTGTTGTGATGTGGAAAAAAACTATATCTATATCTTGAAGGTCCTGAGGGTGGGGTGAGCTTTTGAAAGCAAGCTATCCATGAGCTGTCTAAAATATTTTTGCTATCGTTTTGTTCAGAGCCAGGGAAGTGTGATGGAGCTCCGAACGGGATGTATTTCGATGCAGGAAGCCTTAGAAGCGCTGACACTTTATCAGTTTAAGCTGAGAGTGTGTGATTCTTCAACAAACTGCAGCAGGTGGAGTCAACCCTTCAATATAACCAGCCCAGGAATTGGTAATTTTTTTCTCATTAGTTTAGTCAGTGTGTATTACTAGCATATTTTTTTCGACAATAATTTTGTTTCATATGTTCCAGCACCCTCACACAAACCTGATGTGTGGAGAGTCATCAACAGGACCGGTGCTCACGGACCTCTGAGTGTCACAGTGTTGTGGAAGGTAATGTGGAAGGTTCTTTCAAGAACATTTTTTTTTAAATTTTACATTCATTTAAACATTTTAAGTAAAGTAAAAAAAAATCTTTCTGTCACTTTTGATCAATAAAATTAATAAAAGTATTAATGATTTGAAAAAATCTCTCTGGCCTCAAACTTTTGAATGTTACTTTACATTATATAGCTTAAATGTCAACCTCTTTAAAAATGTAAACACTTCCACTTATGCAAAACAGTTTGCATGAAAATCTGGTCTGAATCTATTCTGTGAGTGAATAAACAAGTTATTATTTTTTTGACACAACAGCATAAAAAGATGACTGTAGAAAGCACTGACTCATTAAATGTCACTAGGACAGTCCCACTCACGCTGGTGGACGTGAGATCTCTCACAGTTCATCTACAGGTCTCCTGGTTTAGCAGCCCACATTAGTGCACGCACAGTATTTGTCATAAATGTGTTTGTCATTATGTATTCACGTTTATGTTCTTTCAAAATAAAATAATGGTTCTATGAAGAACCTTTAACATTCATGGAACTTTTCCATTGGGATTATATTATTGTGGAAAAAGGTTCTTTAGATTAAGAACTGATTACTGAATGATTGCTTTGGGAAACTAAAATGGTTGGGGAATCTTCTGTGGTATTGTTTCAAAAACCCCATAATTTTTGCAAAAAGTGCATATTACTTTCTTTCTGTGGAGCATTGGATATTAGTCTGTATGCTGTATTTTTTAAACTCGTGATAGATTTATGCGAGGAAAGGACAGAAAATTAAAGACAATTATCTCGTCATTTACTCACCTTTAAGCTGTGCCAGATGTATGTGACTTTTTACAAAAGCATCCATAATATGCCAGGTGGTCATAGTTGGCTCTAAAAAACACTGGGGCATTATCACAGGCCTTTGCCCTCAACACGAACTCACTTGATGACTTTTTATTTCTCCTTCCTGCAGCCCTATAAACCAGCAAATTACAGCGGAGCTTTGTTGTATTACAAGTTATCTTATATAGAAAAAGGCCAGATCCGTGAACTGAATTGCTCAGCTCATGTCACTCACCGAACTCTTCAGCTGAATGCGTCAGAAGTTAACATCAGTGCTGTGACAGCAGCGGGTTCCTCCCCACCTGCACCTGTCAGCCTGATACATACAGGTGAGAGCATGTTTGGTCATTTATTTCATTTTTCAGTGTCGTGGGATAGACAGAATGTGTTCATTTACAAGTCATCTCTGATTATAAAACGTTATATTGTTCTGTGTGTGTTTTGCAGGGAACCCGGGCCCCGTGGTGACACGTTTAGCTCCAGCAGCAGGGGGCAGTGTGCTTCTAGCCTGGGAAGTGTCTCATTACAGCGACAAGGTGAATGGCATTCTGGGATTTGTTGTGCAGTGGCAACTGAGTACAATGAACTTGGAATGGAAGAGATTGGGAAAAAATGTTCATTTTACATTCCTACAAGGTAAGAGTTTTTCAGAATCCGAGATGTTTACATTAATGATTAATTAAATCAAAATGATTAAAAACATTTTATGCAGATTAATGTAGTTTGTGTAATGGTGTTCATTATTCAAGTTTCATTATAAAGTCCTTAGACAATTCTGAACTTGTTCTTGCAGGTCTGCGAGCCGGTATCCTGTATAACATTTCTTTATATAGTGAAGACCACCGTGGAGTTTCAGAGCCTGCGTTTGTTCAGGTTTATGCAAAGGAAGAGAGTGAGTGCTTGTTTTCTATTTTAACATTTTTTAAAAATGTCATTTATTCCTTTTTTTATTATTTCATTTTCTAATTAAAAGCTTTGGACCTTAGGAAACGTTTTGCATACCTGTTCACGTTCACGTGTTACACTTAATAAAATTTAAGAGGTTTTTCATATCTACAATAAATGACTATGTTTAATTATACCTGACTAATTATTATGATCACTGATATGTCAAATTGTTTTAAGATAAACTTAAGAGCAGTAAGTTTTAAACAAAAGAGCAGTATTACAGTATATGTTACAGTATCTTTCTAAATTGCCACAAGAGGGCACTGACAGAATTTGCCAAAATAAATATAGTAGCATTAAAGAAACTATTTGTCTTATAATAATAATAATAATAATAATAATAATAATAATAATAATAATAATAATAATAATTATTATTATTATTATTATTGTTGTTGTTGTTGTTATTAATCCACTCTGTTGTTTCTTTTTTTAGAACCTCTAGCTGGTCCAGATGTATCAATTACCAATACAGGAAAACAGATTTTGATTCAATGGGACGAGCTTAATCAAGAAACACAAAGGGGATTTATCAGAAACTACACCGTTTACTTGCAGAGACATAAAGACAAGAGGTTTCTTCAGAACCGTGAGTAAAGCAGCTGTCTGTGAGTGTTTTGAGCTGTGGTTTGTCTCAGTGTGCCTAAGGGGAGGAGTCACATTTTTCACACTGAATCAAAACTTTAGTTTGTTCCTTAACACTGTCTCAATATAAAAACCAATGATTTCTTTTTGTTGTTTTTGTTCAGTTGTTTTTTCACAAGCCCTCAGGTGTCTTTAACCTCACCCCACAAGTGATGCAGTGTACCTTTGTTCATTTAGCAGAGTGGAAAGACTTCACCTGTCTTTGGTTTGAGACTCATCACTGTCACACCCACAGTTTGACAGCAGGGTTTTCCACCATTTACTGAAAGAGTTCACATCCTCTTCCAGTAACCCCGCTCCCCTGCACTTCTACATAACTGGTCTATAACTGATGTTCTGGGTGTTGCAGAACTATGACCACAACACATTTAGTGTAAATAAGTTAAGGATTTTGGTAGCTACTAACATGGGAACCTGTTTTTAAAAGGTTTTATGTTTTGTTGCATTTGTGGATTATTTAAAACCCATAACTAATATCCACGCTTTTTAAAAAGCTAGGTAACCAGCTAATATAATAGTTTGACAGTTTGGGGTCTATAAGATTTAAAAATGATATATCTAGCACAGGCTGAATTTACGTTATTTGATCAAAAACACAATAACAATATTATCTATTTAAAATAACAGTTTTCAGTTTAAGTACAATATAATTTATTCCTGAAATAAAGTAAAGCAGAATTTTAAAAAATTTGATTTTGTGCTCAAGGAACATTTATTATTATTATCAACATTAAAATATTTTAATTAAACAATGCTATTTTTTTCAGAATTGTTTCAAAATAACATCTTACAAAAAGTCTAAGAGAAATACTATATATATATATATATATATATATATATATATATATATATATATATATATATATATATATATATATATATATATATATATAAATGTGTGTGTATATATATATATATATATATATATATATATATATATGTATATAATACAATATATATATATATATATATATATATATATATATATATATATATATATATATATATATATATATATATATATATATATATATATAGCATATGTATACATACAAATATATATATATATATGCTCACAAACAAATATAGCTGACCCAAAACCTACAGTAGTTGTACTGTAATTTTATTCAGGACTGTTGTGTTGCAGTTTAAGTTGATCTGCAGCACTTAATTTGTCCAAGATTGTTGTTGTTGTTTATTGTGTTTGGGTTTTTGACTAATACACACAAAAAGATGTAGAGGTGTTGGAAAAAAGATGTCACCCTCAAAGGGACAGGCCCATATATCAGTTCGCTCTGAAACTAAAAGTATGGATGGGCTTCATATGCTAAAGATGACTTTCAATTTCTAATGGTATAAAATCCTTGTGGTCGCACTAAATTATTAGAGAGTAAAGTGCGGTTTATATGTTAGTGGGTGTTCGTACATCCTGCCGGGCATCAGTGTATTCACATATTCTCTAGAGTCTCACTAGAATCTCTTGAAGGCTTCTGTCTTCTGTGTCATTTCTGTGTCTTTAAAGTTACGGCTTCGGCTGGCGCGAATGAGGCCCAGCAGCTATTCTTAACATGTGGCTTCAGGCATGACAGGAAGTAGAGACAACAACGGAAAGCGTGTGGCTATGTGCAAATGTTTCTGTCTCCAACATAAGCTACTCTAACCAAACTGTTAAACAGACAACAGCAACTAAAAATGTCTGTTATTATCCAGTGGCATAACGGCGTTGTCAAAAAATGGAGAACAGACAGAAAAGTGCATAACAGCTTAAAAATCTCCACCCTGCTTAACAGTTACATGAGCATTTTTGATGTATCATTTTACAGAGTTACTTTTACATCTTTGGCCTTTAACCCTAAAACCTGGTTCAAATGCAAACTGTCAGTCAGCTAGTCATAGCTAAAGTATGAGTGTTGCTAATCAATGTTTTATATTTTTTTCTGCTGAAAGAAACATCCTTCATCTCCTTGTGCTTTATGTGTTTTTTGCAGAAACGGTGCCTAACGCATTTCCTAGAAGTTTGACTTGGGAGCTGCGAGGCCAACGGGAGTGTGCCAGTATCCTGGTCACTGCATGGAATTCTGCGGGTGAAGGGCCCAAAGGAAAACCTGCCACATGCTGTTGTCACAGCACTGCTTCAGGCGAGACAACAGGTGCCTTTCAGTATGAAAGATGAAAGATCACTGAAAAAAAGTGTTGGGTTAGCAAAGTATAGAAACTTTGACCTTAACATGACATTAGCTTGACCAAAATTAATTATAAGTCTCTGCAGGAATAATTAATAAGAAGAGAAGTGTATTTGAAAGTACAATATTTTACAAAAATATGTGCATGTGTTATGTATGTGTGTATATTTGTTATATATATATGTATATATATATATATATATATATATATATATATATATATATATATATATATATATGACTCAATTTTACGATTGCATACTGTGCATACACACAAGACGCTGAATAATAATTCATTAATTATTCATAGAGTATGCACTTATGAAGTAATTTCAAAGATATTAGGAATGCATAATCGTTCCAACAATAACAAATGGCGAGTTAATCTTAATGCGCTTATTGTGTTTCCAGGTGGAATGATAGCTGGGATTTGTTTGGCTGCTGCAGTTCCTATGGTGATCCTGGCCAACCTGATGTACCTGAAATGTGTGCGGCAAAGGTAGCGTGCTGAACTAGGGGGTTTTGGTTTTACTAAGTGTCTGCACTTTCATTTGTGCAAGTAGTTTCATAATGTGGCTCATGCCTGCAGTCTTTCGTAATGTCACAGTCACAGTCACAGTCTGTGTGAATGTAATTACATAGGCGAGTTAAATGTGTGTGTGTATGTGGAACTGTTCATTTTATTTCTCAAAACCTCTCTTTACAGAATGATGAAAATGTGCATGTCCATTGGAGTCTCTTGGTTTTTCGAAAATCTGCCCAAATTTGATAATAGCAATGCTATAAAACTACTACAGGTAATTTGTACATGGTCATTTTAGTTCAATGTTACAGTCTGATTTCGAGGCCTTCTCTAAGACAAATGCAACACAAGTGATCTTGCTAATTCAAAGGTCAGACGTGTTGTGTTTAAATAGAAGTACTTTATTTTCACTCTTCTGAAGCATACTGAACTTCAAGCAGCCACAGAAGCTTAACTTATCTGAATATCTGCTGGCATCAGGTGTGTTTGAGAGCAGCAGTAACTGGACAAGTATACCGAGGCAGTATCCTGTTTGGCAAAAAAAAAACAGAACCTTTCAAAAATAGAAAACAATTAATATTTTTGAGAAAAATTTCCACTAGAATTTCCCTTACTACGAAGCACAGTAGCTGAAATGTCATGGTTATACATGTCCTCAATATCCGTCAAAACATAGCGGTATTTAACACCAACAGAGTTGTGAAGTGGTTTTTAACGTTTCTGAAGCCTTACCCAACGTTTATGCCTGTTATATATGGAGACTTCGATTGCTATTAATATTATACTTTAAGTTACTGGTGGCTATGCAGAACTTTAGAAAATGAGGTGATAAAAAAGTTTTTTTTTTTTTTTTTTTTTTTTAAAGCAGACCACACAAGCTAAAACCATCAATGATTTTATTCACACGAACAGTGGAATGGAGAAAAGTAGAGTGCAGAAATGTGAAAACTGTATGAGCAGCCCAACCAATCTTGATAATCTTATAGGTATAGTTCACCCAGTAAAGGCATTTCTGTCATTATTTACTCATCCTCATTCATCTTCAGAACACAAACTAAAACATTCAGGGAAGAATTGCCGAATAAAGTTGTTTTTTGTTTTCTTTGGGCACAAAAAGTATTTTTGTAGCTTCAAAAATCAGTTAAATTGCTGTCTATGTAGGATCAGATCCAAATATTTCACCTGTTATTGCAAAAAATAATGTTAGAGGTTAGATTGCAGGAGCTTCATACTACATCTCTATACTTGTTAATACCTTTTTTTTTTGCTCTCAGGATGACAGCCATAGCCCATGGGAAGCTCTTCCTGGAGACAACGATCCTCCCTTAACTCCCATTGAGGAAGTCAGTCTGTCTTTGGAGAGACAAGACTCTTATCCAACTGTGCTTCATGTCACAGAAACACCCACAACGAATTCGTTTTGGATCGATTCTCCTTATAAACCTCAGTTACTGACAGCTTCACAGAGAAATGAAGACTTCTCTGAGACTACAGATGAGGAGCTAAAAGAGGACGACCAGTTCCCTTTTTTGCCGTCGCCATCACACCATGACTTCAGTTGGGATTTAACCTGTATTCCCGTCATACACGGACGACTTAATAGCTTCTTAGCGATGGATGGAGCGCTGGGATCTTTGGGCATTCTTGAAGATCTCCTTGCTCCTCCTAAGACGACTTCCTGTAAGGATGGAGTGGAGGAGAATGAGAAGATTGCAGAAACAGGAGTCATAGACCAGAGACCACAAACTGTACTGCCCAGTAGCCAAGAGTGCTGCCTCAGAGGGCCTGCCTATAATTCCAGCCCATACTCCCCACAAGGCCTTTCAGTTCCAGAAGAGGGTTAGGCATTTAAATATCATGCCGCAAGAGTACGTTTGAAATATATTAACATGGGTGTGATTTGGCCATAAACACAAAGCATATTGCATGACATTATCTTGTACATAAAGCATTAAGCATTTTTTCAGCGTATTTTCTTCATATTACCTTCATATATAGTGTGGCTTTAATCAGACACATCTAAATGGAACTGTGGTTTCTGCATACTGTGAGGATAGCGTCTAAAATAAGCTGCGCTGTATGATGCTGATTGATTTATTCATAGTACCTTCTTCCTCTTGTTTTGACACAAAAGAAAATACACGTGACACACTGCACTTTTTTGCTGCTTAATTGTACTGAATGTGCACTTGTAGTGTACTTCAGATCTCAAAAACGTATTTAAATTAATAATACTTGGAGATGATATGATGACATCAACTGAATAAAAAGGCACTTAATGGTGAAGTATGTTGTTTCTGCCATTCTCTTAAGAGTAGATTCATCTTTACAGTAGCGTATATGTTATTTGGTGCTTGAAAGCGAAGAGTTAACAAATTAAAGTGAAGTAGTCAATAAACTAAATTTGGTTAAGAGAATGTATTTTGACGAGAAAAGTAAACACTTTTATGACTATGTTTCTTAACACAACTATTACAGTCAAAACAAATACAATTTAACATGCATTAAAAGTCCTTTACTGAAAAAAAGTCATTAACTGAAAATTTTCTTGTTTAAAAAACATTTTACAAATCACTTTATGAATAAAATCTGATACATATATACATTTTTAGTGGGAATGTAACTGCTTCAGCTAATCTTTGAAACAGTCAGATGTAGCATTGAATATTTTAAAAACCTGCAAAGCTGCACTTGCCATTTAAAAACTTGTTAATATGACAGTATTTATACCATTAACCAATGAGTCTAACAAGGTTCATTTTGGTTCTCAGTTATACACCATCCTGTAGAGACACCTGCACCGCAAAGCTGTTTATAAAACTTCCTGAGAAAGTTCTCATGTCACCCTTAAGAATACGGTTCAAGATCTCACACGTGAGGAGACGTCATCAACTCATTCGTATAGTAGTTCTCTACACAAATATTCCACTCTATTATCGTGGTACTGAATTGCACCTTTCGAGATGATGTGAGGGAACTTTAAAGGAGGGTGGGCAGTCTGACCTTACAAAAGCACCTCTTTTCTCGCTTTATGAATATGCCTGCAATGTGAAATAATTCAGTGCTGCCAAATATTGCACTTGATAGCAGACGCCTTGGATCAGAGAAAATATGCAATATCCAATATCCATTACTGGTTGAAGCCTGTTTTTTGTATAAATCAATTTTATGTTATGTTAGATAAAAATCTAATTTAAACATCAAATTAAAGATATATATATATATATATATATATATATATATATATATATATATATATATATATATATATGTGTGTGTGTGTGTGTGTGTGTGTGTGTGTGTGTGTGTGTGTGTGTCTGTGTTTCTTTTGAAAAATATTAGTTACCCACATTGTACAAAAATAAATTAATTAAATAATAAATTAAAAACGCACAATAAACTGTAACCTATTAATATGAAGTTAGTTATTTTAACTACTCCGTTATTTATTTTTACAGGTGCTTTTTACAGGTGCTATTTATTTTTACAGGTGTATTTGTTCTTATAACTAATCTTTTAATCTTATAAACAGATTTTAAAAAGTGTTAAAATAATAGAAAAAAAATTTCCATTCTGTAAGGTCAATTATGTTATTAACGTGAAGCTAAATAACCTAATAATAACGTTTTTAGGGACCTCAAAATGAACTGGGTAACAGCAGTGCCCGTTGTGTTTACTGTCGTCTGTACTTCATATTAAAGACGTGAATAAAACATGACTGTGTCCTGCAGTGGGCTACACAGAGCGCGCGAGTTACTGATGTCACGAGCGCTCGTTACTCATTCAACTTCAAGCTAATCGCAAAAGACGTCGCGCGCTCTCACTTCTTCTTAGACAGGAGAGGAAGGAGATGCGCTTGACCGCTTCACTGCCACATTAAAACACACAATCAGCACAATGTCCACACCGAGCGGTTTTGTTCCATGGGCAGGGGTAAGTATACAGATATGTTATATAGCCTAGCACCAAATGTATCTTTAAAAGCGTTACCTGAAAACCGATGAACCCTTCGAGTCTTAAAACTACAACGCTGACAAACGCTCTGTTGTTGTAGCGGATACCGCTTAACTATATATCTATATATGTTATATACGCGTTCTTTTCCATCTGTTTAAAGTGACTTGAATGTCTCAATAAGGAAGTAAAATGGGAAGGCAACGCTTGAAATATGAACTGTTGTCCACAGAGTGTCTTGTGAGTCTGTGTGACCTCCAGCACTGAGCTCGATGTCTTCTGAATGTACGCGCTCGCTCCTCGTCGTGTTGTGCTTCATCCTGGCTACAGGTGCACATGGAGGTATGACATAATTATTTTTATTTTATTTAACGACCAGTTTTATTTTCTTTAGGCAATTTTATGAGCCAGGATTTGACTTGTATTCCAACAAACCACCTTTTCCCGTTATTTCAGGGTCCAGCGTCAAAAAGCATGACTTTTAAAAGAAAATGTCAGAATTCCGTGCGGTGTTGCCAAAGAGAGTCCTTAGGACCAGTTAAAGAAACTTGCATAATACATAAATATCAAAACCAATTATTTAGAATAGCGTGAGAATGTGGCTAAATGTGTATAGAACATTTAGCTTCTGTGTTCGAATTTGTATTTGAAGGTTTAATTTAGTTATCATACAACAAAGGACAAAATGTGTTAACAAAGGATGTTAACATTATAAGGATTGTGGTGGACAAAATGTGATAATTGAAGAAATAGCCATTAATAAACATAAATGAATGTCTATGATGAATACTCCCCTGGTGCAAATATTTAATCTCGTGAATGTGCGTTTTTCTGTTTCTATTTGGCATACTATTTAAAAACAACAATTGACTTTTATACTCTGATTTAGGGGTGCGTATCATGTGAATGCCAAAATTTGTACATTATGCACGCTAACGTAGCGCATGTCATGTGCAGGCCAAAGTCAGCTTCTACATATAAATAGCACATAAATTGCATTATCCCGTGATTATATTTTTTGTTGCTTTCTCTGTACTTACGCTTCTTGCAGGAAAGGTGTGCACTGTAAGAACAAGCAAAGGTGAAAAGGTCCTCTTAGGATCCAACTTCACTTTCTCCTGCATCTTTAACGAGCAATGCACCAAACTAATGTTTCGGAATGGGACACAAATAAAATATAAACAATTCCCCAATTCGAGTGAGGTGTCTGTGGATGTTCACAATTTAACAGCGCCAAGCACCTTCAGCTGCCAGTGTAATGGAAACCCAGAGCCGTGTGGAATTGACATCAAACCAGGATGTAAGCTTCTAACATGAGTTTTTTCATATAATTCTACCACTAAGTTTCTACAGTTCTATTTCTATGCATTCCAAGTTATTCTCAGTTCTGGAATCAGCTAAAATGCAGTTTCACTGTTCCAAAGGTTTGGTAACCCTGTGTTATATCATGACACACTATCCAACTTTACTAGAAATATGTGCATTAGAGATGCAAAATAAAGACACAGAGTCTTGCATTAAAAGTTTGAAACGCACTGAAACTAATGGCTTAGGAAAGGGTGGAGACTATGAAACTGAAGTGAAATTTCGTGCATGCCGCAGTCATGTGCTTCTTTTTCAGACCCTCCAGATGTTCCACAAAACCTGACCTGCGTTCAGAAAATGAAATCTGGCAACATCAGTTGCATTTGGACAACAGGAAGGGGTACCGTAATCGACACCACATGTCAGTTACGGTTAGTTAAAGAAGTTTACAGATGTAACCCAAAGCAAAGACATACATATCTTCTGTCACTTAATGTTTTCCCTGTGCTTTTTCAGGTTTCAAGATGACCCGCACCTCGTCTATAAGAGCATTATGAACTCTACAGGATTTTGTCACTCCACTTTTCCCATCAAAAGCTCGAAATTGTCACAGCTGTCCGTGTCGCTCAATGTCTCTAACAGCCTGGGCTTCAAAACCTCACACCCCCACACCATCATCCTCAGCAATATAGGTAAAGAAATTCTCAAGTCTCACGTTCTCATTAATGTGACTGAATTGATGTTTGCAAAGCTACATTTTTTTGCATTTGCTACATCCTTTAAAAAATTAAAGAATAAATATATATATATGTTAAGCAGTCCATGCCAAAAGCAGAAATACTGCAGGATGTAAATCAAAGCCAGTCAGTACAAGTGAGATTTTGTTCTTGCTAAGTACTAAAGAGGTAGTTCTTAATCATTTTAAAATAATTGATTCATTTTTACATTTTGTTCTACCTGCTAAATTATTTTTGTTTCAATAAATTTAAGATATTCTTTATAAAAAATATTTTATTTACTAAATTTACTAGGTCCTGAGATATCACACTTTTAAAAACAAGGCTCCCTAATATCCAGGTTTTTCAAGACCATAGAAATCCTGGTTTAGTTGTTTCATATTATTTGCTTGCTTGTTTAGTCTTGAGTTAAAAAATCAACTCATCTTGCACTAAAACTAGAACAAAAACTCTGTTTCCCACCCTTTCGCTGTCCATGTCGTAGAAAAAATAAAACAACAAAGGACAGATCATTTGTTTGGTTATTTATGACACAAATGATCCACACTAAAGATGAATATAGCTTTTACATGTTGTGCTTGGTTAACAAGAAGTGTTGTATGTAGGGGGATTCCAAAGAATAAAAATTGGGTCAGTTTGATAGAATTGATAGTTTTCACACCAACCCACTTTTTGACGTTTATTATTCTACACAGCTTCAGTAAAAGATCTTATCTTTGCTTCATCTAATAACATTGCATTTCGGTCATAGTAATGCGGACTAAATACTATGCATTGCTCCTCTTTTTATTTACAGTAAAACCCTCAATGCCTAAAATTGTTCATGTGAGCTGCTCTTCTCGATGGTGCAACCTACACACAGACAATCACAGCTTGAACGTGGTTGAAATTCAGTACAGTGCAGTGAATGGGATCCGGAGCACCCTCCAGGTAAAGCTTCTCATTGAAAAACTGTGGTTTAATTGTTCGGTTACAGTCAGACTGAAGTGGTATACAGACTCAAAGCCACTTCTTTGTACCTGCAGACCTATCAGTCATCTCGTCTCGGTAAAGCTGATAAATAAAAATGCAGAGTTGCAAAGTCGAGCCGATTCATGATGACATTACAAAAGCCACAAAACCTCACAGATTAGTTTGGTCGTCAAACCACAAGCCCTCCATGATGACTCAAACCTGGAGTAAGAAATGTCAAGAAAGGGGTTTTTCTCAATCCTTATAGTTAGGAAGCTGAACCGCTGACTGTTGCTGTTCCCACAATGTACCTCTCGATGTGTCTTTATCAATCATTTTTTTCAGTAACTATTCCATACAGCATAGGACAACCAGCTTCGGAGGAATACAAAGCATTGCCGTTATAATAACGAAATGTGTTTCGAGATCCAACAATGAAAGTGTGGTGAAAGTGTGGTGAAAGTGCTTTTGCCGTTTGCGTGCTCAGTTAAAGGATAGTTCAAAACAAAATGAACGTTTGTCGTCACTTACTCACTCTCTTGTCCTTGGAGCACAAACGGGGAAATTCTGAATGTCGTTTGGCATCAGTAACATCAAACAGTGATTCATTCATAGATGGCGTATGTATTTAACTGTTAACGCAGATATACATAGTTTATCATTTTAATGTTCTTTTTGAGATTGATCAAAAATCATTTTCTGTAAAAAAACTACCTTTTTAAAACTCTGTTTACTGTTTACTTCTGTTACTGTTTTAATGTTTTATGTCAAACAGATGCTTGCACTTTCACATGTTCACTTTCTGCATTTCATTTAATATCGGATGGTTTTTCCTTTTATCACAATCTTCACATAGGGATTCCAAAGACGCTTTAAGCTTTCTTGACAGACGTCTTAACAGTAAACCAGAGGAATCTTCATAGTTAAGATATAACATCTGCTGGAAAACAACTGATTACATTTTATCGTCTCCGCAGATTAATGCTAAGAGCAGATTGAACATATCTTCACTGCGGCCATATACCACGTACAAGTTCCAGATCAGGAGGAAAATCAAACATAGCGTAGGTCTGTGGAGTGACTGGAGTCAACCAAAGGAAGTAAAAACTAAAGAAGAAGGTAAGTCATGAAATACATTGCTTGCACATTTTGTAGTTACGGAATTTTAAAGGCGGTTTTCTGGTGCTGCTTATTTTCTTTTTCTATTAAAGTCAACAGAAAGCGTGAGAGGGATCAAATGAATGGTAGTTACGCATGTTCTGGAAAGAGTTCTTCAGAAGTGTGATGGTGTTAGATAAGTTGACTGAACTGACATAGGACAGTCACTTTTTCGTCAGCATGTCTCAGGTGCCTGAGATGCTGTGGCAAATCTAGTAAAAGCGAACTTGACTTGTGGCCGATTAAATTAACTTTTGGCGTAGTTGGGAAGCGATCACAAAAAGACTTTCACATTTTTTACTGGAAGTGCTGACTGTCGGTGTAATTCAAAAAATGTGGAGGTCGTAATAGTAATACACCACGCAATACTGATAATCAATTATTTACTCAATTTGCATGCCAAGTGAAATAAAAAGATCACGACTAAACTGAACTGTCTTTCTTTTTCTCTATCTCTTCAGCTCCTGACACGGTGCTTGACGTCTGGTACCTTCAAGAACCGAAACCCCAACAATCTAACAGAAAGTGTTTCCGCATATTTTGGAAGGCACGCAACCCTTCATCAACCTAAGTTCATTTTTGTATTTTCTATTAATATTTGATGTAGCGGAGGACATGCTACGGACAGGTCGCTACACGACCCCCCCCCTCCGTACTTTACTATTCACACAGGCCCTTAAAGGTCAAACCACCACTAAGTGATGGCTTGTTTGTGTGAGTTGCATCTTCCCAAACAGCACTGCTAGTCTGAAACTAAAAGTTAGTCTACAGTTTCAGTTTACAAAAAACTGACTAGGGGCTTAGAGGAAATGATGAACTAGAAAAGAGTCATGTTTGCACCTCATGTCATTAATGGTCTGTCAAAGATTTTGTTCAGGTGCGTTCAAACTGAACTGCGTAATAAACACTGCTTTTATATTTATGCTCGCTTTGTTTTAGGAATTGAATTTATCAGACGCTAAAGGGAAGATTCTGAAGTATAATATAAGTGTTCTGAATCAAACGGGGATTAACTCTTCCATCGCTGATCCACGCAGGAGAAATAAGACAACATGCTGCTCTCATTGTTCTGTGTCAGTGTCCGCAGTTAACTCAGTGGGTCAATCTCCTGACAAATTTCTTTATCTGCATTCTCCCGGTAAGCCTGTGGTTTTTGAAGTGTCAGCAATGCCGAGCCAATGAAGAGTCACAAATTTTAATGCATATGTGATCAAAACAAGCAATTTAGGTGCTTGTGGTTTTTTTATTTGCAGGCCTGTTTTCAGGTTTCACGCAACAGCGGCCATTAAATAATCACAGTGTTGCCCTCTTCTGGCAAAAGCTTGCCATTGCAGGCCCTGAGTATGTGGTGCATTGGTATCCGGTTGGAAACATAGAGGCGATTCAGTGGATTAGAGTGGCGGGTATCACAGCTAACATTACAGGTAAGTTTAATTGAATGGTTTGGTAAAAACAATTATTCAAAATTATAATAAAAATAGCTAATCTCCTCCTTAATCCTCCTTAATTCCAGGTCTGCAGCCTCTAGAATGCTATGACGGTGCAGTTACCGCTCTGGGATCACCTGGTCTCAAAATAGCATCCATTAAAGACATCTCCACATGGCAATCAGGTTCATTCTTAACGCTCATTGTGCACTCAATGTGGATTCAATCAGTATATACACACGTTTACCTTGAGAGTCAGCATTACAATGTCCACAGATGATCCAGATATCGTTGCCAGCTACTATAGAACTATATAATCATGATTACGCAATTAGAAGGGTTTCTTGAACATCAAATCAGCATATTAGAATGATTTCTGAAGGAATCTCAGGAATAAATTGCATTTTAAAATACTAAAATAAAAAATAGAAACTTTACTATTATTTTTTATGTATTTTTAATTTTTTCAAAAATGTAGCCCTGGTGAGAATACAATTAAAAATGCACGCCTCTGCTTATCATAATCACTGTGTCTTGGAATTCACAGCTCCAGAAGAGGGGCCAGATCCTTACCTTTGCTCAAAGAAGAGCGAGAGCTTAAATTTGACATGGTCCGAAACCCCACAAAGGACGAGACGAGGCTGTTTGAAAAAATACACTGTCTATTTGAAGGAGAATTCGAAGGAAGATATTCACAATTTCAGTAAGGTCTATTTTAAGGCTGTTAAACAACCATTAATTGGTGGATAAATGTTTACAGATACAGTACTTACTGTTGGCTCCCAAGATTTCACAACCTTGGGATGTTCATCAATAACAGCGCTAAATAAACGGATATTAGGAGCTTTCTAATGTGGCGCTACACTTTGGCCGCAGGTGTACTCCATCCAAACAGACAGCTTGTCATCGGCGGTCTGTCACCAGGACAGTGTTACATTCTGTGGGTCACTGCCTGGACTGACGCTGGGGAGGGACCCAAAGGAAGTGATCTCCCATTCTGCACACCATCAGACGGTATGTGTTTATGTAGATTATAACACTAAAAACAATCTTAGTAATCATATGCTGATTTGCCATTTTCAAAAAAACACTTGTTTGGTACACATCTGATAAGTGTCGCCTTGTTCTCTTTCAGCTGAGAAAACGCTGTCTCTTGTGATCTTAGCCGGGGGAGCAGTACTTTTGGCATGTCTTATCCTCCTGTGCTTCTGTCAGTTCACCTCTGTCCAGAAAAGGTACGAATCAGCAGAATGCCTTAAATTCTACTGAAAGAAAAGGCTGTTTTTGTCACTGCAATGTCTGTTCTGCCCTGTAGGTTCTTATGCTGTTGCCAGTGTCTGCTGCCTATTATTCCAGATCCAGCAAACAGCAAATGCGCAAAAACATATGCAGATGACAAGGTAAATGTATTAAAAAAGCCCACCCATGCTGTATTTTTCGAAACAAGTGAGCTGTAACTGCATTATGGTCATCAAAGCAAGCTTTAGCATCTAGGTTAAATGTTAGGTTAACATCAAGATCACCCAAAAATGCTAATTCATGATTTACTTTTGTGGAACATAAGAGGACAGCAGAAGAATAATCCCTTCCTCACAGTGCAGCTTTAAAATCCCTTTCACGTGTATTTATAAATTCTAGTCCTTCATTTTGATTGGCTAAGTGTTCTTGCAAGAGTTTTAGAGCCAGTTGCATAAACTTTCCAGACTAGTCTTACAAGTTGGACATCATTGTAAGTTACATAATCTCCAGGTTTCACAGACAAGGTTTAAACCTAGTCCCAGACTAAAATGGAAGTCTGGGCGATTTCAGCTAAAAGAAACTTGCACTGATCTTAAAATGGTTTTGTTTTGTCTCAAGATGGAATGTTTAAAGAAAACTTTATAAAAATTACTTGTCCTAATTGAACTATGGCCCAATTCTGGCTTAGTCTAAGCCCTGTCTGTGAAACCAGGCCAATGTCTAATTTGAGGACAAAATGTAAGACTGATTACCCCATAGCTAATTGCAAGTTGGTAAGAATAGTATTATTTTAGACATATACGCATATTTTTAAAGGAACACTAATACTGGACTACAGTAAATTATTTCAGACGCTTGCCCTTTTCAAAAATATAAACTTGCAGCTTTCAAGCTTGTTCTTTTTAAAGGTCATGCTATGACGTATCTAATATTATGATGTATCTAGTATTCTAATGGTCACACATGATACTAATTCGCAGGTCAGAGTTCACCCAAACTACGCTTTGAAATGCAAAACCTCTTCGCGTCAGCTTATATTTCCATTCTCCATTTCTAGTTCTCATGCGCATGAATGGAATGAAAAGTGTAGTGTGACCAACCCAATTGCTTAACATAATGGCTTTGTTTGTGAAACTGACCTCTGATATACAGTACAATAGCGCTGGGACTTTTCGTTCTTTTTATCAGCGCCATTTGCTTGCTGGGAATTTTTCAGTCGCTTGGGTACCATGATTATGAGTGACGAACTAAGATATATTAAAAGATATTCAGAGCTTTCTGACCCTGCATGGACAGCAACACAACTACCACATTACCACAGGCCAAAAAAAGGTAGTAAGGACATTGAAATAGTCCGTGTGACATCAATGGTTAAACTATAATTATGAAGCTACAAACAAAACTTTTTGTGCACAGAGAAAACTAAAATAATGTCTTCTAACAACTATCTTGCTAACTATTAATAAGCAGCAAAGAATTTATTGAGGGAAAAGTCGTAGTTTATAGTTAACAAGTGTTGAGAGGAAATAATAGAGGAATGACACTGATGTACAAGAATTGGATTTGTTGGCCAAAATGGTGTAAATATGAACTGTAAATGTAATTCATTAACCAATACACTCCCTTTCCCACACAGGGTGAAATAATGTTCTACCTAGACCAATGTGAATCCAGCGTGAATGAGGAGCCTGATAATGTGGAGGTGGAAGAAGTTCCCTATCCCTCCATCTGCACCTACATCAAAAGTTTCTCTCAGGAGTCCAGCTCCTCTGATGCCACGCAGATTACCAGGATCACAGACATGACGGAGGACTACATCTCCACTCATGGCGCAATAAGTGGAGGAGAAGAGGAAGACGACGATGATGATACGGGTTTGGATGAATTTGAATTCTTCCCAAGCACACACAGCCCTTTCCTGGAGCCGCTGGTTTTAACCGGAGGGAAGCTGACGCTGGATGTAGTGAAGATAGACTGCAGCGAGTTTCTGGACTGCACATAATTCTCTAAGAGGCATTAAAATCTGAGCTGTGACTGTACTACGGATGCTGAAAAATAACAACCTTCAGACAAGTCAGTCAGAAAGGCACTTTTTCTCCTTGCTCTGATACCCAGCCATACCTGGGCATCTCAAACTAACGTTGGACATTTTGAAGTCACAGTGTAACGAAGTAGCGAAACAATTTCTTTTTGCTTATTGTGATGATCACCAAGGTGAAATGAATACAACAGGAGACTTGCATCTTTCAGTTTTTGATTGGATGAATGCAGATCTGAACGCAAGCCTGCAGGTGATTTCAAGTGGTTGGTTTAAGTGGACCAGAGGTTTCACCAGAAAATCTTTTTTTTTGTTTTAATGAAAAATGAGGTAAGCCTCGGCTACTTACCTCTGAAATACAGATGATCTCACACTGTTAACAGCCTTTTAAGATTATGGATACTCAATGAATGTAAATTGTCAAGGTTTCAAGCCATATTCTACAGAAGTTCCGTATTTCCACTAGAAACACTCAGCAGCTGTCCAACACTAACTTTAACACTGTAACTTTTCAACTCTTTCATAACACATCAAGAAAATATTGCACAAGTTTCAATACCAAGGAAGACTCAGTACTCATATCTACTCTAATGCAAAATGTTAAAACCAATACATTTGTCATTGGCGCTGCTGAATACTGTCTTAATGTAAAGTTTTTTTATTTGCATGTAAACCTTGTGAAGTCAAAGCATCAAGTAAATTATTTTTGTGGTATGTGTGTGTACGGTCATTACAACTTTACAGTGAAATGGTAAATGGGTCTGGGGAGATGGCAATACATGATTTCGTTCTAATGGTAGACATTTTACCAGCCATCCCAAACAGCTGATCCTGTGTATTACACAAACTAAACCTCAACAATAAACCAGATTTCATTTTATCAAAGAAATACGAATGGCCCACCCACATGCCTAGACTTGCATCACTATTAGAATTCAGAAGACCTTAAAATAAAACAACCAGCATCAGCCAAGAGAAAGTTTGAAGCAGTTTCATCTTTGTAGTTAAAGTCCACACAACGACTCTATATGAATCGACCATCTTTTAATTATTGACAGAGGTCTAATAGCAGGGTAGGAATTCACACATCACTCAGCTGTTCCACACTGAACAGGATGGTGTTTCTTTCAGATCAGTTATGCAGTAAAGCTGTTGTAAAAGCAATGGGGCAGAAAGAAAATGTCATTTCTAACAGGATTTATCCATTACCTGGCTCACATATTTCAGTAAACAGGAGTGCGGTGTGTAAACTTGCTTCTTGTATTTACACTGGAACTTTGCGTAACAAGAATGATACTATCCTGAGTTACCAGAGTCAATGGCATAAAGACACCATGTTGAACTTTACAGTGGTCATTCGATAAAAGACACTTTTCGTGGTGAGTGCAACTGAATCATCGGAACTACATCTTGGCATTAAGTTATGAATCATAAATTGTACATTTAATCAGTTTTCAGATTGTTTCAAGGCCTGCTTTCAGGGAACCGAGGTGTTAAATCCTACAATGAGCAGCACCAAAATGCTCTATAATGTCCCTTAGAAATACAGTAACCTTTACAAATTAAAAGACTAACTTGTAGATCTTACTCCTAAAATGGCCTCCTTGTTTTCTGTTTTTCAGTGTAAAAAGCAAGCAACGGGACACCTTAAGATAAACCAGTGTGCTCTTCACACCTATTTTTGGAAATGCATATTTTCAAGCAGCAGTACAAAAAGTATCCATGAACAATGCATAATTTCTGAGAAAAAAAAAGAAACAACAAAAGAAACACTGTATGAAAACATCCCTGCTACCTTATTTCTAAATACAAAACCTCGACCAATAATTTGCTTCATAATAGCAAGAAGTCCGTCCTTTTTTTTTTTTTTTTTTTTTTTTTTTTTTTTTTAATTTTCCATCTTTTTTTTCTAAAACAGGTAAAATCAGTCCTCAGGGGTGAATGGCATGGATGACAGTCTTCCATCATTTCATCTGCTGAAGGATCCATTAGCATGCAAGCCTCGTAGACAAAGACCCATAGAGGAGTGATCCTCCTGGGCGAGCAGAGTGTGCCGTCTGGGCAGCTTAAGCCAGGGCTGGGAAAGCCTCTGGGTCGTCCACATTAGGGACAGACACTCCACCGGCCTAGAAATAGATACAAGAACAACAGCCCATTGGAGTCAAATAAAAACTATACGAGTCATTGGCTAGCAAAACTAATCTTCATGTAGTTCATTGTTAAAGTATTGATTTGCTCACAAAGGCTTCATTTATTTGACCCAAGAGCCAAGTAAAATCAGTAATAATTTACTGAATTAAAATTCTGTAACAATTTCGTAAAATCTCATTTAATGCTGTGATGCTACGGTTTTTTAGTCACTTAGCATCTTAATTTATTTGATGACTAAAATGTAAAAAACTAAAAGCACAGTTTCTGACCATCTATTTTAACAATAGTCTTCAGTCACATTTAAGCTATCTTTTCTGAATAAAATTATTCATTTTACATTATTACTGACCCCAAACCTTTCTACAACAATATACAAGTCAGCCAAGTGCTAAGAATGAATCAGCAATCATAACTGAATCAAGAAACAGTACCTTGTCTGGCCTGCGTTCACGAGGTGGCCTAGTAGCAGCAGCTCCACGGCCTCCTCTGCCACCTCGTGGTCCTCCACGACCACGTCCTGGGCGGCCCAGGTCTCCAAAGTTAATCTCCAGCTGGGATGTAATGTCATTAGCTGGTTTACGGAAGTGGTGATCCCCAGCAGCATCATCAACAGAGGCCTGCAGCAAAAGATAACACATGAAATAAAATGGTTACAGTTAACAGATCTCAAATTCAACCACCCATGTGTGACCCTTTTTAAATGATAACGATTCACCAGTGTCATCTAAACCTTTGAAAAGGTCTTTCCAGAGCGTTCAAATCGGTGTTAGCGCTGCAGCTGCCACAGAGGGCAGATATTTACAGGGTTTAGGCAAGAAACAGCTTTTCAAAACAGTCTTTTCTACTACAGTTTTATGTCTTGCATTCATTCACATTAAATCACAAAAATACAGGGATGAAAGTTTATAGTTTAGAAAAGAAGATTCAAAAGATCAAATCCCTTTTGATAGTTTTTGTAACAATGTACTCATCACATGCTGTTTGAAGCATTAGCTACTGACAGACTAATTGTTAAAAATGTAATTGAACCATTCAATGAAGAGATTCATTCAAAAACGCAGATTCATCCAGTAATGAAACAAGTATTTTAAGTCACTGAATCATTAATAGTTTGTTATTTTAATAAAAACAATAGGTGTAGTAAATGTTAAATAGATGCATTAGAATGCTTTATTAGTTCAAATTAAGACCCTTGATCTCTATGCTTTATTAAACTATGATACAGATTTTTCATTTTGGAATGAAAAGGACTGAAGCAACAAAAGGAAACAATCAATGTGATGAACCAGCTTCTCAATAATAATACTTGTGTATTTCTGAAGAAACAGTGGGGTTGTGCTTTTAAAGTAATGACTCAACTACATGCTACATGGAGAGCAATAATGTTCCTCGAACACACTAAAAACTATATGCCCCATTTGAGTTGTCGTCTCGTATCTACACCATGTAGTTAAGCAATATCACATGAGCAAAAGGCTAAGCACAATATCACACAAATGTGCTAATGGGCAAATGTGACACTGACTTTACAAAATTCATTAAGTAAGGAGTTACTTGTGTGTCATTTTAGACAATATTGTCTGTTTTGCTCAATTTTAACAGCAAAAATATATAGACAAAGCACAACTGTTAGTCTCTGAGCAACATAGTAGCATTTCATTTCTTAATGCACATTTTGGACAAATTAGGTTCATCATTTGGCGCACTGACCCATTGCCCATAAGCGTGTTGGATTTGATTTGCTGCTGTGTGCAGATTGATGATGATCTGCTTTAATGGACCATTCATAAAGAACCATTTACTTCGCTACTGAATGAATCGGCCATTTAAATGAATCAAATGACTCTATGACTTAGTCATAAGACATTTCTTGCAGGTAATTTGAAAATCAGAAAACTCAAATGACCACCGCCAGTAATAACAGTATTGTCACCTAGATTAAACGGTGAGGAAATTTCATCACGTCACAACCCTAGACGCTATGAAACTCAAAAAGTTCAAATGCTGTCATTTTACTTACGTCCTCAGCCTTAGACTTGTGCAGAACGTATCCTTTCTTCCAATCCGCTCCCTCGTTGGCCTTACGAATGTTGAATTCCACTTTGGCTCTCTCTTTACTCTGCTGGGCTTTCCATTCATCCAGAGTCATCTCCTTAGCACCTTCTTCTTTAATCTCTTCAACCTCATTTTCCCTGTGGAAACATCAACATTAAACTTGAGCTAAGAGTCCAATCAGTTGATTAATCAGTTTTTAATCATTTAAAAATTACTACAACTAAGAAGGGAACTTAAAGCTTTTAAATGTGCTTTTAACAAAAAACAATGTTTTTGAATCAATGCTAACGTTACACACTACGTTTTTGTTTCATTACAGGTGGGATCTTATACTGCTAACAGTACTGTCAGCAAATGGCAAGCAATGATCCAGCAGTATAGCGCTAATTTAGAGCTGAAGTGTACACACTTGTTCTCCGAGTCAGCAGGTGGGTGCTCCTCTCCTTCAGGGGTGTCCTCAGTAACATTTGACTGGTCAAGCTCGCTGGAAATAGAAAGGAATGCATCCAATTTCACAAAACTAACAATGAACCAAAATACCTCAAAGTGACGAGTCAGTGAATCAAATTCATCTGCGTTTCTTGCGAACAAGAAAGATTCTGTTGCTCCACTGACCTCAACTCATCTTTAACAGTGCCCCAGTTATGAGATCCACTCCCTCCTCGCTTTTCCTCTGCTTTCAGGCTGCTGAAACAAAAAATAACACTTAGCTTTGATATGTCACACTGGCGGCATTACATTTGGAGTTAACATGTGGATGCAAATGACTTACGATCGGTCGCTGCCGCTGTGTCTGTCAAACTCTCGCTTGCCACGAGAGTCGAAGCCGTCAGTCCTGCCAACACCTCTGCCCCGGCCTCCGCGCCCTCCTCTGGCACCTCCACGACCCCGGAACGGCCTGTCACCCACAGACCTGAAGAGGAGAGGAAAAAATAAAGCATTAAAAACAGAAGCATCTCTCTTTTAATTGAAACGTTTTCGATATTAAACCTCAAGGATCACCTATGTGCTGCCACACAAACAAAAGGTCAATTGACTCACTTCTCCACCGAGAATTCTCCACCCTCAGCAGGTTTTTCCTCAGCGGGTTTGTCAAAGCGTCGTTCACGTGGTGGCCTCCTGTCAGGCCGCCTGTCGGCTGGCGGGCGACCCTCCCCCTGACCTCCCTGAGGCTGGGATCCTGGCTGACCCTGCTGCTCAGGTCGGCGGCCCATTTTCCTCATACCTACAAAACAGAAACAATGATTCAACTCTGTTAATACCGACAAGCATCACAGGAAACAATAATGAATCAGATGGGGGGAGGGGTGCTTCAGCAAAAGGCATGTCTAAATCTGAATCATATAAAATTCACTTAATGGGGATTAAGTACAAAAATTGTCATTAATCACTCAGTCCTCAAAATTGTTCCAAAGCAGTATTAATGATTTAATTAGGGTAAAGGCTAAATTACAGCATCTGCAACAAAAAAAACGTGTAAATTCAAAATTAACAAATGTTTTTTTTTCCATAATTGTAGTTTGTTATATATAGATTATTTCTAATTTATCTGTAACTTATATTTTATACTTTACTGTACAGCTAGGTTCCGAGAGAAACGCGATTTCAATTCTCTGTATGTATTGTACGTGTGTTAGAATTGATAAAAGCAGACTTGAACTTTTACTACAAATTAAACCAAAAAAGCAAAACCGGTTACTATAGTTAATCCTTGTTAGCTACAAATTACCCATGGTACTTGTAGTAAAACTGTGGTTATACAAATGGTATTAATACACCGAGAAAGCATGGTTACTCCACTTTTACTATAATGAAAACATGGTTCATTTCCGTAAGGGGTATCTCCTAAAGCTTCAAAACAACACGAAGATGTTAATATTAATGTTCATTTTTCTCTCTTTTAAACTGTAAAAAGACTATATTAAAATGATCTGAAACACAAGCACTAAATACACATTATTTTTATTATTTCAGCTTGACTAATTAAGTTTTATTTTTTTCCTTGTGCTAGAGACTTGTGTTTTTTTTCTATACTTAGTTTTCACACGTGCAAAGCAATAAACCCCACGTTGCGGGTCTAGATAATGGTTTGCGCCTCTTGACTGATCCCACCCTCCACCTACAGAAATAGACGCTCTCGCGCGACCCAACAGCTGATCACGCGCCCGCGGTCCCGCCCGCGCGCACCTGTTCACGAGCCGCTGCCTCCTCTCATCCAGATCAGTCAGGGCCACTGACACCCGAAAAAAAGAACTTTGACAGGCCTAGATTCAGAATAGTTAAGACCGGCGCAATTTTAAAGCAAGCAATGGAGTTAAAAACCGGCGTTGAACGACTAACAATAGGGAGGGGGTTTCAATGGGAGTGTCATGTCTGAGAGGACGGACTCTGTTGCCTCAAACACGAGGTTGGAGCTGCACTGCTGCTCGACGCTAATAAAAATCCACGCGATAACGGAATGTGTATTCGGGGACTATCAATACACAGTTTTTTTAAAGCACCGAATGGATGGTTTTTAATAGTACGTTTAGTTAAATGCACAAACATACCCGATATTTAACAAACAAACTGATGGTTATCACTAGGCCTGCAGTTCATGAATCTAGAAAATAATTAAGCAGCAACAGGTTCCACTAACGTGCGTCACACACGAGCAATGTGCGGCGCGAAAAAGCATTTTTGCTAAAATAGCTGGAAGTTTTTGAGATGTCAGGCAGCTCATCAACAATAGTGATGTGCGTGACCTCATGGGCTTAGTAGCGCCTTTTGCAGACTGCTCACTTAAAAAAAGTGAGAAAATTACGAGTTCAATGAAAGCGATGTTTACCGTCTTTCTTGAGAGGAACGGGGGCTTGTGTCTCTTCCTTCTTCTCGGGAACTGGGTTTCTTCTTTCTTTCTGTGACTCCTTTTTAGGCTGCTTTGTAGCCTGCGCTGCCGTCTTGGCGGCACCAGGAGCGGTCGCGTCCTTCTTCTTCTGTTCTGCCTGCTTTAATACCTCAAACGGATCCTCTTCATCATCAAATAGCTGGTCGAACCGATTGGTTACGACACAGCCGAAACCTTCTTGCAGATGTCCGGGCATGATGGCCCCCTTTCAGCAGGATTCTCCTCCGATTCTACGGGGCTTGAGCGAGCACTTCGCTGCGAGATGCCACAAGATGGCTGGAAAAGACTCGCGCTTCTCTTCCGGCGTAAAAGACATCCGGGACTCTGATCGCAAAGCCTTATGGGACATGTAGTCGCGCGATATACTCATGCGAAAAGAGAGACACAGAAATGACTCAAAATAGTTTTAATTTGCTAGATTAGCTTTTCTATTGTCATTGTATTAAAATAATCTATTATTGTAGATAGAAGATTATATAAAGATCTATAAATCTAAACGTTTCGCGTCATTCGCTGTAACTGTCAATTAATGAATTTCATACTTTTTAACAATGTATAAAAATGTGTTTGACACAGACCCCTAAAACTCCTTGCAAGGTCACCCCTCAGGTCATGTAACCCCATGACTGGTCTCCTAAACAGATCAAATTAGTTTTGGACTACTGAAGAAAGCCTATCAAAGCAGTCATTCAGCAATCTTTGTGGCCAAAATGTGTCATGTCACAAGTTAACTATTAGGTTCAAAGCTTGAATTCTCTTGGCAGTTTAATTATAGACCTAGAAATGGCTGAATAGGGTAGGTTAAAGTAGGATAGCAGGATAGGTTGATGGTGATGTTGTTACAGGCACATTTGTCTACCACAAAGTAGACCTAATTATAGGCTAGCATGGTCACATAAAAACATTATATTGAAAACCATTTTCATTGCGTTCATCTTTTATTTACTACTTTAAAAGGATTTTATGTATACAACTGTATTATTTGACCCATGATCACCTAAAATTCTCACACTCGGATCATAATAAACCTGTTTTGGTCAACACTGATTTAGAAATTTCTCAGAATTGCTCTTTTACACAGAAGTCAGGCAGGTTTGGCATTGTGCGAGGGTGTGTTCACACTTCAGGTAAAACATTGTGAAACAAGTGTGAACACACATCAAACACCAAACAGGCTTCTATGATGAACTTTGATGTGATTTTCCTGAAAAAACAGAAAGCTAAAAAAAAAACAGTAAAGAATATTTTTGCGTAATCCCTGGTGAGTGAGTGGCAGGGGGGTGGGGTGGGGTGTGTCTTTCAAAAATGTGCAATCATCCCAGTTTCCACTACAAATGATTTGTGGAAACTACTGTTAATATTTTCTGACACCAGCACGCCTAATATAACGGGTCGAATTAAACACTAGTTTAAAACAGCGTCTTTCTCCACGTGCCCTCCCATAGCGTTTAGATCAATGTGCAATCTCATTTCCTCTCGTCATAAACACGTATTTTTTATTGACAAAGAAATATAGCGAAGTGCGAAACTTTCCTTAAACTGTAATAAAGGCAGAAGCAGGCGTGAGGCTCGAGCGCTGGAGGACAGAAGAACCCTGATTCACGGACACTCAGCTAACGACCCCTCGACTGAGCACAACTCGAGCTTTGTGTATTCGTGGAAGTGGTTTTTCGTCGCGCAAGGATGCCCAACGTGGTGACCGAGGCTATGATCGAGTCTTATGCGCTCATGATTTTGGTGATGTCAGCGTTTTTTGTGTACTTTTGTGGCATGGTCTGGGCATTCTGCAACCCTAAACTCAGCGGCTTCGCCGAAGAAGCGGACTGCGACGCGAGCGGTTTATCAGTCCCTCTACAACAAATCTTTGCGGATCCTGAAGATGTGGAGACAGTTCAGCCGGTGCATACAGCAGCTGTACGACATCTAACCAGTCACGAAATACAAGATCAACCGACACGCGCTTACACCGCTTCATCCTGTATAACGGATTAATATTGTTTAGTTTAAAGAAAACAGCGCAAATAGGCTCCAGCTTCATTAGAAGTTATATACCAAACATCTCGACGTGTAACCATAGGACATCAGCGCGCAAGACAAAGGTAAGGCTGACAAGTTGTGTTAAAAATATATCTAAACTTATTTGCAAAACATGCAAAGTCAAGATGGATTCAGTATGCACGTTTCTCTATTAACACAGGGAAGTGCATCTTTATGATCTTCGTCACCATGGCAACATCAATATCTGCAATCTCCCTACATTGCCAAATCTCATCCAGAGCATTGCAATCATTACTTTCTCATATGTACAATAGGCTAATTAAACGCAACGTAGTTGAATAAATTGTTCAAAGGCACTTCATATTACTTTGTTGCATTTGCTTTGTGCTTTGAGAGCTAATACAAAAAAAGAGAAAAGATTGTAAAAAAAAAAAGTCTCAGTCGCACATGTATCTGTACGGCAAGTATATCACACAAATTACATTTTAGATTTATTATTTGTTTTGTTGGAAAAGATTCAGATCTGTAAAATATTGTCAAAGTTAAGTGAAATCTTAAAACACTACAAATAGTTTATATTTTAAGCTGAATTATTAATCATAAAATGTGCATATACAGTTCCACACATATATTTTTGTTCACTGGAAAGAGCAGATTTCATTTTTCACAGCCTGATGCCCGAATCCCTCAGCAGTGACACCACACAATTAGTTTTTCATATTAATCAGAACATCTTGGAAGAGATCCCTTTGGGGGCACATTAAAATGGACATTAAAAACAGCTAAAAATCCACGTAGGAATTGTGGTCCGCTTTTCATCAGAGTCAGAAACTGTTGACCCTTCACAGTAATTAGAAATGTAAAAACCATTCACCTTGGAATGCACTGCAACAAATATAAATGCACAATACTTCTAAGTAGAGCATGGTGATAGTAAAGCCAAAGTTGTACATTCAACTGCAAGGGAAAGCAACAGTTTGGATTAAAGTACTTTTGGTAAATACAATCTAAACGTGATTATCATTATCATTTCATAAGCTGTTTCTATAGATCATCAAGAAAAATAAATATTCGCAAGGTGAATCCATTCCTTAGAGAATACTTTAAGAAGGAAATGTGTTATGAGGTGATAGAAAGCATGAGGTTTTGTGTCCACATTTAGTTTTTTGTTTTGATATCTACATCCTCGTCTCTCAGTTTCTTCCTCACTGTATCCTCGAGCTCTAATAACTTCACATAGAGGGCCTCTGACATGTTTTCATCAATATCCATCTGCAAACAAACAAAAAAAAAAGAGTATCAGTAATGAATAGTATATGAACAAGATCAACGGCTAAGAAATAAAGCCAGTGCATTCCTTTGCATAATTAAACTAATTACAAAGCATATAAACCTTATAGACAATAATTTTGCTATTTAAAATAGGCTTAAAATACACTAAAATTGGCATCAAAATAGATGAGTGAGAACCTGATTGTCAGTTCTGACCTTGTGTGGTTGGGTGTAATTGTTTCCAAGCCCAGAGGTCAAACTGTGGTATTTGGCCATCGGGTCCAGTGACTCAGGTTTCTGCATGAACAGCCAAAACTGTGTAATAAAAAACAATAGACGAAAACTGAGACTAGGGGAAAGCAACGAGGCCCAGACAACCGTGAATGAACCGAGTCATTTCTCCAACTGACATGCAACATTAAGCTTCAAAAACTTTTAGAAGCAAAGTTTTCCATTCCTTGTACTAAGAAACATGTACGGTTTCACAGTTGAACCATTCGGAAGTTGAAAATTCACGGCGAAACTTGACGATGCTATACGAACGTTTGTGATGGTGCTGGAACTCACCAGAGCCTCTGCTCCATTGTAAGGCGAGAGGGTAAAAGTGTTGGTGAAAATCCTTATCTGAAGAGAAGGGACAGGACATTAACATGATGTTAGATTTCTGTGATTTTTCTATTATTGCGTTGATATACAAAATTACCTACAAGCCACATTATTGGCATGATGAGAGTCCAGAAGAATGATGGTAGAATGCCATAGGTGAGGTTAGTCATGACCAGACCGGGACAGATCACTGATGAGTACAATCCCTGTCAACATAATAATTATGGTATAAAACAGGCCATGTAATAAACAGATTTTCTGTAGGAAACGTTGCATTTACCTGGTTGTTGTAGTGACGGTTTAGGGCTAAGCTAAGTAGATCGGATGCATATTTCGAGGAGCTGTAGGGCTCACGGCCTTTCTGATGCTGCATGTCGTCTAGACTAAAGGCAGAACGCTGGGCATTACTGGAGGATGTCCAGATCACTAGAGAATTGTGGTCCATTTGACACAATAAAGGCTCCAGTTCTCTCACCTGCCACAGAAGCAAAAATGCAGTTAGATCAGGGATTGTGCTGCTTAATTTCTGCACCATTTAAAGTGCTAAACAGAATTACATTAAAAAATATCAAAAGCTGAGAAAATGTAAAAGTTTAAGGCAACCCGCTTCAGGAGAATTTTAGGTTTTCTCAAATTTTTCAAGTTTTCTAAACTTTTTTACAATGCATGCCTTTAGTTGAGCAATAAAAGACTATAAATAAAAGACTATAAATTATGACTGAAAAAAAAAATTTGAATTTTAAAGATTTGCACTACTTCTGATGTTTTTGAATGCTCACAATGGCTGCATTTATTTAATTAAAATACAACAGTAAAAAAAATCTTATTTATGAAATATTATTTACTTTAAATAGCTGAAAATTATGAATTTTCCTTTTTTCCACCTTTAAACGGTGATGTAGATTTTATTTTATTATTATATGA
This sequence comes from Puntigrus tetrazona, assembly GCF_018831695.1. Taxonomy (NCBI): domain Eukaryota; kingdom Metazoa; phylum Chordata; class Actinopteri; order Cypriniformes; family Cyprinidae; genus Puntigrus; species Puntigrus tetrazona. Next base: position 16,614,161 of record NC_056704.1, read on the forward strand.
TATTATATTATAAACTGAAATTCTTTTTTGATATATATATATATATATATATATATGCATACAAATAATAATTTAAAAGAATTTGAGCGTGTGGAGTGAGACAGAAGCAAAGGGCAACTTGACTAGAAATACAAGCCGCGCTCCTCCTCACTCGGTGCCGTCCCAGCAGAAAATCGATACGTCTCGTCTGGCCTTCGAGGACATGGAGTGTCATATCTACTGCAAATTTAATGTCTGAGCCACTTGAGCCACAATAGCACAACTGTATAAAGAAGCACAGGGAAAGAATGCTGCTGCCCAGCTTCCAGCACTGATGACCAGATGCTTTAGAGCAAATGAATGAGCTCTTCAATTAGCAAACAGCAACACTTCACAAAGAAGCACAGGGCTGCAATTTGAGGACTCAAAATAACTTCAGCACTAGAGAATTTCAGATGAATTATTGATTGGAACAGCTGCCTGGGAACGAGTTGTTGACAACAGTGAAATGAATCCTGTGGCATTTATGGGTGAAATATTGTTCCAGGAGATCTTTTTGATGAAGATTATTTGTTTGATAAAAAATTATCAAAAAAAAAAAAAAAATGAAAAAGGTTCTACCACATGCTCCTATGGAAAATAAACTACCTTTATCTATATAACTTTCGTTTGTTTTTATGTACGGTCATAGAAACGCACACATTTCTAATCCATCCACTTACCAGAAGGAAATGACCAAAAAGATTAGTGGCAAAGACCTCCTGCAAACCATTGGGTGTGACCTTATCTTCCTGGGTCAGAAGTCCCTCCCCCGTGGCAAACATGCGAACCATATTACTAAAATAGAACAATGAACTGAATGTAGATCATGTTTGTGGGTCTGGTGGGTTTTTGCTGTTTTTAATTCAACACAATAAAACAATTTTGTTAAACTACTATATTTTATCACAGTTACGAACAATATGGTTAATATTTGCCCTTTAGCTTTGTTAGAAAACATCTATGAATTGTTTTTTTTTTTATGAATTTCTGGCACACCATAGGACAATGATAAGTCAACGACCCATATACAGTATGAAAAAAATCACTGCAATAAAAAGTAACTATGTGGTGCATGACAGATGATTATAAGCAATATTTTATATTTAATCTAAGTATTGCATGTATTAAAGTACAGTAAATAAACTGACAGTAATATCAGATTTACAGTTGAGAAATGTAATGTTGGGGCACAAACTTGCTTTCTAGCATATATTTAAAAACTATGAACCACTTTTCAAAAATTATAAAGTAAATTTTTTTATACACCATGCATCATGGTGATATTACACTTTAAAATGATATTTTTTATTTCAGTATATATTAAAATTTAATTTTTTCCTGTGATTGCAAAGCTGAACTTTTAGCAGCCATTACTCCTGTCTTTAGGGTCACATTATTCTTTAGAAATCATTCTAATATGCTGATTTTGTTCTTGAGATTATTATTATTATTATTAACTTTGAAAACATAAAATATACTACTACTACTAATGATAATAGTAATAATAATAATAATACAGTCTTTACTGTCAGTTTTAATTAATAATATTAATAAAAATGACTGACCCAAAAATGCAAAACAGCAGTGTTATAGAAAGTATGAATGTACCTAGAAAACAGGCCTTTATAAAAGGCTTTGTGATCTACCCTGGGATTAGGCATGATACCAGCATTTAGATACAGACAGTCCAATCTGTTGTACCTGTTGAGGGGAGAAAAAAGACATTTTAAACAAGTTTAAGTTAAGTAACCCTTTAAAGTTTATTTACCGTTACACATATAATTTATTTAATGTAATGCTTTAATCAGACCGGAGACTTCAAATGTGTTCCTAGGTGAGACTCAATCTGCTTAATTTTGTATCATTTTATGCAGACATTTGCTTATATTTATGTACTTTGAATAAAATCTAATAAATGTATACAATTTAATTAATTCAAAATACCCAAACTGTTACTAACTGAAGGCCTGGTTTCACAGACAGGGCTTAGGTTAAGACATGAACAGGCAATAGTTCAATTAGGAAGTAAGTAGGTTTTATAAACATAACTGAGGAAAAAAAAATACTTATGTGCATTGTGAAACAACACAAAGGCACTGAAATATTTTTCGATCAGAAACAGATCCAACTCGAGATTTCAAAACTACAGTGCAGTGCAATTTAATTTTAATGTGTGTCCCTCACATCAAACTTTGAGACGGCTTTAAAAGACTTGGTTCAGTGGATTACTATGATGGTGCTTTTCAGCACCAATGGTCATAATATGCTTAAACTGTACGAAAAGCAATAAGTGATGCGTATATAACTTATAGTGTATTTTGGCAAACAGACTAGGGTGTCTTACTTCTGCTTGAACTCCTCGGCAGCCCTGAGCACAGAGCCCATGTTGCCTACGTCTAAGTGCAGCAGAGTAACCTGAGCGCGAGGGTGAGACACTAGAAGAGCCTGTCGAGCAGCATCAGCCCTCTGCATGTTCCTGCAGGCCAGACAGAGCTGCAGCTTGGCATCCTGGCTCAGCAGACGCTCACACAGGGCAAGGCCAATGCCACTGAACGCACAATAAATACATGCATGCAAACAGGTTCTTATTGAGTGAACATACACATGCATGCAAACAGGGTTATATGGAGTGGAAATTAACATGCAGAGACATTATGCAACATTTTTTCCTCAGATGTTGGTTACATGTGCAGAATATAGCAACTGCAGAATAATACACTTTATAAACGAAGTGTCCTAATTTCTGTTGCTTTGTTATTTTAACATAGCATTATGAAAACTTACTTAAAAGCAGTCACTAAATAATAGCAGAATGACATTTAAAACAGGGATGTAAAACTACAAAGAAAAAAGGTTTTACACAGTTGTTTCGTTACCTGTTTGCACCGGTTACCAACACTACTTTCTTCATCCTGTCTTTACATTCAGACAATATGCGACTACGCTACCCGTGATACTGTACTTTCCCTTCGTAACGTGGTTTTCCAGCAGCTTCTGTGTACGTATGGAGTTCGCACAGCCGCCATGGTGTGATTGGTAGTCACACTTCTATCGACCAATCAAATGTGTTCTTTCTGTGACGCGACATCTGCCTTGACCAATCCAGACTTAGCCACTGTCAGACCAGGCTGAGCAATCGGCGGAACCCAAAGTAACGGGACAAGCAGAAAATGGTCAGGAAGGTAAATTTTTGAATCCGATTTATTTGTCGGGTAACCAATGCACGAAATGAAAGATTTAAAAAAGCTAATATTTGAAAACACACGATGTTAAACTGAATGTCTTGATGCATTCTAGAATGACGCAAATGTCTAATTCACTTACACACGAGTACACGTTTTATTACTGTTAAAAGTATGAAATACGTGCTTCAAATGTCTAGACAACAAGTTTAAAGATTCATCAATTTATTATCTTATGTACAGTTTCCTAACATATACAATAGGTTGTTAGAGAAAATTGTTAGAGGACTGCTAATAAAAAACAAACAAAAAAACAACACACACAGTACAAAGCTTAGGTTAAAAAGAATAAGCATCGCCTAAAAGATATTTTGCTATGCATTTAAAAAAATCCAGTTTTCCCATGCATTGTGATAAGATGTTGTCAATACAGAGAATATGAAAAATGTTCATTTCCTCTCCTCACAATTATGTTTGGTAAAGTTGTGGAATGTCAACGTTACGGTTTCATGTGGTTCTGGTATGAAGGAAGAACATTTAAATGACTTGTTGAAAAACTAGCTGATAAAACATTTAAACAGTGCAGAAATAAAGCATATCTATAATGCAACTTAATCAGTCATGTCAAAAACGCTAATTAATCTATACACAAAAAGATAAATGACTTTGAAACCCACAACTAAAACACTTAAAGACTGGCAGATATCTCAACCAACCCCGAAAGGTGCACATCTTTTGACAAATACGGTCATATACAATGACCTTACAAAACTGATTTACAAAGTGTACAAGTTAATTACAAAACAGATTTCTGAGTGTCCCATTCACAACGCTTTTCACATGCCAAAACATATCACAACTTACTGTAAACCATCATAGTGCATCTGTTCAATACAAATCCAGTATTTATCCCACGCTTTAGCAATTCAGCACCAACTAGAATATACTCTGAAATAAAAGATTTTTTTTTTTTTTTACAGATAACAAAATTAGATGGTGATAATAAATGTACTTACTACCCCATTAGGTCTAATTTGAGGTTAGATGAAAATATAGAGCAAATGCAATGAAAATGTGAAATTAGCATTCAGTAATATAACTATATGTGATTTCATCCAACTTCATGCAAATATTGTAAGACATTTCTGTAAAAAAAAAAAAATAATATTATAGCTCATTACGCTGAAATGCAAAAGTTGTTTTGAGGAAGGAAAAAATAAAAGAGCACAAATTAAATGGACTTAAATAATAACCATTATCACCCTAACAGATTCTTAAGACAATAAAACAAGAAGAACAAGAAGTATGCTTAAATATAAACACAACATATAGGTAGTTGCAGGATAACGCTAATATATATTTTTACATGTACAATTTTAATTGATTTTTTTCTGATTTTGAATTTGAAATTCTGTGACAACCAGATAAATTGGCTTTCTGCTAATCCACTTGAGTGCAAGTGGTCTTTGTAGTTTACTACAAAGAGAAAAAAAAAAGTAAAATAATAAAATACTTTAGCATTTTCAATAAATGAGATGAAAATATACACAAACATCAAGAGACATCAAGATAAAACCAAAGGTGAATCTGAATGCCAATTAATGGTTCTTATTTACATTCAAGCTGTCTTCGGCCTCAAAACACTGAAAACAACATTAAATTGGAAATAATAAAAGTAGCCGATTACTTGTTTTTTCAATTCAATAATCTAATAGATATTTTAAAATATTTAGAGTTATTTGAAGAAAATACACAATGTGTAAAATCCAATTCTTTTTTACTAAAGGTGCCTTAATTAATTGCTACATTTCCTTTGTCCTAATGCTGCCCAGGTATTGTAAGCCAGCTGAAGGCACTTAGTTAGGGGGTGTAGTTCAATCGTACAATATAAATCAGTTTGCCTTTGCACACTCACAGTAAAAATTGCTACAGAAAAATGATAGATTCTGAACTCACTTATATATGGAAACATAAGTATGTGTTATGGTGTGTAGTTGACTGGAGTCCTGTGGGCGCACTGAAATGTCTCTGGAAGTGCCAAGGTTGGCACATAAGTGGACATTACGGCTTGCAATCCAGTAACGTGTGATGAATCTCCTGGAAAGATGGACGCTCTTTGGTGTTCCTGTTCCAGCAGCTCAACATGAGCTTGTAGACAGGGTCAGGACACATTGGTGGCTGTGGCAGGTATATCTGAGAATAAGAAGTGGTGCACTCTTTAATAACTCTTCTTTACACTCTTCTTTCAGACCAACACAGCTTGAGTTATTTGAAAAATGTATCCTGACTCTTCCAAGCTTGGTAAAGCTGGTGGATAGTGGCCATTATTTTGAAGCTCTGTAAATCAGATATAGTACTGCGACATAAAACTAACCTTTATCACATCCCATCAATCTGCTTCAGAGGACATGTGATAAAGTTTAGTTCTACATCGCAGTACTTGCGGATATATCGGATTTACGGAGCTTCAAAATAATGGCCGCTATCCACCAGTATTACCAAGCTTCGAAGAGCCAGAATGTGTCCGTCTGAAAGAGGAAAAAAACATATACAAATGGCTTGGGGTGAGTAATTTATAGTGTAATTTGAATTATTTGGTGAACTATTCCTTTAAAGATCTCCTCTACTTCCACACAAACGTAGATAAGCAGATATACTTGTACCTGTCTTCTTTGATCCCGAAAGAACTCTCCTGTGTTTTCAATGACCTGCTCATCTGACAGCTGCGAGTAAGGCTGCTCTTTGCAGAAGGTAAGCATCTCCCAAAGGGTTACGCCAAAAGCCCACACATCACTGGATGTGGTGAATTTCCCCTGTAAGGACAAAATCATCCTGTGTCAAAATTTGACAGATGTAGGATCTGCTTTTACCTGCAGAAAAATCACTAGAGGTTTATTTGAAGCGAGAAAACACAAAACGTGAGAGACTTTTGAGAGTGTAATTTATAATTTTTGTAGGTTGTGAGTGTGTCTGACCAGAAGAATGCTCTCCCAGGACATCCAGCGGATGGGCAGCACCGCTCTGCCCTGGATACGGTAGTAGTCTCCGCTATACAGGTTCCTACTCATCCCGAAGTCTGCAATCTTTATGGTGTAGTTCTTTCCTACTAGGCAGTTGCGTGTGGCCAAGTCTCGATGCACAAAGTTGAGTGATGATAGGTACTTCATGCCTGAAGCAATCTGTGTGGCCATGTGGTGTAGGTTACTGTAGCTGAAACAGTTTAAGCAGAATGTGGGTCATAACCTGGTGCGCTTAGGAAAATTACCAAGAAATTCAGTTTAGCAATAACATGTCACTTGTGGATTCATCAGATTTCTTCGATTTAAATCCACCACTGTAAATGTGTGAAAACCTTTGGCATCTACCTGACTGTGGGAGCATTGCTGAGGAGAGCAATCATGCCCTCAGGCTCATGGCGAGACAGGAACTGATTAAGGTCTCCATTCTCCATGTATTCTGTGATCATACACAGAGGGTCAGAGCTCATACACACCGCCAGCAGCCTGACGATGTTGGGGTCTTTCAATCGAGACATGATCTTTATCTCCTTCAAGAAATCGTTTCTGTAAAAAAAAAAACAACATGAATAAAAATGGAGCTATGAATAACAATGAAAATTCTTGAATATTAAAGCAACAGCATGCATTTGATATTCACTGGGATGCAGTGACAGTGTTGTAACTTTAATTTAAGTCACGATTGTGACATAAGGGTTTGCAAACCTAGCGTTTTTATTCGCGTCCGCTCGAAGCATTTTAACAGCTACGAGCACTGTTTGGTTTTCAATGACATCGAAGGAGAAGTCCTCGTCCATGAAATCTTGCATGCCTTCTGCTTCACACAAATGCACCTGGCAACACACAAAAACAGACATTTAGCTTTAGCTTATATTACAGTTTACTGACACATTGCTTGAGACTTACTGATATAGAAATCATCATTAAAACTTTATTCTAAGTACTATTGCACAATGCACATTTCTTAATTTTCAACTTTGTTTTAATGTCATTATTGAAGAGGATTATATGATCTTTGAATAATATTGGTCTTTAAATGCAAGATATTTAAAGTGTAACTAAAGTTTACTTCACAATCAAGTATACTTCAATATATCTTTAGTTGATCTTCACCAGTTTAGTATATAATTACAATTTTTAATTAAGTACATAAATATGTAAATTAGTATACTTAGTATAGCTTGAAATAACTATTTCAAACTGATAGCATATTTATTTTTCATTAGGGCAGATATGAATTGAAGATTGGATTTAATGAACATGCTCTATTTAAAAATATTTACTGAAATTCTCTGTTTAATTATTTAATTATTAATTAATACTTTTAATTAGCCAGGACAAATTACATTGATGGTGTCATCTGTAATGTTACAGAAGATTTAAATTTTAATAAAAGTTATACTTTCAATTCAACAAAGATTCTTTAAAATTTATCATGGTTTCCTCAAAAATATTAATCAGCTCAACTGTTTTTAGCATTGATGATAAGAATAATAAAAGTTTCTTGAGCACTGAAGGACACTGAAAACAGGTAATGGCTGATAAAAATCCAGCTTTGCCATCACTGGAACAAATTACATTTTAAAATATTATATAGAACAGGATTTTTTTTATTAATAAATAAAGCTTTTTGTTTGTTATTTGAGAACTGACCTCTCCAAACTGCCCTTCTCCCAACTTTTCTTTAAAAGTAAGCAGCTTCCGAGGAAATTCTTCCACAGCGACATCCTTTCCTGACAGCAGGTCCATGGTGAGGGCAGGCACTGCGTAAGTGTTGCTCCCAGTTACACCTTGTAGGTTTACGATGTCTGCCTCAGCATAATGTGGGACCCCCTCTTGTACACCGGCTGGAGTGGACTTGGAAGCTGTATTTGTTGAAGCTGCAGAAAAATATACACATATGCTTGCAAACCTTGAAAACTTGATTTTCGCGGTCTGAATTAAAATGCAAATTCATTCTTTGCTAATAGGTGCGCTTTTGTAGAGTTAAAAGCTCACAAGCACTGCTTTAAACACAATCGACCAAGCAACGCAGTTTAGCATCATGCAATAGACGATGAAATTTAAAAAAAAGTAGCGTTAAACAAATTGTTTGGGAGTCATTTAACAAATAAGGTAAAAATAAATGCATATTATAAGAAATTTAAAGTTGAAGATGCGTGCATGTTAACCTGTTGTTGGTGACTCCCAAAACCAAAACATGAACCTTTCATAACCCACAATAGGGGCATTTCTAATACATAATGCTGCACACAGAGCATATCTAAACAGGTGGAGCTGGGGAAGGTGGAGGGTTTAGAGGAAACTCTAAAAACACGCTGCAGGAATCTCAAATGAATGCTAGCCTGTCATAAAAGTGCAAGGCAGCAAGATCATGAACCAATCTGCTGCCAACTCTCTGAACATCATTTGTTAAGTTAACAGTCCGTCAGCTTGCACCATCTAGAGTTTGATGGCTGAACAATATATGAAGAGTTTATTTGCAAAAATGTATAAAAAAAAAAAAGTGTGTTTTTTATTATGGTACCATGTATTTATTGTGTCAGTTAGCTGTTTTCAAGTAATTTCTGAACCTAGTCAGAATAACCCAACTGCAGTCTGATTGAGTTTAACTGGAAAGCACAACGAAAAACAGGATTTTTGAGAATTGATGAAAATTAAGTTAGGCGTTTTTGCAAATGAACTCGTCATATATACTCCACACATGATTACTGGAACTCACTGGTGTCCTCTGAGGTTTGGGAAAATTCTGGCAGTTTGCGAACCAGACGGGAGGGCTCTTGGTAGTCGGGTCCCAGAGGGAAGATTCGCTCGTAGGTGGAGTTGGACTCTTGCTCGCTGGGCACTGAAGAGGGGCTGTTGTTGTTGTTATAGGTGAAGGTCTCACTCTGTATTGACAGACTAGCAGTTAGTTCATCATCCAGCATCCTCCGAGACACCTGGAATAAAGGATGGTTAGTGAAAAACGCAAAAAAAGGCTAAGATATTAACTAGTAGTTCAATGTGCTATACATCTATGAAATCGTTTTTTCATTTATATGCAAAATAGCACCCCACTATTTAGGGAGTAAGACTACAAGCTTGTTATAATCAACCTTGTTTTATATGTCAAGTTCTCAGGTAGAATGAACATTTTATGGAAGAAGTTCACTTGGGAACATTCAGAGTTATAATATTAAGTATAATTAATAAGGTTTTTAAGAGAAGTATTTCATGTTCATATACGTAATATTTCACTATAGTGATACTGTATTACATTTTTAAATAACTTTCTATTTTTTAATTTATCTTATAATGTGTTTCTGTGACTAAATGTTCATTATACTTATCTTCAGTGTCACATTATCTTTCAGAAAATCATCTGATATGCTGATTTGTTATTATAATCGATTTACATAACAGTTGTGCTGCTTAATATTTTCATAAAACGATTGTTTCATTAATAGAGAGTCCAAATGAAAAGAATTTATTTTAAAGACCATTACAAATGTCTTTGTTCTCACGTTTGATCAGTTTATTTGCTAAGCGCATGCATCAATTTCATAAACAAATGAAGTCAAACTAAGAAAGCTTTTGCCAGACACAAGCTTCTCACCTTCTCAAGCATCTTCTGCCAAACTTGTCTCCATAGTATAATAACAATAATGGCCACTAAGATGAAGATGATGGCGACCAAACAGCCAATGAGGATCCGGGTGTTGCTGTCATCTACTTTGTGTGTGGGGTCATCCCCTAAGAAGGGGATAAAGAAAAAGATGATGATGAATGATGAAAAATTTACACTCCAGATAAGGCGAGTGAAGTTTATTCAAACGGATCATAACACAGAAGGGTCTGGTGACTGATTCAGGAACAGCTGGAAATCTGACCTGGTAGATTGCTGATGGGAGGTCCGGTTTTGGGGGGAGTCAGGGTTGTGTTGTACATGGCTGTATCTGAAATGAGTGTGTTAAGACATTATACGATGCCATTATGCAACAATTTACAAAGGGTTCTTTGCATGGGCATTTACTAACCTGACTGGAAGGTGATTTCGCTAAACATCATCCAGATGTCAGAAAAGTAGTACTGGCACTTAATAGCACTGGCCATGTGATTGTAGAGCGAGACGGTGACGAAGCGCGCACTGGGGTTGACATCATCCATCACGGGGCTGAACGATACGGGTGTAGCTTCCCAGTTCGAGTCCGAGAGAAAGTAACACACCACCTTCTGAAAGGTCTTCACTCTTCGGGAGAACATGTTGTTGCAGTGCACCTGAATCAAATTGGATTAAAAGGGAGAGAATGCAAAGCATTATGATGGGTGTAAAATGTGCGTTAGGTCATGTAATCCTTTTTAAGTCACCTAACAATTTGCAAAAAATGAATCGCGTAGTTCCAGCAATTAGACTGCACTTTTCACAACACGCCCTATAACTTTTATATGAGTGAAGAAAAGAGAATCATCGGTGTGGGACATTTCTACCTTCATGGTGGTGAAGTTGCGGGTGCGGTCAAACTCGAACATGATCTCAACATAACCACTGGGAAAGCTCTCGTTGGTCCAGCCGATGTAGTCATAACCAGGCCATACATTGTAGACGTGACTGTGTGTGAAGTCATCGAGGCCACACATGCCATCCGTCAACTGTCCGAGTCCTTCGGTCATGCTAGATGGAAAAATAAAGCCAGAATACATGTTTTTGTATATATACACAAAAGTATAAAATAATTCGGGCCATTAAGATATTTCTTTTATTTGGGAAGGATGCATTCATTGATAAAATGTGATAATAAAAGACGCGCATGTGATGAATTTACAAAGAAAACTATCTATTTGAAGTAAATCTTGTTTTTTATATATTCATCAAAGAATCTTGGGCAACAAAATGTATCACTTTTTCCACAAAAAGAAGAAGCAGCACAAATGTTTTCAAAATGTATTATAATAAGAATTCTTGAACACCAAATCAGTCACCAAATCTTAATTTTTGAAAGATGATGTGATCCTAAAAATAAATGCTGCTTAAAATTCAGCTGTTATTACAGAAATACATGAGATTTTACAATTTATTAAAGCAGAGAAAAGTTACTGCTTAAAATTCACTTTTTTTAACAGCAGTTTGATAAATAAAACTTGATAAATAAATCATATATATATATATATATATATATATATATATATATATATATATATATATATATATATATATATATCTCTCGAGTCTATCCCGGTCAATTAATATATCACCGCTAGATGGAGCCATTTAAACATTTATCTTTTTCTCCCCCCAACAATGACACAGGTCTCTCTTGTCATTCTTTAATGGCTATGAATGTGTGGATTTTTACTTTGCGGTTTTCTGCCTGCTCTGTCAAGAAGGTAAACACGCTTTGCACTGTGTCATGGAAGGTATTGTTCAGGAAGCAATGAGTCAAGTTCTCCTGTGAACATTGTGAAACCGCTGTGACTCTCTCTGGTCTTGGTCCCTGTCACCATAGCAACAAGGCAATAACAGACTGGCTATAGTTAGCCTGTCTGTATTGTGTAACTGATCTGGGATCAATTTTTTTAATGTGCCAGGCATCAGGTGTGATTCTAAATCAGGAGTCATATGGAGATTTTGAAATTAGACTATTTTATGTCAAAGCTAAACTGCTAAGTACTCAGACTTAGATTGGTGTAGCATTATTGGTGTATTCTGTAACTTTCTCATTCACTGTCAAACTTGTACTGACCTGTGACTCATGGCTCCATCGTACACTGAATCATTGAGATAAATGTGCTGTCCATTGAGAGTCATCTGCTGGCCATGTGGAGAATTATATGAAACCAAGCCATCTAAAAACAGACACAGAACACATCGGGGTTTTTTTTCCGGTCAGGTATCATCTAATGGAAATGTTAGAGGAGATTTTGCACTATGACATAATGCTGATTCATCTAACTAAAGGACATTAAAGCTGTCATTACAAAATGATGAAAACCTTGTCTGCGTTTACAATTTCATAACAGCATATAACATATCACTGCCATATTTTTGTAATGTCACAGAGAAAGAAAATTTGCAAGGGTTGTGAAGACCGTGTCCAGCTCAGTATCATATAATGTAGTAAATAAAATTATAATGTTGTGGCGTAAAAAAAAAAAAAAAAAAAAAAAGATTAAATGTTCTGTAAATATAACTTATATGCGAAAATAAAGATCATTTACATTCTGATATGTGGTCGCTAAATGTCCAACAACTATAAACTGGTCCAATATGTAAATATTATATCAGTTAAAATTATCAGCGTTTATTAACAGTCCATTTCAGTCCATATGCTAATAAAAAAGTGTTATTAAAGGGATAGTTTAACCAAAAATGAACCTGTATGAATTTCTTTCTTCTGTGGATCAAAAAAGAAGACAAAACAAGAACGATGTGAAGCAACTTTAGTTCATTAGTTGAGACGTACCTAGCCACTCACACCCGTACAGTTCCACACGCATACAAACGTTCATGGAGTGATCGATGACGGGCATGAAGCGGACGAAACGTGCAATGATGGGCGGCTCCAAGTCCTTCAGCACAATGTCATAAGCATTCCTGTTTCCCTCAATCACCTTTACAGCAGAAAAACCAAACAAATCCCCACACCCCCCCAAAAAAATTGAAGTTAGATTTCCAGCACACATTGCAAAATATACGTGGGCACCGAAATGAATCACATGTGCTTGTCAAGCACTTAACATTTAATCAAAATCATGTGCATTAACAGGGAGTTAGCCCTCTCTTCTATGGAAGCTTTGCTGGGATTTGCTCTCTTTCAGACACAACAGTGTCATTGAGGTCAGGCACAGATGTTACACGATGAAGCCTGGCTCGCAGTTGGTGTTCCAATTAATCCCAGAAATGTTTGATTTAATTCAGATCTGCACACCAGATCCAGTAAACCATTTCTTTTTGCACTTTGCTGTGTACAGAGGCACTCTAAAACAGGAAAAGCAAGGTCCCATCCTGACAAGGTTTGTCTACAGAGATTGTACTGGTGTAGGCTTGATTTTATGCACCTGTTAGTAATGGATGTAGAAGAAATAATCAAACACAGTAATGACTGCTGCATCTTAGTCATTACAGATTTATTTCAGCTATAATCACATCCAGTTTTGACATATTATTTTTTATATTGTATTATCTAGACTAATTTCTAGTTTACCATTCAGCTTACAAAGCATAAAAAATTTGCATAAAAAATAAATAAAAATAAAAAAATATATATACTCTAATACAACATTATATAACACGAGTCTAATCTAATCTAATATTATATAAAACAACTATTTTCTTTTTTAATATAATAAAAAAAAATCCTGTGATGCAATTTTAGCAGCCATTACTACTAAAAAAATCTAAAATAATAAATACATTTTTATTATTAAAAATAATTACATTTGTCAATTAAAACTATACAATATTTTTAAACCAGTCAAAAAGGTAATTGGATAGTCAGTCAATCTCTATATTCTTTTTTTGCCTCCTTAAAAGTCTAAGATAAAATGTTATTAATATGAATATATAATCAGCTGATTAAATGGATGCAGCAGAATACTGGGTTTTCTATGATAGCACAGAGGCCAGTGATGCAGCGTGTACCTCTTTGCCCTGTCTGTTGCGCCAGGAGATCCAGCGGCTGCCATCACGGCTGTATTTGATCTTGTATGTCTGGGCAAACTCATTCCCAATGCCCCCCGCGTGACGTCCCTGAGTGCCCACTAGAGTGATGAAGTGCAGAGAACGAAGATCTATCTGCAGGAACTCGTTCATATTCTCAGGTTCTCCTGCGATCTCAGGACACCACGCACCATCTCCTTCCTCACAGTCCAGCCTAAGACAAAGAAAGTTCAGAAGAGAATAAAATACATGCGAGCTTGTGCTTCATTTATAGCTATCTCTCTGGGTCTTTGGCCTCTGTGCTGTACCACAAGACTGCAGGATGTAACTTTCAAAGCTGTTTTTTATTTGCTTAATTTTTTTTCAGCTGAGCAATTGGTATGTCTTTAAGCATCAGTACAATAATTTAACATACTGTATTTCTATCCTTCGAAGCCTAATTTTCTGTCAAAAATTAAATATAGCACTACACTGACTAATGTATATAAATTAGTCTAAAATAGTTTTTCTGTGAATAGCATTTCGGTGAAGAGGAATGTTTTGGGAACACTTAGAATCAGTGAAAATGTAGAAGTAATATATGGAGAAAGGATAATTACTTAATTTTAATGAGGCCACCCATTTTTCCCCAGATGTTCGCACCAAGATAACCTGCACTACGTTGTGTGTGCATGTGTGTGTGTGTGCGTGTGCTTATACCTGCCATATTTTGCTGCTGTGGAGTCAGACCACTGACTGGAAGCTGAAATATCTTCATCTAAGATCTGGCCTCTGGACATTCCTAATGGAGACCGGCACACACCTGTACAAAAAAAAGTAGTGTTTTGATCAACTGTTTTGCTGTACAATGATGTAAAGTCTTATCAGTTTTGCAATATAATCTAATTTGAAATCTAAAATCAGCCATTTCAGTGGTTCCCCCTTATTTGACTGAATGAACAACAGATATCATAGTTAAAATGTAAACACTTTTTAGCACTTTTTTGAATAACATTTCATATGACAGATTGATTCATAACTCCATGCGATATATACACAACACAGTGTATAGGATATATAATTTTTGTAATATAATTATTAATAAATAATGCAGCACACAAAGCATGTCAACATGGTTTTTATCTATTTTTATTTTATTTTGAATTAAATATTTAAATTTTTGAATAGTACATTTTAAGTTAGAATAAAAAAAATGTAAACCTTCAAAAATGACTGATATAGTTAGATTTGGCCTGTGAAAGGGAATATGCTTTGAAGAACTCTTGGGCAAAAATAAGAATGTAGGGTTTTAGACCACCATTACACCCGCTGATGACTGGCACAATTCATCCACTTGACAGTATATTTTAGAATCTGTATTTCATATTTCGATTGCAATATCGCATAATACTGCCAGAGCAAGAGAGGATATTTATATAAACTCCCTTAATCTGTTCTAATATCTCTTTTTTCTTTGAGTGTCTGTGTGAAGATCCGGACATGTAAAAAAAAAAAAAAAAAAAAAAAAAAGTGTACAAGGACACTCCTATTCCAAGTGGCCCCTCCATTTCAACAAAATAGCCTTTGTGATCTTGCCAGCAAAAGCAAGGATAGTGGTGAAGGACTTTTTGTCTCTCTTTTCATTTTTTTTCTGTCTCTCCTCCAAATGTTTGCTTAAAAGTCAAGATGGGGGAAACCTCAGAGGCTTGGTTTTGGCAATGACAAGCTGATATAATCCAAAACGAGCTGAATCCCCCAACAAAAAGCTCTTCCAGATGTAACAGAACGGCATCCTCCTCCCCCATCACTCACTCTTTCTCTCTCTCTCTCTCTCTCTGGCTGTTTCCTTAACACACATATGCTAAAATATAGACATATTTATAAAAGCAATGTCTGGGTGATTTCATTTGAATACTGACAATTAGTGCTGATTAATCGTGATTATTCGCATCCAAAATATACATTTTTGTAGTAACAATTTATAATAGGTAACACTTAACGAATAGGTTAACTAATGATGACTTTTCCCATCAGAAAATTCCTAATGTCCTGCTTATTAATAGTTAGTAAGGTAGTTGTTAAATTTAGGTATTGGGTAGGATTAGAGATGTGGATATAAAGGTATTAATAAGATCTTGATCTTAAAAACAGCAAAGATAACAATTCTTTTAAACTAGAGTTGTACTGTATCTTACATGCCAATTGTGACTGATTTAAATCTTCTGATAAAAAAAAAACAACTTTAATTTGTTAACACAAAATCAAAAGGCTGAACAAAAATACTGTACTGTGTATAATAGAAATAATAATTATCTTTCATAAATTTCATACATGAAATGCTTGTAACTCTATTCAGGCACAAAATGAGAAAACGTATGGGCTTTCGTAATTCAGAGCAGGGTTTTCATAGCTTTGTGAACGCAGGCAAACCAGTGTTAGACAATTGACACAAGAGCGCCACATAGATCAAATGTCTTGTGCCTCGCACTATTCAGTTGCAGACACAGGGCCGAATGTGTCTGTACAAATGTAAAAATGAGTCAAATACGAACACATGGCTGTGTCCACTCAGAGATGAAATCTACTAATTGAATTTGTGGTGAATATTAATTAGATTAATGAAATGAAACTAAAAAACTAAGTGCTTTTACAGGCTCTGATCTGAAATGTAGCCCATAAGAGATTTGTAAAAAATATATATATATATATATATATATATATATATATATATATATATATATATATATATATATATATATATAAAATCATCATACATTCACAGCAATGTGTATTATTAATTTTTCTACACTTCGAGAGTGGATGGTGTAAATGGAGTAAACACGATGAAGTAAACATTCAGTTACAGAGCCTAAAAATATCCCTCTCTTTAGAAAGGTGGAAAAATACTCATGTTGTGTGAAGAAACTGTGGCTTTTGGTCTTTCCTCTCTCTCTTTCTCTTATGGGCCACTCTGGTCTTGTGCAGTAATTCATTGGTCCGAGTGGCGCTAACTCCCCCCCCTAGCCAACCAGTTTTTTCCATCTTCAATCCTTGTGAATGGCACATTTGTTCCACCATGTTTGCTGTCTAACGGCAGGGTCCAAAACCTTGCACACACACATGTATACTAGCATGCACACACTTTTAATCGTGCACATGTAAACTGCTAGAAGAGGCACTTGCATTTTTTCTCTTCTTTCTTTTTTCCTTTTTTTTTTTTTTTTTTTTACAGTAGAAAAAAGTAAGAGTCTATTACTCAAAGTGGAAAAAAGCAGGGAGTAGGATGGTATAACTACAGTCTTCGGGAATTTTAAACAGAGGAAAGTTGGCAGAGGAGATCCCATAGCTACTGAGTTCGGCAACGCACTTTTCCAGAAGTAGGAAAAAAATGCCGCTTTTTTTCCAGCGGAAATATGAAGGAGCAAAACTGATATTTAAAGAGGTTACAGCATCTCTCTATTGGAAAGAACGGAAATTCACCACCTTCGTGGAAAGCAACCATTTATACAGTTCATCTGAAACACTGTCATTAACTTCTGTCACTTAGTCGAATAACAAAACGATCAAACTCTAAACGTGAGAAAGTCTGCTGCCGTGACTTATGAGCTGTAGAAACAAATGTCTGAAAAACACACAGAGCCTCTGAAGCTAAAAAAAAAGGAAAAAGTAAGAAATAGAAGCTGTTTCAATATACTTTCCTGTTGTCAAAATGTCTGGTATGTACAAGCCACAGACTCCAGTCTGATTGTTGAATCCATTGTAAACAATCATGCTTGCGCTCCTGCTACATTCAATAATAAACTCGAAGCAAGGTCACATCCTCACACAGAGCTCACACGCAGTTCAATGAGGTTTGAGTGATGGACTCTATCCCGTTACATTTCACCACTCCTTTAGCATGGTGTTCTTTGCTCTCTAACCACCGGCCTGCGAAAAAGAAATTCGAAACTGAAGATTTTTTAAGTGTCTGTGATGAGAAGTAATAATATTCAGCAGCAATTATGGGATACCATGATATATTGCTAAGGAAATGTTTCAAAGCACTGTAGTGTATTGATCCAAACTGTAAAGGACAGCACAGAAAAGCAGAGAAAAAAAAGCAATATAGAAGATGGAAATGAATATTGAGGCTATTTCCAGCATATCATTATAAATCTATATTTTCAGAATTAAGCGCACAGGAACGCTTTGTGAATGAATTAATCTAGTGAAACTTGTAATTCCATCAGAACATGTTATGTATTTTAAAGTCTCCAAGAAATCAAAAATTTTCAAATCAAAATCAGAATTTTGAAAATCATGATTAAAAGATTTAAGCATTTAAAAAACGTATAGTCTCTCACTTTTGCCGATATAGATCCACAAAATTGATGACATCAATCTGCACATCAGCTTCTCAGCAGGCTTTCTATCCAATCAAATGCTTTCTAGAATCTGAGGTGTCCTCCCCATAAAACTCAAAAAATTATAAATATAACATGAAAAAATATCAAAATAGGGACTGTCAAATTCGTTTTTTAGTTGTGACACTATTCTAATATTAAAAAAGCACAGATGGTATATTTCATGATAATTATTTCCACCGTGTCCTATTAAAACTGTATTTTGATATGAAATGCACAGGAGCCTTCTGATAATATGAACCTAATAAAAAGTGTAATTTCTCAAGAATATGTTGAAAAAAATAAAATAAATAAAAAAATAAAATATTATAAAATGTTTGTAAAATGTGTTCTCAATGATGGTTCCGTCTTATACATGTACATACACACAATTTACTTAAATTATTTAAATATTTTCCTTCTTTTTGCATCTTAGTTGTGCAATTAAGCAATTACATATTGCTTAATTGCAGAAAGGAAAATAATGCCATAAAAAAAAAAAATGGTCCTAATAATTCATTTTCTGTTTCCAAAATGTAATTTCGTCTTTCTTTTGTTTTTAGGGTAAAACTGCTTGGCAGGATCCCTTCACCCGCTTTTCACAGATACTTTCAGACAGGAAAGTAACAATCCAGAACATCGAGGCAGCAACAGAACAGCTGAGCATAATTCTGTTATTTTTGCTTGTACCACAAGCCATCCAAAAACTTTTAAACAATTCAGACTCCCTTAACATAAACCACACGGAGGGATTTTTAACAAAGCATTTTACATATTGCATGTTTACTTTGAAACAGTCCGAACACTACTTTGTAGTTTAACCAAACAAAGGGACGATTAAACATTCTGGATGGACTGGCATATCCTGGCAATATGTCTATAAAAGAAACCATTAAAGAACATTATGCATTCCTTGTCGTATTACACCGGCATGCTTCTGAACCTTGAACTGCATTACAAACACAAACGTATGGATTTTAAAACTCAGTTGAGCCTTTAATATCAGCCTAAGGTCTTAATTTGATAAAGCACGGCAGAGGAAACTGACACATGATCGGTGCGAGGAAGCAATGTCACCTTGGGTAATCAAATTCATCTGCTTCATAAAGAAACACAGCCCAATATAGTACAAGAGCACAGTGTGGTTTTCATCCTGGGGGATCCCAGAAGAAACTGCCTCTAGCCATGGTGGTATTAGCTGCTTTCCAGACTTATGCTTTCGTCTCTACTGTACGGCTGCTCACCATGAGCTGGCTTCTGGTTTCCTTGTAAAATATAATTGAACCTCACATTGACATCACACTTTCCTCCCCACAAACCACCCATGCGAGAGAGAGAGAAAGCTCATGTTGAGAGACACAGATAAAAGAGAAGAAGCCATGAGAAGCAGAATGGAATCTGGGCATCTTCCAGACCTTATTCAGACCTCAAACGTCGATCGGTCACAACTACGGGGCTGCCAGTTTTCGAAGTTAGTACAAAAAATAACAATGCAGCTTGCAGCACTCTGACCTTTAGAAAAACTTAAATTCGCGGATCATAAAAATCGGAGATTGTGACCACATTGCCACAACGACTGATTTCCATAGTGACTTGTCTCATAAATTTTCGAACACGGTTTTTGAGGAAATTTATGACACCAGTGTCCACGGCACTGTAGCTGTTCAATTAGCATAATGTTGTACACTAGTAGTTAAAATTTGTGTTCTGATACAGACAAACTCTAAAATCCATTGTTATTGTGCTGTTGAGTAAGTCATTAAACCCCAGGTCACAGCTGCACTGGATAAAGTGCTAATGAGCTAAATGAAATGAAAATGAGTCATTGAAAAAACATTTTTTACAGTGGAAAAAAATAATAATATATATCTACCTGGATTTACTTGAGACTTGACAGCTCCCGATAGGTAAAGGAGGATAAGGAGCGGAAAGAGCATCTTCCAAAGCTGCTTCATCTCAGGCGGAGACGGGACGTTCATTCCTGGAGAATGAGACACACGGTTAAAAAAAAACGTATGACTTAATTTCACCACAGACATCCAGGAACTGCTCTAACATGATTTCTCTTTAATAAAATCTGAAAGAGGATTTGACTGTACCCTGACAATCCTTCAGCAAGCTCGAGCCCAGGTTTAAATGGAGAGTTCTCCTTCAAGTCACAGTGATGTTTTGAACCCCATTAACTTTCATTGTATTGGCAAAAGCCTTCTTCAGAATGTCTTCCTTTGCTTTCTCCACAAAAAAGTAATTCATTCAAGTTTGGAACGACAAGAAAGCGCTTTCGTTCATGCTGCACCTTAAAAAGGAGTGTCTAACAAAAACAATAATCTCATATACGTTTCATATTATGCAAATCTGTTAGCATGAGAACGGTCTTCATCCTATTACTTTTTATTCTTCAATTATGAAAAGGCACTGAGCCATGAAACGAATTTAATGGGAAAATAGGTTGTTGGTTTTTTTGAGGCGATGGTTTTAATTTGGTCAGTAAAGATGCAATAATTGCCTGCAGAGCATAATGGAATTTCCATATTCATTATACTGACGTGAGAACAGCAACAACTATGGGAAAACTTCATAAGGCATTGTGGCTGGAGTTAAAAAACTTTACAAAGAGTTCAAAGAGAAAATACATGCTCTCTGGGTTAACTTCAACTACTGACCATCAACAGAGCCTTTTATGAAAGTCTGCTTTGTACATACAATTTTGAGCAAACACAGACACACAATAAAACTAGCCGGCACTTTTTTACCATCCATATTTACACTGATAGATTATGCAGATGTCTTAGTTTAAAGTATGATATAAAAAGGTTAGAAAAATGGAACACTGTTAAAATTTTAAATGCAGCATGACATACGTTGCATTTAAAATACCTGACATACAAGTTCCTATAAAATATATATAAGTATATATTAAGTTACCCTAAATGTTTCCCAATACATTTTATATATATTTTATATGACAAAAGAAGCAATTATGAAATTATGGTAACACTTTATTTGAAAGACCAGGCCTTTCTGTTAACTAGCTGCTTATTGGCATGCATATTACTAGTATACTGGCCATTTATTAGTACTTAAAATAGCTCATATTAATGCCTTATGCATGACCAATCTTACCCCAAACTTTTCAACTTTCTTACTATCTATTCATATGCAGCAAATTAGCAGTTTATTGTGGTTTTAAAACTTTTAATTAACAATAAATATGTGACCCTGGACCACAAATAAGTCATAAGTAGCAATATAAGTATATTTGTAGCAATAGGCAAAAATACATTGTATGGGCCAAAATATTTTTCTTTTATGACAAAAATCTTTAGGATATTGAGTAAAAGTCATGTTCCATGAAGATATTTACTAAATTTTCCCTTGTAAATATATAAAAACCTTGCTAAGGACTCCATTTGGACCAAATATTGTACTGTATTCTAACAAACTATACATCACTTGAAAGCTTATTTGTTCAGCTTTCAGATAATGCATATTTCCAAAAAATTAACACTTAAAGTGAAAGTGAAGCAGTCAGTTTACATTACTAAACAAACCACTTTACTAAATAAAGTCCACTATAAAATATATAAAACAAACATAATTAATGTAACCATTTTAAAGAAAAAAGAATGTTTTGTGATAGCTTTTGGAGCAAGGGTGCTAAAAAGTGTGCTTCATAAAATATTGTTCATGTGGCATTTTATTGTTATATTAGATCATTTGGACATATCTGCATTACACTGACTTAAGGGAAACTCCACTTTTTTTGGAAATAGGTATTGTGTACCAAGACAGAAAAAAAAGGCAGAAAATAAAAAGTTGCAATTCTCTAGGCAAATATGATTAGGAAATATACTCAGGAAGCAAACTTACTTAATTATTACACCGGAATGGGAGTATAGTTTCTAATCATATCAGCCCAGAAAAGAGCAACCTTTCAATTTCAATTTCCAATTTCAATTTCCATTTTGGCACGGCAGTCTTGATGAGTATCAATGTAAATGTGTATTGTTTCCCATCCGCACTTTAACCCAAACCATCAGGTTCACGACTTCTTCAACCCTTAACACTGTTACTACTCGATCCCATCACAGATTCAGCTCAAATGCATATGCGCTTGCACATATTATGGACTCGACAGTACTTTCAAGTTCATCTTCCTCCATTTTAAAGCAAGCATTCTGCATGTAAAGAAATGCTTGTATTACTATACTGGCCAGTGGAGCAAACCAACCCCACGAGGCCACACGCTGTGGTCCTGCAAGATGGCGGCACCCTTGCTCCAAAAGCTATAACAAAGCATCTTTTTTTTCTTTAAAATAGTTACATTAATCATGCTTGTTTTATGTATTTTAAATAAAGTGGACTTTACTAAATCAATAATGTAAACTTAACTGACTGCTTCACTTTCACTTTAAGGCTGGTGTTGTGGTCCAGGGTCACATGTGTGTTCCCTATTCTAAAGCGTCACTAGAATTTACATTCACTATCACTACGTTTTCATTCAACTGCAATGTTTGGAAACATTCTATTCACTTTGCACTTTTCACAGGTGACCTTCTAATAGTTCGTATTTATATATTTTAGATTTACAGACAATACAAAGTAGCTTAAATGTAGCTCAATACCTTTTTCTTGTAGTATTATAGCTACTTTCTGTAGCTTTGAGATGATCTAATTCCTCGGTAAAGTAGTTATTAATTTAGTTAACTACTTGGCTTAACACTCTTCAGTACGAGTTTGCAATGATGAATATATCTTATAGGCACCGGTTCAAGAATGTTACCGTTTAATTTTAACTGAAACATAAGGAAAATATTATGTTATGTAAGATTTTAACAAAACACAGCAGCAACTTTTAAAAAGTATATAGATTTAAAAGTAAAACAAAAGAATGTGAATGCACTTTTACTTATTTATGCAAGAAATCATACATGAAATCATTTGTCAGACAGCAATTCATCACCATATACGTTCTTAGCATTAATCATCAACCTAAATGACAGCATTTGATTGAAGGACACAGATATTAGAACGTAACTATCACCTCCTTCAATACTGTGCAGTGTATTTTTACTACTATAATGCGCATTTGCAATACATTGGCCGATACATTGCACTGCATTTGTCTACTTGCACAGAGCATGTTTCTGGCCTTAACATAAATAAAAACTGACCAGGGGATGTGGAGTGTCTGACTGTGGGTCAGACGTTACCTCAGAGAGCGTGTTAGTGCCAATACGAATGACCAGTTTAGTCAAAATATCTCTCCCACCTTTACTAATCATAATATGAAATAGTACTGGCTTACTACATTATTATTACACAACATGTATGTTTTCAAGAACCAGTGAACAACAGAATTGCTTAGGACACGTAATTAAGGGTCTGTAATGTTAGGATATATTGTACAAAAACATGCCAATTTCATTCAGTCAACTATACTTGCTGCAGACTAAAAACTAAATTTGCTTTAATTATAATGGAGAAAATGAAACGGACATGCTGGACTGTAAACAGGCGCAGGATTACTCACTGCTTTTGACTGTGCATGACTGTCCTCTCAACACGTGACTCACGATGAGTTATGTAACATTAAAACATTCAAATAAAAAAAAAAGAATAATTGATTCAAAAATATTTTCATATGAACGGACTCTCAATTCTCTCAAAGCCTCTCCACCCAAGTTGTTTTCGGTGAAATTGCAATTTTTTTTGTTTAAATAAGATGAATATGAAGATGCATATGTAGTAAATGCTTTTATCCAAAGTGATGTATAAATAAGGAACACGTAATTTGTCTAATTAGTCAGCAACATATTACACAATGCCAGGTTTATTAGTAAACTATTATTATTATCTATATCTACATCTACATCAATATATTATTAGATCTATATACTGAATTACTATATATAAAAAACGTATATAAACTACATATAAAAGTTGGTCCATACTACTTGTGTGCTACATTCTTGGAGCAAATTCATTAAAGTTGAATGCAAAAGAGTAATTTTACTATTAAGATACACAATGTGTATTACTAAATACAATCAATCTTGTAAAACCATAAAGTGTAAACTGGCAAACCATCATTTTTAACAACGTTTTCTTCGGCAATCAATGTTATGTCACCAGAAACTAAACATACATTTTATAATTGAAACAGCAGTACACATATTTATCAAAGTTATTTAAGTTCAGCTTAATGTTTTTAAGGTTGGGACAAAAGTGATTTTGGATCTCCGCTGGAAACCTTAAGAAGCCAAGAAAAGTCTTCATCAACAGCCAAACAAAACTCTCCTCACAGTACTAAAGTAGGAGTACCCTGTATAACATGAGCATGTGTGATCATCAGGCACATTTCTGCCTCTACTGCCTCATTTAGGTTTGAGCGTTTCAAAGAGCTTCTAAAAGACCGACTAAGGCCTCATAGACTCAACATACAGCACAGCCTTTGAACGTCCTCTACGGTAATAAGGCACACTAATCGAAGGAACTCCCTAAGTGCATGATAATAAAGTGTAACGTGCCAGCATTTGTACTTCATGTGTATTACAGAGCGTCTCCAAATCTATCACATTAAGAATACACTAATTTCACTGTATTTCATAACATTTTTGAAGCTACTTTTAGCTGAACACGTTGCTCAGCAAGAATTACTGGTGTTAAAAACATTTTAGCTGTGTGTTGCTGCTGGGGCCCCATTGCAACAAAACAACTTCAAATAAATCGAAATAACAAACATAAAGCAAAGAAAAACATATTCAACTAAACAAAAATCTAAACTAAAACAACAACAAAAATGCAATTAAATAAAAAACTTTTAAAATAAACAAACAACAACAGCGAAATAAAACAAACCGTAACAAAACCAATAAATAAATAAAATCAAAACAAAACAGTAAACAAATAAAAAGAACAATGAGGAACACAGTGAAGTGACTTGGAGAGGATTCAGTAATGAGAAACAACTCAGTTCTTCCTTTTTCTGGTGACTCTTATAAATGTGCTTTGTCTCCCCAGGGATAACCCTGTTTGGTTAACACGTGTGACTCTGCAAACCTCTGTGTGAACTTCCAAGCAGAGGGGATACCACACACACGGGAAAGAGCAGTCGTGACCTGGGTTACAAGGACCCTCAATTACCCGCTGCAGTGCATACCGGGGTTACGGCGCAGTGGGGAGAGGATTCTTTGGTGTGTTATTTTGCAAGCATTTCCCAAAGTCACATTCCCAACACTTAACACTTTGTTTTTTAGCATTTCAGATATATCAGAAGATTGTCAGTTAATGCCACTGCAAATACAGTATAAAATTATACGATTTTTAAAAAAATATATACTAAGTATTCGCTTTTAGAATAATAATTGGTGCTAAATTTAGGTTCTGATAAACTGGTCTGGTAAAGCTGGTAAATATTAATAATTAATAATGCTAAGGTGTCATTTTTATCTTTTATCTTTTTATCTAACTACCAGTAAAATGATCAAAATTATTAATATTTTTAAACATTTTGGAAGAGCCTTTTATGCACACCAATACTGCATATTAAAAATAAATATTTTTTTGCCATCACAGGAATAAAAAAATAAAAAATAATAATAACAACAGTTTTTACTATATTTCTTATCAAATAAATAAAGTCTTGGTTGGCATACAAGAAATTAAAAAAAAATCATTATCAATTATCAAACTTTTTTATAAAAAGTTCAATTTTTTATTCTCTCAGCCAGTGTATATTGGCAGTTTATTACTTTCAAACGTATTTTAAAAGGTCCCTGAAGTATTTCCATACAGCACAGATACATTATGAAGTCCATCGGTTTGTGCCCTATATGCTAAAACATCAGGCAGAGTGTGAACAGAGCAGATGATCTAGGTGTAGTAAACATATGGTACTACTGGACGGTTGCCTCTAAAGCATTCATATGTGCTACACACATTTACAGCATAAAATATGATTCAACGGCCTGCTGTGCTAGAAATTGGTACCAGCCCTACGAGACCATTCCTCAAATGTCACGAGTCACGGTGTTCACATTGAGCGATCCTGCAAAGAGGCACATGAGAATAATTGAAAGGGACACGGGCAGACCGGGTACAACGGGGGAAGTAATAAGAGATTTGTCTCTAAAAGCAGTCAGTGAAATACCGCATTATGAAGCTGTCGTGACCTAATCATATAAATTGAGACGACAGAGTAGGTGACCAGGACGGTTTATAAAATTTCAGACACTTCAGCCTTTCAGAAAGGAGCATTTCAAGACTGGCACGTTATATTTAGCAACTGTTAAAGTTTCTCATTTGTGTCACCCAAGTACTTTGGAATGTTTAAAATCATTTTACCAGCGACTCTAAGGAATTCTAAAGGAAAGTTCACGCTGCAGCTTTCTAAATCATCTGCCATGCTTCACACGCTTCAGAGAAGAATAAAACTTAAATACTGTGCACTAAAAAAAAGGTAGTCACTTAGCATAAGGAACAAAGACTACTAAAGGAATTGGGGTCAGTATTTTTTAAGTAAAGCCTGTTACATTATTACAAAAACTTTTATAAGAAATAGGCTAAACGCTCTTCTTTTGAACTTTTTCTTTTTTCTTAGACGAACCATGAATTTTTTTTTTTATCACGCTTCCCACAAAAATATTAAACAGTCCAACTGTTTTCAACACTGACCATAAGAAATGTTTCTTGCACGTCATATCAGCATATTAAAATGACTTCTGAAGGATCATGGGACACTAAAGAGTGGAGAAACCACAGGTCAAAGGAATAAATAACATTTAAAATGTAAGCATATGTTAAAAAAAAACATAAAATGTATTAAAATAGAAAAAGGTGTTATTTATATTGTATACATTTTATAAAATGTTCTTCAGTATTTTTAATGAAATAGCATGAGAGACTTCCTTTGGTGCTTTTTCCTGGAGGGGTTTCGACCAGTGACTGTTTACTAGTTCTTAAAAACCGTTAATATATCTTATAAAAAGTGATAGAATCAGGACACATTCAAATCTCCCACATGATCAAACCTCCGTTTCACTAAAAAAACAAACGCACAAATGGCAAGTAGATCCATCGTGGTTTTTTCCTGGTATATTTGTTTTAATGCGAGGAATATTCCATATGGAATTCTGGAGGGAAAAAGGAAAAACACTTTTGCCATTTTAGAACCTTTGGTACTCATCAGCATATAGTGTTTATTAATGGAACCCTGGATTAATGGAACACTTTACAATAAGGCTTTATTTGTTAACATCCGTTGACATGAACTAACAAGGAACAATACTTCTACAGAAAATAAATGCATCACTTAACTTTAATTAATGGACTATCACTAACAATTAACAAATGTGCTGGTAACACTTTACAATTAGGTTCATTAGTTAATATCATTTAACACCATTAGTCAACGAGCTAAGAATGAAAACTACTTCTATAGCAATTATTAATAATAATTAATGTTACTAAAATCAAAAATTATGTTTGTTAACATTAGTTAATGTGCTGTGAGCTAACATTAAGCAACAATGAACAACTGTATTTTTATTATTTTTTATTAAGTTAACAAAGATGAATAAATCATGTAATACATGCAATTTTTGTTAACTAATGTTAACAAATGACACCTTACTGTAAAGTGGTACCTTCTTGTATATTAATGTAAATTACAAATATGAAATAAAAAGGTATGAAATACTCATTGTTAATTCAGCGTAGTTAATGCATCAACTCTAATGCTAACGAATGAGACCTTATTGTAAAGTGCTACGAAAACATTTCAATTCTCCTGACTTTAAGACGCTGACTAAATTTAATAATTCTCTAACACATTGAATATTACAAATGAATAACTAGAACAGAATGATACCATGAAAATGCAAGGTCGTAGGTCAATTCCCAGGGAATACACAGACTATTAAAATATATGTATACATATGAAGTTTTTTATTGTAATAAAAGGATCTGTGAATATATAACGTCTTAGAGGCCAGTTTAATTATTTGTTTTATTTTATTTTATTTTTCGTGTAATTTTTTTTTGCAAGTATATAAAAAGGCATAATTCCCATTGGGGCAAAGAGAAACCGTTAGTGAATTGAAGGAACTTATTAAACACGACACCTCACAGTACAGAGGTCCAATAGTGCACACGGAGGCCGTGGCCCTTGTGAGACCTCTATGTGTAAATATAGTAGGATTTAGCTGATTCCAAACCACAATACTGGCTCTTCAGTGCAACTTGGCAAAACGAGTCAATTACACATTAAAGTACGTCTTCTAGGTGCTTTAGTCAACATCATTCACATGCAATAGGTGAAGATCGCTTTTAAAGCAAAAACGCGGCCTCGCACAGGGCCTGGTTACCTCATAAACAGCATGAGGCCCATATCAGGAAAAAGGAAATGAAAGTCAAAAATAGTGTCAGTGATTTTGCAATGAGTACACAGTGTGCTCTTTGAATTTAAATAGTGGAGCTCATAGCTAGGTATACGCAAAAGCTACTCCATTTTTAAAGTTAAATCGGCATTTGGGAAGAATGCTGGATTTTATAGGTAAGTGTTTTCTTAATGTGCTGTGAAAACCACAGCAATAAAGAGAAAATCATTTATATGCAAAGCTTTTATCTTTCTGTACTTTCTCCTGGGACACATCAAGGATGCTTGAGCCAAGAAAAGTTTTAATATTTATCTTTACATTAATGGACAGAGATAAATGTAATTTGACATGATGCTTACATGTTATATTATATTATGTGCTGGCAAATTATTAATTACAATCAAAATAAGTTTTTGTTACACACACACACACACACACACACACACACACACACACACACACACACACACACAACATAGCTTTCTTAAATATATACATGCATGTGATCAAAAAATTCATCGAAGTTGTCCTAAAACATAAAACCTAAATGTACTCTTAGGGCAACTTTGATACACTTTTTTCATCAACTTCAAATGTTGACTACTGTAAACATAATAAATATGCACAGCACACACACACACACACACACACACACACACACACACACACACACACACACATATATTATGTATATATGTGATTTGCCGCAATTAATCATTTGACAGCACTAATAATATTATATTGATACCAAATGTAACTAAAATTTCATGTAAAAGTTCATGCACTGCAGGTTTAGCTAAATTAATAGTCTATGTACATGATTTTTTTAAAGAAATACTAACTCTAACATTAGCCAGTCTCTCATTAGAGCAGAGAAAATAAATAACAACTTTAGACTGGAGGACAAATAAGTCATACCTAAGGTCTTGATTAAATATCATAACCAGATTTTGATATTGAAGTGAAGTCATTAAAATAATGATATACTGTTTTATATTGATATATTATACTATATTATCAGACCTCAATTTTGAACAGTCTCACTTATAATGCAAGTTTTTTTCTAGACAACTCATATCTATAAGGCATTCATTAAAAAACAAATCTGTGAAAAAAAATGTCCACATTATTATTGATATTAAAAATTAAAAATTATTGATATTACATTTTAAACAATAAGAATATTAGTAGAATATTATGTTAAATATTGTATTGTATTTAAGTTATGCTATATTTTTAACAACAACTAAAGATTTTTAACAGTACAATAAAACAGTTTGCAAGTTATAAATATTTTTCCTAGAAACTTTGTTCTGAACATAAACAAATCCTAACTCTAACCAGTCTCTCATTATAGAATGCAGCACATAAACTAATGACAGCTTCATACAGATCGGAGGACAGATAGGCCATACGTTATCCAAAGGCCTCAATTAAATCTCTCTGCACATCGGTGTCAAAATCTGCTTTCAATTTGTGGCCCTGTAAGTGAGAGCGTCCCAAGATCTGAGATCGTCACTTAACCAACCCAACAACCCCAAAATGACAGTGAAGGGCTCTTCAAATGCCACCTTTCAAGACAACTATAAGCACTTTTGGCTATGCTGTAGATCCTCCTTTCACTGCTCACTGCAATTAACAGTCAGAATTTTATCACAGGCTTCAAAAATTACGGCAATGAGAACTTCATAATCACGTATTTCAAAAGCATGCACAGCTTAGGCACTTACTTCTGGATTAGATGACAACAGCTTGATTCCTATAAACATTTCTATATAAATCTACAAATGTTTGCTTTTTTGTTAAGTTCTCAATAAAACAAATATTATTGCAGAGGTTTTTTTAAAACAAAACACTATTTCAGTTTTTCTACTTCACAATTTCATGTTTGCTTCAATATGTTATTTGACAGTGAAATTTCTACACCTATTCTATTATTTCTACACATTTTTTCAGTGTAGCTTAATATAATTCAGAGCAAGAGTGCAGCTTAGTGTAACTCAGATCTGAAATTAGCACAACTACAACAGTGCATTTTATTTTGCATTCTACGTACCACCGGAGTCAATGGATCTTATTTGCCAGGATGATATTCACACGCCTGTAAATTTAGGTATGAAGAGAACATGTGTTTTTCATTTGAAACCTCTTTCATTCCTCCCTGAAGCAATGGTCATAGCATTGCAGATATTTTACTTTCATGGAAATGCATAAATCCAAATCAAATGGCAGTTCCAGCTAAATTAGAGCCAGGTGATAGCAAAAACAGACGCAAGGGCAATGACACATGTTACAGAATCATGAGGTTTTGTGATGAGTAGATGTTTTCTACTTTTTCTGGGGTAGCACAGGTGACTAAAAAACTTCATTTTGTCTTTTTAAATACTGGACAAAATCGAATCACAGTTAAAAGAATAAAGGGCCACAGACAGTAGAAAGTGACTAATTTGACTTTGCTTAATAGACGTATGAAAAAGATCAAGACATAAAATCTTTAAATATTCTTTAAGAGAGAACAGAGCTTCGAGGAATTGCTTAATCGTTCACAATTTAAACTATTTAAACCACTATAAGTAGTCAGAAGTACTTAGGGTTGAAGATTGCGTTCAGTATTTTTATTATTAATGCTGTAAAGCTATATGGTCCATGGGTCATGGTTCTGGTGAACTTCATCTGTGCACCTGCACAAAACACACTGGAATGTAACATATACTCTCTCCTGAGCTTTCTGACTTAAATTACACGTAACAACTTCGCCAGTGAAAAAAAAAAAAAAAAAAAAAAAAACTTTTCCATTTCCTTTCTGAAAGCTTAGTTTACGAAGTGTTGCATGAATCATACAAGACTAAAAGCAAGCAGTGGTTTCTTTCTGAAGCATCAACTAAACATATTTCCAAAAAGAGGAGATTTGAGCTAATAAAAAAAGTTAAATTCAGCCACGCAGAATATGAATCAACCGCAGCAATTAATTACAGGGCATCATCTGCTTGCTAGTTTTCATATATGTTTTCATTACATGCTAAAATACATACACTGTACATATTTTTCTTCTCTTTGTTTATCCAGACTAACGCAAGTTAAAGTTGTTAGATGCAAGAATGGTTGAATGGATAAATGGTTTCACGGGCTCCAACTCCAAGTAAAAGTTTCATTTAATATACAATGGCTCAATATTAATCAATAATAGCTTTGCAATGTAAGCATCACAAAAACAGGTACATGTATTACTATGTATGTATTACATGTATTACTGTATTACATTTCAGCAAGGCCTGGGGTATTTAAATTAAGTTTTTAATGTTTTTTTGATATGTATCAGCAGTCTCTGTGCCATCTCTTTATCCACTAAGAAGTCTAAAAAATATTGAAGGTATTGCCATACAAGATTTCTATCACTCCATGCCCTGCTCGCACCCAAAAGAAGTGCAAGCACTAAAGCTGATTTACACAAATTATCCCTCTATCAGGCTTGAATAATCTTCTTCGACCCTTACTGCAGTTAAATTATGTACTGTGAATACAAAGAAACTTTTTAAAGCAATATTTCTTCAAACGTTCGTTATATTGAGTACCCTGATGCACCTATCAGCCATTTGCTGAAAAAAAAAGAGCTTTAAGTTAACTTAAAGCTTTGGATTCTTAAATGTAAATTAAGGATGTATAAGCTGACCATATGCCGTTTACATGAATCCTATGTCTTGGAAAGGTCATGTCCTACACACATACCAGTGGGAGAACATACAGTGACCCCAAAAGTATTTAAATTACATTAAAAAATGTTAAAACATTTTTAGGGTGATTTTTAGAGGATGTATGAAGTTGGTTCCCCACAAGTTCACACTAAGTTCACACAGGTGGACCTAGCAAACAACAACAGGTGTAAAGTTATAATTCATGACGATAACTCTGAGTAAAAAAAAAAAATACTTGGATAATACTTGGCGTTCGTTTTATAACCCATTTAAAAATTAAATGTGGCGTTTTTCAATTTTGTGAACTGCTTTGCTTAAATTGTGTGCTTCTCTAATCATTTTTTAAAGAGAGGGAACTATTCTAATACTTCTTACAGATACTAAGTCACAGTCCTTTAATTTTTACATATATCACAGCCGCCATTCGAACTCTAAAAACTCAAACTAATCATAATTGATAGGAAACAGCCTCCTCATGTTAACTCACAGAGAGCTTTCTAATACAAAATTTGTATTCTTAATCTGAAACAACTATAAAAGAGACACATTTACTTTTGCAAAGCTGGAAAGAAAAGGAAAGGAAATAAGAGGAAGCCAGTCCTGAGGGACGGAACTAATAAGCTACAATAATGCGTAATTTTCCGAGCAAAATCAAGTATCTTGAGTACACTTTCGTGAAGTTTAACAAGCTAGAACATACGATGACTGCCTTGTTAAAAAAAAGTCAATACAGAACAGCTGGATTGCAAAAGTTGTCTGGATCAAGTCGCTCTGTTATCCGCTATTTTAGTCTGCCATGCAAACAGCCTGGCTGTCCGCAAGTATGAAGAAAAAGGCAACGGAACAGCATTAATACGCATTCTGTCATCCTAACACCATTACAGAAAGTTATATACATATTCTCTTGAACCAGACAAAGGAAAGTGTCGAACTTCCTTCAATAAAATAAAAGAAAACAAAGAAAAGAGACGGTATGCAAACTTACTGCTTGGGTTGCTGTTTTCAAACCATTTGTCCAATGATTTCTTAGTTCCAAGTAACGTGTTTATAATCGGGAAGATAAAAACAAGGCTTTTTCTTTCTCTCCGAATCTCTCTTTCAGACATTCAGGCACAGTAAGCTGATGTAAGACACCGCTGGATGAGGGGGAAAAAGAGAGAGAGAGAGAGAGAGAGAGAGAGAGAGAGAGAGAGAGAGAGAGAGAGAGAGAGGAGAGAGAGAGAGAGAGAGGGAGAGGGGAGAGAGAGAGAGAGAGAGAGAGAGAGAGAGAGAGAGAGAGAGAGAGAGAGAGAGAGAGAGAGAGAGAGAGGGAGAGAGAGCGGGAGGGAGGGAGGGGAGAGAGAGAGAGAGAGAGAGAGAGAGAGAGAGAGAGACTAAAAAACTAACATTCTGAGGATTCTTGGGAAAATGCCAAAGTCCCAGAATTCTTCGTGCCATACAGAAGGTTTCAATTAAGTCAGACTCCTGTGGCCAATCAGAAGATTTTCTTGAATATTCTTTCTTTTTTTTTTTTTTAAAGTCCAACATCATTTAGCAAAAGCAAAATTCAGGACAGCAAGTATTAAGTTTATAACGTCTTTCAGAATGTTCTAAATATTTTATGTGCACATAATCAGCTATTTTCCTTTGCCTTATGTCGGCTCTCATTACTGGTAGTTGTTTAAAATTAGCTCTAGGCGAATTTTCTTTTCCATATGTACGTTTCTTTGCATTTATTGTCTTGTATCCTTATGAAATGTGTTAATTAATTCTTGGATAACTATGAATAGGGTATGTGAAAGATAACTCTGGAACTGTTAATCTATATACAGTGTAAATAAAATACCCATTACGTTTTTTTTTTTTTTTTTTTTTTTTTTTTAAAGATTATTTAAGTGATTGCTAGATAATTCTCAGTGACTTCTGTGAATTTAGTTTGCTTTCCCCTTTAAATCCCTCCTCCGTCTCTATAGAGGAAAATCATTCTGCAAGATAATGAGAAAAGCAGTCCCAACTTTTTTCACCATTAGCTCTGACTAGAGACAGGATATTCAATTATAATTTATAGATGGAAAACTGATACAGAACTATTGTTATAGGGGAACAAATTCAATAAAATTCAAACTTCTCCATTCATCTGAAGAAATCTGTACACTGCCTAATTTGATTACCACTAAAAATCAAAAGTTTCCCAAATTAAAAACCCAAATGATGGCCCCTGAGTTGTCATTATCCAAAACCACAAACACTGCATTATTTGCACTAACCATCTGCCTGAGTTAAAGTATCTTCCTGAAGTACAGAAAAGTGGCAGCACACAAAGAGACAGACTGGATTGTCTGCATCTGATTGTGAACAATTAAAAATTATGCAGGCAATGTTTTAAAATCTTTCATGTTTTCAATTAAATATATCCTCATGACTTCAACACTGCACATTAATTTTCCAAAAAATTATCCTCTAATTGATGAGCTTTGTTTATTCTGGGATTGAGATTGATGGACCTTCAGTAGGTCAAAGTATATATTTAATATTTTCTCATTATAGCAATGATGCAAACATTGTCCAGATTCATTTATGTGATTAGTGTAAACAGATGCATTAAAAAAAAAAAAAATGTTTAGCTTTTTTTTTTTTTTTTTGTATTTGGGTACAATGAAATCATTTCAGAATTCCTGGAGAACCAAATTAAGTGGCAGGAACTGATACTTTCATTGCCAGCTGAAGGCAACACAAGTCCAAGAATTCCGAGAAAGTGTTTTCACCGTATCCAAAAAGGAAGACAAAAAATACCAAGCTTAAAAAAAGATTTAGAAATATGTCTGTTTATAGTAATCACATGCTTGAAACCAGGAAGCATTTGTCTCTGCTTTAATGTGAATGCGAAAATTGCAGCAATTTTCTCAAATGTCAAATTAAATGTAATGTAATTTTCCAATTTCCATGCATCTTGTGCAAATGTAAATCAAGGCGTCCCTATAAATGGTAACTGAGAAAAGTATACAGAAATGAAGGTAAACAAACAAGGAGTCGTTCATCATGATAAATTAGTTTATACATGGATGTGCCCAAACAAACATAAACGGTGCAGACAAAGGCTATTTGAAGGAGTGGGACAGCTAGACTGTAAAAAGTGAGATGGTGTCTCAAAGTACACATTTTCTGAAGCACCGTCAGTGGCAGCAACCGATTCCAACCAATCAGAACTTCTCCCATAAACCCTGTGCTGGAAAGTCTGATGCAGTGTCACATTCCCACTCACTTTTTATCGTCGAAAGCATACCTGTTAAAAACAGACATCCATAGAGAAGACCAAACTTTGTTTTACATGTATGTACATTTTCAAAGAGCGAAACAGGTTGAACAGGAAATGCCTAAAATCTTAGCAGTGACCATTCATGCAGCGTATCATTTGATACATCTATATATAAATTAAATGACTGAACACAAGTTCCAATTCTAGAAAAAAAGCACTGCACATTAATATAAAAATAAGTCTTCGCAAAATAAATAGCTGGATTCTAAAATTATTCGATTGTGATTAGCCTTCTGGCACCCTTCGTTCATTTTATTGCACAAGAATTTCATGGTTTCCTCCACCCTGGCAGGAAGTGAGATGAAGATGAAGAGATAAAAGCCTTCATTTTGGTTTCAAATGCAGCAGCTGGTTTGAGGTTTTACAGGCCGTTCTTCACAAGCTCGCGGACGCCGTTCTCATCGATGACCAGAGTGGGCTGGAAAGCTTTTCCATTCACAAGATGCTCCAACCCCTTGGAAACAAGACAGGCTATTAATTTTTTGAAATAGGAACTAGCAAGTAGAGTATGAGGCTTAAAATGTTTTCTTTTCTCCTTGCACCTAAACATTATATGTGACCCTGGACCACAAAACCAGTCATAAGGGTCAATTTTTTGAAAGCTGAATAAATAAGCTTGTTAGTTTGTTAGGAGAATATCTGGCTGAGATACAATTATTTGAAAATCTGGAATCTGAGGGTGCCAAAAAAAATAATACTGAGAGTCCTTAGCAATACATATTACTAATAAAAATTAAGTTACAAAACATCTTCATGGTACATGATCTTCACTTAAATATACTAATGATTTTTGACATAAAAGGAAAATCAAATCCCATACAATGTATTTTTGGCTATTGCTACAAGTATAACCATACTACTTGAGGGTCACATGTCAGATTAAAATACTCTGGGATTGATATTAAAAATAAAATAGGCCTTTGTGACACTTACCTCACCACCATAAGACACAAGAGGAGAGATCTCACATTTGATTGGCAGGTCTGTTCCATCCTTCAGGCTGAGGCACCAAAAAGACGTATAGATTTTTATATGTATAGCACTGCCAGATTAAGGATTAATCATGTCAAATATGATTAAAACAATTTTTGCTTCAGTAATCACAATAAATGAATTCCACTCCAAATGATTGACCCATTAGATCACCACAATTACTATATGCACAATGCAAACATTTTGAATACATTTAAATATTCATAATAGAAAGCTGCCATTTTGCAGTTGTGGAAAACTTGGTAAGCACCTAAAGCAGATTATGTGTTATAATGACGAGCAGCCTCGTTCCATTCAGCATGCCTGATGCCCATTTCCCAGCATGCATATTATTCTGCTCGTTAGTAGCTGCTGTTTGGGTCAGAGCCAGTTTAAAGACGCCAACCTTTACCACGGTCATCAGGGATTGGACACCTTCTCCCACTGCGCTCTAACAGCTACACGGAATCTACTAAGAGCGAAGCCCCATCACCATGCACTACGTACGACAGTGAGAATAGTTACTTCTGGCTGACTTCAGGTGTGACTGTCCCTGCTGGTCCATGTCTAGAAATGTTACACAGGAAATATAGCGTGATTAAACTATAGCTGCAGATAAAGGGGAGTGAAGCTGAACACAGGTGGGAAGGAAATATGGGTTTAAAGAGATATACTAGCTGGAAATGAAAATTCGGTAAGCACCAGGGTTAGTAAATAATGACAGAATTTTAATTTCTGTGTGCATGCGTCACCTGGGTATAGCAGGTATAGGGGTTCCATTCTCATCAACGAAATGTCCTCCTGCATTTAAGATCCAGCGGTGATGCAGGGACATGAGGGCCTGACGGGCTGTAGTGGGGTTGTCCTTCCCATCTTGACTGTCTGCATTTTTCAACGGAGAAAACTCGTCTTCTCTCAGAACTTCATATACCACAAATGTTCTGCCACACACAAACATGTTTCGGTAAGTTTTAACTAACTGAACAAGCCTGAAGCAAACTTTACAACAAAAAAAATATTTTATTTAGATATTTTATTTATTTAGAAAAAAAATAGAAAAGGGTTAGAAAGCTGTCAGATTTCATTAAAAATAACAATAAAAGAGTAATTAATGACAGAACTGCCAGTTAAACTATCCATTTAAGTCAGTTCACTCATTCTCATTTTAAATGATTTAGCATACAGAAAAGATGTTAGAAATAATGTTCTTGTTTTGTATATGATTAGCCTTAATTATAGTCTTTAAGACAGTTTGGAGGCTTTTTAGGCCTTTGTTTTAAGCCTAAGAATTAACGTCTCAAAGAACCGTATGACAGAGCAGAGGTGTCATTTAAAAGCTTTTTTTCATGTTTCTAAAGTTATTTCATAATGACACGAGTACACTGCACTGTCTACACACTGTGTGTAAAAACCTGCAAAATACCTAAAACACTTATGATACAGGTGTAAAAGAGGACCATTCCTGCCAATAGCACACATACTAAAAACAGGAATGGGGGAAAAGTCCGGACACTAACTTGGCAAACTGAAATATGTCGAAGACAAATTTTTCCATCTTAATCCCATTGGGTTTGTCAGGTTTGATTAGCTGTCCTTGTGTGTTCACGTAGGGGATTTTCTTCTGTGCCACATGGTGTTGCAACTGTGGCTCATGAGTCCTAAAATTAAGATATAGAGGTATAAAGACAGAGCGATGGACAGGCAGACAGTAACAGAAAGAAAAGTGAAGCATGTTCTTTCAGTTAAAATTTCATAAAAATGACAATAAGAGAACACGTCTGGCAAAGTCATCTGTGTTTAAAATACCAGACACTCAAAAACTGCAGATGTTCCTCTTCTGACTTTACCTCATTCTCAGTGCACATTAAAGTCAGCTCCATCCTGTCTAGTATTTACAAGATGGCAAACCTCATTGGAAATAGCTCATAGAAATAGCTGTACTGTTTAATATGTTACGGAGATCATTGCCTAGCGACAAAATATCATTAAACAGGTCTTAAAGCTGTGAGTAGATCTAAAATTAACCTACATATTTTGCCAAAAATAAATGTGAAATATTAATTGAAAACTACTGTGACATTAACAGCTGACTCATACAAAGCATGGATATTGACCAACCTCACAATCTCTTTGAGGAATGTGAGGGTGAAGAAGTGATTAGCTATGTTGCCGGCATTAAACATAAGGCGTCCATCAGCGCTTCGTTTCTCTGCTGTTGCCAAGGTAATCTCGCTGTATTCCACTACTTGATAACGCCCATCCACCTTACAGACCACGCCCACTGCCTCTGTCGGATTGGTCTTCTCCACAACCTGTCAATCAGAAACAGCAGATCAATGTTTGGAAACAGCACAACATTAATGCATTTTTTCCAGTATTATTGCATTCAAAACCATTCATAACCTACAGATTAACTTCTATTTAGACAATCCAGTGCTCACTGTAAAATCCTGATATCGGTTAATAACCACCATAATTACATTACCGTTAAATATAACCCAAATGTAGCTAATCTAAATGTACAATAATCATGGAGGAAAAAAAAACAAAACAAATCACAGTTTTCACAAAAATATGAGGCAGCACAACCATTTTGAGCTGTGAGAAATGTCAAATACCAAATGAGTATATTAGATATGGTATATTAAGCACTGAAAAATACAGCTTTGCCATCACAGGAATGAAAGTACATTTTAAAACTTATTTAAAAATTTTTTTTTTATAATATTTCACAATGTTAGTGTTTTTTTATGAATTTATAATATATTTATATCAGCCTTTGCAAATGTAATTTTTTTTTTTTTTTTTTTTTTATACTTTTTCACAAACTTTTGAAAGCTAGTTTTGATGTTTGACGTTTAAATTCATATTGTAATTTACTTTTATAGACAGTTATTGTTTATGGTTGTAATAAGAATACAGTCTAAACTTAAAAAAAAGAATTCTAACTATATATGATGGTAGTTAAAGCAGTTTGGATTACACAATAGCTGGGGGAAAAAAAATGATTTACTGTAACAAACCTTGTAAACTCTTGTTAATGATTTAATTTGATTTAGTTTGTGCCGAGTTATCAGTTGTCATAAAAATTGTATTACGTGTCAACTGATAACAGTTCTCAAGTACGTAAAGTACTAAGCCCAAGAATAAAACCATTTGTTAAAAAAGTCTTTTTTAACATTAAAAGGAATTTAAGTTGAAAAGACAAATCTATCAATATATAAAGTGTAATTTTACTAAAAGTACTAGACGAGCTGCAGTGTTTGAATGAGCCACACACTCCAGTGTGCCGTGTTTGCCTGAGGTCTGTGCTAAATTACAGCAGAGGCAAAAGCAGAAAACCCTTTCCATTCATCTGAGTAACAAATTACAAACTTCTCAGATGATGACGGGTTAGCATTGAGGGGAAGCATCGAGCTGAAGCCACTTTAAGTGCATGCTTCAGAAATTATGAGGGGTGGGTGGGTCCAAATATTCTTACCATCGTCCCCCTGTCACGCAGGAACTGTTTAATTGCTAGCAGCTTCAGAGAGCTCAGTATTCAAGACCAGCTGTTGAGTATTTATGTCTGAACCAAATGTCACATGCAAACACTTTCATGAATCACACTTATGATGCAGTTTGAGACTCAAAGGACGCTTTTTGTTCACCTTGTGAACTAGAAAACCAAGCTCTTACTTAAAATAAAAATACTTCTATGAAAAATTAGATAAGTCTAAAGAAATATTTATCTAGACGTAAAACGAGCAATTCCAGATTTTGAGAAATACTATTGTCATTACATCATTAACCGGTCACACAAGAAAAACATGTCGAGTTTCACTCTTGCGTAAATGGTTCCAAAGAAACACACCCACTGTGCATCATTTCACAATTGTCACAGATACATATTTAGCATTTTTATTATTAAAAGCATCTTCATTCCATAAAACAAACAGGAATGCATGCAAGCAGTTCAGCCTAGTAATTTGGTTTCCACAGCATCATAATAACCACTATAATACGTCATAAACCGAGGCTACACTGAGAATAATGGCTAAATTAATTGGTATCCTGCATCACCAGGCTGGTTATATAAGAGTTTTAAAAGGCAATTTAGCTCTTGACTGGAGACCATTTAAAATGTCCAGAATAACCACTTTTCCTTGTAAAAGTATTTTTCCCTTCTTGTGTACGCAGATTGCAAAAGCACATGTGAACAAGTTACCTGAATTTACACCACAATTAATTACTGAAGGATGCGTGGCTAAGCACAGGGTCCCATCAAAACAGTTTGAAAGTAAACTTCATTAAACAATTTTAAGAGTTATCGAGAAAAAACAAAAAGAGAGATGTATTTAAATCGAAAATACATTAAAAAAGTCATAATTTACAATATAATATTACAATCTTCAACTATTTTATTTAAAAAAAGTAAATTATTCCTGCAAAAGAAAAATCTTTGATTTTCATCAGTCACTTCAGTCTCCGGTGATTTGGTGCCCAGGAAACATTCTTTATTATTATCATCAACGTTAAAATCTGAATTTTTGTGGAATCTGATTTTTTTGTTGCCCCAGATGAAAAGAAAGTTCAAACGAGCTGCATTACGTTATCACGGTCACTTCTAATCAATGTAATGTGTGCTTGCTAAATAAAATGTCATCTAATTTAAACATGTTTGAATGGGGTATCTGTGGAATGTTACCTCACAACACCCAGAATAAAAAATGGTATTCACTTTATTAGTAAAAGCAGTATTAAATAATGATATCTATGGACTTTTAAGGTAAATGGTTGCCATGGTTTCATTGTATTTTAATATCGAAATGTTTACATTTACATATCAGTGCACAATTATGGATTATCATCTTGTATCTACTTTGTTTAGTTTTTTTCCGGAGCAGCTGCTCCATCTGGTGGACTAACAAAACAGGATTTGTTTTAAATGTGTGTCAATGAACTTCTGAATTCCACAATAAAACACTAGAAAATAGTTGAGCCAGGGAATCAAACATAAATACAGACACACAGACACACAAAAGTTGTTTAGATAAGGTGCACAAGCTTAATGATTAAATGAACAAATTCGTATGCAAAATGTATTTCCATAAAGCTTTTTGCATTATGCATAGAAGAGGAAATACCTGCAAGGGCAGGGCTGGTATGTTAAGAACTGACCTTTGCACCACAATCAGCTCCTTTTAGTGTACAGAAGCCAATGAAAGCAGGATCGGCCACTTTCACAAGAATGTTGTCTACACAGTAGACATGGATGTAGGAGATTCCTCTCATCTCCATGTCTTTCACAATGTTCTGTGTCCCAAGAGCTCTGTACAGGCCCCCATTTCCATCTGAATGAGAAGATTCACAGAAAATATACAAGTTGTGAATATTTACTTGAGTATTTATAATTCTGAATCCGTTCAGTCTTTTTTATCATGCTGCAGGCTAACTGTAAAGTCTAATTAACCTGGGGTTTGGGATATTTTCATGGGTTCTAGAAAAGTGTTTTTGATTAAAATATGGTCTATGGTTCAGATTACTTGAGGAGGCTTCAATGTTTCACTCACTAACATGCATTATTTATATGCATACCTAATGAGTGAAGATGCTTAAAGTTGTCTATACAACTAGAGATGATAATCTTGCTTAAAAACCTTACCTGGTGCCATGGACAGTTTGCCTTTTCCTTCTAGAATAATTTTCCCATTAAAGTCTACAGCGGGAAGCATGCCTTGCTGAAAGAAGAACACATTCTCTTCCTTCAGGCCGAAGTATTTCTGTTGTATGAAGAAAGTTTTGGTCATGTCCATTGTTCTGCCACTTGTCATAATGTACCTGATTGAATCAAAACATTGATCATGTTACTGCAAGTCCAATCTCTTGACAGAATCTTAGCTTAAAGTGTAATTTATTGTTTTTGAAAAAAAATAAATAAATACAAATAAATATATATATATATATATATATATATATATATATATATATAATATATATATATATATATATATATATATATATATATATATATAATTTACTCTTGTTATCTGAATTTACAACAGTCATTACTCCAGTCTTAAGACACATGATCAGAAATCATTTCGATATGCGGACTTAGTCCTCAACAATTATTTCATAACATCACAGCTGAAAATTAAACTAAAAATTTTGCTAATTAATATGTTTGAGAAAAATTACTGCATTTCTTTGCAGTAGAATTTTACAAATAACTTTTCATTGTCACTTTTGCTGAACAATGCATTTTTTTTGGCAATAATGTTTTCTAAAAATGATGGTAAAATTGTGGTGTTCTTTAAATTATACGCTCATATGACTAGATATCAAACATAGACATTAGTCTTTAAATAATGCCCTATGATTTGAGGTGATCATTAGGGCATCACGTATCATAGGTCTGCTGGGCAGACTTTGGCTATAAAATCTTTTTTTCTTGAGGTCTGTCCTAGTTCCTCAGGACGACATGCTGGTTACGTCAACCTGATTTCACACTGACTAAACCATTTAATGACATTCATAGCGGGAAGGTCGCTTGCATTACAGTAAGGGGAGAAACTTCCTTAAGATCAAAACAAGTCTGATAATCCAAGTAATTTGAACAATCATTGACTACTCCTTCCTTTGGGAATTTGGAAATGGTTGCCTACGGCTCCAAATGTAAGTGCATTGTAACAGAACACATTTGATTTGTGCTTCTTGATCATCTTACCATGGAATACAGCACTTCCTCGAGTGCTGTTTTTCAGCGAGCTGTTCTAGTCTTCTGATTCGTTCCGCCTGGATCTGAAAGAGGGTTTTGTGAGAGGGGAGGCGTACGTCATACATGCCTTTTGGATATGATACACCCAGCCGTGTCCCTTGCCCTCCAGCCAATAGAAGAACTGCCACTTTGTTCTCTGATATACAGCGAAGGCCTGTGTGAAATGATAGGAGGATAGGTCAGGCAGGCAGGTGTTAATACTATGTCATACAAACCAAGGAATAAACAAACATAGGTCATTGCTTACATTGAGCAAGCCCATAAAGTGAAATATGCTTCCTTAATGTACAACTGAAACTCAACTTTGGCAAGAAAAGAGATGGATATTGTAGGTATAAAACCTGGATTCTTTAGCAAACAATGTGTGTCTAATTATTTGCAGATAACAACAGATTATCTTTATAGGGGATGGTTTATCTAACATAAATTACTGTCATGTTTGACGTTACTTCACCCATAAACAGCGTTGAATATGGTAAAATACGACTTTAATGCGATATAAAAATTAATTAGTAAAAAAAAATTATTAAATAAAAAAAAAAAAAGCAAACAAAACATGACACACTCTTTGACGCACTCTTTGAGAATCTTGTTGAGAATGGTATGATTAAAGCTGATGTGATGCTGAATGAGCTCAACATGACTGTTGCAAACACTTACATCAAATCTAACCAGAACCAGATGTTTTCAATCCATTTTGAAGC
Source organism: Puntigrus tetrazona (assembly GCF_018831695.1). Lineage (NCBI taxonomy): Eukaryota > Metazoa > Chordata > Actinopteri > Cypriniformes > Cyprinidae > Puntigrus > Puntigrus tetrazona. The sequence goes on from NC_056704.1 coordinate 16,658,180, forward strand.
ATCCTCACCCAAAAATGGAGTTCTGGGACAAAACAGTGTTTATTTGAATTTTAAACCTATTGTTATTTCAATAACCGAGTACCTTTTTAGACAGACTTTGGGCAGAACTCCTAGGCTGTTGATTTCTTTTGTCTTGGGAGTCATGATTTGACTAAGAATGGTTCTCTGGGGTCCATTTGGGTGGAGAAGACATTGCATCAGTCGTTATGTTTTGTTGTGCAATATTTCTTAGCAACATTTTTTTCTCCTCAAAAAAGACTTAAAAGAATTACTATCACATTTGGGTTATATTATATGAAACATAAGTTTTTTAAGTTTTTAAGTTTTTTTAAAACAGCCTTTTATATAAAATCCTCTACCTGTCTGCTTGGTCAGACAAGGAAACCAAGCGGCTGACCAGCTAAACTCCACCTTGGCTAGTTTGGGATGGCACTTGACGCTCAATAATGCGTGTGATGGACACAGGATTGCTGTGAAACATTAAAATATCTGAACTCACCCTCTTCTTCCCATTCTTTGAGACATTCACGATCGCGTGTTACGCTTCCCAAAACTTCTCGGGGCACCGGTTCCATTCTGGTGTCCACCTTCTCCTGTGAATTCTGCCCAGACGCCTTCATGGCAGTTTCAAAGAATTTATTGATCTCCATAAAGTTCAGGCTCTCCAAATCCTCAAACATTTCAGCTTGTTCCTCGGGGCTTAGCTGGTCCCAGTATTGGAGAACATGAGGCTGTCTGGCTTCAGCGAGTCTCTCAGACAGTTTTCTGGTGTCCATGGTCTTTCCTTTAGATCTGGATCAGTCAGTGATGGAACAGAGGCAGAAGCAAGTGACACGGTTTATCTAAGAACCTCACCAACAGATATCCCTCTCTTATCCCACCCATAAATTGATAACTACTCTGTGTACGTGCTAGGTCGAATAAACCCAAGGTTGGCTAAGTCTAAGGTCAGGTGTTTCCTCTCCTCAAAGATTAGTATCATTTTTGATTGGCTGGAAGATAACATAGACCATTTCTGGTCATTTGAAAGCTTTGAGACAGTAATTAAGTTTGATACAATTCTGATACTTCCCATATTCAAGACATAACAAGTTCAACATTAATGAATGAAAACACCTGGTTTATTAACGACAAGATATCAAAATTTATCACAGACATTAATAAAAAGGAACACGTCGTCTTTAGATATGAACCCCGTAAAAAATTACCCACATCTAGCCCATATTTTCTCTCAAACTCAAATCTATAGACTGGTAAAACTGTGTTTGATTAGAGTTGCGTGGCGGTACTGTCGCCTGCACCCTGTCGTTGACAACAGTAACGTTACGGCTCTCTGCCGAACCAAACAATGCGAAATAATGTCGCAAGGCAAATTTAACAACATCATAATATTCTTACCTTTCGAATAGCTGCTGACCACTTAATACTTCCCTCTCACTTCAGCAGGACTAAAGACACGGCTACATCTCCTGAGAGCACCGCCTTCACTGCTTGAGATCCTCCTCCGAGATCCGTCAGAGACTGACGTGGCAGGACACGCGGAAACGCCAAACCAGTTTACAGAAAGCTCCACCTCCTTCAGACTTAGAGGCGGGTCTAACAGCCTCTATGCAGTCTGCGAATAGACAGGGGAGCTGTCACTCATATCGTCGTAGCCAACAGTGAAACAGAGTTTAGGTTAAAGGCGGAACAATACTGAAAAATACATTTGTATTCAAGTTTTCATTCATTTGCGCAGTTGCAGAGCCAAATGTAACAACACAAATTTAAAATTTAATCAATTGTTTTTGAATTAATTAATGAATAACATTGATTTAATTTAATGGAGTAATAAAAATGGAGTAGACATGGAGCATTTTAAATCTAGAATTTGCTGATTAAAATTACGTTTCATATCATACTTAATACTTCACATATAGCATCATATCAAGCCATGTACCCGAATTTTAATTAAGGTAAATGGGGTTAAATGCTTTTTTATTAAAAAATATTTAAAATAGTGGATTCCCAAAAATATAATAAAAGCCAAGATGTACGAATAATATTTTTACCATACATATACCTTTGCTAATTTCCATTCATTTTATTTAATATGGTATTATGGAGTAGGCATGGAGCATTTTCCACAATTTAAACTTAATTTTCTTGACCGTAGAAAACACGACTTTGAATAGCAAAGTCGTCATTTCCGGTATCATGGCCACCAAAACAGTGGCAGGAATTTGGCAACTCGGTCCAAAACTGGGTTTTATGGATCCGCTGTGTCTTTGAGGCGCCATCTAGGCTTTTCGGATCGTTAAGATCCGACTATGGTGCCCCACTTCGCACCAATTTGGGCGTTTGCTTTAAAATATGGCATTTGAATCCATGTTCGTTAGCAGTTGGTAGTAAGCTGTAAACTTTGGCATGCAGAAAATCACTATGCAAAGATCAGTTTAGCAAAAAAAAAAAGTTTCGGCAAAGGGCAACTAATGGAGCAAACACTACTCACTACAAACCTAATAGTATTTAACTCCGATTATTATTGATATTACTCATGGCTTGTAGTTCTGGCTCCAATGCAAAAATGTCCGGTCCAAATGTCAGCACACCGACCGTGGCAGTGACACCAGACGCCGTGGATCAGAAGACAAACCCAGTTGTATTTGAGATTTACGGAAAGATCTGGAACGTGCAGGCTCGTCTGGGACAGGGCGTCTCGGCCTCGGTGTACCGGGTGAACTCAGGCCGGGCGAGCTCTGCAGTCAAAGAGTTCCAGGTGGACGCGCAGGGCGGAGATTACGGGTACCTCAAGGAAAGCTCTGTGCTGGAAAAGATTCAGGGACATAAAAATATCGGTAAACCACACAGACAAAAAGAACAAGCTAACAAATACACAATTAAACCAGTGGTTCTCATAATTAAGCCAGGAGTACATTTTTTAGTCATATTAGTATAATCTAGGTTGAAGTGCTAAAAACAAAAGTATTGTACAACATAATACTTATATTGTTGGGTTTATTGGCCTGTGAGTATATTGGGGACCACTGATTTAAACAGCTTTGTATGCCATTATTATTATTAAAATCATGTTAAAAAAGCCAAATTTTGTTAAATTGATGTTTCTTTCACCATAGTAAGCATGATTTCCCTCCATTACACAAAAGCAACATTTTTGCACCCCTTGTACATCATGACTGGAATCAAATTTTACCTAGTCATTCATAGAGAGGTGTAACCTATAGAATGAGTACAGCTACTATATATATATATATATATATATATATATATACTACTATATGCTATATCTTATATACTTTCTTACTTTCTTCTTATGCAATTTGCCATTGAGATATGTTGTAACGTTGATATTTTCCAGTGACGCTGTATGGGATGTTCACCAATCACAACTCTTTTGGTGTGGCCACTCATTGCCTGTTGTTGGAGCTTTTGGATGTGAGTGTGTCAGAATTGCTGGTCAGGGTGAGTAATCAGGGGCATTCCATGTGGTTGATTCAGCACTGTGCCCGTGATGTTTTGGAGGCCCTTAGCTTCCTGCACAGAGAAGGTTACGTACATGCTGACCTCAAGCCCCGCAACATTCTCTGGAGCGCTGATGACGAGTGCTTTAAGCTCATTGACTTCGGCCTTAGCTTTAAAGAGGGACACCAGGTGAGGAGTTTGATATGGTTTGCCTGAGACACCTATTCATTTGCTGTCTGAATTTATTCACGTAAACTACCGTTCAAAAAATTTGGGGTCTGTATAATTTTTTTTGTGTTCCAAATGTTCACCAAGTGTTCATTAATTTGATAAAAATAGTTGAACAATAATATTCAAATGTTTTTCATAGCTGAATGATTTTGTTTTTTTTATGTCGTTAATATTATTTAAATCATCGTAATATACTGCTGACCTCAAACTTTTAAATGGTAGTGTAGTATTAATGTGCCTCAGTATTTAGATCTAGGTGTCTAGCAGTGAGCCTAAGTGTTCTTTCCTGTTTCTTACAGGATGTGAAGTATATCCAGACCGATGGATACAGGGCTCCTGAAGCCGAGCTGCAGAACTCACTGGCCCAGGCAGGTCTGGAGAGCGATTCTAGCTGCACAACCGCTGTGGACCTGTGGAGTCTGGGAATCATTCTTCTAGAGATGTTCTCAGGAATCAAACTAAAAGAAACTGTGAAGTCTCAGGAATGGAAGGTCAGCTGTGAAGCAGTACTCTATATGGCCTTAAATCATGTCAGATTTAAATCTTGAATTAGTAGTCTGCTGTTCCTCGAGCTATTTTGACCTCTTTAGCTTCGCTAAGACAGCATTGTGTTGTTGTGTCTCTACAGGATAACAGCTCTGCAATAGTAGATCATATCTTTTCGAGCAATGCTGTGGTTTACCCAGCTATCCCTGTTTTTCATTTGAGGGATCTGATCAAAAGGTAAGTATCTAAGCATTGTATTAGTGTGTTCTTTAGACGTGACTAAAATAAGTAATGTGTGTCTTTACGTTGCAAGTATGCTTCACAATGACCCTAAACTGAGAAGCACAGCTGAGACCGCATTAATCAACCCTTTCTTCAGCATTCCCTTTGGTTTGTATGACTCCGCATCTAAAACATTGCTACATTGCCCAGTGTTTGGTGTTAAAACTTTGTGAGTGAGGGAATGCTTTGGGTTTTAGCACCTCATATTGAAGATTTGGTTCTTTTGCCTACACCTGTCTTGAGACTACTAAACGTGATAGATGACAACCACCTGTATAATGAGGATGAGTACGAAGGTGAGTCTTTGTCTGTTTTATCTGATATAAATGTATTTTCACTATGGTTTCTTTATTTAGTAGGTTCCAAAATTACATTTATTTTTTGGTTTTCTTAGATATAATAGAAGATATGAAAGAAGAATGTCAGAAGTATGGCACGGTTGTATCCTTATTGATCCCAAAAGAGAATCCCGGCAAGGGACAGGTGAGCAAAATGGAATTTGAATAGTGAATGTCATTTTTCTTTCAACCTATCATTTTCATTATATAAACATGTTTTATCTCAATAAAACTGATGTAAAAATATTATTATCCAGCAACCGTAAATGGCTCAAAAACATTGAAGTGTATTGTGAGCTTATTTCTTTTTAATTAGACTACACTTTTATTTGTACAAGACGATGCAATAGACTTATTTATTGACTTTTATTTAATGCACTGCTTAGTTATATATAAATTAAAATATTAATACAATTAAATGAAAAATATTACATTTATATTATTGCTGTAATTTAATAGAAATAATATTTACAAACGAAAAAAAAGATTTCAAATAAAGATTGTCTGTACTTGCATACTATCATACCATAACTACAAACGTATATGTTTTTTACACATTTTTTTTCACATTTATTTCTGTTTTCAAGCTCACAAAAAAAATTGTTTTTCCCATGATGTTGTTGATTCAGCAACTGCAAAATAGTGCAGCAGGAGTCAATTCCACCGCCTGGTGAATAGAGAGGCAATGGTTCAGGTTGTATTGTGCTGGATACTGTTCAGTCGTGAAGGTTTATTATTTAAATAACCTTTGCAGGTGTTTGTGGAGTATGCAAATGCTGGAGACTCCAAAGAAGCCCAGCGACTGCTGACAGGACGAACGTTTGATGGCAAGTTCGTGGTCACTACGTTTTATCCACTGAGTGCCTATAAGAGAGGTTACTTATACCAAACTGTGCAGTAAGGCTGCATACAAAACATGTAAATTACAATCATGCGATTGCTTTCAAACCCTTGATCTGTGCATTATACTATTGTGCTACCTTTAATACTTACTTGTGTCACATAGATCAACATTGTTGTGAATATAGGCACACATGCAATTTAACTTGGGTGGAACAAGGAGAAAAGTTTTAGTGCCTGCTTCCAACTTCCCTTTTTTTACTAAATCGTCACACTATAATAAGACAATTATATTTACCGTGTGATAGATGATTGCAGACATTCAATATGTATGCTTTTTTTTTTTTTTTTTGCAGTGGGTTTGATGCACTGCTTTGGTTTACACTGCCTTCTAAACAACAGATCACTTCAGAGACTAGGTTTACATGCTTTTTGAATGTCTACGATTCTAAAAAAAAATGTGTAGTTTATGTGGCCTGTTTTCTTCCGTTCTTTTTTTCTGTTGTTTTAGTGAAGGTATGTTGGTATTTCCAGTAATTATGCACATATTTATAAACTACTGGCAAAATACACTGGCCTGCATGCACTGTGGCGTGGTTAACATTTATGTTCAACTTGACCATGAAAGCTGTTTAACCGCATTTAAACTGAAGATGGAAATCTGCAGAGAGAGCACAAATACGACAGAGCGGGTAGCCTTGTGCTATAGATCATTCTTAAGTGACTTTTTTTTGCTTATTCAGGGTTGACTGGAATGAGGCTCCATGTCTAACACAAAAGCCACAATCTTTCTCATCCAAAACCTCTTGAACGTTATACAATAGTTTTAGAATTTTGAACTTGAATTCCAAAGGATAATATTAGTTTTAGTAAAAAATGTGTCTGAAAACTCATCGAAACATTTAAAGTGGACTTAGAGAAATAACGTAACTCATACCTTCATAGCACAAATATGTGAAAATTAAGGAGCAAATAATCTAATCTGTGTCTTTATTAAGATGGACTGCCTTGGTGCATTGAGAAATAATGCTGTTGTTAGACTCATTGACTTCAAAAATGTTTTTCAGAAAGGCTTAAAGCTAAAATGCTTGCTACAGACACGTTTAAGTCAGTTATATCTACTGTTTGAATGGATTTTACTATCTGTACAATAATGACAAGTGATTTTGCAATCATAACGCTATATAAAGGTTTTTCCAGTTGTGATAGGTATAGTGTTCCTGGTATCATTGTGTTTTCCAGTCAGTTTGTCTGTGATTGCATGATGTGGAGTCTGTAATAGTTCTAGTACAGAGCTTTCTGACACTCTTCGGAAGTTTACTTCATAAATATCGCCTGGTTCTTTTTTTTCAGTCATCCTGGATTGACCAGCATTGATTGTTTTTCTTTTTACCGTCCAACCAATGCCATAAAGTCAGTTTTCTCTGTCCTAAATTATAGAAATATGATATTCACTTCCAAGCTGTAATATGATAAGTGTACAAGACAGTGTGAAAAAAACAGACTGGTTTTCTAGATGTAGAGGTTTAAGCTTTAACTACTTTTTTTGTGGATTAGATGGCATTGTGGCCAATAGTTATTATTATTATTCACTTTTTTTTGGAGGGGAATGTTTTAGGACTGTTATTGTAGGAAAAGGGCACTTTGGTTATGCGTTTTCTGAGTGTTAGTCATTCCAGAAATGGGCTATTTACTGAGCATTGGAAAGAAATTGTTATTGATCTAGATTTTATACACTCATATCTCTCTCTCTCACACTCTTCCACGCTAATGGTGATGACATTTGAGAGAATTATGGAGATGGTGAGCAAGAGATATTTTAGTATCATGCCCATGTAAATCTGGACTGCTGCCATTGGTAAATGTGACTCTTGGAAAGAAAAAATCAGTTGCTAAAACATTTGAGCTTGACTGTCTTTAAATGCACTACGCATTGGATTGTGCTACTAATTGTAGGCGTTACTTGTTTGGGAAAACCTTGTAAGTACAGCAAGAGAACCTGTATGAGTTTGAATGAATGAATGAAGTAGCCCAGGCTGCTTATTTACATTGTCTTGTTTTATTCCTGTTTGAGACCGGAGAACGCCTACATTGAACAAATAACTGACATTTAGAATGTTAAATAATGACACTATATATTTAATCAGAAACAAGAAGTTCTGATATTATTACAAAATTTACATTATGATGGAACTATGTTGTTTATGAACTATGCAGGTCAAGGAAAATTGCTTACATGCAACAAAAAATTGAAAAAGGATGGGAAGAGTTCAGTATTTGACATAAATGTGACAACAGCAATAGTTGCCTGTGAGTCATCAATACTTTAAATCCACCCCGTTATTATTATAAATCCAAAATAAAAACGATCATTTACTTTTCGCTCAAGCAATGTCATCAAAGCTGCTCAAATAGAAAAGCACAAAGATTTCTTTTCACAATTAACTACTGCATAGAACCTGAGATGGGTGTCTGTCAGGGATCATTTCATGCTGCCTTAATTTTTTGTATGCTGTAATAATGTCACAGTCAGTAAATGCCAGACTGTGAGAAAAGTGCCAAAAGCCTTCCTTTCTTCCCTGCCACCAGCAACCAAGGAGAAATACCCAAGACTGCAGGGAAACCATATATACACCGCATACACCTTTATCTTAAATTGCATTCAAATGCCTTTAGATGTGTCCAGAAACAATAAAATGTGTTCCAGTTGGATGCCGATGCCAGAGATCACATAACCAGTAAAGCACAGTGCTGGAGTTTAGTTGGCCTTTGTGTCTGTGTAGTGAATAATGAACCTCCCAAGAGAAAACACTGCAGGGTGTAACCACAAATAGACATGGGAGTGAAATGCTCTTTGGGCCTTAATAACTCGACAAAGCTTGGAGAACTAAATGGCAGCTTGAATGGTGAAAAAGATTTTGAGTTGGTGACTACTAGAACAGACGTATTGAAGTTTTAATCGGAAATAGAGAAGATGCACATAAACGACTTCTACCTTCGTATTTACGATCATTTCTTTTGCAACCCTCTTAAAAATGTATTGGCTTCTTTCTTGGTTTCAGTATTGCAATAAAGAAAGGTAAAGTCATACATGTCACACATATCTCATTGCATGCATATGACCATTTAAAGGAAAAGGGCAAGAGCTTGACAGTGGTTTAATGGGGAAGCGTGAACATAGGCAGTAAGGTGATAAGTTGGCATGAATCGTGTAGATGATAAAATATAAGGGTGAAGGCCAAAGACTGAATACGCTAAGGTGAAAAACAATCAAGAAAACTGTGTATTATGGAAATCAGCTATTTTTTTCTGCACTGCATTGGAGGATCGGAGGTTTAGATGGTTCTTCAAACCACGTGTTAATTTGAAAGCTGAGTAAACACAAGAGAAGTGAGTTAGTGTGAGATCTACTGTTTGCAGTGAAGTTATGGTAACATTCTGACTTCACAAAGGTATATAATGCGTATAGAAACATGATCAAAAGGTTTGTATAATTGGTGTTTACAGTACATTTGTGATACGTAAGTGCGTTACAGTGGTTGAAGTGCAGGGTTTTTAGGATCAAAGCAGTTAGGATAATGATGTGAATTCTGATGAAATGTCTTATCAATGATTTGTATGCAGACTCTATTTACGAGTGTTCCCTTTAAACATGTTTATGTGCTTTCATCTTTGCCAATCATTTAATTGTTACTGAAAATACAGATTCTCAACAGTGAAAACTCCCTCCAAAGCATTAAAAATGTTTTACAGGCTGACATTTAACAAGATTTTTTGCAAATCTGTTAGTGTAGATGTTTAAAGTGTAAAGCTCACTTTGGTAGCAGGAGATTATAATATTTAATAGTTAAGGTAAATAGAAATTGAATGAAACTTTGGAGGTGTAGTGCTGGTGGCTTGCATTACCATTATATTGCTCCATTTTCAGACAATCATGTATTGTTTTTTTTTGTTTTGTTTTTTTACCTTCCTCATTTTTTTGTCTTATCCCTGTGACTGAGATGTGATTGGTCGAAAGACAATTCTTTGTGAAGCTCTGCCTTAAAGTCCACATAATATGTGGCAGGGAAAACAAACTAAACTTGAACATGCTACAAAGTATAAAAGTGATCTAATATTGAGTGTGAGGATGAGTGTTTTCTGTATTAGAGCAGATGATAGTCCATTGAGGATCATGGGAGACTGATTAAAAGCTCTGGATGGAATTAATAATATTCATGTTTCTCACAATAAAATGTTAATGTCTGTATCATGACCTTGTGTCTTTGTTTCGTGAGTGTTTTTTTTTTTTTTTCTTTTTAAGATGGAGGCTGCAACTTCGAGCTACTTCTTAACAGAACAGTTTTATTTCAAATTTAACTGAAAAATGTTATAATGCAAGCGATTTACAGACCACTAGATGGCAGCTCTGCCTTTCTGACTGTTAGTGTACTGCAACTGCCTTGAAAATGAGTAAGGGTATTGTGGAAATGGATACCATTACTGAAAGTTAAGCAAATTTGCCACTGAATTCATGCACAGCTGTAAAAGCATGTAAGAATAATAATTGTACAATGCGTAAGGAGCATAACAAGGCATAATGCATGAAAACTAATATTATATTATACACAAAGGTTTCAGGTGTTACCTAGTACTTGATTAGTGTAAAATATCTCCTATATGTCCAATAAGAACTCCTAACCCTTTGAATGTTTATTAAATACTTATTTAAATATATTTGTCTACGTTATTTACAATGTTTAAAGCGATTGTATGTTTTCATCTTTAAATGTAGTAAATCAAATTCTGACGAGCCTCCTCAGACTTGATGCACGTGCATGTTGCCAGATTGACGACATCAACAGGAACGAGAAAACATGACCATGAATGAAATGAAATATGACGTGTTTTCACAATACAGCTGAGTAAACTGGCGGTGGGTAGGTTACACAGACTAAAACAAAGACCCTGAACGCACATTTAGGAGAATAACTGATTGTAGCATTGTTTTTCCAGCTAAACAAGTACGCTAACTTAGCATTAAAGTATCTGTAAACATATTATGGTATTTTTACGACAAAAACGTAAATACAGCAACTTTAAATGGATTCTGTCTCTTTTCCACACTCCCTCTAAAAGCGTCCTACGATAAGGGCGGAACGCTTTACGGCAGCAGCGAATGCAATTACACTGACGTAACTGTAGGGGGCTCGAAAGTCGTAAAAATACACAAAGATACATTCAGTTGCATTAAAAACATTCTGTTCATGTTTCGCTAAAAGAAACGCAAAAACGTTCCCAGATTCCATCTGGGGTAATAAGTCATAAAACAGTGTAGGAAAAAAACATTTCAGTCGTTCAGGTTTTGTTGTATTTCTCATTTAGGATGGAGACCGTAAATACCCTCTCCTGGCAACTACATTCCCAAGACCCCCATGGCACGTCTGTATCATCAGTTCCCTGCGGTTCTCTATAGCTCCACATCCCTGGCGAGCAAGCAATTTACTGCAGTCTAATAAAAGAGGCCTTGTGCAGGGTTCTCATTGAGGTAGGCGCTTTCCCAACATTGTCAACTCAACGAATTACAAAAGAGGAGAAGTTTTAATGAGAGGGTATTAATTAGTGCAGAATTCTCTGAAATAAAAGGGCTTGTTCACAATCAGGATATTTAGTTTAGAAAGTGAATGTTAACCTGCATTGCAGCCTTTGCCACTTGAATTTGCATAATACCTATGCACGATTGCACAATCTTGTTTTCTGCATATGTATGGCAAAATGACAGGGGAATCCAGGGAATGTTATGGTTCAGGATCACTGCCTTCTGGGTACTCAAGTGCTTACAGTGTCTCCATACTGACGACATGCACATGCACCTACACCTACACCTTGAGTTCTGGAACACACAAGAAAGCACGCTTACCCTTTTGTTAAATGGATTATGCGTTATTTTGAGAGAAGGACTATCCTATTTAATTTAAACATCATAAAGCAGCATTTCTCGATCATGCTTGTGGAATTCCAAGCCTATGCATTTTTAGTAGGCTGTTTGTTAAGGCAAGCTTCAGTATTCCTACAGTTCTTATACGTAGTTAGGGATTTTAATAAACCCCTCTCCCTATAAATAATTTTTAGCACATTGATTTTTGCAACACTTTCACCATATGAGTGATACCTCAAAACATGCAGCTATTTGAAAAAAGGTGAGCTAATTATATTGTATTAGATTATGTATTGTATTATATATTTAGTGCAGGGCAATTAAAAAATCCCAAATAAAAGTTCATATTTGCATAATAGATGTAAGTGTACTGTGTATGTTGTTGTATGTGGAGAAAACAACTGCAGCATGTTTTTTTTTGTTATATGATATTAAAAAATAATGTAATATACAATAATATAATAATGGAGATGTAGCATTTTCTTTCGACAAACTAAACACTTGGGTTTGCACAGTTTTTTATATATATATATACATTATTTAAAAAATCTTTACAGAACAAACAAACATAGGCCTACTAAAGCCTGTTTTGATGCTTTTTTGTTTAATGCCATCCTTGAGAGATCTGCTCTTACAGCTTAGAACCGGACCCAGACCAGTTCAGCGATGCTTCAGGCCTTACCACACTTGACTGAACAGCAAAAATGTAAAACATTGCCTTCGGTTACAGTGGATGGAATCGTAAGCTGCGGGGACCACAGAGCACAGGTCTGAGACAGCCAGAAGAGCGTATTTACTTTGCCGCTGTACTGCCCATTCCTCACTAATGCTAGCTATTTTCTTAGAGCCGCTGATTTCAAAATACCTTAAAAATAGAACAGATTCCCTTTCGCTCTCTTTGTTCAACTCTCTCGTCTTGTCACTCATATATGGCCTGACCATAAACGTGTAGATAAATCGGGAACCTTACTGGGGGAAAGGCTCTTTACTAAACATTGCTCCTTATCTGAAACAAACATACACACACGTGTGCTGCACCGTGACGATCAATAAGACAGATAAATGATAACTCGGTGGGTTGAAGCTGACTCATACAGTCTCATTGTGTTCTCTTCTAGCACTCAGAGGTCAGGGTATCACTGATGGGAATCTGCGTGAGACCCAAACATCAATGATTGGTGTGATTGCAGACCACGGGGGAAAGATGGCCATATCCACATAGCCAGGAGTCTTCTGCGTTTTAGTACACCGCATCGACTGATGGCTGATTCTTATCAGCAGCGCTGTGTCCAGATCTCACGAACTTCTCCGTCAGTTTCCAGTTTTCTGGAAGATCCAGTAAGTGGTCTGGACTGTGCTTTTTAAGTTTAAAGGGATACTGTACACAACGGTCAATACTATGCTAGTCTGTCAACCTCGTGCTATTCCCAAATGACTTTGTTTCTGCAGTGGAGCACAAACACAAGTTTTTATATACAATTACGGCGAATGGGGACCGAAGTTTTAAACTCCCGAAAGGACGCAATAGCACTGTACAAGTGTCATAAAATAGTCCATATGACTCAAAGCCACCTTTGTTGTCATCGTTCACTGATGTTTCTACTACTGCAATTGGATTATGGATTCAAGGCTTTGAATTTAATTCAATGATTCAGTTAGGTGCTGGCCTGTTTTTTGCACTAAGCTGTAAAAGTCAAACCACTTTTATGATACCTTGTGGCACTTTTGTGTCCTTTTTGAAATTGGCCTTAGTCTTTGTTCATTGTAATTACATGAAAGCAGAGCCACTAGGACAGTTTTTCTTCATCATATGAGTCTAGAATGACATGCATATGAGTAAATAATAGTACTATCAAGCGATTAATAATGATTAAAAAGGTTGTTCACATAGTATGTGTGTATACTGTGTGTATTTGTTATGTATATAAAAAATATATTACTTTATTAAACATATATAATACAATGTAAAATATACACTGTATGTTTGTGTATTTATACATACATAAATTGTGGATGCGATTAACCACGATTAATTATTTGACAGCACTAGTAAATAACACTACTTTTTAAAAATAATATTAGATATCGTATTTCTTAATTTTTATTCATATAAGGTTTGTATGGTTTCAGACTATTTGTAATGTAGTGCATGAATCATACGGACCGCTTTATGATACTTTTGTGTCCTTTTATGTGGGGAAAAAAACATTATTAGCACAGTTCGATATTTCTTAATATTTCAATTGCACGGTTGTTCAAGCTTATTCTTCACTAGACAATTCTTGTCATAAACATTCCAGTTATTTTCCCTGTGCTTTTTAGGCAAGCAGCAACTTTTTCATGTCAAAAATGCATGGGCTTTTGCTCATTCTGGCTGTACAAAGGCACAGCGGTGACCTTCTCTCACCATAGTAACACAATAACAATTCAAACTCTGTTCTTAGTATTGTGCCTGCAGAGTCTCTTTACACAAACAGCATTCTGGGTCTTCTCTTGGCAGACAGATGAACGGGAGCTGGAATGTAAACAGGAGGCAGATTTGTGAATACGCAGCGTGTCATCTTTATTTAGCACCCTACCGGTGACATGATTATTTTTCCACTTTTCACAGTATAACCCTCCTGATTCAAACTGGACTTCTAGCTGAGTATTATTATTGAATAAAGAGTCATGCAGGCTGAAGGCTCTCTGGGACGTCTAGGGGAATAAATTATGCTACAGCAAATATATATACGGGAGGTGTTTTAGAGTTTCTATATTTAAAAACATAACTGGTACAAAAACATGTTTTTTTTTAACACTTAAATGATCTGCTGTGTAATCATGCCTTTGGTGCATAAAAGAGATTTCGGTTAATAATGGAAACACATAAACATTCATAACGGTAGGGCCTTTTAATCAATTAAATGGATACAGAACTTACTATTCTCAGAGGTTGATATGAATCGTTGGAGTAAATATATGATAACCTAGAAGCCAAAATATTTTATTTGTTTCTTCTACGGGAAGTTGAAATGAGTTGTTTTTTTTGCTGAGGAGTCCAAATAATTTGTGCACGAACGCCAAATGACTCAAATCCTGCCCCTACAAGGAAATCCTCTTAATTCTCCAACTGTTAGATCAGGAAGGATGTACTAGAAGAGGTTTTATCTTTCCTGCAAATGCTACTAAATGATCAGATAAACACAGACCCTGCAGAGATTATTTTATTTTAATTTCATTTCATGTCATTATTTCATTTTATGCTCCCTTTTCCCATGTACCTCGACCCTGTTGAGTTCTGCTTTGGGCTATGTTTAACAATTAATGTTATTTAATAACTAATAGTGGTCTTTGGGCACCTGCATAACAATTCAAGCTGATGTCTTCTGTTTATTAATATTTTTTTGTGTAGCACTGGCTTTGTAAACGTTCCAGTCCTAATTTTCTGTAAAACATAATATCCTTTTATTTAGTGTCTACATAAGTTATTTTTACCTTTAATATGATTCTTTAGCACATACATGATATTTCATCAGGTTTAATGCTCATCATATATATATACAGTATATATATATATATATATACCAAACAAACCCATCTACAGACTATAGGAATTTGACTACGACTTTACAAGAGATAAGTGTTCAGTTTAGACTAAACTAAGAGGGTGATCTGAGTTTATGTGTGAATATTAGACTGATACGATCATATTTTCTGGATATGGTTGATCTCTGCTGCTGCATTTTGAACAAGCCACAGCTTATTTATGGAAACACTGGGGCATCCAGCCAAATGTGCATTACAATAATCAAGTCTTGAGCTTTTCTGCATCTCGAATAGAAAGATATTTTGAAACATATTTATGAGGTAGAAAAACGCTGTTATGAACGAGAGACATTAGAAAAGAGGCCGTCAAATGCTAATGCCATGCTTGCTAATAATATCACCCAGAAAGAACAACAAAGGAGGCGCATCGCATTTTGCCATTGTTACCTCAGGTTTGCACAAACAAGATATCAGAAATCTGACGAGTAGAATCTAAACCAGTTTAGTGCCAGTTCACAAATAGCACCACAATTCATTTACATCTTAAATATAAAACAATACATCGCAGAAGAAGCGCTACAGAGGTTAACCGCATGCGAATGCAACGTCCTTCGTTAACAGTATTCATTGATTCACCGATTTATTCATGCATGTACGCATTCATTGTGGGTCACAGATTTATTTTTGAATTAATATTCAACACTATTAAGAATAAATCATCCATTTATTGCAATTAGGTAGTTACGCTTATCAAACCAGTCCTACATGAGGTTTCAGACCACATTATTTGGATATTCATTGTCATGTAAATTTAAACTATCACATTAGCATACAGACTGCAGGCCATTGTTTTAGTAGATTTTTCTATCACTTTTTTTTCCCCAGACCAACCTCCCGTGCCTGCAGATTTCGCTCTACTGTTTCTGCTGCTGCTGCTGACCTGTAAACTGCAAGCTACATATAACGTAAGTTCATGTGGTTCACCATCATGAATCTGATATGTTTGTTAGACGACATCAAATAGAAAATGCGTCTGTTCTCCATATTGCCAAAAGCATATGTTGTCTGCGTGCAACGGAAAGCACTTGAAGTGGAACAATGCCTGCAGAAGCGCCAGGAGCTCCAGGTGGGTGACGTAGTACTTCCTGATTTGCTGTTCTCATAATAAGTCTTGTCATTGGAAACTTTCTCTCATCTTTCAAAATTGGCCCTTTCAGCCAATATGGCAACTGTGGTATTTTCTCCTGGGATCCTGCTGAGTGACTATACTGGGAAACAGGCTCAATCTCTGTTTGTGTATTTTACCTCACAATAACGACATATAAATGCAAAGTGATTGTTTATAGATATCGTACACGCATCGATAATTAATTGTGAAACGAATGACCAAAGATTCAAATCATTTCACACAATCTTTAATGATCCTAGGGCAATATGGGTAACTTATAAACATTGCATAAGGGACTCTTTTAAGGCGGGATGTTTTGGGATACAGAAGGTTAAATATTCAAAGGTGAATAAGACTGAAAAAGAGAGAAATACTTCAAACCCTGCAGAGAGACATTCAAGGACAACAAATGAATTCTGACAATGCATTCTTCATGTCCTGCAGGAAATCCAGCACTAAATTAAAGTGTCCCTCCCTTCTCCAAGAAGTCTGGTGGCAGCAGATTCATCCAGTCTGAAAAATGTCTTATTTGATCTCGATTCTTAGTATCAGCAATCCTTTGTAGTGGGATTTTATCTAAAATTACTATACACACACACACACACACACACACATAACCATTTAAAAGTTTGGGTTGTGCTACTTTTATTTGATCAAAAACACATGTAAAATCAGTCATTGTGAAATATTACAATTTAAAATAAGTCCAAATAAAACAAATGCAACAGAATGCCATTTGCCTTAACATTTTATTTTTATAACGTACTGAATCACAAGTACATTTCGGTATAAAACACCAGTAACAACTGCAATGATGAACAAATTGAATTGCACAGGAACAGGTGAGAAATGTTGTGAGCAAAGTGGGCAGATGTAACAATGATCACGAGTTCAGTCTCACGACAACCCCATATATTATACTGACTGACAAGTAATTCAACTCCACAACTGATTTCAGTACTCCATCATCACCCGTTATTCTACTTGTATGACAAAATCTTTCCTTCGAATTAAAAGTTACCCTCACGCTCAAAGCAGTCAGTCTAAACAAAATGTCTGGCTGGCAGTGGTAAATAGGATGCAAGGTTATATTTTAGGAAAAGAAATGGTAAAACTACAATAAACACTGAGATGGGACAGAGGATAAAGATCCCACCCACTGCCCCAAATGATCAGAATTTGCATCTAACTGCTTGCTTGTTTTTTAATTCAGCAAAAGCTTAATTGGAGATAAAACTGTGTAGAGCACCAGAATGCGGTCTAAACTTAAGATTCAATATTTCACACATTCCTTTGGATTAAGAGATGAAATTATTTCGAAATAAAGCATTTAAGTGTTTTAAAAAATGTGCATTGCTTGTATGCTGAAGTAGAGCATACATTATATATATATATATATATATATATATATATATATATATATATATATATATATATATATAATATAATTAAAAGGTAGTTAAAGTTTTCAGCTAATAAAGAGTAGTAAAGTGATTAAAGCAGCTTTAAATTTCATGATATTGTAGTGATCAGAAAATGCTATGAAGCGTCCATGCACCTGAATCTATAAAATATTTCTTAAGTTAAACATGACTGGAAAGGTTGATTGAAATATACAGTCTGGTGTGGATTCAAGGTGATGGCAAACTTGTGAATCAGTTCTGTAAAACCAAACCTCGCACAGCAATCATTAAGACATGCTTTATTGTTAAAGCAGGCTCTTTAATTACAGCGACGCAGACCCTGTAAATTCTGCTCAATAAACTGCCTTCAATGAAAAGTAAAGTTGCATAAAATCCATTTGCTGAAAATAAAGGCACCAGCACCCAAACTTCATGAATAGACAGCTAGCATAATGGGAAATCACTTTAATATACCCAGCTTCTCGAAATACATTTCAGTGCAGTCATAAAACCTTCATATACATGCGTTTTTCCTTCAACATTCGTTTTTCTTCATTCAAACAAACCGTGACAATGATGGGACCGCTTTGATTGAAATTAATATACACGAATCATCACACAGAGAAAAAAAAAGAAGAAATAAGATTCGACATTCAACGTTAAATTAATAATTCACCCAAAAATATAAATTTGCTAAAAAATGTACTCACCCACAGACCATCTAAGATTAAGATGAGTATTTTTCTTTATTGAAAGAGATTTAAAGAAATTCAGCATTACATCTCGAATGGCCTGAGGCTGAGTGGAATTTCAGCCAATTTGAATTTTTTGGGTAAACTATTCCTTTAAGTTCCCACCAAGCATCTTCTCAACTTTAAAGAGTGTCTTTAAAAGCTAAACAAAAGATAAATATTCCTTCCTTTCATTCATTCGGCTGTAGTCTCACCAGCACATATACACAGTCACGTCATAAAACACTTCATATCTTACGGTCCAGTTACACAGTATCAGTGGTCCACATTAATTCATCAACTGTTAACGTATCTGCATGAATTTACTTTACTCTCAGTTCTCATTGTAGTGTTATGAATTATGCATCATTGCACTATTGGTATCACAAAGGTAGTGTAACCAAAACATGGTACGGAAGCTCAGATATTAATTAATGCTATATTGCCAATACATACAAAGTCAATTTCATTAACGCATATCAGCCATTTCTTCCCAGCTTTGACTTACAATCAACATCTCAGTACATCTATACATATATGCAGAATGACAGTATATCTCTTTAAATAACAGGAGTGAAAATAGTGGCATTGTTAGCATCGGAATAGCTCAAAATCTCTGTGTGGGATAAAGAACAGGCCTGAGAGAATGTCATGGGAGTCAGGCTGTCTACACAAACAAGAGGACGAGAGTCCAGATTAGTGTTGAGTTATAGCATTCCAGGAAATTTCAGAACCCTTCTGCATACCTTCATGTTGACTGAGCCTCATTACTGGCATTCCTCGAGCCATCATCACCTTGACTATTATCACTATGACACTGCCTACAAAGGTAGGATCCTAGACTTTCTCCATCAGACTGGGAAAGTTGATCTGGAGGTCACATAGTGTCAAAAATAACTTGGAAGGAGCCCATACTGCTGCTGTTAGGTGCATAACGCTTTATAGACTGACCCAAGGTCATGTGCGCTCGCTTATACTGCCACAGAGCACAAGCTAAGAGATGTGGTCAGCTAGCCATGGATGTAGAATTGATATGAAACTATAAAAAAAAACAACAACAACAAAAAAAAAAACAACACATAAGACTTGAAATGGTACTTGCGGAACTGCAAAGACAGCTTTAGAGGTATAACAATAACACTGAAAAATTCTATTCTTAATGAATATTTTTGGCTATTTTCCCAGTAAAATAGTCTAAAAATCCTTCAAACCAAAAACACATTTACATACTCTTTACATACAAAATGTAAAAGTAAAATACATTAAAACTACAATGCTGCAATTAATTGACCAAATGCTTTGAAATATTTAATAAAAAAAAAGAAACTGATATATATATATATTATATATAAAATAAATTTTTAACAGCCATTATTCCATGATCCTTCAGAAATCAGTCTAAAATGCAGATATATGCTGATCCTGAATGCATTTGTGTCAGGATTCTTTGATTTGAAATTCATTAGAACAGCATTTATGTGAATTCAAAATCTTTTGTATCATTATTAGTCATTTTTTATAGTTAAATTGAGTGAAACAATCTTTCAGTGCAGTAGGAAATACAAAATTCACTAATATTTATGCTATAATGAGAATAAGCCTTAATATTCTTTTGCAGTAGTGTTGCTTCAAGCTAATTCATTTGAAGTTCTACTGGAATATTTGACTGGAAAAAAAGCCAAGAAATACTAATTAAAACTCCTTTTTGCAGTGTACTATTGACTTTGGCTTCTGTTAATTGATTCATCATGTTTTGTTTGTTACAGGTCCACAAATACTTTAAAATACAATCTTTTAAATTGATTATGGTGCTACGATTAAAAACAAAAAACAACAGTGATTTTTATCATTTGAATAATTATATCTATGAAATAACTAAGTACAATCAGCGGTACTTAAAGGCAAAATATGAAATGCAGAATGAAAGCAGTTTTTGTCATCGCAGAAGCCTGGAGAATCAATGATCTTGAGGGTCTCAAGCCTGTTATTCGAATGACAGCAGGTCGGGGTGGGATTCTTCGTTCTCCAGGCTGACGGTCCGGTAATCCGCCGTGCCATTCCCCAACAATTCCCCCTCAGTGACGCTGATGCGGCAGCCCCCTTTCCCTGGACACGGGGTGGAAGCCATTCTAGTTTCCGAGCTGGCCAGTTTCTTTGGGTCCAGATTGTCTTTGTGAATGAGATCTGGAACAGAGAGCAGCAGCTGTGACTGATCGACTTCCTCTGAATCTTTCTCATCCGTCACCACAGCTGTGGGCTCGTTTTTTAGTTCTGAACCAGGCGTCTTCTCCATCTGGCTGTCGACACGGTCGCCGGGTCCTGAAGGTTTCTCAGGGCCGGACTCTTCAGGCTGAAGCTCAGCTTTATCTTTGGAGATCTTGTCAGGTGAGGAGACGAAGGAGGATTCTGGGGAGGCTACCACGGGGTCAGAAGATATCATCATGTCCTGGGTGGTCTTCAGGGCCCGTGGGAGACGCTTTTTGCCGGTGGGAGGTGGGGGATCCAGCCGAGGGAAGGAATCCAAGGAGATGTGACTTTGAGAGAGAGAGAGAAAAGAAAAGACACAATGTAATCATACAAGATATAATGACCACAAAAGATCAGAGCAAATATGTGGCCTGAATTTCTTTATTCTCCAAAATAATCCTTCTAAAAAGTAAAGATTAACTCCAACTCCTTCTGATATTTCCCCTCTGTAATACAAAAATCACACTTCATTTGAATAAATCTTATTAAAGATACATTTTAAAGCTCAGACTGGGAGTAAGGGAGAAGGGGCAAAAGTAAACCGTAGAACAGGTTTTCTGTTGAATTCAGAGGATCATTTTTAGACAGGATAAAAAGATGAAAAAACAGCTGGACAACTCATTAGCTTTGCCATATTTCCAAAGGAGGAAAGTTAATGTGAATATTTTTGAACTTTGGATTGTGAAAGTTGTAGTTTACTTAAAATACTTGTGAGACATTATTATGAAAAACAAATGTTTTATGAAAAAAACAAAAAAAACCCAACAACAATAAACTAAAACAAACAAAAAAAAAAGTATAAATGTATTTATTAATTTATTTTACATTCAGCAAAAATGCATTGAACGCAAGCAATTCGGTGACAGACTTACATGGAGTAACATTTTTTTAATTGGACAATAACAAGAACTTTTTATTGACCAGATTGACTTCTTAAGGATCATGTGGCATTGAAGACTGATATAATGACTGTAAAATTTACTTACCATTAAAAGGAATAAAGATAGTAGGAAAAGAAGTATTAAAAGTATAAGAAGTTATTTTGACTATATTTTGGTGAGAAAGAGAGTTTTCGTTCAAAATCCCAAGCTACTGAACTACAGAACTGTAAAACATATACATTAATATAACACTGAAAAAAGGTCAGTGGACAATAATAGCAGATGCAATGATGTCATTGTCCTCTCCAGTCACATGAGATGCTCACCGTCATCGAGTGACATTCCTCTAGTGAACTTTCTATAAATATCCCAGGACCACGACACAATTCCCTCAATAATGGCACATATCTGGGCAATAATAGCCTTACTAGAAATGATAAGAAGTTGGTTTCTGGTAAATGCATCATTTCATGTATCATTTTATGACAGTGGACTTTGCGCTTTTTCTGCTGAAGATAAAAATGCTGCTGAAAGCCATAAAGTCTAATAACATATCTCATCAGGCCCCTGAATTTTAAGAGTTCTTGCACAAATTGTGAAGTCCACTACTTAACATTTGTCTTTGTAGCACTAACTCAAAGCAGAAATGTCTGTCAATCACCGTCTTAACAAGCTTTATAATTTTAAACTTACTATAAATGCATTATTCCAATAAAATTTATGAGCAGGTACAATAAAAAAAGCTGTAAGGAACGTGTATACTAAATGTTACACAACAAGAAAGAATCCAGCCAATTAAGCCAAAGCCTCGACACAAGCCAAAGTTTGCCTGATGCAACACATGCACATGGACTCGCACAAACAGACACATGTACATTCGCTTGAAGGCTGCTGATAATGATGGCAGATGCCCCCCCCCCCTCCTCAAAGAGATGTCAGTCAAATCTCTGCTAGAAAGAACGGAGTTCACATAACAACAGAACGCATTTGTCCTGTTTTCACATTCAATGCTGAAAGAGATGAGAAATAGAGAAATGGTACAGGCCATCTACAACGATAAAATATCGTCTAGAAGGGCTGAATGAACTAATCAACAAGCATTGGGATGTATCTCGGATTAATTACATTTTTGTTTTTAAAATAAAGCCTCTAATGCTCAGCAAGTCAGCATTTGTTTGATCAAAAATACAATAAAAACGGTAATAATGTAAAACATTACAATTTTCTATACTATTCTACAAAAGATTATAACTAAGAAATAACATTATTTCAAATCTAAACCAAAATATTGAATTATAAAATTTATATTTATATTAAAATAATAATTTTATAATTTTTTCTGTGATGGCAAAACTGAATTTTAAGCAGCACACAATCCTTCAGATCTAATATGCTGATTTGGTGCTCAAGAAACATTTATTATTATTATCAATACTGAAAACTGTGCTGCTTAACAGTTTTGTGGAAACAGTGATACTTAAGGTATTCTTTGATCAATAATTTGAAATAGAAATCTTGTAAGGACACATAACGCAACATCAATTGATCAATTTATGCATGCTTGCTGAATAAAAGTATTAATTTCTTTAACCAAAAAACACTCCACACTTCCCGAAAGATCATTTAAGGAGCCATTACAGAAATAATAATATTTGATATATTTTTTTAATAGGATGAAATGCATTCATTCAGCATTTGTGAGTGAAGGCGTACTGGAACCAGATCAAAAAATCTCCCCACGTTTAGAGGAATATTGTGTTGACTTCCTTGTTTATTTGACATTTATTAGACGGGACAGTGAAGAGGGGGTATCGAATTGGGACATGACGCAGTCCAGCCCTGAATCTGTCTCTGTAGAGGCACTATGGGCCTTAAATGTCAAGAGCAAGTACCATGGCTGACAACTTCCTAGCAATTTTATTCCAAGCGTGAAGTCAATTGAATATAATGACCGTATTGAGGTCATTGGTTTTTTGCAGCAGCGAGGGTGAAATCTTTACCTGTTTCTTGCTGTAGTGTGGCCCATCTCAGCCAGGCTGGACCACACTGGCTCCACGTTCTTGTTCACCTCTGTGACTCCGATGTCTCCGAGGCTGCTGGGATCTTTTCGTCGAAGCAGGTCGTTTACCTTGGCTCCCATGGCTTTGCCCAAGTTGAAAGCGTTCTGAAAGCGTTGGCTGCCTCCCGTCTTTGATCCCGCAGATGTGTCTGTGGAGGTGCTGCTGCCCGCCTGTCGAAAGCTCAGCTTCGGCTGTTCTGCAGCGTTGCAGTTCTCAAACATGCTTTGGTCCACTAAGGAACAAAAAAATAAAAGGTTTTCAGACAAAGGGAGGCACTGGGGAACCTTTAATGAAAACATTCATGCCACATTAACATTTAAAGGTGAGCTGAGATTAAAGGCATGACTGTTTAAAATGGAAGAGTTTTCAATTTGTTCAACATAAACTCAATATTGTTGTTTTCTAAGATCTTTAAGAATAAATGTAGGGATGCATTATCATGTTTTGGCTGATAACTGAGAGCTCTTTTACATAAATTGGTAACACTTTACAACAAAGGTACCATTTGTGAACATTAGTTAAACTAACAGTAAAAAATAATTCTAAAGCATTCACTAGGCTTAGTTAATGCTGATTCTGACATTTATTAGTTACTAAAATGAAAAGTATTTATTAATAGACCTAATTGTGAATGTGAACAAATACTTATTGCTCATTTTAGTTAATGTTAGTTAATTAGATACAGTAAACAAATTGAACCTCATTGTAAAGTGTAAACAATAAATTCATAATAATATCATAATCATTATAAATAATACAAATGGGTTTAAGGATCGCAACCTTCTAAACTGGATTCTCATGTTGATAAATATATCTCAAATCATAGTCAAAATTTTATGCATCAAAGGTTGAACAATGGACAAGTTCATGCAGAAAGAAAAAACACACAGGGACATCAACATTGGCAGAAAATAGCCATTCAAATAAAATAATAATTAAAAAAAAACAGCATTTGGCAGGTCAGGAGAAGTCGTTTCTTACCTCAGAACCATTATTTCATGGTTGGCATTTGAGTAACAAAGAGAGCATAATTTATTGTTTGCAGCTGACAAAACAGTATATTAATGCTCATACATGCAACTCGAATAGTATTTATAGGCCAATGGACATCACAATGTTAAAAAAAAAAAACAAAACACAAAGTTTTTACCTTTTAAAAGAGTGACTGAAGAGAGGGAGACTGACAAAGATGGAAAGATTTGCAATTTGCCAACAAAAGCAACCCTGACACGGTGCTCTATTTCAACTTCAGCTTCAATTTAGGCCATTCAAAACTGTTTACAATAAAAGCTGTATATTACTCTGGCTCTAATCAAATGTGATTTTACGAAACTCTTGAAGGCATTTGATGTGGCATAGTTATTTCCAGCTTGTTAAACTCAAATAGTTTCAACACTTACTCACGGAAGAGTAAGAATTCTCATTAGCTTGTGACAGTCTCTCAGTGACGACAAACACGGGCCACATACGAGACTAGAGAGGATTTTCCACACAAATATTTGACAAAGCGAAGTTATTTTGATGCCGACAATGTCTTGGCTCTGCAGGCAAAGACAAACAGATGAATGAGGGGAAATTTATGTGCCAAAAACAGCATGTCGTTGTCATGGCAATCAGGGAAAAAAAAAAAATGACAACAAAAAACCCACAACTTACCATTTGCGACGGGTTTGCTTTTCTTTTCTAGACACGCGCCGCTGAGTAACGAGACCAGCTTAAATCATTCACAGAATTGATCTTCAATGTGCGTCATAACACTGAATTAATTTTGCTATGAAGCTTAAACTAGCACAGCATGCTGCTATAATGAGTACTAGAGAGAAATGAGAAGGAGAAAAGATGGTACTCGTCTGTGATTTCAGGTGATTGTATCATTGCACATATTTATCTGTGCTAATAACTGAAATAATTGATGCCCAAGCTGCTAAACACTTCACTGGCTGATGATACAATACACAGAGCGGTTCTACTATGTTTGAGTAGTACCGGCCTCAGACGGGCCACCCACGGCCCACCTACATTTCTCTCACTGACCGTCTGATGCATATCACACACAAGCAAAAACATTTGTGTGCATGTACAAAACTACCAAATAATGCTACACATTTGCTGCAATCATTGCTGTTAACAGAATACATGCCATCAACTAACTGCACGATTTTTATTGTACATTTCTGACGTATGGACATGACCTTGCTTCTCCTAAATATAACTTTTATTTTTAATTGTATTGTGTGAAACGCTATACAAATAAACTTGTATGTGTGAAACACCACGACTCCATAGGGACAAATTCTTTAGAAATTCTGACAGACCTTCAGTCCAACTAGTAAAACAACTTAACTGGGCTTCATTCCAACCTAGTCTAATAGTTACTCAAAATTCACTGGCCAATGGTGTAACTGTAAAGTATAAAGTATTTTTCATCAGCCTATTATTCTAGTATTATCATCTATTTTTTTCTGTTCCAAAAACTAACTAAAATCAAAGCATGGGTTGGTTGAGTTATATGTTATTCAGCCTTCGGTAGCTTTCACTCAAGAACACATAAAAAATGCTTCATCACTTGCATAGTTTTGTGAGACTAGATTTTGAGTGAGAATGAGAGAGAAGGATGTATAGCAAATCATCAGATTCCAATTTTGAGTGTGATGCAGTGATCATTGATTCTTCTCCACAGGGCTGGACATTATCGTGTGGCTCGAGGCTGCAGTTTAAAATACCTCACTGAGACTCCGCCACAGTAGCAAATGCTAGGAGGGCATCTGACACGCTGCTATTCTGGGCTGGTTTATGAGCTCCTGATGTGTCCCAGCAGGAAACCTCTGGACCAAACACTGTCCAGCACACACACACACACACACACACACACACACAGAGACATGCACGCACGCACGCGCCACATGGGTTGACGCTCTTTTCTGAGAATTAATTTCCATGACATTTCCAGCTGTTTGAGTTTAGTGCATGAAGACATTAAAAAATCTTCTACAGCCTACACTTTTTTTTTTTACAGCCACAATTTTTTACTGATTAAATATTTTAGTGTTCAGTATCTGTCACATTTTAGAAATTCCAATTATTCAAGAAATTATAACCGCATGCACCTACAATTATTATAACAAACTTATTATATAAGCTATAATATTTGATATATATATATATATATATATATATATATATATATATATATATATATATATATATATATATATATATATATATATGAAAACTATATTTGAAAAAATATTAAAAGATATACATGGATTAAAAATGCTATTTGACAGTGACGTTTTATAGGAAATACAACATCTAAATTATACCTTTTAAATATATAAAATATAAAAATATATTTTATTATTACAATTTCAAAATTCTACAATTATGCTGGACATTATTATAATAAAATGATTCATAGTTTTACAAAGTCTTAGAAAAGACATTCCATTTCAGAAAGAAAATACATATCTATCTTTTGATGTAGAAATAATTGTAAATGTATATATATATATGAAGACATATTTCTAGGTTTTCCATTAACTGATGATAAAATCCTGTTATGCTTTTAAGATTTGTCCACTTTAGACATTCTACTAACTACAAGCAACTATGCAAATACAACTAATTCTCATTCATTAGCAAATACATGTACAAACTCCGAGTTAATAACTGTAAGGTTATGTTTAGGGTTAGCAGAATAAGTTGACATATACTTGCAAGGAAGTTAAAAAGTCTTAGAAGATATTAAGCAGACGGTCTACTAATACTCTAATGACTGCTAGTTAGAATGTCTGAAGTAGACTAATCGAAATAAAGACTTGCGTTCTCTTATGACTCGCTACATTTTGGTGTGATTATATTTCGATGCACTACATCATTTAACACAAAAGCCTACCATCTCTACACGGACAAATCGAAGAATAACAATGAATAAATAAAGCAATTTAACCCATTATCTCCAAGCTGGCTGACCTCAATGTTCAGGTCAGCAGAAGATGGGTCAACCATCAATATTTCATTTGAACCCCCTTTCTAGCATGAATATTTAATCAAGGGCAGGGGGATGGGAAAAAGAGTTAGCCCTGGATAACACATGATGAGAGGGTCAAGGTGGATGAACTCGAGAATGCACTTGCACCAACTGACTCCCTGTTATAAACTCAATCATTAACACAAATGAGGTGGAGCACCGTAGTGGCACAGCAACCCAGAATAATAGCATCAATCTAAGGACTCTTAAATGAAAAGGGCAAAAAACCTTACAAGTAAACTGCACTGTTAGGGCTATCCATTAGCTTTATCTCTATTGAACAGCACTGCTGGCTGACTAGTCTCCTTGGGTACTGTAGATATACTGAAGCACATAAAAGGATTGAAAGGAAATAAATGAATAAATATCCCCTAAAGATCAACAAAAACACCACCACCCAAGATGGCATGGAAACTTTTCTGGTCAATATCTATTTGTATGTTAAGCGGCATGCTGAAACCTACAACAGCACTTTAAAATGCATTGGCAAAAAAATTGATTTTTGAAATATGATAAATAAAAAAAAAAAAAAAAAAAAAAATGTCAGAACAGTCTTACAATTAAGGTGAGACCAAACAGCAGCACTGAACACATCAAAAATAGATGTGGAGCTGTTATTATGGCAATGTTCTGCCACTGAAATGTAAAAATAACAGTGAACGTAACGGGGGGACAATACCCCCGTTTTCATTCGCCTTCAAATCTTCAGATCAATAATTAATCAAAGGTTCCGACACGTCATGTCAAGCAGCAACATGCATGCAGTGCAACAATCTGCAAGTTTAGCACTGATGAAATAAAGGGATATGGAGCAAGTACACTGTGATGCCAGATAATGACAGCTTTTATACTTGATCGACGATCACGTGTCTTTGAAGAAATCATTAAAGTCTGATTGGACTAACAGCGCGTAACGGCACATATTATGAAATATAGTCAATTAATTAAATTTTTTTAAAGGCAGTTTTTAATTTCATGGTGTGTCACCCTTGTGGGGCATAAATGAGTTCAAATCAATTCAATTGTATTGGAGTTCATTTTTTAACATGAAGGATTTTTCTTCCAGCCAAGTGCAGAGACCATGCCCTGGACCTCCTTGGGCATCCGTGTAGGTCATAATTTTGTAATTCTAAAAGGAAATGGAGTAAATATGGTGGCCCAGTAGTGCACAACACAACACACAAGACTAAGTTTGTTGTTTTGTGGTCATTTCGCTTTGTTAAAATTTGTTATTGTGTTGCAGCTTGTTTCTGTTGTGTTGCGCAAATTTCATTGTCTAATTTCATTGCCATGTTTTGGTTTTGTTGTGACTTACTTCCATTGTGTTGCATAAAGTTGCCAACTGTATTAAACAGGACGTGCGGTATTTTGTGCTTAATTTATAACTCCCTTGTCCCGTTTCCTGACTACTAACCACTGACTGATACAGCAGCAGTAATGCTGAATGCTGATCACTTGAGAAAGGTACCACCCTCACACACACACACACACACACACACACACACACACACACGGCTTATTTCCATTGTGTTGTGGAGATTTGTTCACTACTAGGCCATGGTTAAAAAAAAAAAAAAAAAAAAAAAAAAAAAAAAAAAGGTTTATGGTCTCTGCAATTGTTGGAGCTGAACACTTTGAGTCAAAGTACCTTGGCAACTTCAGAAGAATGAATGTTCTCAAAAGCCTCCAGAGCGAGCAGGTGGGCCCGGGCATGAGCCTCTAATTCAGAGGCACCCGAGTTTCCAACAGCTTCTCTCAGAAGCAGCAGCTGTACTAAAATGAGATGTGATATTGTTATGCAATTTCAATTACGCCGCAGGGAGAAGGATCAATCCGACAGCAGCTCGTTTCCCTGAGCGAGTAAAGATGAGACGGGGACGCTCCAGAACATCCTCTAAATTACACAGCGATTCAGATGGCGTTCTCTGCACTTGCTCGTTTTGTGAGCGCTACACGTTTTAGTGGTTATTTCTATTTTTTGAAGCAGCTGTGTGTGCATATGGTGTCTGAAGTGGTTCAATTCGCATGCCGGCAATTCTTGGAATCGCAGAACGACTGAACCACAGTTTAACTAGGAAAGTCAATCAGATGTATTCATGATGGATGGATGCGTGTGTAACTCAACCAGTGTGCACTTGCTACTAAAGTAAAGGCAGTTCATATAGGCAATTTGAAAAACTAGCTCATAAAACTCCTTGACCTGCTAATTCAACTCGATGCGCGTCACCAAATATTCACCGAGAATGACACTGAATGAACACAGTCACGCTGTGTCACCGCAAAGCTCTTAAAAATGACACAACTCATTTAAAATGGCTTTGAAATGAGTCATATACTTCGAAAACAGCCTTTGGTGTCATGAATAATAAACCATGAATTGTCCCTTTGTAGGTTACTGCAGGTTTTCAGTGGAATAATTATTGAATTTTTATTTTTTTCAAAAACTAACAGTGGCCAGTATTCAAGGACAAGATCAATGATGATGATTTTTTAATAATTAGCCGTGCTTCCTCAGGCATAAATATCATATAAAAGCAACTCTCTGCTAAATTGAGTGTTTTGATTGGATTCCATGCCATTGCTGCGCAGTTGCTAGGGCGGTTCTATGCTAATTGCTTTTTTCAATTAAAAGAGCCCACTTTTATTGCTCCAAAAATTATTTTACACAACAGCAGCAGTGATGCATGTGCCTTAGCAAACACCACTAATACAAATATACCGTGTCCTTGAAGGAGGAGAAATAAATGAAAATACAGTTTTGTTTTGTTTTTGGTTTTTTTGTTCAGACGATGACACGTTTTCCTGTGGAGGATTTAGACCACAGCTCACAGCTCACAGCTGGGTCTTGGCCTCCAGACCTGCTGTGAACCAACACGACTGATCATGAGCCCTCATTACAGACACAGTGAAGAATCTGTGGGAAGAGCGTTACAAGACTGAAGGAGATTTAAAGACGGTAAATTCTGTTTTCTTGGTGGAAAGAAAAGAAAAAAAGATATCAGTGCATAAATTAATGAAAATACAGACGTTTAAGACTAAACCAACAACAGAAAGCGCTTTCGATGTCCTTAATGTGTGGGACGAACCGCTTACCACTCTATTATTACCAGTCTAATTGTGTGCACTTGTCTGCCTCTAAATGACACTGGGCACACAGAGAGAAACAGAGAGAGCGAGAGGGAAAAACTGCAAAATATAAACAGAGAAGTTAAAGAGTCAGCAGTTTATCAGAGAGATACAGGTAAGACACCGAAATATCACTTTTTAGAAGCACAGAAAAACTAAACGCAGAAAAGCTAAATGTGTACAAAAGTTAATATGTGAAGCAGTCAGACACGACAAGCTTTTCTGAATATGAAAATAATGAATAAAGGATGTGGGTTGTGAAAACTCTGACACTCTAATTGGGGTTCCTGTTGGTAAAGATCTGACCGGTTTAGACGCCTCGTTACCCTTAGGGTATAATTAGCTTAGCGTCCTCAGTCCACAGTCATTCAATTAAGAGTCTGTTCTGTCGTGCATGCTAAAACAGATGTAGCTGGGTAATTGTCTTCATTCTGAGCATTTCTGAGATGAAAGGTGATCTAACTGGCTGAGCAAATCAGAGCAAACATGTCCAATACCGCCCAGAAGCAAACCCGCAACTGTACAACTGATGTCATAGATACAATTTCACAGGTTGATATATAAAATTTGTTCTACGTTTCACATGTATCTCTTGCAGTTAAAAAACAATTACTTGTTTGAGAATAACCAGCACTCGCTTGTAGACTCTAAAAGAGCGTTAACACATACAGCGGTTTCTGACGTCAAAGCCAATAGCGGGAGTTAATAAAAAGTGGGAGCGTCCAGGGATGTATTATTATATTATGCAAATGAGTTATGTGGCAGCTACCAATAGGAGGGAAGATGTTGGTGAACAAATAATCTTCCTACTGTGATTTAACTTTTCTACGTTTATCTTTTTTTTTTTTTTTTTTTTTTTTAAATCAGTTGCTGTCGACATGCAAGAATGTAAAATATTATAACTTTACAATAATGTTCAATTAGTTCAAAACAATTAAAAAATAAACTATTTAAATATATATAGTAAACATACTAATATAATTTATAATTACATTTCAATGTTAAACTATTTAAATACAACAAAACATTACTATATTTGTAAATAATTGTTATTTTTATTCAATATTCATAATTTATGTGTTTAATTATATACAGTATAAACAAAATATCTAATGGTATATAAGATATACTGTACTTATAGTGTATATACCACTACACTATAAGTTTAATCTATCCATCCAGCCATACATACGATTTGTATGATTTATTTTTACTAAATAATTTGAAAATGAAATGAAAATAATTCTGTCAATTCATGACACTTAATTAATGTTAACAAACTGAACTTGTAAAGTGTTACTAGAAAAGTAATCCAATACTTTTGGCAATATAGTGTGTGTGTGTGTGTGTGTGTGTGTGTGTGTGGAGTGCTTGGAAGTAGGGATGGTCATTATGACCAAGAATATATCCACTTGGCGACCTCCATTGCTGAGTGTGTGAACGTTCAAGTAGAGATACAAGATTCTGGCATCTGATGAGTGTCCCTAAACTTTAAAATGAAGACAAGAGCATTTACTATGCCTTGGGACTCTTTGATTTTCAATATATGACATAAAATGTGACAAACGATACGGCCATCGTTAATGTCACCTTGGTCTCCCGGTCTCTCCATCTGTAGTACAAACAGCAGTAGATGTTTTGACAATATTGACATTGATTGACTTGAACCTTCTAAGCAAAGCATCAAGCAGTGCGCAAAAATCACATTAAACAGCAATTTCGTCCTCCAAGCAGTCAGAGGGGCCATGTTTGTTGAGCACATTGAGCAGACGAAGAGTGCTCTCGTCTTGCTGTCCCCAGCTTTCATCACTCTCATCTGTGTTGGACTCGTACTCTGATGCGATACCTGACTCACGGAATTTTAGCAGCTCGAGGCTACCCAGAAGCTCGTCCCGTGATGAAGGCGAGATGCCTTGGGATGGCGTGTCAGGACTTTCCTCCTGTTGGGGTGGTCCCGGAAGAAAGCGGAAACACTCAAACTTGATCAAGCACTGGTCCCTACCTATAGGACTGCCCAGAGGCAGGGATAGCTGTGTCCCATCATTGAGTGGAGGAAGAATGGCGTCCTCTGGTCTGGGGGTGGTGGGGTCACATAGGACTGGGGGCACATTGGCACGGAAGGTGATTTCCAGGAGACTGTCTTGGGATCCCACTATTAAGAGGAAAGAAGAGATTGGGGCTTTTTTAGACTTAATTTTAAGAGCATCTTAAAGTAAAGGACTCTAAATAACTCATAGTTACTCACTATTCTCGTAGTGTCGCAAAACTGAAGTTGTCAAATGTAATTACTAATGTGTGTTTATTAATGTTACAATTCTCAATCTGGGATCATTTCAGTGGTATTGATGTATATGGAGGGTCAGATTTTTGTCAAAAATATCTTAATTTGTGTTCCGAAGGTGAAACAAGGTTTTAGGGGTTTGGAATGACATGAGGATGAGTAATTAATTTCCATTTTAGGGTGAACTAACCCTTTAAATTATCTTTGAGTTTTTTTTTTTTCAAATTTAGTTTGCAATTAATTAGATTTAATCATAGTACCCTTTAAAATGATATAAAATATATATATATATATATATATATATATATATATATATATATATATATATATATATATATATATATATATATATATATATGTATGTATGTATGTATGTATATATTTTTTGTATATTTATTATTCTTTTTATTAGATGCATTCTCAGTTTTAAAACTTTTTAGATTCACATATATTTTCGAACTACTGTTCCAAAGTACCTTAGCACTATACTGTTTCAAAGTAACCCTTGGGTTCAGTCTTTCCACTCTTTCTTCTCTGTGGATGTCATCTGCCTTCCTTCATATTATATAACTCTTCATAATGTCAGTTCTGCTCCACTTTTTTTTCCCTTTTCTTCTGCTCCAGTGGGTTAATAACAGTGCTCCTACCCCTGCAAAACATCCTCACTTGCCCTCTCTGAATAGATCTGATGTGTTTCAGCAGCTTTCTTTCACTCAGACCCTCCCATCTGTTCCACCTCCCTCCTCATCACATACAATATCTCTCTGCCTTATAACCTCTTTCCCATCATGGCACTCCACAGGGGTTAATTTTGTGCTTATTTTAAAGCACACTTTCATAGACCAGCAGCACCTGGAGATGTGGCGTCTTTACATTAGCCTGCATGATAAAGAGCTCTCATCCTTGACTGTCCCAACTGTCACACTTAAGTCACCTTGTAAAAAATGGCTGTAAATGACTGTCAAATCTCTTCTCATATCCGCTTTAATAATGACACCACATTGTACTCTGACGTGAAGGTTAGAATGCTGTACCAGCATAATTTCCTGGAGGTTGTCACAGCTAGGCCTCTTTAAATTTAAATTGTTATTATTATTATTATAATAATATGAAAAATACATTTATTAAAGGTTATTTTATAAACAATGTATTTATAATAATAATAATAATAATAATAATAATAAAGTTAAAATTAGGGCTGAGTATCTTACCATGTTGACTTGTTGGAATTAAGTAAATTAATTAATATTCATGAGATGAATTTAGAAACTATACATATATAATTAAATCAGTTAAATCAGGTATGAAATCTGTTATTTTTGGCCACAAGACTATGAAGGTTTGACATAAAACAAAATATAATGAAATTATAAATGTATTTAAATATTTACTCTATAACATAAAAAAATCTTTTTATACAATTTTTTTTTTTTTTTTTTTAATTTCAACTTTTGTTTTGTTCAGGTTTAACTATTGTACTGTACAGCCTGAGGATGAGAGTAAATAAAAATTATTTGTGAATTATGGCATCTTAATTCTTAATTCAAATTCTAAATAAATATTTGCAAAAAAAAGTATATTCAATCTTAACGCACTTATTTTTTTTAACAACAAATAATGCATTAAAGATGTTTTAATAAATGCAGAAGGTCAAAAGATAAAGAATGAAAAAAGATGCTTTAGTGAAACAGAGACCTCCTGTGCTTGCGCTTCTTCCATTATGAGGGGTGTTAAACAGGGCACATTTAAAAACTGCTACAAAAACAATGGAGGTTTTTAAAGTTACTCCCTAGCACTGCTGAACACAGGAAATGATACTCACTAGAGCCATTCCCAGCCAGCTTGAACTCCAGCTCCTGAACCTGTTTGACCAGGAGAGAAATATGCTGTAGTAGGTCCTTATTCTGCAGCAGCAGCTGGTGAACTCGAGCCTGGGCCTCGATCCTCGCCGCAGCTTCCGCAGAGAGCTGATCCTTCAGCAGATGAACCTGAAGTACACACCAAAGTATGCATGTTTAACTACAGCAGAGTGGTCTACCAGCCAACCAACACAGAGACCTCCAGCAGATAATATGCTGTATTATCCTAGAGTCTGCTGTAACTGAAAAGCATTATGTAAGTTTAAAGTGATACTTTTTAAAAAATAAAAGAAGAAAAAGTTTTAGGTTTTCATTTGATTAAACATTATTTCATAATTAATACCCGAATTTGCCTTTGTTCAGCTTTGGAAGAATATATGTCTGAACACACTGGGATCCTGTCTGGGATTCAAGAGTTCAAGGAAATAAAAAGAATCTTTTTAGAGTTCTTCTAAGAATTTCAAAGTACTACTACTTTAATTTATTAATATATTTAAGGTAAAACATCTTTTTTAAAAAATCATCTATAGTCACCACATTAAGCAAATTGGTATGCAGTTCTATTTAATATATTTTGAATACATTTATATTGAATATGAAAAATATATGGCAAATTTTTATAAAGTGTTACTATGAAGGTCATCTCATTTACTGTGTAGGTAGCAGCATTCATGCCAAATTAAAGAGCACTTTCATCCGAAAAGCTTCTTTAATGTCAAATCATGACATATCTTTTAAAAAGATGTGTTCCTGATATCAGCTGTATTTTAAGAAGAATAATGATACGAGCAACAGTGGCAAGACAAAGGCCTGTTATAATTGTTAAAAAATTACATTAAAAAAACAACTAATATTATTATCATTATTCAATACTTTTATATTTACATATAAAATAATAATAATTAAATCAGAGCAATATTTTTCAGCAAAAAAATTATATAAACACAAAATAAGCCACTCAATATTACAGATAAATATTATCACTGAGAGCTTAAGAGCATTTAATTTACACAGTCAAGTAATAATTAACTTAATCCTAGAAAAGGAAAACCTCTATTTCCATTAGTACCAAAAAAACTCCACACGTTGTGTTATGAATTACTGCTTGGTTTGTCCGGCTAATGACAAATGGCCAGCTATAAAGATTTTCCAAAGCGATTATGATGCACTTGAGTGTCCTTCATAAGTCCGACGATTCTACCCAGCGATAGACGGGCAAATCCATTTCCGCCAGTAGCTTATCCTGAGCACTGTCTAAGTGTCTGTTTGCTCCTAAAGCCACCGCGGCTGCCCTCCAAGGGGTCCGGGGTGATTTATGACCCAGCTTAAACAGCGTGCCTGCTCGCGCTGCCTGCCCTTAAGAACAATACATTCTCCAGACAAAGCCAATGAGCCATCAAGATCAGGCCAGCAGGGAGTAGCGCAAAAGATTGAGGGGAAAAAATTACCATACTGTAAATGTGGACGGAAAGCTTAGTTCAGGTTGAGCCGTCTGCCATCAGTTTTGAAGTGTAGTGCTTGTATGTATGTGTGCGTGTATGTTTTCTGACAAAGAGTGATCGTCTTTGGGGAAAGAGCTGCCTACCATGACAAAAGATGTTGTTTTCAAAAGGATATAGGATGTAAAGGTATACAAGCCTCATATTTCATGCTGTCATGGTTTTATATCTCAATCTGAATGGGGTACATTCATCAGCAAGGCAAGTCAGGGTAAATATTGGAGTCCAAATGCTTTGATGATGATCATTTTCCTCGATGACACACAGAAGCACTATTTCTTTTTCCTTGTCATTAAAAAAAGTAAACAAAAGCAGGAATGAAGAACTGTTTAACGTCAATGCGCTGCCACTGCAATCAGTTATTCTTCAGTTAATTATCACATCTACTAATTAAGCAATTAAAAGTTCTCTGTTCAATTATGGCTTGAAAATGAAAAGAGAACAGTAATATCTTTGACTGTGTGGCGGAAAATATTAACAATATTTTCTGGCAGCAATATTAGCGTATAGTGCGAGATATATTAGTTATACTGCTGTGGTTAAAAAACAACAAAAAAAAAGCAGGAGTTTACAAGGCAAGTGGAGCAGAGTCTGATTCAACATCAAGGGCATGAATTTCGAAAACTTAATGAGGTCTGAAGCCTCTAAGGTGAAGTCCAAGTAGGCATGTGTAGGTATCAACTATTTTTTTTTTCCTGATTACTCTTCATACTCTTATCATGTTATGGTGGTATCATGGTGTAATACTACATTTCAAATGTTTTTTTGATAAGTTGTAGTTACTTTTTGAATCCCAAATTAGTCTTTGAAAACAAAAAAGTACCATAAAGGCTCAGAAAATGAGTGAGGTTAAAGTCCATGTGACATCAATGGTTCAAACGCAACATTATGAAGCTATGAGAATACTTTTTGTGTACAAAGAAAAAACTGTGGTAGACTTAAATGTGTCAGTTGTGTTGACGCCGGGTCAGAAAGCTCTCGGATTTCATCAATACTATATAAATGTGTGTCGCGAAGGAGAATGGAGGTTTTATGACGATTGTAATTAATGACAAAATTTTTCTTTTTGGGTGAACTATCCTTTTAAAAACAAAACAAAACCATGTTTAGTCTGCATGCACTAATCTTATGTAAAAACACCTCTAAATGTTTTCTAAACCCTTTACCATGCTTTCTCAAGAGAACTGATTTAATGGCACTTGGATGTCATCAAATGATTCACTTTCACTAACATAACCTAGAGAGCTCTAAAAAAGGTAATTTGTGTGATTCATGTTCCAACAATCTATTTAATCACACATATTTAAGATGGAGACTTTCATGACCACAGTCATTTCAAAGCACAAATGTAATCTTTTTTCTTCCACTGCACTGTAGTCATTACAAGGTTTTAATAGGGCTGTTTATTCCATTGTTGCTGCC
Organism: Puntigrus tetrazona; assembly: GCF_018831695.1. NCBI lineage: Eukaryota > Metazoa > Chordata > Actinopteri > Cypriniformes > Cyprinidae > Puntigrus > Puntigrus tetrazona. Next base: position 16,695,971 of record NC_056704.1, read on the forward strand.
CTCAAATGGCACAAAGAAATTACGTCAAATATTTCAGTGTTGATTTTCCTTTAAAAACCCCACTGAAAGCTGCAAGAGGGCATGAAAGAAAATAAGTGGAAAACAAGCCGTGCTGAAATACGAAGCACTCAGAGAGGCTATTTTCTATAAACCCTCTGTATATATATCTCTTAACTAAACAGCAACCATAAGGCTTTCATTTAAGAGAAACCATCTGACTCGTGCAGTACTAGAAATTATGCTCTCAGAAAAAAATAAACAAACATGTAAAACAGATTTTTGGGAGATTTGACATGGGCATCGTTTTCAGGACATGGCAGAAGCTAAATGCGTTATCTTTAATGAACCGTCTACATGAGAATCTTCCAGCAAACCAAAAGACACACAAAACACACAAAAACCTTCCTCCACAAATAACCCACTCCAACACTAATTCAGACTTCAGAAAAGCAAATATCGTTTCATCTGCCGATCATTTTCCCTAAGGATGAGAGCCACTGCAAAACAAATGGAGAAATAAATTAATAAGCGACGATTGACTCGCGTGTGCGGCTTTGATAGCGCGCTTCAAAGCGTCTCCTCTTCTTCGTTGACTGAAGACATCGCAGCAGCCAGAGCAAAGCCACAGCTTGTTTCTCTTTGAGCGTGTTGTGTTGCAAATCTGGGTATGTTTTCAACTGGCTGGCTTCGCTTATCAGAGTTATGACAGGATGGACATCCCTGACTATCCTCAACACACCTCAAAGCGACACGCAGGCACAAAGATGTGGGTCAGAGGAGCGTGGAACAAAATTCCGCCCCCTGTAACACCATTCTCAGACCTGTGAAGAGTGCCAAGTGTCTTTCTCTCTCTCAACACACATACAAAAAGCACTTTCTTAAGAGAGAGAGAGAGTACCCTCTGGCTGAGCATAATGCTTCTGAAAAACAACGTCTTTCTCCTCTTGCCAAACACTTGGTGTAGAACTGTGGCTAAACAAGCAAACCGCATGCTCTTAAATACAGAATAAATAAACCAGTCTAGTGCCGGAAACAACGAAAATGCTTCAGACACACTAGAATACAGTAGTTTTGTGCACTCCAAGCCATTCACAACCAGTTCTAATGTTGAGATTTGTAGCAAAGATTCACATCGAGACCACCGTAGCTTATCGAGCGTGAGAAAAGACTTCAAATTGGAGGCAACGGTTTTTGTAAAAGTGCTACTTCAAGAAATTGAGTTTCTTCACAGAATAACAATGTTGGGTGAACACCAACATTTCACTCCACAAATAAGGTTGATAAGACACGAGTAACATAAAATTATTTTGGATTTCAATAATACATTGAGCAAACTATTTGACAAAACAGCTGACACTTGACAAAAATGCTAAGATTGTCAGTGGAGAAATATTTTACCAAATTTTCCTGCTCTAATTTATGGAGGAACACTTATTGTTTGTACTGTGTGAAAATAAATTAAAGTCAATAAAATCACTTAAACTCACCTGACCCATAATGAAACAATTTGCATAATGCACAAATCCCATTAATGAAACCACGCTCAAAAAAATAATACATGTTATTATAGAGGAAAAATAAATTAAATTAAAATTATACGCCCTTCCACTTACACAAACACTCAAAAGTTTTGGGTCAGTAAGATTTTGTACTTTTATAAAACAAAGGAGAACTGACGAAAAGAGACACTACATGTAATGTGACAGTAATGTTACAAAATACTTATTTCAAAGTATTAACAAAATAATACTGAAAAAAGTATGATGTCTTTACAGACATTAATCACTGTTTTCAACAAGTAGAATTGTTTTTTGGGCACCAAATATGCATTTTTAGAATAATTTCTGAAGGATCAAGACTACAGAGTGACTGCTTTTAAAAAAATCTGCTATCACAGGAATAAATTATTTTTTGAAACAATAAATTAAAATGGAAATAAAAAAGAGAGAATTAATTTGTAAGAGAATTTCACAATATTGCCATTTTATCAAGAAAAATCTGCAAGTGAGCATAACAGGCTTAATTTTTTTTTTTTTTTTTATAAAATAAATAAAATAAAACTTACTGACCTCATACTTTAAACACTTATACAAAGTTAAAAAATGCAAACAACAATCAGAAAATACCCCAGCCCTATTAAACATCCACTTAAAAGTGCAAGGTTTCATTTAGTCCATCTCACCTGGGCCACGGCCACCTGTGTCTGCTGCTGCTGTTGGGTGAGCTGCTGCTGGAGCAGCTGGAGCTGGTGGTGCACAGACAGGGGAGTGCTGGCTGGCAGCTGACTGCCTGAAGGAAGCAGCAACTTGGGGGAAGCCAGCAGGATGTTGGGCTCTTCGGAGGGCTGCAGAAAGAGACAAGAAGAGTTGTTTTGTGAAGATCAGTAATTAATCTACATGTTCATGATAAAAAAAAAGCCTTCTGTAGCCATACGATAGCTTTGTATGAGGATAACAAATGACATGAAAAAGCAGAATAAGTTGAAGAGGCATTAAAACAGACAATGCAAAATTGGCGAGGGTCTTTAATAATCAGCAAAATAACAATACAAACTAGTTTAGCAGTCATTAGTACACAACAAACTCATTTTTTCCCCTGTGCTTTATGCCGATGTCTCTACCTTAAAAACAACTGCATGCTTGCCATTAGGATACAATGCACAGCTCTGACCAGCTCTGTGGTCAAAAGACGTCTCTTTGCAGGCTCCTACTGAGACTCAGATATTAATTACAGTAGCACTTGCAGCTTGCGTAGCTGTACAAACAAACAGAGCTCAGAGGGGTGGGAGGCAGTCAACTGTGACAAATTGTTAGTTTTACCCTACACGGCCAACTTATTTATACCCCAGTCGGGATGAAAATATGGTAATGCCAGTTGTCAGATATTGACCTCCCACGTACAGAATGAGGGACCGAGTATGAAAGCCGCAGCAGCAGTGGCCAGAGATAAGACTGATTTTGGCTGAGATTGATGTGCTGCAAAGAGCCCTTTGAAATATTCAGGCATTGCCTGGTGCTGAATCACTAAACGGATGGCTAGACACACCAAACCAGACCTCAGTCTTTTGAAAAATCGAACATGAGCATCTACTAGACATAAAACTGATATGGGGCCCCTAAAGCATGCATTTCAAGTGTCATTTTTTTTTCTTTTTCCCCAGAAGTTCTCTTATCCCAATTTAATGTGACAAGAATGCTGTTCAGCACCTGATTCGAGTGCGCTTCAAAGCTCTGCTTTTGGAGCGATCGAAAAAAAAGATGATTGAAAGTTGAGAAGGACTACCTGTGCAAACAATGGAAAACAGCAGGTCAGAAAGGGAAGATGGGCTGAAAAGCATTTTATATTTTATTAAGAGTGGCGTAGCTACAGACAGTGCAGCTGCACTGGGGCCCGTAAAGCGGGGGAGCACCCGCACTATTAAGTTATATTGAAATATTAATAATACAATTTAATTAATACAGAGAGTATTCATAGTAGTGAATAAATATATGCATTTGCACACATTATACTGCTTTGATGGTCTATCGGTAGAAGCTTTACCAAGCATTCGGAGGGTCCGGGCTCTAATTCTGAGGGTCCCCACCCCCATTAAAACCAAAGCGGTATTACTTAGTGTGATTGTATACCAAGAGAAAAGACAGGTTTTTGACCATTTTGTTTTGCGCTTTTACCATAACAAAGCGTTCGATCGACTGAGTGAAGACAAGCATTATGCACGAGCTCCAAGAGAAGACTGATAGAAGTGGCAGAAGAGCTCGCCGTAACACTGCCTGTTATTTAACACAGACCGACAATTTACTATCGAATGGAGATGTTACTTTCTTTTAGGCACATGCGGTCGTGCTCTCTTGCCTCTCAGAGAGGAGTGCAGTTGCCATGATTCCTGCGTGATATTGTGTGTGTGTGTGTGTGTGTTAGAGAGTGTTACACAAAGAGAACTGTTGATTTTAATATGATAAACAGATGTTAGCGTGTAAAATCATCACAATTTAAATACTAATCTTGATTCATCAAAATTAAAATTTATTTCGTATATAAGATAAAATTCTGTAGTTTTTAAGCAATTGTAAGCCAAGTTTTTTTTTAATATTCACTACTGGTTGTTTTTAAGGACACATTAATAAAAGGAGAAAGAACATGGAACAAGTTCTTTTAAACTTTCATTAAAGAATACTGAAAATGAAAAAAAAAAAAACTGTATCATGGTTTCCTCAGGAAAAGAAAAAATGATGCAGCACTTTTTCTACACAGATAATGATAATAATGAGTACCAAATCAACTTTTGAAAATTCAGCTTTTGCCGTCACACAAAAAAATGCACATTTATAGTACATAAGTCAACATCAAAAGAAGTTCCAAAAACACATTTTGGTTTTAGGACAGTTTTAATGAAAGATGTTGATCCACTTCAGATGCTAATTTCTGTATATTAATATATATTAGTTAAATTGAAGCAATATTTAATCAGATTTTTGATTTCACTGTATTTAATCAAATACGTGCAGCCTTGTTAAGCGTAAGACACCGCCAAATGACATGTAGTCTAATCTATGCGTTTACTGCGTTTTAACTAGTTTTAAAAACGGTGAACGAGGCCTATTATTTGCTACTGCTTGACATGTGAAAGTGGCAGAGAAAGTACATTTTCCTTTAAACAATTCATAATCAAAAGACACAGACGACCTTTACATACATTTCTAGAAAAGCGAGCATCGAGCGAAGGAGGCTTTTGCTGAAGATTGATGTAAAATAAGATTGCAGGTAATATATTGGAAAAGATGTTCATCTCAGCTTCTCATGTTTTTCATTTCTTACATATTGGCTGAGTGGTGGTTGAGGTCGACTGATGAGGATTTCCTTCTGTGTGTCTACTGACAGCTGTTTATTTGGGCAGTGCTGCAGAATGGCATGTTGTAAACAACACCTGCTCTCACAGACGTCTCGCAGTGAATCTACCTCAGCCGGAGAGACCGGTGACATCCTCTGAATTCATAGCTCGAAAAATCTGCATATTGTGTCAGGGGAAAATATTCCGTGAATTATATTACTGCTCATCTTATGATATAAACCGAAAAACTGAAGATAAGCATGACTCCGCTGATAAAATATCTGCTACTTTTGTGCCGTGCAAGTTTGAAGCCATCATATCACGAAGCATAAATCATGGACAAAGTCATTTTTTATGAACAGAGTATCTGAACCGAGCGCGCTGCAACTGTCTGAAAAACAAGCACGGGAAGAAGTCTGAACGCTTAATGAATATTTTCTTAATGAATTAGCACATTCTTAATAAATGATTCATTGATGAATATATTTTACAGACTTCAAATTGTACAGCGGGGCTCGACAAATGCTGCAGAAACAGATCATTGATGTGCGAGACAGATTAAAGGGCCTTTTCATGCTGGCTATAGAAAAGAAGAAAAGTTCTTCGTTCTTCTAGAATGTGTTTTTCTTGCTACGATAAATGAGAAAAATAAAGAAGATTATCAGACCACAGGATGGTTTAAAACTGAACTTTGAGCTCAATCTATTGAATTGTCACCATGGTTTTGGCAGCTTATGATGTCAAAAAACAAAACACTTCGATCCGCTTCTTTCTGGCATTTTTCTCAAAATGAGGCATATTATCCAAAAATATTTAACGATCAAATTATTTTTAAAATGTGTGTGTAATCGAGTTTGGAATTGAGATCTGTTGCCTACATATATTTAATCATCTAAAGCTGTTTACGCTGCGAAGCTGGCACAGAAACCATGTTGCGTGTTGGATTATCACGCACAGCCGACAGAAAACAAGACACGAGCCATTATGACAGCGACAAAGTTTACGACTGTTCTAATTTGAGATTTCATTTATGCAGAGCTTAAGCTTTTGCTGCTTAGTAAGCACCAGCATTTCCTTGTGGAAACTCAAATACAGTTTATCTATGATGGTTATTGGAATGTTTCCATCACTCCACGGGGAATAATTACACTATCATCTGTTCTGAAATCTGTACACTTTTTTTGCTGCGTAACAGAAAATACAACGCAGAACAGTCTTTGGTAAAATGGTTGAAGAAAACACATCTGTTAAAAGGTATCATGGGAAATAAGCGTTCATTTGAGTGCTTTCAATTAACCGCTGCAGAAAAACATAATTAGTTAATCTGTGATTATGAGATGGATGTGTAATCAAAGCCTTTAGTGCTGCTTTACCGATCATCTCCAGGATCCACAAACACCTGAGGTTTCGGAATGGGTCAAAAATAAACCTACAGCGGGCAGAAAAAGGTCAGTGAGGAAGAATGTGGAAACATCTGTAATGCTTCACAAACTCAACTCTCTAAAGGCCGTTTCACATGGGAATCTTTCACGAAACGATGAAATCTTCACACATGTTCCCTTGTTTTCGTAGTTGGCAATTCTCATGTGGCAGTTAGACTTCAATATTGGAAGACTTTAAATGCAGTACGATGTCAACAATCTCTAATGTCTAAGTATAACATCAAAATGGGAATAAAAACCCTAAATTTTTGAAGAGGATTAAAAAGAAAAGAAAAAGAAAAGAAAAACGGTGTCTATATGTGACCAAACAATACAGCAATCTATGGCATACACTGCTATTATAACCTCATACTTCAATAGATTACAGCATGCCTGAAATATAATGCCACTGGTGGAGTATGGTTATTAAATAACCTTATAATTCCACAGGTGCTACAGCTTGCATACAGATCTTCATATTTTCATATTGTCACAGCAGATGTCTTGGGTTTTCTACAGCTGTCTTCAGTTCAGAATTTTTTTTCCATGCTTCAAAGTGAAGAATAACAATATCAGAAAAGTTTTTGCTCTTATTTTCTTTGCTCTGTGCCCATGTTAATCCATTATTATGGTAGCTGCTGAATGTTTTTCCGACTGAAAATTCATACAGACTGAAGGTATATAACGCTAACTTTAAAAAACTTGTTTAGATTTGTGTGTCACACAGATTTGTGTTGCACTGCCAGACTTTTGACAACCAATAGAAAGCCTTTTCCATTTTGCAGCTTTCTCTGCACAAGCAAACTTCCAACCTAGACTTTTCTGTCCATCCACATGTAAAAGTACAGACTTTTTCTCCACTACAGTTCAAGTTTGGGGATTGTTTTGCTTTTGAAAGAAGTCTCTCATGCTCACCAAGGCTGAATGTATTTGATCAAAAATGCACCAAACACTGAATTAACTATATACTATATATATTAACTATATATTTCACAATATTACATTCTAATAATGTCAGTTGCATTTCTTATCAATCTCGAAAACAGTAAAAATTAATCCCTTTAGCATTTTGCAAAACGTTGTTTAAACATTATAAAGTTTTTTCCTCGCTGACATTTTACTTGCTTTGAGTGTCTATCAATCTCTCAGCATCTGAAGATTTGTTGGCACAAATCAGCCCAATTTTATCATATACGGTAATTACCTTACACTCAAAAGTAGTTTCAAGGCACAAAATTGTGACAAAGTGAGCCAATCAAATTGTAACAGCTGCTTTTGAGTCAGCTCTCACTATTTTCCTGTACAAAACCCATCAGTCAGCCAGTGAACACTGTGAGTGGTAAATCTGAGGCTGAGATTATTAAGACACCTACTAGTCAAAAAACATCACCCAAAGTTTGCGAAAGTGTGTATCGACTTTACAAAGCAGTTGAGCTAACTGTCAACCTGAGAAACTTCTTGGGGAAAAAAAAAGTTGATGCCTACATGTATCCTTCTAAACATCAAAAAAAGAGAAAAGAAAAAAAAACACTTCTTATCTGGCACGTAAAGCCAAGATGAAAATGTGCTGAGGTCTCTGATAGCCCAGGATGGATGTTCTGTACTTGAAAGCAATGCATATAAAAGTGGATTACATCTAACAACAAACTAATCCACCTCTGCCTGAGAAAGTCTGCACATCTTGCATGAAAAAAAAAAAAATGCTGAGTATTACAATGCAAGTCTTTCTTTCAAGCACACAATTACTATGCTGGTCTTTTTGATAATTGGTGAAACAATTCAGGAGTCTAACAGCGCTGCATATTCATTATACAAGGAACAAACTTAAAGACCTGAATGTAAATAAGGAGGTTTTTTTTTTCAAGAGATTGTTTGATATTCCAGTCAGACACAGAACGACACACATCGAAACGCACTCAGCAGCACGTGAAATACAACAAGCTGGGGAGCAAAATGCTATAACTCATGTCTGTAGACTAGACATATTGCCTATCCTAAACCTGTGCAATATTTCGAGCTTTCTGAATATGTGAAGTGTCAGTTGTACTCTAGTGAGAGCACTGAGCCTTTGAGGGTAAACGAGGGTAAAAGAGCAATGTTCAGCTCACAGCTGGGCTGACTGAGATTTGCTAGCGGCCACACAAATGCCCTCATTGCTTTTCTGCTCAGGGCTTTCTGCAAGGCAGATTGCTGCCTCCTGTTTATTGACTTTTTTTTTCTGAGACGTCCTTGACAGTGTTAGAGACGTATAGAGGGAATTACTGCGATGTTACACAAATTTGCTTTCTAGCTTCTGGGTTTCTCAGACAAGAAGCTTTTTGTGACAGCATTGAGAAGCATATTACATACAAATGTTCGTTAACGTTTGATTGCAAAATTTACTACAGCACTTTCATAGCAAATACAAAAAAAAAAAAAAAAAAAAAAAAAAAAAAAGGTGTCACAGATTGGCTACTTCTGAATTTTAATTAAGCAAATAATGTGAAATTAAAGTAATATAATAAAAGACTAAATGATTAATTGATTAATTTTGTTTGACAAAAAGGTGTCTCACTCTTTAGTCACAAAAAAAAAATTGCTTGGGGAAAAAAAAGAAAAGAAAAATGTTTAAAAATAAGAATAATTTACATTTATTTAGCTGATAATGTTATGCAAAGCTCATTGTAATGAGCAAATTATGAATATAAGGCAATAACTAGCAACAATGCTAGTCATTAATAATTTTAAAAATAATCTAAAAAAAAGTACAAGCTAGAACATGGGGGGGTATTAAAATATTAGAAGTCTGATTTCCCAGATAATTAGCAAAAAATAATTTATTCATTTTGTTTGATAAATGGTTGGAAACTAAATTAAAGAAAGAAAAAAAAAGAATTCTGTAGAAACTGTAGCCTACTCTTAAGACAGTGTCACAGAAAGGCTTCAGATGTGATAAAAACACCCTTACTTGGATATTAAATTACAGTAGACTACATTAACTTGTAGTCTACCAGCCTCATTAATAAGACAAATCAAACATGCGGCTTCTTGAGATCTTGAGGCTTTGAGGCCCTTGAGCTTTTCAAACTTGAGTAGCCCTGAGGAGAGGAACATGACATTGGGGACTACAATACAATGCTAAAGGATTTTAACAGCAAAGTCAGTGAGGATGTAAGTGAGCACTGTTACCTTTCTCACTAACATGACAGTCTCAAGACAATAATGTCTGAGAAGTCACAAGAGAAAGCCGTTTGCATTGTTATACTTATAACACTAAAAGTTGCCTCAGGGTACCGACACACCCTAGACAATAATACAGCTTCAAAAAGATCAGACAAAACTAGCGTGTCTATTTAAACACAGTCCACGTGGATTTCCTCCATTGAGATGTCAGGATTTAAAGACTATAGAACAATGACCTGAAACATCAAACAATCTCAAATAACGACTTTTTACTGCGAATTTATAAAGGATCCTTTTCCCACTGTGGTGGTTTCATTCAGCACCTTGAAAAATACAGAATGGCGTTAAATATCATGAGCTGGGATGGTTGTCAGACTCTGAAGGAGAATCAAAAGAGGTCCAAGCTGTTAAATAGCTAACTAACACCAAGGATGATTAAGTGCCACCATAAAGCTGTTGGCTTTTATTGTCTTCCACGCTTTCAAACTAATGTTAAATGTCACTGTAACACATTAGCATATGGATAGAAGTGAATGAACTAATCATGCATTGAATAATCGTGCATCCTTTCGAAAAATTCTAAATTTATGACTGAATGAATTATAAAGACAAAAGGGCTTTGTTATAATGTCTGAAAGATCATTGAAAGTGAAATGCCAAAGCTTTATCAGCATTTAGACTACACGTCCCAGCATAGTCGAAGTTGCTCAGTTGAAATTCATTTATAGTTAGCTTTTTTAGAGATCCATTGTTACCTAGCAGAAACGATTCAACATCTGTTTGGTTTCCTACGGTTACAGTTTTCTGCATGAATACTAAATCAAAAGTGTTTATTTTATTGTCCATCTCTTATTTTGCATTTCCTCCTTTGTTAAAGATTGCAGAAGAAAAAGCACCTTAAGTTTTTTCTGTTTCATTCGTGACACTCTAATGCATTGGAGTACCAAAATACAAAGCTTTTATACATTTACGAACTAACATGCATTATTTTAAAAGATTTATGTTTGCAATTGCGAAGTAAACAGTAAAATGTGTAACTAACTTTTCTAGGTATATATGAGTTCATTTCTCAAGAGCTCACGAATGGCAAACTTCAAAGTGATATAACAAAACTGGCCGCAAAGGCTCTCAACGCAGAAAGCTTTTCCTTCGCCGAGTCGGTTCTTTAATGTCGCCTCTCAGCTGCAATCAAGTGAATGCATTTAGAGGGAAAACAAAGGAAAAGGATGCTAATTAAGGCAAAGTAAGGCAAATCTATAGCAACACGGCAAAAGAAATTGTGTCTAAGCGCTGTGAGCTTGCTGTCTGAATTGAATATTATGGAACAGGAAGACTGGAAGCTGCGAAATAAAACAAACACTAGAAATAAATATATACAATCTATATATAAACTTGTTTACAAGACAGCATTATCTAAAGCAACTCTGAGCGACACATCTGTCAGATGGAACCCATGACCTGAACATTGCTGGCATCATGTTCTCTTATTGTGTGCAACAAGGACAGTGGGTTTGTGTTGACCAGCCAAGCAAGAAAGTTAGGAAATTTAGGAAACTAAATAAAAGTTACTAAACAAAAGTTATTAAAACAAAACAAAACACAGATGAATACACACAAGAGTAGTATTTTTTTATTCTTAAATTACAGAGCGTTTAAAGATAAAGCTCTTATTTCTCGGGTGGGACCGAGTGTAAAGCCCTCTGAAGCTGCACTGAAACTGCAATTTGGACTTTTAACCCTTTGATGCTCACTGAAATCCACTATACGGAGAAAAATCTTGGAATGTTTTTCCTCAAAAACCTTTTCTTTTCGACTGAAAGAAAGACATGAACATCTTGGATGATATAGGGGTGAATAAATTACTGGGATATTTTAATTCTGGAGTGAACTTATCCTTAACTAAGTGGAATTGTAAAGGGGGGCTTAAATAAGAACCACAAATCTTTATAATCCCATCTACTGCAGATAAAAAAAAAAAAAAACTAAACAAAAACCAAACATCATAAAAAACAAAAACTGGAGTGATGAGGGGGGAGGAAAGCCTCAAATTTCTAGTCCCATCTAACACAGACGTGAAGCAGCACACCCTAACCCTCTGGCTTCTCTAAAGTGTCTAACCTCCAATCTGCTACAAACAGCAATGCATTGGGGAGGATTTTCTAAAATTGAGCACTAGGGCAAAAGTAAAGCTGCCTCTTGCACGGTTACATGGGCTGAACCCAGTTCTTCATGAATTATCCAGAGAAACTGACATTGCTTTGAAGCACATTTTGGCTTACGGGTACCATCTAGCATTTCAGGCCTGAGGGCTCTTGAGAACGAGCCTCCATACCACCATTCCCCCATTCCCCAAAATCCCATCTCCAAACACTTTTCACATCGACAGTCTGATCTGGATAGACACTGCTTCTTCAAAATAAAGAAACAGGGATATATTTACACACAGTCTTCTCACTTTCAGCCTGTGATGTCCAGCTCCTCAGGGGTCTGGCTGGTTTTAGAGAGTTATTCTACCTGAATCCAGGAGATATATGGGCCCTGTAACTAAAGGGAACTATTTTGTGGTAGAAACCTGGCTGTTTGCCTGGCAGAGATTGTCTGATATGATCAGAGTTTTGAGGTAGCCTCATTTCTCTATATTTCAGCCTCAGCTATGAAATTCCCACAGCAGCAGGCTGCCACAGAGTTTCCAGACTGTGGTACGGAGGCCTGACATTGGGTAAAGTTCAGAACTGTTGAGGACTAATTGCTTTCATTAGTTATTCAGTGGTCGTTTTGTGCAGAAATCCTCCAAAGCACACTGCGGTCTCTTATAAAATTGGATGCAACCACTTGTGCACACCAAGAGTCTCTAGCCCATTCATAATCAAAGCTCAGAGAGGAACGCCATTCAAACAGTCACAGAATCTCCAAACTTCTCTTTTTATTAGAAAGCATCTGCCAATTTCCAAAAACAATATGGTGGGGTGAACCACAGATTTGCTGCTCTAATTAACTGCCTGCAGGATAGGAAACACAATAAACATGGTAATTTGTTCTACTTTGCATATTAAACAAGCACACACACACACACACACACACAAATCATATTTGTAAATGTCACTGTAAACTGATGTAAAGCCAACCATCCCACATTTAATGTGGGTAAAATACATAAAGATTCAGGCTCTGGTTCTAAAATGAATCAATTTTGAAATATTTATACAATATTAAAAAATAACAAATTAAATAAATAAAAACCTCTCTTTAAAATTAAATTAAATTGAAGTAGCACACTAGACCATTTGAGTTTCATTTATTCTTTTGCCTGACAATTTTGATTAGCGATTACAATAAAGTGACAAGGTCATGTTCAAAATGTGGATTAAAAATGCACTTAAAATAGAAAAGGTCACATTCCTAAGTGAAATACCAGTCAAAATAAAATCTGTTTATATATAAATTCCATTTCAGAAAGGGCCAAAAAAAATCTGCATTCTGCTCACTAACTATATCCATTCATTATAACCATTCACACATATTTGACTTACTAATCAATTCTACAAATAGATCTCCAAGAATGAATTGGGTAAAGTTTCTCTTTAAAGCATGCACTGGGATTTTAAAACCTCTCAGTTACTGATGAAGAAATTAATTATCTGAGAATTAGCAAGGTTTAAAAAAAATAAATAAAAAAATTTACTGATTCACATTAAATCAATCGATACCAAATTTTGGTACCTGAGATCACATCTTATTGCGCATGTTACACAGAAACAGAGAGCATCAAAATAGAAAAACAAAATTTAAATGTATATTTTATATTTATATATACATTTAAATTTTGTTTTTCTATTTTGATGCTGGACGGTTGTAAAGAACATTTCACTGCATGTCGTACCATGTATGTATGTGTATGTGACAAATAAAATTTGAATTTGAGAGAGAGCGCGAGAGAGACCCTGTGACATGTCACCCCTGCAACTCTTTAAAACACGACACACAGGGCAGAACCAAAATGTTCTGAAGTGTGCTTACATTTCTATGGTCATACGGTTTCTGCAAAAACTCGTTGGCGGAGTCCATTCATAGAAACATAATTTACTCTATACCACAGAATGCCACAGAATTCATCATCACTTTTTGGATGAATAAAAGAAGGTCGGTCACTTCATTCTAATTGTTACATGAACTAGTGTATGTGAATATTAAAATGCAAAAGACGGTTTAAATATGAATCCTGCATGTTTCATTTACCTCAATATGTATGAATGGCGGAGACGCGGTTTTGTTTACTACACAAATACTGAAGCACACGTGAACTCGTGGTCATTTTCGGCCTCTGCAGCTCACTACGTGACGGCATGAACAAGAATTTAAATCTCCAGAAATGCTGTGTCATAAGAATTTTACTGTTTCATTTGAGAAAACTAGCATTATATCATATACTTTATACACACAGAAACTTCACAGCAAACAGAAATATATTTGACTTTTATTGCTTTTGCAGAATATAATATATGTTTTCACAAATTCCATTCACTGTCACATTTATCCTCACTAACCACTCAATTTTCCAAAAAAATGTTTCATGTCTTTAATACATAAATAAATAAAGAATAATAATTAAAAAATTCTAGGGTCTTAATCTTCAAAATGTTGAAATTGAGAGTTATGGACAAATTTTTTGTTATCACACACCGAAAAGGTACTGTTGAACTGGTAAAGGTACTCAACACGCACACAGAGCACAACTGACTGCAGGCTTACGAACAGCTCTGACACTTGTACCAACCCTAAAAAACAGCATGAACTCCTACACAATCAGTCCGTTTCCCCTCCACAAGTCCTTGAGGATAGCATGAGTATCCCTGTTCTGCAGTGTACAACAATCTAAAATGATCTGCTTATGTAGGAGTATGACAGCATGCTCTCAGAGGCTTTATTCATAAAGACATTTGCTGAAATGCTAAATTTAACCTCCTGCCAAAAGTGCCAAATGTACACATGTATGATTCAGTTATAAAAGTGACATTTCTTTGAAAACCAAAAACGGGAATTATATATTTAAGATCAAACAACCTTTTCGATTACATTCACACTCTTGGCGTTTGGAACTGGTATTTTACTGGTAATCTTATACTGTCCCATTCACACAACAGCAGGCAGAAAAGGATAAAATACTGCCTGTATGATCAAGCAACCGAAGTCAGTAATTTGAATAATATCTGTTACCATGGTAGTAGTAACAGATGTCAATAGAAAATGTCAGTGGGTGTCATATCACACACCTAAACTTGTGATAAAGTTTGTCTGTGACAGTGAGCTTGTCGCAAATAGTTGTAAAAATCTGACAAATAAGTTCATACATATAATGGCCAGAGAATGATAAACAGCCAATATTTTAAATGTATATTAGGTAACACTTTAAGGTGTCTTTGTTATACATTATGTGTAATTAGTATTTCAATAATTACTAAATGGCAATTAATACCTAACTATAAAGTACTGTAAGTACAAGCAGTACTCTGTATTTAAATGCAAAAATTCTACATTATAACTACATTATGCCAAAACTTTAAATAAAATATTGAAAAATACAATAAATTATTTGCATGCAATTGCTTCAATCAATCAATAAATTAATTTAATAAAACATACATATTGTTCATCCCAACAACAAATCTATTAAACAAACAATAAAAGCACATTCTGTAGACTGCACTTTAGCCATAGCCTCTTTATTTGGAATTAAGACTGGTATGAATTTCTCAAATATAAAGCCCAAACCAAAGGAAGACATAACAAAAAATATGATACTTATTTAAAATTCAGGTAGCAGCTGATGCTCAAGGAAACAACAAGGCATGGGTTTTATCTAGGAGCCACATTTTTGTTAATCACACTGCCCCCTTTATCCATGAGACCAAACCTCATTTGAGTTATACTGGATAGCAAAATTTCCATTTGGGTCAAAAAAAACCCTTTGAAACCAAATGAAATAAGGACACGGTACCTCCGAGGCTGGCATGGAAGCTTTCTCTGGCACAGAGTAAAAGTTTCTGACTGGCTTATAAATCATGGAACAATCATCTGAGACAACCCAAACATTTCTGACATTGTAATTTCCTGAGCAGAGGAGTGTCTTATCAGCCTCAGACATGATTCCAGCCTCATCGCCTCAGACACTGATGCAACAAACCCGCAAAATTATGCCTGAGCGGAAAGATAAACAGGCATCAGCGAGGTAGAACAAATAAGCTATATGGACAACAGAAAGCCTGCATTCAATGGAATGAATACTCATAATGCTATTTATAGGCTGACTCGAATCCTCAGTCCAACTCTATTAGAATGCTTGTCATTTGGATACGTCCAGATGGTGAAACTTATTCATAGAGACGAATCCGATTCTATGCAACCGATACTCCAGTACCTTGTTTCTTACTTTCCTCTCCTCTGCACTAAACTGTCATTACGATAATGATTCTCTTGAAGAATGTCTGAGCTAGTCAGGGTCACACTATCATTACATAATCCTTCGCAGCACAGCGGCTTTCACAGTACAAGATTATGCTAATGGATTTATAGCTACATCTGGACCCCAGGCTGAACACAGCCGCGAGCATAAAACAAACCTAATCTGCAAAACAATAAATACGTGCTGAATAACCTTCCCTCAATTACTCAAGTTAATTGGAAGATACAACGCAAAGGATGTGTGCGTAAAAGCTGATCTAAAGCATTTTAGCAAACCACTTCGAGAGCTCGACATTATGGAAATTGTGGTTAATTATTGATATGGATTGAATAATTAAGTGGGCAAGCGAGCCGCAGCTGGATACCTTTTTGTCCTTGGTGACATCTTCCTCTTTCTTGGCCGCATCCAGGTCAGTGACTCCACGACTGAACTCGTCCATTGTGCTGTCGGGGAGGGGAAGCTCCTCTGCATCAATGTCTGTCTCATCCGCAGCCGGCTTTTCGGCCCCTGTGAGCTCCCGCCCTTTGAAGAGAAAAAATTCATCTTGATAAATATTTATTACCGAGACGGAAAGCATGATATAGGGGTTAAGGGAAAAATTCACTAAAAAAAACTTAAATTAAGCATAAGCCTAGTAGTTTGTCTACCTATATACGCATTGTCTTGTTGGAACATGGGAATTTTCAAAGGGACTGATTTTTTTTTGGATGCTTTTATTCACAAGCAGGTATATACACAGATTCATTTTGACCAAACACTGATGTTGAGTGTGTTAACTGTGGATCCCATGTAGGACGGTGGTGTTACTGATATGGGGCCCCATGTATGTTTTGACCACACCTTCAGTCGGTCTGTACAGTATTTCTGGAAATGGATAGTTGACATGACATGGCAAGCAGTGACAGCCGTATCCTGTGGTGCGACATGCTATACTACATGTAAAACTATTCTGAACAACATTCTTTTACTGGAATTGTATATCATGCATTGGATTTATTACGTTAACTGAAGGACTAAATGGAATATTTATATTTAGAAAAACTTGTCACACTGAAGTAAATTACAATCAAGAAATAAATACATACACACACACACATTTATAAATTAGATAAATAAAAATCAATCAATAACTTAACTGGCATCAAATTATAATACAATTTGGAGGAATTATTTTAGGGTGACAGTTTAACCCAGATCATAAACTCTGTATTGTGTTACCGAACATAGCATGAGAGTTAAAAAAGGAAATGGACTGGGGTCAGAGGCATTTACTGTACACTTAAACACACGTACAGTAATGGGACACACAGTCCCTCACAGATTTTCTCCAGTATTTCCACTGTCTAAAAGGCAAATCTGAAGCAGAAAAAAAAAAGTCTGCATTCAGGAAGATGCAAAAAGATAAATAAAATAATACTCCTATGTACAGACATTCCCACATTTGTCCAATATCAAATCTGAACTCATAGCATGCGAATATTTAAGCTAATTTATATCAATTCAATTATATACTTGGAAATTAGGTTAATTGACATCGCAAAAAGATGCAAAAATATATTTAAATCTCCAGCTACTTTATATTTCTCTTGCACATTTACAAAACACAGATTTTATTTCTGCGTTAAGAACATCTCTTGCTGGCATATATGCAACCTTTATATTAAGTAGACTACTATGTACTTACATTCAAAATTAAATAAAAAATTAACATGTAAATACTGTACATGTTTTTACATTGCATTTACATGTATTTATATAACAAAATATTGCATGTAACTACACTTGTAATTAGTTTCTATACCTACATTTGTAATTACACTGCTGACCCATCTTTACTAAACCCAGCCATAAACCTACCCATACCACCAAACCTGTCCCTAACCTTACCTGTATCCCACCTCAACAACAAGAAAAGTGTTTGGTAATTCATAAGAACAGTACACTGTACTTATTTTTTCTGATGCAAGCACACAGTTAAGGCCACCTAATATAAAGTGGCACCAATTATTTTTTTCTTTTTCATTTGTTCCACTAAATATAGGCTATAAAACACTATACTTATTTGTTGGCAGCTTCTGCAGTAATTTAAGCAGTTACGCAGTTTGGTTCTGAAGTGTCAGCTCTGAGACCGGTTTGCTGTTTCCCTATGGAAAGGGGTTATTAAGGTCTCCCTGTCCTATCACTGGGACAGCAGTGGAGCTGTTAACCGTAGTGAGTCCGTTCCATGTGACACTGCAGAGTGTTGGCGCTGGGGAATCCTGTGCGGATTAGATGCAGCGCGTGGGTGAATGAGAGCTCATTTGCATTTGAAAAAGAAAACCTGTCCAGAGGGAGCTGTGGGAGGATGATCGGCCTGAACCTCTGGCCCATGCACCGTAAGATCTGCCCCTCAGACACAAGCAATCATAGGTGCTGTTCCATTCTGCCTATCAAAGCTCCCGGCTCACAAAGGCTTCCTCTAACGCACTGCGCTGGATTGCACCAAAATACCTTGAACAACCGCATGGATCCTCCCTTTGCTAAATCAAAGTGTGTCAGGGATCATCAAGAAGATCGCTCATCTGTAATCTCATCACACCAAGTTCAAGGGGCACAAACAGCCAATCAATTAGAGGGAGTTTGAAGAATAAAAACCTGTAGTGAAGGATGACTACACTGATATGACAAAGAAGTGGAAAGAAAAGAGGCTACAGCTCATTAAAATACCTGTTACTCCAGAATCTGTGCACGTCTTGTCAGCTTCGCCGTCTTCCTGGCCATCTGCGTTTTGCTGGGTGTGCTGCAGGCTAAGTTTATGACAGACCTCAAAAGCCTGACCCACTGTCCGCACTATCCGCATGGCTTGGCTCTACAGAGCAATGAAAAAGTGCTTAGTAATGTAAATTCCACGAAATCAAAGTTCCTGGTGGAAACAAAAATTCTGGAAGTCATTTTTAATTTAATTATTATTAATTTATTCATTATATTTAATTATATAATTATATTTAATTAATAACACAAGGGTCTTTATTAGAAATAAAAATGGACGGACTGTTTACTTTATACATTCTAGACATGCATTTCTTATGCTGGTTTTAAAAAAAATATGCAGAACTATTAGAGAACCAAAAAACACTGACTCATAAAATAAACAAATACATAAACATGTATGCAGATAAATGAAAAAAAAAAAATAGGCAAATGCATAAGCAAATAACTAAGCCCATGAAAGATCAAATTAATAAATGAGGATATACAGGATAAATATAGCATACATAAACAGATACATATTGCGTATGATATACACAAGCGGACATATAGTACACACACGTACACATTCTGTATATTCTACCAACAGACAATTTGACACTGCAGGTCTTGATGCCCAATTATGATTTGTTGCCTTTATCTGATATCGCCTAGAATGACACCAATAATGCATTGACTGTATCATTTTACAACTAAACAAAAGCATTTTCGTATGGGAAAAAAAAAAAAAAAAAAAAAAAAAAAAAAAAGAATCAAAATATAAAAATCACTGCAGTGTGTTCATTACAAATAAATTGATTATTAAAATTACAAAAGTTCAGTGAAGTGCAGTGGGTGATTTCCTCTTATCTTAGATTAACATATGAGATAGGCTATTGCACATATCTAAATGCTACGCATCAGATATTTTTCCCTCATCAGCTCCCCAATTGTTCACTTAAGACAGAACAGACATGCTTGCGTGAATACTTAAATACACACATACACAGAATTGCAGAATTAATCTGGATCACGCGCTGTCAGAAACGCTATGTTATATGCACTTTCTTCTGATGACTGTCAGCGAAATGTACAAATAAAGTAACTTCAAGATGTTTAATTACCATTTGGACAGGGATATGCAAAATTGGATGTTTATATAATATATGTTTATAATAGGAAGTTTATACAATTATATATGTATATACACTGGATGATCTTTAGCAACTGAAAGTTGTCAAAATCTGACACTGGCTGAGGATATTAAGAAGCCTCTGAAGACTCCATTCAGTCAGGGAACAAAAACAAAAGGACTCAAACAAAAGAGAAATTCTCATATGACTCATACCTGTTCATTTGATAAAATCATGACAGCTTTTGGTTTCCACTCCACACTTAATTTTAGAGGTTTGTTGTAAGCCAGCAAATGTGGAAAACAGAAGTGCAGCCACTAGGAAATTTCAAGTTTAGCAATTTTTTAAATCTGATATTAAAACTTAAGAATGCTTTAAAGTGTTAAAGATATTTTTAAGTACCATAGTTTGCACAGAAGCAATGCAGTAACATATATAAAAGGTATGGAAATATATTTGATTGAAAGCTGATGCAAATTTCTCAATTAATTTAACCTCTCAGTTTTCATTGAAATAAGACTCTAATCTGAATGTCAGTTTATGTAAATTGTTAGTTGTTAAAATCCATTAAGTGTTAAAACATTAGTCAAGCTGCATTTAAACACCGGATACAACCGCTGGTCTGCAGACTCCATAAGAGCATTGCAAAAAAAATGACCTATTCCACAAAATGCTGAAGAACTGTCATCAGTTTTTGATAGATGGCAAAAAAATTCAACAACATTATTTCAGCTAAAATGTCTGTAGACCGTAAGAGATGAAATTTAAATCAGTGCAGATCTATTCAGTTTGTTGAGAGCACACGAGCAGTTGATGTACAATTACCCAGAGCAGCTCTGAATCGCTCCGTGATGCTGGGGTGAAATGGGCCAGACAAAGCTTTCAACTCAAATGAGCGACTTCTTTCTAAGGAATCTTTGTTAAACAAAGAATACTGTTTTATTGATTGCCTTTCCCCATGGCCAAACTTCTGCTGTATAACTCTATGGCTATTGATGAGCCACATTTTTTTTTAATGATGAAAGAAACATGGGTAAAATTTAGTCCATGTGTCAGGCTTTCATAATAACCGTTTTCTATGCTACATAGTTTTTAATATTGTGGCAAGCTCATCACAGTATGCTCATTTTGTATGCTATTTGCAATTTCACATCTAAAGAAGAACGAGGCATGAAACAAACAAAGTCAGATTATAGATGACTGGAAAGCTGTATTCAGATTAGTGTCTGTTGTGTCTCTTAGAGTCTTTCATGTGAAAGGTCTGCTCAGACTTAGAAAACAAACAAAACACAGACTAGTTTCAGTGGAAAAATATGATGGTGATTTGCATTTAGGTCTTAACACATTTTTTAAATATTGGTTAATTCAACATAAAAAAAACCTATAATAATTAAAATAAATATAATAATTCATGGGTCATTTTAAAAAAGTTTTTTTTTTAATAAAAAACTACCATATCATTTATGGTGACAAATGACAAAAGCAAAGAAACATTCAGAAGGTTCCGTTTGTTATTTTATTTATTTATTTATTTTTGTGTATGTATGTATCTAATATCGTTATTCATAGGATCTGAGCAAACATGGACTAACAATTAACAATTGTATTTTTATTTGTAAAGATTGACACTATTTTTATGGTGAATTTCTGGAGGAACTGCCTATAAAAAAGATTTTTTTACAGTGATTGAGAGAGAAAGAAACGACTACAGCAGATGACGTGGTGACTTAATGCAGTCATACTGTATTTGTCCAGTACAGTACCCATACCCCCATGCTTATTTGACGTCTTGTATTTTCACATACACTTCTTGTACAGTCTGTTCTCAAGCCCTTAGCGCTCAGAGATCCTTGTGTATACAAACTTCTGTCATAATGTGATGTGATGTGTCATGGTGACAACTACTGCCGAACATGAATTCCTCTATATATTTATAGACTGTGTAGGCACCAGTTCTGGAGAGGAAAAAATTATTAAAATAATTATTTTCTCTTTTTCAAAAATCTTATTTTGATTCTCATGACATTGTAGATTAATTGCCAATATTAAAAATAAATATTTAAAGCAGTCAAGCAGAGAAAAACAGATTCAGATGTCAAATCCTTCTCAGAGGTGGTGGGCGTCTTTAAACAGTTATTTAGCTTTCATATTTGCCTGATTCAAATCCAGTACAGAAGCATGAAAGGGATCAGAATTCGACAGCTTTAAGAACTAAAAGCATGCGCTGTCAGTATATCATCTACATGAGCTGCTGCTGGATCATTGTAGTGCTCTGCATGCTAGACCGACTGAGAAGAAAAATATAGCCATTCTGAAAAGTGCACTTCAGTTTCATGGCCAAGGGCTGCTGTTCCCTTTTTTCTGATGGGTTTTTCAACTATATGCCTTGAAGTAAAATGAAACAAGTGTGCTGAAGAGGGAAAGAACTGTCAGTAGCCTTCATTCGCTTGGAGCTTCAATGACAGGATTCTATTGTCCAAGGAAAACCATCAGCACTCAATGTCCTGACTAGAAGACACGCTCAAGAGATTCCTACCTTTTTCTTTGATTTGAAGACGTTACATCGAAACACGTTGCTCTGTCCATCTCTTGCTATGTAACTGAAGATCTTCAGATCTTGAGAGTCGTGCGATACGTAGAATATCCTGTTAAAAAAAAAAAAAAAACAACAATGTTCAGTACCGTCATGGACAGTAGGTTAAGTTGGAGTAAAAACGAGAAAAGTATTTACTAGAAAACTTCTTGTACCCTTAAAAGCTTGTACCCTTTATTCCTGCATTTGTCTTGCTATATTTTGGTCCAAAAGACCACAGTGCACCCTTTTAGAAGGAATCCACTAATATTGTGATTAGAAATGACCTTTGGCTGTGTATTTTTGTTGGGCATCCAGACAAAAATGGTGCTTGAAGTGCACCAAATAAAGCAACATGAGTCAAAGAATCACATTCAGTTTTAGTGTGACACTGTGTGAGTGCGTTTAGCCCGAAACAAACAAGCAAGAAACGAGTAGCAAAGCAGATCAGAGTGTAAAACACTACATAAACCAAAAGATAAATAACTGACACCATGCAAATCCAGATCAATTTTCCTCCACAACAGAGTGGAGACAACGCAGCTGTCACAAAGCACTGAGGAAATTCCTGAGCAGATATCTTGTTGAAAAACACGAATAAAACACATCTATGTTGTCAATTGCAACTACTTTCATGCACATCCTCAGAGAATCTCAGAGAGAACCTTAAAGTGCCAAAGAAATGATAGACAAATAGCTAGTTTGCTAGACAACATGACACATTCACCAAGAAAAAGCAAGCTGGTTTAGTGCCTGCCAGTTTGGCGGGGATACTTTGTATTTTGCTATCACTAAACCTTGACAGACAAAAAGAAAAATTTTAGATTGTTTCAGTGGGTTTGTCAGAGACTGAATAACTGGCAGCACGGAGCAGAAATGCCTAAAACGGCATTCAAATCACGATACTACGGATATGAAAGAAACGTATTGGTACCCAGAGACTCTTCATTCTCTCTAATTACAAAGAATCACTTGTGCAGCCATAACTACCAAACAATTAGAGCGGAGAATGTGACTCATATGAAGCTGCAAAGTCATTACACAGATTGGAAGGTCATGTGGCGTGTATCATACAATATCTGTAAGGCAGCTAGGCAGATATTGCATATGCAAGCAATCTGTGTGTGCATCTTTCTGTATATACAAAACACTTAAACGGACGTGTGGTAATTGGAAACTTCTGATATGGATTAGAAACACTGAACTTTACTTTAATTCACACAATACCTTTAACAAAACAAAATAAAAAAAACTGCTCATCAGGGTGAAAAAAGGCCATCATATATCCAACAGCTCAACTGAACAGATGAGTTTCTAAAACTTGACGTTGCATCTTGAGAACAATTCTCACAGAGATAAAAATTACAGTTGTGTGAAAATGTCTAAAAACACGTAACCCCCCCCACACACACACACTTTTTTATATTAAATGTAACATTGTTTTTGTATTACACTTCAAGAACTTTTTTTAAAACCACAGCAAATAATAGTAGCCTAAGAAAGTTGACATGATTAAAGGCAAGTAAACAGCCAGTAAATAAGAACCAATACGCAAATAAACATAAATAAAATGTAACCATTACAAATAAAATTATGGATAACAGTAGTATTCAGCTACAGAAATGTAATAATTAGGGTAAAATAACACTATAAGCACTATATTGCAGGGTCAAACAGAAAAATGGTAATTAAACTTATTGGTTGTAATTTAATCAAATACTATATTGATCTCACCAAGAACAAGTGTAGGTTGACTTTTCGTGATAAAGGCTTGATAGTGAGGAAATCTGTTTCTAAAGCTCACAAACATCCTGAGCTAGTGTATTAAATATTTATTTTACGATCACTACAGTCTTGATTTGGACCAGTGCAGACTTGATATGTATCCGACGCTCACACTACTGAGAATGTCAGCATATTACATGTCAGAGCTCGCAGATACAAGATTGCAGTGATACTAAAGTGATCGAATACACCCTGTAAAAAGAAGATGTACTTAAACAGCAGTCCGCTCAGGGATACATTCTGATACACAGGGCTGGACAGATGGGTGCAGAGACACCCCACTCTTTAATTGAATTTTCCTTCGTTGCTGTTGACACTTCAGGCAGACATGCCGCATCAGCGATTTGCACAGATGACACATGCTGTTTAAGAGCTTTTTTCCCTGTCATTTTAATTCATCAAGTCTGAAAGTAAAATGAGGAGCTGAAGTATCTGCTGAGTATATGTAATGCACACCACTCCGCCCATTATCATAGAAAGAGAGTGACTTTACTCCACAACCATTACGTAGCTTTATTTAACGGGTTGCTCTGCTCGAAAAATGTCTGATTAAGAATATAATGAAAGTATCTACTAGAAGGCAAAGTGATGCTTTGCCCATTTCTGAGATGTATAAGATACAATTGACTAAGTTGTGCTATTTCTATATTCTAAGAGTTCCCATTTAACACGGAAAGAAAAGGCTAAAGCGATGATAAGTTAGCATTAATCTCAAAGCATTCATCCGGATTTAATGAAAAAAAGGAAAATCAATAGTGATGACTTTTAGAGATGCCTGCCTTAGCTAAAAATGTCATATGCAGGACATTGCACAATTTTATTTTTTACCCAGGTATTATTATTCATACTTACAGTGAAGTATATTACAGTCTATTAAACTTTCTATTAAACTGGCATGCAACAAGTTCTGTACTGTTTATGCTACAGACATTGCATACAATTATGCCATAAATTATACCTAAATTGTTGAATTATTAAATATAATGGCTGTCATTTTAGCATATTTAACTCAATTAGTTAGCCATGGAAAAAAAAAAAAACACAAATATTTTTAATATATTTTAGAATTAACACGCTCTCCCTGCCCCAGACCTGTATGCTACATTTCATACAGTCGGCTGTACGATGGAGGGCAACAGCAAAGTAGCCTATAAAATAAACTTATAAATATTGCCATAAATTTTACCATAATGGGGCAAAAAAATTCCCCTGAATGAGTTTTTGTCTCGTATTTACATCATATGACAAGCAATATCAAATGAGTGTTGTTTTGTCCCGAAAAGCATCAGTGCAAATGTGATTTTAAACAACAGTTCAGTACATAAGAAGTTGTTATATTTTAGGTGGGCTACAACATTGCCTGTTTTTGCTAAGTTTTGACAATGAAAATATTACTTATACAAACACAGCAGAACTATCTCAAATTTGTTACTGAATCGGTGGACCAATGATTCGATGGCCGGTTCATAAACATTTACTTCACTCTTGAATGAACCAGGAGCTTAAAAAGGAATCGAATGAATGAATGAATGAGTCAATGACGTAAAAGACATTTACAGACACAAACTGCTAGTAATTGTTCATTTTCAGTTCGTTTGAGTTTAAAAATGCAGAATTAGACAATTAACAGCCACCTCGTGTCAACCTCCAATAATACCTTAATACCCTAACAACCACCTACAAAACTAACAAAACAGAGTTATTACAATAAATGTAAAACAAGGTCATAAAACAAAACTGGACCAATTCAAGTAACAAATCTGCCCTATACCTACATCACTTTCAAACTGTCCCTCTTTTGCGAATTTTTCCAATATGTTTCTACACAGGCAAGTGCAGTCATGAGGACTGTAGATGGAGCCATGATTTGCACTTTACTACAAATAGGAGATCTGAATTATAGATGCCTCTTATTATCTCTTAATACCAGCAGGCCAGTTCTCCCTGCTCCTGGTGCCAAGTTTATGCTCTGGGTGACAATAAAGACGCACAAATGTCACCATTGCTCTTCAGAAGGGGGGCAACAGCAGACATCCTCACACCTTCAGAGCTGACACGGTCCCAATCCCATCATCCTAAAAGAGTCCCCATACAGACATGATTCAGTCTCTTCAGCTTGCAATCAAACACACTCTGCAAAAGCTGTCAAAAGCCTCCCGGGGTTGCTGCTCCTGGTTTAGCAGGCTGTTGGATCGCAATATTCATTGTAATCACTTAACTAGGCACAAATTACTGTCAAACTCAAGTGTTATCTTCATGGAAATGATTTTGGATGTGACTGTGTATTCATTCATTGTGCCTAACCAACTCTAAATATTTTAAAACGAAATGCCTCCATTCAAGAGGGCCAACAGACCCCAATCGTTTAACTGGGTTCAGGTCTGCCAGATAAAAATAAATATTGTCCTGACATGTCAGCTGCCTCATCCAGTGAGTCAGGGGATTGCATGGGCATGTTGTCAAGTTCAAGCAGCAAATTTTGGCGAAGATGATTAATGTGTTTTGATTAGGCTTTCATGCGATTCTGCATTTGCTGCGGACACACAGCCAAACAGGATTTTAAACTGCACATTTATACTGTTACCATCAGCAGCGGTTACATAAGGAACAACTGCGTTGCTAAAAGGCTTTGCAAAGAACAAACACTTCTAAGCACTTTCTCCTCTAGCTTATTTGCTGCCACTCTGATTACCATACAATATTTGCATTTTCTGCAGAGCTACAGAAATGAAAAGCACAGAAGAACATGTTAGGTGATTCTTTTCATTTTCACAAAAACAAGCAGGGTGTCTTTTGGTCACACGGTGACTGAACTCACTTTTTGCTGTGACTTTAAAAAGCCTAAATTACATGGCATGCAAATTGATTAATTTTCTGAGGGTTTTCTCTAGTTAATATGTACAGGTACACAACTGCCATTACAGTACCTCTACGTGAAATGTCACCATGTTCTTGCAAACACAAAGTGCATGTTGGGTCTACTGCCTAATTCCTATGATTGCACAAAATGAGCTCATGAATATAAAATTGCTCGCTTTGGCATGATTGTAGTAGATTAGAACAGTTATGGTTCAACAAGCAGCATCTTGAATGATTCATTTCTCTACTGTGTGGTAGGAATATATGATTACTGGTCATAAATACTTCTGAAATAAATTAGTCTAACTGTATTTTATGTCTACTTGAGACATTCGAGCGCTTTTAAAAGCACTGTTTAAAAATCCAATCTACACCACAAAAGCTTACCACAGAACTGTTCAGAGACAATGGTCTACACAGACATTAAAAGTAAAAAAAAACAAACAAACAAAAAAAAAAAAAAACTAAAAACGATGAGGAATGGATATTTTAAATTGTAATATTTCACCATTCGGTTTTTACTGTATTTTTGATCAAATAAATGCAGCCTCAGTGAAGCATAAGAGAATTGCATTAAAAACCCAACAGCACTCAAACTCAAAACAAATTTAAACTAAATCCTGAACGGTTGGGTCCCTTCAGGCTTGGATCACATAGCAGACCTCTGCTATACATTTGTAGATGAAAAAGATGAACGAGAAGATAAAATGGCAGTGACAGGGAAAAATGGCAAGAAATGTAGAAACGGAAGAGGCTAAAAGCAAATTGAGGGCTTATGCTGAACAGCAGCATACCGCTGACATGTTACATTTAAAAAAAAAAAAAGCTGAGGATGACAGTTTCTCTCCTGAATTTCAATTAACTGAATAACTAATTAACAAAATATTTAAATGCACAATTGTTCATTAAAACAAAAAAATAGCTTGCCACTTAATTACTGGCAAAAAGCATCACGCATTGCTTTATTTTTTTTACTGTGCTTTTCACAAGTGCTATCAAACAGATGAGAGAATTTAAGCCTAGACCGACTTTCCTGACTTGGCTGTTGTACAAAAACATGGGAGAAAGTAAAACAATGAAAGGGGGAGAGACGTTCCTGACAGTGAAGGAGGAAAAGAGGTCTAGCGCTGACACAGCCATTTAAACTTTTCATTAGGAAAAGCATAACAGCAGCACAAGCCTTTCTAGGACTTTAAACTCTGAAATGCTGAAATGTCTTTGTTCAATTTCAAGGGGTCTTAGCAGTTAGCACAAGTTCCAGTGGGAGTTTAGGTTTGGCTTGCGTCATTTCCTGATCTTTTTTCCTTCAATTCTTGTTAACATTTCCTGCTCTCTCTCTCTCTGCTATCAGCATAACATAAAAAGAAAATGCCTTTTATTTGATGATTTCCATACTCAAACTATTGTATTAATGCAGCTACAATAAAAGATAAGAAGACTGTTGACTAACATTCACTTATAGCCCTTCTGCATGCAACAAAACTGCACTGCCATTGGTGTACACACACACACACACACACGAAACCGGGAGAGAATAGGATAAGCAGATGGCAACGATATAACATCAGGACAGGTCAGAAACGTGAAATGCATGAGTTTGACATTCACTTCAGCTGCACCAGAGAAATACTGAATTGTTGATTTAAATGTTCTTAAAGCTGAATGAACTCTTCCAAACGTGTTTGTATTTAATGAATAACCTATTAGATCATTTATTTTGACAAGCATTAAAAAAAATCAGCAGGAAGCAACAGAATCTCTCTCTCTCTCTCTCTCTCTCTCTCTCTCTCTCTCTCTCTCTCTCTCCTCTCTCTAAAAACGGAACCGATTTTTTCAGGAGATCTGTTCAGTGTAAAGGGAAAAACATATCAACTTTGAATGTCCATTCTTCAAGAGGAATAGATGAGTTTGTACAGTAATCACTTTTGTATTTCCTTCAGCAGCTTTGACGGACTATGAATGGATGTGTCTGGTTCGCAGTGACAGGGCAGTAAAGAGAGAGGAAGGCGAGAGGAATCTCAATCTCAGTGTCGTAAGCTGCCAAGCGGGTCAATAATTAAGAGCCATCCGTCCATTCCTCTGAGCTCCCACTGACACATCTAATGAGACCTCTCTCTGCTCTTGGAAATCTGCAAGCACACACACAGCTGTCTCCTTCCAAAGACAAATGGTGTCACCCAGTTCAAACATCTCACAGTAAAACCAAAGAAAACAAAGAAATGCATAAAACACAATAAAAACGCTCCAACAGATGGGCCAATCTGAAGTTTGGATCAAATGAATGAGTTTAAGAATCTAAGAACACTTCCAATTCTAATAAAAGGAAAGAAATAAAATCATCACCAGAACAATTCAGGAGAATTGGGGGCAGGGGGATGTGTAAAACCTGATGAACATTTTTTTTAAAAAATGTGTATAAATAAATAAAAATAAAGAATTAATGAAGAAAAAAAAAAAAAAAAAAAAAAAAAAACATTAAGTGGTCTCAGAAAATTTATGGTAAAAACACAAAATAAATAAATTTGGCACTGCTGTAGCTTATATGAAGTTCATACCTAACTCACATCTACTAAATTATTAATTGTTTATAATACAACTTTATCCATGCCTTAAAAAAAAAAAAAAAAAAAAACATTAAGTTTTTAAAAGTTTGCCTTTGATTTAAAAAAATAAAAATAAAATAAAATCTAACTTAAAGTTTCACTTTATTAAAAATATTTGTGTAACTAAAGAACCCTAGAGGAGACTTTACAGTCCATCAAAATACACTTCAGAAAAGAAAAAATAAATAAATAAAAATATATGCAACTAAAAAGAGAGCCTCAATCCTACAACTACAGCTACATTGTGCTTAAGGTGCCTTTCTAAACTTCAACGCTCACATTACCGAATTCACCGAAGTGAAGATGATGCAGTCAACCCCATGTACTGTACAACTGCTTAGTTAAACCTCTTCAAGGCTGGCTAAGGATCAAACAGTGTGGGATATTTAGAACTTTTATGTGCATCCCTCCAGGTCTAAACCCACAAAGTCTCAAATACCAGTGTTCTGGAGGTGTGTGATGGGTTCTCATGGACGATCTCTGCTAAAGTTATAGCTTATGACTTTCCAAGCCTCTTGCAATTGAGTTTAACACTAAACAGGGAAATAGACAAGCCTCTGTCTATGCAGTAAGCCTTGCCGAGAGCAAATCTGCCTCTGCCTCTGCTTTATCAACAGCCATTCAGAGCATTCTGACAGTAATCACACACAAACAGAGGACGTGCTCGGCGCATTTCATTAGCCACACACCTCACACCCTGCATGGCCTCCGGAGGCTCATTTAGAAGACCAATGCGTTGGACCTTTTATGTATTCATGGAATATCGGATGCAGTGCTACAAGCTAAATGTGCTACACGATGAGCTTTACGCAAATGAAAGTTCGTGTGCATGGCTAAGGAAATTACGTATCCGTCTGGCACATAAATTGATAACATTCATCTCTGACTTTCTTCAAGGAACACATAAAATAACAACAATCGTTCAGGCCTACTCTCACACGCAATTTCCAAAAAGCAAAATAATTAAAGCAAAATAATTATTCAAAAAATAAAGCATTATGGAAATAGTGGAATAGTCTGATTTTAAGTACACCTGATTGTTTTATTAACAATAAAAGTCCTCTGTATGTTGCATTCTTAAAGCCATATTACTTGCGTCAGTGGTATAAGAAAGAGTATCAATTCCAATCAGCCACTGTGTCAGCAGTTTTCCTGCTGGCCTTCACTCATCTACTCTGCTGATGAAAATGTCTGCTGAATAAAGTTCAGAGTTCTGAAGAGCACCAAGGTCATTCCACAAGAGACATCTGCAATTCAGATCTACTGTAACTTTAAATTACAGCCATTCTCTATGTTTTTCAGAGAAAACATGCAAAATTAACTGTGCAGATTAACAAAACAACAAAAAACAATACCATTTCTTTTTATTTTTGGACAATGTTTTCCCCTATTAAACACAAAAATTATAGAGACTTTGATTTGACTTAGTTATTGTGACAGTAGAATTCTCCAATACTTTTTACTTTCTTTTTTTATTTACTATAAATAATGACCCTCTAACGCTACCATTCCATATTCTTTTTCTAATCTATCCATTCGTTTTCTTTTATCACAGATCTGTTGTTGGTTTTTTAGTTTAAAATGAATTTTAAATATTTGCTTCTGCTTCAACTTTTACTTGATTATAAATTATTTAAATAAATTTGCAGACAAACAAAGCTTTGCAATGTGGTCTTAGACTTTGTGAAAACACCCACAAACTAACTGAACTCATCAGAGATTCATGTATTTTATGGAACTTCTTAAACTGCAATCCAATGAAAGCTTTGATAAACCTGAATGCGCATCATTGCAGCAATCAAATATTCATTCCTACATATGAAATAATAATTAAAAGTATAAGGAAGACCTAGCTACGGAAAGTTACTTGGGGGATGATGTCTACACCTCTAGTTAGGGAAAGTTTGAGAAAAGGCAGGAATCACTGAAGGAAATGATTAAATGATCAACTTCTAGATGGAAACAAGTCAGAACTTTAATAAGACACAGACAACTAGACCCTTGTGTCGGTATGGAAAAGATTTCCCAGAAGGGCTTACAATCTTTCCTGCACACTTAACTGATAAAGGGTAGCGGGATAACAGAAAAAAAAATCTGGGGAAAGTGAACTAAATAAAAAGAAAGCTTTGGGGAAATCCTACATTGCTGGCTCTTCAACAGCTCATGCTGGGTTATGCGTCGCTGTAAAGAATTCAAACACAAGCTTCCCACTGTTCCTGCCAGGATGCAGACACTTTGTTCTCTGTAAATGTGTACACTTACTGTGAGTACACGTTCACATCTGTACATCTTACTACCAAAACAGGGAACTGGATGTCAGTCTAGACAGAGCTGTCCATCAACAAACTTAAAAACCCCAGTAACCCACATGAGCCTGTGCAGTACATTTTACAGTGGTTAAGGTTGCACAACATGGAAGAAGCACTGTAACGCACTGCCTTGGCTGCCTTATAGTTCATACAATGAAACAATGTTCAGTGAAAGTAGATTAAAATAAAGTATGTATCAAAATAAACAATTGTACTGCCAAGTAATTCAGTTCATTAGCTAAACTGTGTATAGTTGCCAAGCAATATAGCAACTTGGCACCTTACTACAGAATTCAATTTAATGTGTATCCACCTTTTTCCTGATGCAAAAATGGGCACTGCTATTTGTAAATCGTATGGGTATAGCTTCCAGCTATTTTTAGCTGTACAAAACAGTTTGGTTTTGCTGCTTGATATTGAAAATTGGTGTGTCCTATCATGTTATTTTAATGCATTATTTTAATTATGAACACACTGGGGACTAGTACAAACAGTTTTAATGTTTTTGCACATTGTAATCTTCCTTGTTATTTCCCTATAGCGTCTAACAAATTGGAAGCCCCACCCATAGGCTTATTTCCGCGCACAGGAAAAAGGTGAATACAACTTTAGACATGGTTCATCCACTCAGGTTTCAGACTTGGAACCATGTGCTCCATACAATAAAAAAAAAAGAAATTTTGTGCCCCTATTGTGGATTTTAAAAATGACCTTTCATGCAGTGTGTAACAGCTCTAAGTCAATTAAAACATACTCCAGTCCCAAGCCATTTCATGTTGACATCAAAGTGAAACCATATCATAATGCCCGCCCACTTGTTGCACGTGCAGATCTTGATTTTTGCATTAAAATGCAAACTCATTATTTGCCACTAGGTGCTGCTTTTGGAGAGTTAAAAGCTCCTAAACACTGCTTTTGAAATAGACTAATCACTGAAGTGGATTGGAAAAATTAATTATTAAAGTTGTTGAACAAATATGGCAAAAATAAATGCATAAGAAAATTAAAGTGTTTTTTGACCTTGCATGTATGTCAACCTGTCGTTGGGGACACCTAAAACTAAAAATACAAACCTTCTATAACCTATAATAGAGGAACTTAAATTTCTTAAAGTATTTTATAAAGTACTTAAAAGTATATTATATTATTGAAGCCTGTTTCCGCCACTTATCAACAAAACAAAACCAAAAAAATAAAAGCCAATTTTCTTTTTATCTGAGAATTATAACACAATTCTAAAGTCAGTATTGTGAGCTCATCTAAGAACTAAATTTTTTCAGAATTGAGATATAAACTGGCAATGCTTACAGTATAACTCATAATCACGAGTTTACACAACACAATTCTGACTATTTTTTTCAGAATTACAAGCTTGTATCTTGCAATTCTGCCTTTATAACACTTGCAATTGAGAGTTATTGATTCAGAATTGTGATCTATATAACCTCATAATTCTGAGGAAAAAAAAAAACTAACTTTAGGCCCTATATTTTGCATTTCATATTATTAGTAGCACCTATAAAGAAAAACAGTCAGTATTGTGAAGAAAAAAAAAAAAAAAAAAAAAAAAATATAATCACAATTCTCTCTCTCTCTTTTTTTTTTTTTTTTTTTTACTTATTCATTCACTGGCAGAAATGGGCTTCCATGGTAAATAAATAACTCCCTGACCCCAAGCTTTTAAACTGTACTAATTAACACGTGGAAAGCACCAGAAATTGTTTGTGTAGCAACATCAAACTAAAAACACACAAGTTGCCATTTCAGCAAAAAAAAAAATAAAAACAATTAAAAGAAGAAAAACAAAGGATATTTTCTCTCTTTGAACTGAATCTGCAGTTGCATTGACTTCAGTGTGATCAAAGCTTTCATTGGTCGTACAGCATAGGAAACTATTTGGATAATATAACGGTTATCAGGGTGTGTTTAGAACAACATTTGGCAGCTATGCCATGTGCACTCAAAAGGAAATAAATTGCACTTGCACACACACAGAATATAGTGACTGCCTAATTACTGTATTTACACTAAAATCAATCTGCCACCACCCATAACCGGGTCTTCACACCCTTTCCCTAGTGACTCAAACTAAACACAAGCTATTGGGTAAATGGTCTGATGCAGTCAGATAAACCTGGTATGCATGGAAGTGGACAGCATTACAGATGTAACGTAACATGTTCAAATGGATCCAGTAACTAAAACCACACATCCATGCACATCCAGAAATGCATCTCAAATGACACAACTTACAAAACCATTTGGAAAACCATTCAGACATGATAACATATGGCCCCTCCCTTTGAAACCCTATCACAAGCAATCACATTTTAGATGCGTGTCAACTACTCCGAACGCTCGGCATCAGATGATCCATAACGGATGTTATTAACTGTCGAACTTGGAACAGAGCATAAACACTGAAATACTGCTTAATCAGGTTAATGTGCGAGCACATTAAATAATAAAGTGATACTGCATCGCCACAGCAACACTCATTAAAAGGAATAAAATGAATAGTCTCTGCTTTGTAACAAAGGAAGTCGAGCAGTAGAGGTATGGCTTACATGATAAGATTTTCTACAACACCCACCCAATTATGGTCCACGGCTACAGCATGAGAATGAGAAGCTAATAAAATAGGTATTATGAAGGCATGAGATGGCATTTAGAATGAGCTCTTTTGAATTTTCATGGACCATTTTAGCTGATGCTACAGTGGGAGGATCTGAGGAATAAGCTAGTTTGGTGGTCTACATTCTGAAACTGCTCCTATAAAGCATGAGGCCAATGCGGGCCTCAAAGGGTGAATATAAGGGCAGGACATGTGTCCAGGCGTGTGTTTTTAGGACCACAAGGGTTGTTCCATAGGGCTTTCACAGTATTGCTGTTTTACTGTATTTTTAATAAAAAAAATTTAATGCTTTGGTGAGCAAAGGTTTTTTTTTAATCTTTCAAAATATAAACCTTTGAGGAAATGCAGTGACTTTTTATATTAAAAGAATATTTCACCCAAACATAACCGCACATTTCAAAAAGACAGGCAATATAAAGGCAAAGAATGGTTTTAAGTTTGTTGTGTTGAGACATGAATTATATTGAGGGTTGGTTAAATTTTACATGGAGCAAAATGATGACAAAGACTCCCAGGGAATGCAAACTGGACAAAAACCTCGACATCACATAAAATCCTGTTGCACTAAGGTAAGCTCTTCAAAGCTCCAGTTATAAATATTAAAACCTGCCACGCATTCAGCTCTCCATGCAGTCGCCCAGTGTTTGCTATACAAACAGTGAAATGTAGTCCTTGATGTTCTGATCAGCCAGTTTCTTATTTATAATTAAGACAGCTGACTTGATTCATATGCTGGTCTATTCTTTCAGCCAGCAATCAGCCACAATCACACTATATGGATTGGGTGAACATTGCGGTAGCGGTAGACTCGTAAACACATTGATCAGAGCCTGTAGGTACAAAAACCAGCCACTCATTATTTATTATCTCGAGATTATGTGCTTTTCGCCTAGTACATACTGTAATGTAGTCCACCTCTTGTGGGGACTGTCGAAGCATTTCACCAATGATACTGGCAAAGGGAACGTGAGGATCTGGAAGAACAATCACATCTGTCTTGCCAAACATCTACTAAAACCATATTTCTAGACAATAAGAGAGACTGCAAGCAATCTGCAGTAAAAGAAAGATGCATTTGGGAGTAATGCATGCCTGCCAATTCTGGAAACCTTGCATAAACATGAAGATGCCAGTATGTGGGGTATCCATCATGATTGAGTTAGTTTTAATCATGGATTCATGTATTACCGGCTGCTTGTGTGGATACTCTGGCACTAATGGGAGTGTATTCATAAAATGCCACTAATGGTTTGTGTGTCCTCAATACACAAACAAACAAACACAAACAAATGCACACGTGCTCACACACACATACCCTTGAGCAAGGACGATGGAGAAAGCTTTTCATATTCTAATGGGGACGCTGTGCTTGCATGTTGCCTGGGAGATGAAGCATTCTGGGGCTTTTGCAGCAGTGCTGATGTAGATGTTGGCTATTGTATTGGACCCATCCCAACACTGTGATCAATGAAAGATGTGTTGATGAACAAAATTATTGCATGCCCTAATATTGGAGACTGATTTTCAACAAACGCTCATTAAGCAAAAAAAAAAACAAAACAAAAACTGTACATATGGCTTTCAAAACATACAACTTATGGTTTGATCACCAAACTATACGTTATACGCTTCTTCAACTTTTTCAATAAATTTATTGCATCCTTAATTAGCGGTGGGTATCGAGTTCTTTTTAGGTACCAACCGAATTGCCTCGTTGCCACAGAGTATCAAAAAACGTCTTTTCTTTCGGTACCAAATTTCGATACCTAAGGGGTTAATCTCATCAACACCAGTGAGCCAATAAGCCTGCAGCACTAGCCGGTGTGTTTGACTAGAAATGGCGCGGAACAGATTGAACATGTACGGAGCAGTCTGCTCTCTGTAGCTCTCGCGGCAATGCTACTTAAGTCAAACACAGACTATGGGAAGCCAAACAACCCAAATGCAAGACGAAACAGCACGGTATTAAAGAGTTTGACAACGCTACTCAAACGCTAAAAACGTGCCGTTTTGTCCTGCATTTGGTTGTTTGGATTTATATTCTGATTTATATTCTGCATTTACTGAAAGCTCACTTCAAACCACCATCGAGTGTTTGCAATAGTTTCCGATTGCCATCTAATGTGTGTTTTGGTCATGTAATGTTGCTAAAAAAATATTAATTCCTCCAAGTCAGAACTGCAATTGTTGAAGACAAAATACAGGCTCATCTGTAAATCTGTGGAAAATTTATAGAAATTATGATACTGTCTGAGCTATATGCATTTTAAAACGAACACACTAGTGTAAAGGTAGCATGACAGATGTGTAAACTGAACTTTAAAACTATTTTGCACTGATTTATTGTGTTGGATATCCATTTCCTTTGTGCAGTGGCTCATGAGATGAGGCTTTGAGTCTGTATAAATGTCAACAAGCTAAAAAAAAGATAATTTAATATTAAAACTGATTTAATAAAAAGGTATTCAGGAATCGGTATTGAACTCAGGTTATCGGTATCAACATTTTTTGAACGATACCCAGCCTTATCCTTAATACAAAATAAAAAAAAATCTTACTGACCCTATGTTTTTAGAAACAAATATGCACACTAATAGTGCATCTCAACATCCGAATATGCTTTTTTGACTAGAGTATTTATTATTGAATTTCTTACATTTATTGAAAGGTAGAAATGACCAATGGAAAAATTACTTAAATTGAGTAACATCCAAACCTGCAAACCTTTTTTTACTTCATGTATATAAATAATCCCTCATATCGCTTTTAACCCAAGAAAAGACTCTCAAAAGATCAAGTGTAAATCAGCTTCTCTATACTCCACATTTAAATGGCTTTTTTTTTTAAATTTATTTATTTTTTACAGACACACCAACACGACCGCGTTTTACTGAAATGCCCTTGAGTCTAAGGGATAAACCAGATCCTGCACAAAATACTTGTGCTCCAGGTGGCTGCAATATTGTGGATACAAGAAAAAGACTGTATCTCAGCCATCAGGTCATGGGCTGTGAACCAGTCACGTCTGATGGCATTTAGAGCTGTATAACATGCTCCTTGTCATCTCTTCGCTTCAAGTCTCAGAAGACGGTCCTGTGGTTAGCACTGGGTGTAGGTTTTGTGACAATGCAGTTGTTCCCCGCCAGCTTTGAATCAGCCTGACGCTTTGCACCGGGGCATAAGTGCAAGCGAAGATTAATACTGATGACATAGTGCGGTAGTCGTCTCATTTTTCATTAAGTCTGTCAGCGACTGGTAAATTGGGTCCTGCATTCTCCTTAGCTAGACTTAGAACACAGTCACTGGCTGTGTATGGAATAGCTGTAAGGTAACAATGACCTTGTCTGCTGTCCCATCTGTACCACAGCCACCACATGGGTTCAGTCCATTGCTTTCTTCAGACTAATCCAAAGATTTGAACTCTAACCACAACATCTCATTATCCCGGCTTTGACAGACACAGTAGGCAAACAGCATGCACACTGATCTGCTCCACAAAATTCACTTAGATTCTCCTTGAGAGACTCCAAAATACATTACTATAAAGGTTGCATTCAATACTCTGCAATACAATGAGTAGTTCATTGCAATGTTCAATGATTTTTTTTTTCCAATTTGCACAACACTGGATGTCCTAATTTGCATAATCAAAAGACTAATCCTAGTGTTAATTGAGCCTCCCACTGTCTAATTACTTAAATGAAATGGAGCGCAATTAAATCTCTCCATCTCATTTATTAAATTGTTCTGGTCAGCAACTGAGGCCTTTTTTACTATTTGAAGTTTGCCGATCTGACTATGCGTGTTATTTTGGTACCTGTTCGACGGCTTTTATTGTTATATGAAATGTAACACATTAACAGTGGTTAGGCATGTGTGGCATTTAAGAGGCAGTCACTGCAAATCTCATATAGCAGAGAAATACTAAAGATAATCACAGACTTTTAGAAGGACTCATCTGTTCAGGGTGACGAGGGCTGCTGCAAACTAGTCTGAGTTCAATGGAGAATTGCAGCCTGAAAACAAAACATTAGTAACAGCGAAATCACATTGGCTACATTCACACAAGAGCAAAATATGTTTTTCTGTACTATTTGAAGTGCTCAACTAAATGCGTTCACATAGAGCTCAGTTATGAAAGAATATTTTTTTTTATCTGAAATGACTCGGGTCACAGAGATTTAGATTTAGGTAAACATCTCAGGTCTCATTAAAAACATTGTAATTTGTGTTCTGAAGAGTAAAAAAAAAAAAAAATTCTTATGGGTTTAGACACAAGGTTGAGTAAATAACAACAATTTTTCACTTCTGGGTGATCTATCCCTTAAAGGCTGCCCCCTCTTTCAGGTTCTAAAATGAAATAAAATAGTTTGTGTGTTGGCAGAGCGAGACACTCAACGCCAAGCAAAATAGCAAAAACAGACTTTTGTTATGTAGAGATCACAATTTGAGATCTTTATTTTACTAATAGATTTGAAAAATATTTTAAGGTTAAGGAACTACACATGGCAATGGTAAAATTAAAACAGCAGAAAAATATGATTTTCTGTCTTGTTTTGGGCTGCTAAACAAGAAAATGAAGTTGAGTTATTTTTTTATGTTTATATATATATATATATATATATATATATATATATATATATATATATATATATATATATATATAGAGATAGATAGATAGATAGATAGATAGATAGATAAGGAATTACAGATGACTATTTAAATATTTACAACTTGATTATGTGCAATTATGGTGCAAAATAAAGCAGGAAGAAATTCTGTATGTATCTACACTCTTAAAAATAAAAGGCGCTTCACAATGCAACAGAATAACCTTTTGTCTAAATGGTTCCATAAAGAACCTTTCGGTTTCACAAAAGCTTCTTTGTGGCAAAAGAAGGTTCTTCAAATTATAAAAGGTTCGAAAGAGACGGCCCTTTAAAAGAACCTTTACAGAGATGACACAGAAGAACTGTTCAGTTAAAGAAACTTTCTAAGCACCTTTATTTTTAACAGTGTAAACACTAAAAGAACAAAAATACCCATCACTACTATTATTATAGTAATTGCTTTCAAGATAGAGAAGGAGACTGACTTCAGTATTCCATCCATTCAGAAATAATTTGATCATAACAGGCTGTTGTACAGACGATCTGAGACTCACCTGCTACTAAAATGGCTGTCAGTCTTAAACACAGACTGCAAACGCTGCCATTGTGAGTGTGAAGGTGATATATTTAGGTACACAGTTTAGGGGCAAACATGACACGATCATTTTATTCTCCTTTCCCACTGAAAGCCTCCCATTGAGAGCTGGCTCACAGCATTACTCACTTACTTTCAAGACTGACAGCTACATTGGTCAAGTGCTGAATGCAGTTAAAATAAAAGAGCTATTTTATGAAGCTCCTCACCTGTATATTGGGTCTTGCATCACCATCATCTTGCTTTCATCCCAGGTCCATTCTTTTTTCTGCAGGAAATGAAAGTGATCATTTCAGTTCAGGCTTTAATATATGATAATATATCCAAGGCAGAAGCCTGCTCTATCAATTTTCTCATTTACGTTCCAGCTCTAAATTAAACCAAGAGATAAAGCACCTGTGTAAATCAATAATTTATGTTTAAATGAACAGCACGAGGCAACTTAAGATGCAGAAATTGCAGGGAGTGACTGTACCTATTAACTTTGAGCTAGGCATCTTGCTAAAGGACAAAACCATCCTGCCAACCACCTTAAGGCAAAGTGTCTTGCCAAAGTGTGAACGTGGCAGAGCTAGACTGTGATAAAAATGTTATTCTCATCTGAACTAAAACAAAACAAAAACAAACAAACAAACAAACAAACTCCTCGAACCCTCAGCCTCTATGCTTAAAGCTACTTGAAGCTTACACTAGATTGCTCCCAACATGCATCTAAATTATGACCTGCAGTTATTGTTACTGAAAACAAGGTAGGAACTAAGCAGACCAACCTTGGCGAACGGACACTGAATCAACTTGCCTTTAGATATGTTATGTAAAATGTTCACATTCAAAGTTAACACTTACGATGAATCAATTTCTACTACAGCCCAATAAAACTATTTATGTCACAATATTTGAATCATTAAAATTGTAGACAATTAACAAGGTTTCTACGGTCTGAAACAAGAAAATGCTACAATATAAAGTTCCTGCTGCATTTTATGTGCATAAACTTTGCGCACTTAAAAAAAAAAAAAAAAAAAAATTTGATGCAGAATAACACAAACAGTTAGTTACAAGTATTG
Organism: Puntigrus tetrazona; assembly: GCF_018831695.1. Taxonomy (NCBI): domain Eukaryota; kingdom Metazoa; phylum Chordata; class Actinopteri; order Cypriniformes; family Cyprinidae; genus Puntigrus; species Puntigrus tetrazona. The sequence goes on from NC_056704.1 coordinate 16,736,737, forward strand.
AAATATATACTGCAATATATATTGCAAAATATACTGTCATAACTGAATTTTGTAGCATCTTTTAGCTGTTAACGCTAAAAATATGAAAAATATATAAATTAATGAATAAAATGTAACAAATTAAATAAATGTAAAAAAAATAATAATACATGCATGAAAGAAAAAAAAAAAAAATGAAACCTAAATCATAAATAGTTTTAAACTTTACCTTTTTCTTTTTCCGCAGCGCTACTTTTACCCCGTCCACGGACACAATTATGTTGACTTTCTTCTTTTTGATATTCTTCACTTTAAATTCATACTGTAAAGAGGAGAGGAAAGATAGAGATCATTATGGGAAGAAATATCAATACTAAGTAATTAAATTTCCACCCTTCCAGGACACCCAAGGATACTTCTATTAATTAAATTCAATCCAAAACCCCATTTAAACAGAAATCATGTGGTCCGTCCTCTGCAAACATCAATAACTTCACCCTTTTTATTGGCGCATATGCCCTTGCGGAGAACGAGCTCAAATGCCATTAACATTTCGACAAATGAAATGCAAGATTGGAACTTTTAAATGAGCCAAGCGCTTATCAACAGTGTGGAAATCGGAAAGGGAACAGCAAAGCCTTTGAAGTGCATCTGGATAGAATCGAGTTCTCTAGTAAATGGCTTTCTCTATAGCTTCTCAGCTCTGGGTTAACTTTATGATGTATGCAGCGCTCTTCCGCTATTCAGAGAGGCATTAGCCTGCTTAGAGATGTATAGATGAGGGTGTCGGTACAAACAACTGTGAGCAAACACTCTTACACAAGTAAACAAGAGTCTCCACAGGGACAGCATGAAGAGCAGAGTGTTCTCATTTCTCATTCCGACTCATGTACAGTATACACATTCATAGGGACACAAACAATATTGTTAAAAAGTACACCAAGTTGCCACTGGGTCTTAATTAATACACAGAACATTAAATTCGAGCCTAACATCCTTCAAAGCAACGTGCTGAAATTTTTACTCCAATATCACCACAGCATAGTCCTTCTAGCTTCTCGGCATCTTGTTTGTTTGCTAGATACAGTTAGATAATAAGGAGAAAGTTAGTTTCTTATGTGTCCTCCTTCTTACAGACATACATTTGAAAGATTAAAAAAAAAAAAAAAAAGTATAACCCATTTTGGGTTGTTTTGGCAAACCACAACTCAGACCAGCTAGAACTGTCACAAAAACGCAACACCAAGATGCACTAAATAAGATCAAATACAATATGAATACCTTTATATGGATAAAATACATGTAGAGTAATGACCACTGGTATTTCCAATAGCTAAAAATGGTTTTAGGTCAGTTATTTCTATCTTTTGCTGTAGTGTGTCGATAGGAAAGATCGTAGGAGTATAATGATACGCGTATTGTGTACTGAACGATTCACAGGCATTTCCAAGTCAAAGTGATCATCCTTATCACCTTGTTAGTGGAGACATGAGTGAGTGAGCAGAGCATGTGCGTGCCATTACGTTGGTCGTTTGGAATGCACTTGGCAAATGGAGTGATGTCATTTCCTCATTATCTTCAGCTGGGATGTTCCCAGTACTGTAGCTTTGCAGGTCTGAAGCATCTTGAAGACATTGACATTGTTCTTCTGGATTTAGTCCGTTTGAGTTTCTGTTTCTTTATGTCATTCCAGACAGACTGCATGCTGATTAGTTATTAGTTATATTATTGAAAGATTCATTACAATTAATGGCACTGGATATGCAAACGGATATTTCCTGCTGACACTACAGCAAAAGATGGAAATAACTGGCTTAAAAAAATACTAGTGCTCTAATCATTTTGGCCGGCACTATACATATCAGTAATAAATAAACCATTAAAATAGTTCAATAAACATTTAAAATATATGATGACATCCCTATTCTTTTCTTTTTTTTTTTTAAATCAAGAACGCAAAAAAGACTTTTATTCACTTAACCCTGTATCAAACTTTAAAAATGACAGATGCTATTAAAACATTTTATCATATGACATTTACCATTGCTCGATGAAAGATCCAAGATCATCCAAGTCATTTAAATAGGAATCAATAGGAAAAAAAAAAAATGTAAAAGCAATTATATCGGCAACATACTGAAAATAACACTATTCAACGTATCACACAGTCATAAAAAATACAAAATTCATGAAAACATACATGAACAAGAGAATGATACATAAATAGAACAAGCAAACAAGCATACGCCGAAATGTCAGGGTTACTTTATAAAATCCCCTGCCCTATATATGATATTTATTTTACAGTTAAGGGCCCATCATCATTCAGTACAATTTAACACTCAGCACAGCACAGAAAATATAAATAAATAAAAAAAATATTACAACAAAAGCACTAATCTACAAGCTGTCAAGGCTGCACCTAGGTGTTAACACTAACCTGTTTACCGCTCTTTTTCATTTTTACCCCCTCTCTGCAGTAATGCCTTCCTGTTTGTCTCATTTTAATTGAGTTTCTTTCAGCCACCTGGATCCCATTTCTTGTCTCTCAGCAGGTGCTGAGTGAAATTTCATCTAGTATTGACACACTGGGGTCAAAGAAGATACACTGCTGTCTGTAAGAGACATATGAATTAAAGATTAAACCAAAAGATAAAACCTTTTCACTAGACCCTGCCTAAAACTACTTTTGTGATTCAACTTTCCTTTTCAGGTTCTGACCATACAATAAAAAGAAATAGCACCATTATTTTATGTTCACAGAATGTCGATGACGTCAAACATTTGAACTTTGTGAGCTACTGGCGCTTTTTACTGCAACAAATCAGAATAAACGTTTCAGAAAATAATATTCTGATAAGATGCCATATTGCTCTTTGACCAAAAATTACAACCAAAGACGACACAATAAGTGAAGTGATGTGTGACTTTCCTAGCCATTTTCCTAGTGATAAGAGTCGGACAAAATAATGGGAAAATGCCTGTAGAGGAATAAAACTTCATAAAGACCTTTTCTTTGTCCTGTCCACTTTAGCTCTGATGCCTTTGACTTTTTTAGTAGACCACAGCTCCCGAAAGAGCTTACAAACGGCCGAGACAAGAAATGTTATGCCATCCCATTAGGATGTCAAATACCCAAACTTATTATTACTGGAGGAGTTTCTTATCGTGGATTTCCCTCAATATCCAGGGCATTTAGAAAAAAAAAATTGTCTCCATCTTCATTTGGTTTAAGCCTATGCTATAAGCTCTTTCATTTTCTGTGGTCATTATATCAGTATTTTATTTCCCGAGTGTATTCTGAGTTGTCTAGCTCACCGAGCGCAACTATTTTAAGTAATCAGAATAATGGTGCCCATTCCAGTCCAAAATATCCATAAAACAATGTGATTTTTTCAACAAAAACCATTCATTGGTTTTCTTCTACATATTTCAGTAAGGGATATTTATATCATTTCAGTCATACAAGTCTTAATACCCAGGGTTCCCTTTAAGAAAGAATTCAATTAGCTCAAGATGTGCATAACAGGCATGGCAAAAACTTCACACTGGTGTTGAAAACAGAACGAAGTTGAGACATGCATACTCAAAGTCAAACAATGAGGAGCATTGAGCTTGTCTTGAATTCCTTTCCAAGCTGAACCTACAAGGTCACAGCAAAGTTCAAATGACCAGATGAGAAATCTAACCATGCTTTCAGAACGGTTTCAGAGCTAAACCTGAATGTTTTACAAGGAGAACAGAGAAAAAAAAATCTATAATCATACAAAATTGAATACAAATATGGCAGTGATTTCTGTACTGAATCAATGAACCAAAAAAGCAACAAGCAAGATTAAGAATCATTTGAGTAACAGAAGCACAGCACAACCGGTAGTTTAATTTATGGACATAACCTTCTAATAAACTGTTCAAATGCACAAACTATGAATCCTTCACAAAAAGACCAGAATTGACCCGATGTAGCCAGAGCAACCTCTCAGAGTAACTGTTTGTTGATATGAAATCATGCACTTTAAAACCTACACAGTTGCACAGATACACCTTTCCAGATGTATTATTCAATAAGGGATTGTTAGACACAAAAATTGACTACAGTTAACTAAAGCTTGTGAGCAACAAAACCAGAAAGATTTATTATTATTTTACTTTTAGGGAAAAAGAAAAAATAAAGCAACATTTTTTTTTTTTTTTTCACTTATATTCAAAAGTTTGGGGTCTATAAGATTTTTTGGTAACACTTCACAATAGGGTTCATAAGTTAACATTAGTTAAAAACATTAGTAAACATGAACTAAGAAACTCAAAAAAAGCAGTAAGTACAATAATTGTTATGTATTATTACAGCGAGTTTAGTACGGTTGTTTTCTATTTTGCTATATTTTAAAATGCCATTTATTACTGTAAGGTCTGTATATTTGCAGCCACTTCAGTCTTCAGGGTCACATAATCCTTCATGCGAATTTAGTCAGAATCATCTCTTATTAATATCAATAACTGTAGAAGACATGATATATTTCTCTCAGGATTTTTCTGTGAAACACTAGAGTGTTAATGATAGAATGAACAGGTCAGAAGACTTCTTCAAATGTACTGTCTTCAATTACTCACTCAACTGCAGTAAGTGGCTACACAAACAAAATCCTATAGGAATCCTGTTCCTCAGACAAAAATTATTTAAAGATTATTGAAGTTTACACTTACAGCTTGACTAAATAATACAAGCACACTATACATACAGATCCTATTAGGCCTTAAAGTCACGCTGATTCTGCTATAAAAATTAAGGGATCATTATTGCTATTATCCATTATGCACTTCACAGATATCAAGGATAGATTCCTCCACTGTGAGGTGGTTAAAATATAACGTACAACTAACAGAGCAGAAGCCATTCATTTGATCTACAGTGCACCTTTAAAAAAATGTCAGGCTCGTTTTGCTCATTGCAACAGCATTCACAATATCCTATGTCGTTGGCCTTTGAGAAATGGCATCTTTCAACAGAATGACATTCACACGCTGTTGAGGCTAGATTAGGATTTTAGTAACCCTCCTGGGATCAGGAGATTCAGGGGGATACATTGCCAGCAATCTACAAATCAAATCCTGGGTCACTGGTGACAGCTACATGAACGTACACAGGCTGGGGCAAAGACTTTCCTTTATTACACTGCTACACTACTAAATCTGACACATTCATTCATTCCATCCAAACATGTAAGATTATGGGCTGATTATTGAGCCGCCCTGAGAGGTTGGGCAATCCATCATAATGACACCCTCTTTCATAGGTGACACTTTATTTTGGTCTCGTCCCCAGACAACAATACTTACACGGCAGACTTGATAGTCTGATCATGCATGTGGGTGAGACTGAAAATAATGCTGCATCAACTAATCACTAAAATTTGATCTTCAAGTCAATAATGATTTTCATAAACAATTGGTTTTTGCACCGTGCATAGAAAACGCATCTGGTGAAGGCCACTCTTTGACATTTCCGTTAAACTCAATAGGAGTTGCTCAGCTGGCGCATGACTCAGAAGCATGCAAACTGCTTTCATAAATCCATAAATCCAACTGTTACCCTCAAATCTATTTTCTGAATACAATTTATACAGAAACGACTCTGATGAAACCTTCACTGAACGAATACACTGAATCCGTCAGAACACCTTCTGAAACAACATCTGACTCGCAAGTGGTTGATACTTTCAGTTACGTCTGTTAAGAAAAAGTGTTATTCAGAAATCATTCTAATATGCCGATTTGGTAACAGCAGCTTAATATTTTATTTGTATGAAGTTTTGATATGAAGTTTTTACATCATTGTTTAATACATCATTGCTAAATAAAACATTATATATATATACATATATATATTTCTTAAAAGAATCTTCTGACAGAAGTACATTTTTAATAAATCATTTTAAATGATCTAAAATATTGGAAACTTCCAATTTTGTAATAAAATCAACTAAAACATGAAATTATACACTGAAAAAAAACAAAAACAAGCCTAAATTATATAAAAACAAAAAATTAGCATATTATAAAAATACCTGAAAATCAATGAGAATACTTTGTATTTAGGGATCTAATCTATTCATCATAACAGATGTTCAAGGATGTTGCAGAGCCTTTACATAACATAACCATATATTTTTGGCCTAATTCATTATAACATTTTCATTTTCACCAAGGGCACTCTGACAGTTCCTGGAAAGAAAGAATAGAAATGAAATCAATGCACTCTGTACTTTCCAGGGTTACAAAAGTCACGACGTGGCTCTTTACCACACCTCTTTTGATAGAGTTTTGCATTCAAGAGAGCGAGTGAGTCACAGGGCCGTCCGTATCTACAATCCTCCAGCAGCACAATGGGACAGACAACGTGTCAGCATTAATCTTCAGACATGGTAGATCTGCGTGACAATTTCTGCAGCTTATCAAAAAGTAGAGGCTCAAGAGAGAAGAAAAAGGTCTCAGAAGAGACAGACCTTGCTGGAGAGAAACACATTCCTTTTGGAAGTTAAAAAAAAAAAAAAAAAAAAAAAAAAAAAACAACAACTGAAAATGTGTCACAAATCTAATCTTGATATAATATCCAGATGATATACGACACCTAGATTTCACTGCCACAGCTGAGGAAAAACTTTGACTTTGACTCAACAAGCCTTTTTTCCATGATAGCACAAGACACGGACACGCTCTGAATCAACATTTAGATTTCTTCAGTGTCCATGGCTACACAAGATACTATCAAGAATGGCGTTCCCATAGCAACCAATAAAGACATCCTCAAGGCGTCCAGAAGGACAGCAAATTGTTGAATATAAATCGATGAGTTTTGACAAACTGATCTTGAATTATTATCCCCGAGTAACCAACCTTTAGTCTAGCATTAACTTCCAGTGAGATATGGGAAACTAATCCGTTTATTTCATATGGAGTAAACCAAGTTTCATGAATTTGAAAAGATTCAATTCTGAACGTCACAAAAGATCTGATTTCATTACACTCTGCAAGGTAAAATGAAAGGCAGAAAGAAATACATTGACCCTCTTTAGAATAAAATTACATGATACTAAATTTTACATTTCCTATGCCACGAAAAAAAAGTTGCCGTAATTTTAGAGTGTTGAGGGCGTGTTGTGGTTGCTAAGTGGTTTTGGGTGGTTGCTAGGGTATTGAGGATGATTGCTAGGTTGCTGCTTACTGGCCCAACTCAAAAGAGCCCCCCAGTTTCTGTAACACTCCGATCATTACGCAAAAAAAAATAATATAACACTATCACACTTAAAGTGTTATATGTATAAAACATGATCAGCAGTCCTTTAAAAACATGAAAACATTGGCTTTTGGCTTATAGCTACTTTTCCCCTGAAGACGGGCAGAAAGAGGCACAATGACACAACATTATAATTAGACTGGCTGTGAAGAGGCTCTCAGTATAAAAGCCCACTGGGGAATACAGCCTCTTCACATCCATACTTTTCTCTTTTTCTCCCTCTCACCACTGTCAGGGACCCACAAAGATGACACTGAGATAGAAAGCAAGCAAAGCCTTTCTACGCAGCTGGAACTTACAGGTAAAAGCTTGTTTCATTACAGGAGCAATGGCAGGCTGACCTACAAACATTCCCCCAAAAAAAGGCCATTTCTCAAAAGAGTAGCGGGGGGAAAAAACCTCACTCTCTTTTCATCACTGTAGACAAATGCTATTTAAGAAGCAATCCAAAACATTCAAGATAAATTTGCGCCTGAGAGCCAAGCACCAAACAAAATCAAAGAAATCAGTTTGGCCTTGCTATTAAATTGCTGCACTAATATGTAAAAATCCAGAGGGTTTATATTAAAACAATCCTCATGCACACATTCTGAAACTGACAAGGTGGGACTTCAATTTAAAGTTTTAAATGAGTAATTCTGCAATACTGGCTTCATTAAAATCATGCAAGTTATATTCAGCTTTCCACAAGCATAGGCTCATTGAAAATATGTGCCTCTACCTACATTTCTGCCTAAATTTTCACACCAAATAACGGTCCACAGTTCTGATTTATAAAGCCTAATTTTTGCATAATTACTTAAGGAACGAAAACAACGTCACACATTGAGCTTCATAGGCATGAGTTTTTTTTTTGATGCACTCAAGTTAGCAGAGACTTATTTATTATTTTACAAAAGCACGTGTTTTGTTGTTATTGTGAGTGCACACAAGTTAAACTCAAGTCTGAAAGATGTATTACTCTTATCTGATATGATCAAACATGACAATATTTTAAAGGGCATATATTATGCCTCTTTTTACAAGATATAATATTGGCCTTGGGTGTCCTCAGAACATATGAAGATGGAGAACAGTGTACAACCAACTGAAGGCAGAAATATGGCAAATCTGGGATCTCAGTAAAATCCTGTGGGTGGGGTCTAAGCTATGTGATATATTGCTATTAAGAATCAAAATGGCATGCCAGTTGATGGCATGCCTATTGAGACTGTTTGGTTGAATAAAGACTACAAAATAAGTGGTGTTTGTGTTGTGTTCATACACTACCAACACACATTTATGTCTAAGTAAACATCAAGTAAATGTGGTTTTTACATAAGAGGTGCCCTTTACTAGCAAGTGACTGCTAGACCTTACCACTTCTTGTGGAATTTTTTTTCCCCTGCAATTTAAGTGATTAAAAACATTTTGGTCGACCAAGCCCTTTTCTCAGGGATTAACAGTTAGTGGGAAACCTTACAAATTTTGTTAAAATTGAATTCTTCAGATCCTCGTATGGACTTTGTAGCGCCGTTGCACTTTGGATGTCCTGGTTTGAAGCCACCGCATACAATTATCTTAAATTTACAGTATCTTCTTTAAAAGCAACAATGCTTTTCATACTCTTTGAAGAACACATTTGCTAACATTTCTTTCAATATAGCAGTGAGTCAACTGTGGTGAACAGAAAAAAAAAAACAACAAAACAGACTGTAAATGCGTATTTGCGTGGTGGGGATGTTATTATTGAGAGTAAACAAGTCTCATAATGAACATTGGCTGAAAGCAAACACTAACTGCCAGTCTGTTATAGAAAGACACATACACACACAATATTTTGGCATCATGAGGATTCTATCATTAGTTATACAATCCAAAAATGCATAGAAGCATCATGTACAAATAAACTAAACTGAATGCGATAATTTAAGGGCACTTTGTGCACCATTTTGCGTTGGAAAAATTGATTGCTGTCATTGCTAAAAACAAAGGGCTGGCAAAGCCTCTGAATAAACCTGCGGGAAGTTGAATATGCATGGCAAGAGGAAGTACTGCAGCCCCCACACCCCTTCCTTTAAGGAAAATCAGAGAAACAGTCTCTGACAGGTAGGCAGAGATGATATTTAGCCGCAGTCCTGTGAATCACTACTTCTGTGAAAAAAACAAGATGAATCTTCTAAGACCACAGGAAACTGAAATGACTGTATAATGAGCTATGACTGAATCAAGTTCCCCACTATTTCTTGACTGTGAATATGAAAACATTTTTAATGATGCACGAGTGAAGGTCTCAAAACAAACAGCAAGGCCAATAAATGTTAAAAAGCAGAAAGCAAAAGCACTAGGAATGCCCAATATACCCTGCACTGTAAGAGACATTGGCCTTTCCTGGCTCGGAAAATAATACATTTTTCATACTTTTTACAATATGGGGATGGTGTGTAAGTTTTTTTCTTTTCAAATGTTAATTTTTGACTTTAGCCTATGCCCAATGCACCCATCGATCATCCTGCAGGTGTGCAGGGTTAATTGTTTATTGATTTTTTTTGTTTAATCATATCGGCCAATAATGAATATTTAATTGTGCATACAGACGACCTTTACTTTAAGTAAAAATTTTAAAATGGTAATAATTGAGAAAAAGAAAAAAAAAAAAAAAAAAGTACAATAAATTTATATATAGTTTTTTGTAATTATACTCTGAAAACAAATCTAATCTAATTTATTTTTACTACAGTTCCTCTATTGAAAGTCCATTCAAAACAAGGTCAACAAAATAACAAAGACCAAATAAATTCAGTTCAATATCAACAACAAAACTACACAAAACGATGAATAACTTTTCCCTTCAATGTGCAACGCAACAGAATTGAGTGCACGACTTCTGCTTACATCTCACATTCACAACACTCTAAAAATAAATTCATAAGTGGCGTGCTGCTCCTGATAATTTTTCAGATTTTACATGAGACCTATATGGATGAAATCCCTCTCATAAACAAAGGCTGACCTATTATTGTTCAAATAGGCCCTAGATAAGCATAACAGCCCTTCACTGCATAGCCAATTAAAAGCATCTAGAGCCAGAGGGATTTCTCCTTGTGTGGGAGTCGTAATGCACACCAGATTTTGACCATGGTTGCGCAGAACAAACACAATCTTGCTCTAGGCATAATCTCTTAAATGTTCTCTGCCTTAAAACTTATGAAATCTTACCATTTTTTCCCCTCTGACCTTGCGCTCACATTTGCTATCTATATAAACAGAATGGCCATCATCCTTCCTTCAGATGGCCTCCTCAGCTGAATGAGTTCTCAATTTGAGCGGCTATGAATATATAGTGCCTTCAATTTCCACTGAAAGGGAGATGAAGTGTTATTTTGGAGACAAAACACATAAGGCTCTTTTGTTATGCATTTTAAAATTGCTATGTAATAAAGCAGATGAGATCACTTCATGAAAGTGCCCTTTTCAGCTTTATACCGCACAACCAATAATCTAGTGGCATATTTCTTACGGAAATTTTACTATTTTCATGCTATGACAATCCTATAAAAATATTATTTCTACTATTATTAATTTAATTAATCAACTTTGTTGAAAAAGCAGTCTGATATGGGCAGAACAACATTATGTCTCAAACAGACATGCAGTTGTTTATGTCAAATACTGAATTATTGGTCTTGTGATAACAGCTGTATGATCGCTGAGCGGTATAAAGCAGAATAAATAAATCTGGCCTTCAGCAGAAAGGCTGCGAGTGTCTCCACAACCATTATTACTTCGGAGTCTGGATGGCTATTGGCACTCTGCTTACTGCAATTCATAAAGTTAGCAAAGGCCCGTCAATGCTACAGCTCCGCATTTCTGCTGTGAAATCAAATCCAACACTTAAAACCACGAAAACCACGGGGATCTGCTGTGGGAATGAAACTGATGACCACAGCATTCCATGTCTCTCTGGGTTCAGAGAAACTGGCGTTTTTATTATTGAAGCTGACCGGCCTCACTTGCAAGCTTATCTGTCTCAAAGAGAGATATAGCAAAAGGGTCTCATAGGAAACACACAGAAGGAAGGAGAGAAATCTCACACGTTAAGGGTTTGGCTGTTAAAATCTGAACTGACAGTGGAAACAATCACTATGCCATCAGGCTGTGAAATACTATGGTTTGCATACAAATTTCTTTGATTTCCTTGGAGCCATCAATGACGTGCAAAAGCTACAGGCAGATAGACTTTATGTGCCAGCATCATTGTGTGAATGAATCACATATATTTTGTAACAGTATTCTTCATTTGTAGTTCACGACTGAATTAAGTGACAGAAGGACAAAAAAAAAACAAAACCTGACCATGTCTGTGTAAATTAGGGCTGAACGACTAAAGAGTATCCTGAAAATAAGTTTTATTATCCATCATTTCAAAATCCATAATGGAATGAAGCCAAAATGGGAAAAAGGGGGGGGGGGAAGTCTGTCAAATCAAATAACATTTCTCTATGTAAAAAATTCTCCAGATAACGGTCTGTTTCTGGTCTAAAGCTAAAGCGAAAACTTTTTTTTTTCTCCCCACAGAGCACTCCTGGCTACGTGAGCCAACATCAAATGGAGTCATTTAAATTGGATGGTGAGTGATCTCTTATAAAGTGCCTTGTTAAATATTTTAGTAAAGAGTCAGCAACAGACATCTGTCAAAAAGGTAAAACGACAGGGTTCATTTCTTTATGAAATATATAAACAGATTGGTATGAAGTATGTAGCATTCAGGTGTGATCATCATCATGTGGTTTAGCAGACTACAAATATTTGGATGACAAGGCGATGTTTTGCATATAAAATTCTGCAATTTCACATTGCAAAAGATTGTTGATCCTATTGGTGCAAATGCTATGAATGCTACACAACATGTGAATTACATTCCTAATAATAAAACACATCTGAAATTAAAGCAGTGCATTAGAAGTAGTAACCATCTGTTGTTTCATTTTCTTAAAAAAAATCCTAATGATAATTATTATCTCTAAATAAACAGCTTAATCACTCTATCTTGGTGCACAATTTTCAAGTATCACTCAATTACAGATCTTCTAGCAGGTCAATAATAGCAGATTGAGAAACTCATCAGAAACACCATCAAGATAATTTGTTTGTAACTGAGAAGAAGTGATTGGAGGCGGGCCTCCCTCACTCCACTCAAATACAGCTGCCAATGCAGATATATTAGATAAGAAATGTAAAAATACAACTCATTTACAAATGATTAGAAATTGTGCATTTATAATTGTATACAAACAAGCAAGGTTCTAAGTTAAAGAGTTAGTTCACCTCAAAATTAATATTGTCAAATACTCACCCATAAAACCTGTGCTTATCTTCGAAAGACAAATGAATAATGTTCATGTATATAGAGAGCCATCTGTCCATCCATATACAGCAACACAAGTGAAATGATCCCGGATCCAGAAACGTAGTAAATGCATTTTAAAACGGTCCATGTGACATAAGTGGTTCAACTTTGGTTCTGCGACTTTAGAATATTTTTGCTCTAAGAAAACAAAAACAACAATTTACTTTTCCCCTGAGTTATGTCTTCCACCACTTTGAAGAGTCAGCCTTGTTTACCTCTAGGAGGAAAGCAGGCGCATGAACGTAATCTTCAAGAGATTGAGGTCTCTGCAGAACAAAAGTGGGCATTTCTCAATTTCTGGCCGTATTTCTCAATACATCTATGCTGCAGAAGAAGGTACCTCTGGAGACAGGAAGTGTATTCTAGCATCGTAAAACTGAAGTTAAGCCACCGATGTCACCGTTTTACTGATGTATTTACTATACTGGATCTGAGATCATTTCAGTTGTATTGCTATATGAATGGTCAGATGGCTCTCTGACTACATCAAAAATATCTTAATTTGTTAACTTTTATTGGCAAAACCCCAGAAGCGGTAAACTCCTTTGCGAAGCTACTAGTTGCCACTGACATTTTTCAGTGGCGTTACACTATCATCCAGTCGTCCTCGTCTCCCTCGTCCTACTTCTCCCCTAAACGGAGCCCTGACAGTGCACAACAGACGAAGCATGAAGATATGCAAGCCTCTGAATGGAAGCCATGTAATTGGAGCATTTTCAAAGGCCCCGATGCTGCGGGTGAGTAATGTATCAAAGTAGTCAGCAGGCAGGATTTACCCTGCTGCAAACGGATGAAGCAGCTCTCTTGATGCTCAGCCAGTGTTAAGAGCCACTGCTATCTCACTGTTAAATATACACACGCTTTTCTGTAAGGCTCAGCAATCAGCTCAGTTTCCTTCGAAAGTCACAGAAACAGACAATTACGACAAAACAAAGCATTATATGAAACAGCGCAAGTCACCAAGTTAAGTTTCAGTGATACAGATACCAAACCTGCAGCCGTAACATGTGAGCATTAACCTAATACTGCAAAATGTAACTCAAGTTCAAAAGACTTCTCACTAAGTATTTCATGTGCGGTTGAATAGAGCTCCTTTCAGAGGAAACCATACAGATTTGCTGAATAAATGCTCTACTCAAGAGGCATGATGTTTCTGCCTTGAGAGTTAATCAAAAGAGGCTTGAGCTGTTCCACACTGTTCTCTGTAACTCCTACTGTCATTCTACAGACTTTTGTGAGGTTTCCATGGTTACTCCCCATTTCCCATTATAATCATCTACATTTCAATACTTCCTGAACCCTGTAGTCACAAAATATCACAGAAACCATTAGAGGAAATTTGTATTTGCGCAAGTTTCCCCATGTATGCATTTGTGGGTCTTCATAAATGTTTATTAGATATACAGTACACTGCTGAGAGATATATATATTAAATAAAAAAATATAATTTACAATATTAATAAATACTACAATAGTATATCAATGACACTAAAATAACACGGATATGATATTCTGCTTACATGACAATGAACATAGGACTACAGCAAGTAAAACACAAAATACTAATTATTATTTTTATAAACAATCTTCTCTATAAAGAGTTTAGTATTCAAACACAGTATACGTCACCAGTAAATTAATCATTATATTAAACTGTATTAGGCAATGTCAATGTTGTATGCTGGTCTAAACCCACAAAGCTATAAATTATGAAAAAATAAAACAGCAATTTGCATTTCCAATTAATAATGAAACTGCAAACTAATTTTTGTAAAGATGATAAATAAAACATTAAAACAATTATCAATTAAAACAGTTCTTCATTAATAAATTAAAAATAAATTAATTTTTAACAAGCCACACACAAAAATCAGATTCCAGGCTAGTTTGTTAGACACGCCATCCTGTCTATGTTGTGAACTCTTTGCTGTTGAAACCCTTTGGACTGCAAACATTTGGTTACAAATCCTACAGAGGCTCAGCATGAGCTGAAAATCAACTGTTATAGTGGCCAAGTTCAAATACAGGCTTCCCTTTTCAACTATTTATCAAATACACTGTTGCAGTACTTCAAAAGACAGAATGATAACCAAAACGGTGCATTCAAGCTGCAGATGTACAAATCTCATAATGCTCTAATTGGGTAACTGATGTGCTACATAGTCTTGAGAGACAAAATTATGTTTTCGATTATAGTTCGAAGTGTATGAAGTTAATAAAACTAAAAAGGATAAATCCATGATAAACTTACCTTTTGTAGAAAAAAAAAAAAAAATTACCTTTCCACAAAACGTAAAAGCTTTACATCTACTCAGAGCGGGAATCATTTTCACCAAAAATTATTTCCAGTTTATTAACCTTAATTGCGTAGCTCTGAAATCTAGTTAGCCTTCAAACCCTGAAACAAGTATAATAGTCTCACATTCAA
Organism: Puntigrus tetrazona; assembly: GCF_018831695.1. Classification (NCBI taxonomy): domain Eukaryota; kingdom Metazoa; phylum Chordata; class Actinopteri; order Cypriniformes; family Cyprinidae; genus Puntigrus; species Puntigrus tetrazona. Next base: position 16,751,827 of record NC_056704.1, read on the forward strand.
CATCGGCTTCGCTTTTAAAACCGTGTCAAGCTGTGGTTCACTGATTTGATTATTAGTTAGTCAAGCATGAGGTAAGTGTACATAGTAAGTAAATAAGAGGCTTTGGTGCAGAAAGTGTACTCTGATGGGAGACTATGGAGGCATTAATCAAAGCGTTGGTTGAAAGCCATAGGTTGCACTGTCATACTCCCCAATTAACACATGATCAATGTTAAACACCAAGCCCATAACATTGTAATAATTGTGGCCTCAGCAAGAGACTACACTGGAAGTTATTGTGGCTTAGAGACTTTCATTGATGCATATAATCAATTAGCATTGGAGGGACACCAGAAGGAGCGTGTAGGGCTGCATCTGCCATGGCCATAAAAGAGCCTATGAGGCTTGTGTTCATTTAGTTACACTTGCAAAAATTGCCTCCTCTGCTCACTTGCTACGTGAAAATAAGGGCTGTGCTGTATCTCAAAAAAGCGACAGGAATGAGAGAGGGCCTTTATTTCAGATTATTGAAGAAAGCTGTTAACATTCTTATCCTTAAGTTGCTCCATTCAGAGATTTTTTTTCCCCCTCCTCTTTTTTTTTTGAGATGTAAGGCAGAATAGCCAGGCTGCTTTTTTCCAATACAATGTGATATAGTCCATTTCTTTTGAAGATATTTTGTTAGCAATATAACCATATATAAGTTTCATACAGTTCTTTTCTAGAACCTTATAACAAAATGATACATTTAGGTGTGCAGTGTATTTTGTTTTACACAAACGCTGTTCTACTGAACACTCAAAAGTAAATAAAATATATATTCTTGAGCAGCATATCAGAAGACCACCTGACACTTAAGACTGAAATAATTACTGATAAAATTCAGCTTTGCCAGTAGATGCAACAATTACATTTTAAAAATGTAAAAAACTCATGATATTTAGCCTTAGTGAACACACACACACAGAGAGGGACGGACTTAGTGATTGGGGGCCATAAGCAGATTGGGGGCCACAACAACTACATGCTATTTTATGCTAAGCTATAACTAGTTAATTTACCCCTTCACAACTTGAGTAAATAATCTGTCAACTGCAGGGGCGTAGCGTCTAGGTATGCAGGGTATGTAGGTGTATACGGACCCGGGCAGATTGGGGGCACACCGAGCCAAGGGGTAAATTAAATTTGAAGTTTTCTTTAAAATCACTACAGTTCTTATCAGTTTATTATGTTCTTACATGTTTATTAGAGTTGTATGTTACGTCTAATGTTGTTAAAAGAATGTTTAATGTATATTTTAGTTTAAATAAGGCTGATGGTGTTTAGTGTATGTGTGAATGACACTGAGCACCTTCTATAGGTGATCATATTTAAAAGCTGCTTGTGATGAAAAACAGCAAAAACATAGTAGCTTTCTGCAACAGTGTATTTTATTTTAAATGGGCATTCAAAAATGTATTCATGTTTATTATAAGGTGAGACATAAAATCAAGAAACAAAACAATACTTTCTTCTCTGAAGTTAATATATCCGTTCTGTGACAGTCAGACTGTATTATACAGCTTAGAATACATGCAAAGAGCGCTCTGCCTAATACTAAAAGCTGTCACTCACTTCAATTCAATGCGATCGTTAATCGTTAATAAGCTCTCCGCACAATGAAATTCCTATTTCTGTCGTATTTACTTACACTTTGTTATAATAAGACGATTCACTAGCTTGCAGAACTCTGCACCTGACAAAAAGTCTGCATTTTGAGCGGTGAGTGAACATTTTCACCAAGCATTTTTTGCCAACAGGGCCAATCAGACAGGGCCCCTAAATCCCTAGGTCCCTAAGCAGCTGCTTACTTCACCTACTGGTTTGCCCAATCAAAATCTGCCCCTGTGTGCGCACACACACACACACAGCGTGTAGCAATACTACCATCTACTACTAGCAGCATACTTCACCTGAAACACTTTACCTAAGATCTTATGCTTCAAGTGAAAATATGCTGGAATTGCATGAAGGTAATTAAATGATTTTTTTTTTTTTTTTTTTTTTTTTTTTTTTAAAGCTATGCAAATGAAACCAATTACTGGCTAACCAGTGGCCCTCAGAGTGTCACAAAACTGAGGAGCTTCCCATCATTAAGATGTATAGGTCGTGTTATTTCCTCAACTGGCAGAGGTGCCTGTGATTTCCCTGCCTACCGAGCCGCCTAAATGCAGACACATGCCCTGAGGGGTCAGAAAGGCTGTCTACCTTTCCAGATGATGTGCAATAAGTTCTGGCAGGGCAGTAATCCCTCATTTCAACCAATTACTCTGAGAGGGCAAATTGTTTCAACTTCAGTGAGCACCGAGTTATACAGTACATTACTGGAGAAAAAGACATAGCCTTTAGACATTTCTGGAATATAAGCTGTAGACATGAAAGGGAATAAAAAGGTTATACAAGTAGTGATATTGCTCAGTAAATGCATATGGTAACGAATGATTGACATTACAATCGTATGTATACCGCCAAAGCACTTCCTCACGCTTGATATTTGACATAGGTGTGGTGAATGCTATAAACATTTCTATTGTTGGTGTATCCATACAAGCAAAGCACTGACCAACCATGGATCCCCTTCCTTCCTTCCTGACAGGCCTAATCTTTTTTTGGCCGAAGCACTGATAACCATCCAAACCACTGTTGTACGTACATGTGCACCCCATCCCTCATCTCAGCGTGGTTTGTCTCATTGTTCTTTAACTTCCTTTCTCCCGTCAAGCTTTCCTGCCGTGGCTCATATACCCCAGGCCTCGGGAGTTATATGAGCATATGGTTTGGGGGCTGGGCTGTGTGAATGGAGGGTGGTTACAGTTTCATGCCACCAGTATGTGACAAATCGCAGAGCATCTGCCAACGTCATTACCTGCTTAAACACAAAGGCTGTTCATGCTACTGTTCTGGCTTCAATGGAGATCAAAGTGTATTACTCAAGGCTAATGCAAGCAATAGTTCGTACATTTACATTTATTAATTTAGCAGAAACTAATCGAAAATTACTTAAAATTGAGAAATGCAACAAGCATTTCACCATAAAGAGGTAAATAAACATAAGTTGCACGTAATACAATGTTTCAGACATTGCACCATCTAGTTTGTACTAAATCAGAGTACATTTTTTGTTTGGGTTTCCCCCACCCCGAAGTTCACTCAAAAATTTACATTTTCGAGTTACAAAAAAATATATATATTTGAGAAATGCAAATTTAACTTCTTTTTTTTTTTTAGTTCTGTAGAAGTCATGCAGGTTTCAATATGGTGGTGACAATTTTGAAAAAAATGCTAATTTTGGGGTGAACTCTAATGTAACGAGGGCTCAGACAACTAGTAAAATGGAATTCAGAATAAAAAGAAGTCAAAAAAATTAATACATTACAAATACCTCAACATTCATATGACAAGTTATCACATCTGAAGTGGATTTAAAAGTGATAAGTAAAGCACAAATTTGATTCAATTAAATTCGATTATAGAATATATATTATATATATATATATATATATATATATATATATATATATATACACACCTCTGTCTCAGGTAGTGTACCTAATTTTCTCAAAAGATTAAAAGGTCACATGTACATGAGTGTTAGTATTGAAGGTTAAAATAAACTGATTTGTACAAATGCTTAAAATACTCAAATTAAGTTTTTTTTATAATAAAATTACATAATTATATATCTACAACTTTTCTGAAATATAAACATTTATGGTGGCCATTTATTTATACTTCAATTAAACACTGAAGAACAGTAAAGATTATAATAAATATATTTCATGCTGCATATATTTCTATCTAGAGAATTTTTCTAGATTACTAACAAGTTTTTGGTCACCAAATATGTTTCTATCTGGGGCAAATGAGATGCTACATGAGACTGTTTCAGTAAACAATGATTCAGTGATTGCATGATACAGATTTCTGCAAGCATATCCCTTCTTCAGATTTTCATTTATGTTCATTTTAATACTGAAAACAGGGGTAGACCAAATAATATTCTTGGTATTAAAGAATTTATATAGTTTAATAAAAAATGAGAATTGATTAAAGTACTAATAAACAGCAGCATAATACACAGTGCCTATACTTCTACATGTTATTTTTATTTTGGATTATTTTTGTAAAGTTTGAAAAAAAAAAAAAAAAAAAAAACCTAAATGACTAGGTGCATCAAAACATTCAATTGTTTGTGGCTTGATCATAAGAGTTATAATTTAGTATAACATGTTGGCTGGCCTTTTCAAGGGGAAATTAGGCAAAAAGCTAATTTATCCAACTGGCTTGAATGCAGGAAACCCATTCCACTCCATAACTCTACTCTAGCATAAACTGCATGTCAATCCCAGCACGGCTTTACTCCACAATTGCCCTGTTAACCATAATATGCATCGTTATTCAGATGATGAACAACCATCAAATCAATTGCCTCAGTTTAACCATTACACATTACACAAAAGCTACAATCTCCTCATATAACACCAGCACATGAATAAAAAAAAATATCAGGCTGTCGAGAAAGATAGTGAGAAATGCAATAAATGGAGGGGAAAGTCTGGCTTGTAGGTACTTATTGGGCTGAAAGATATTATCGAGCAAACCACCCTCTTGGAAAGAAGTCTACAGACTAACAGAAGAGACAACGATTTTTGATGCTGATGAGGCCATGATAGTGTCCGTAAATCAATAGTAAAGATGGGAGCTTGTTAGGAGAATAATCAAAGGTATGTGGAACATAGTAATGACTCAAGCTGTGAATGTGAAGGAAGGACTCAAAAAAAAATTGGAAAAACAAAAGCATGCAGATAATTAGTGCTTCAATATTTTAAACGCAAGTCCAAACTATCTCCAGAGACAGAAGGATTCTGAGATGACAGGTCTGAAATGACTTTAGACAGAAGACAATGTGCACTGGAACGATTGCATTCAAATACTCACTGTCAGCTCATTAATGTTGCTGGGTAAAGAAGGTTTTTTCCCTGATTTAATGACAGATTGTCAGCAGTTCATTCAGAATGAAGTGTAATGTTACCAATGAACACTTGGCAAAAACCCACATATATATTTGGCAAATTTTGGATTATGTTTAATTAATTTATATCCATTAAGTCAAGTAAGGCAATTAATTTGCCTTTTAAAAGCATGCATATCAATGCAGTACTTGTAGCCAACAATGTGGATTTTTCCCTATAGAAGGTGGCCAAAATTGGCCCGTAAAACCAGAGGCTTGAGAATAGGCTATTTTTTAGCTTTCTGATTTGAGAAGCAGCACCAAGGGGCTGAGAAAATTCACATCATTGTGAGCATTGATTTGTTACCACTGGCCCACTGACTGTTAATTGGCATGAGCGTTTCATGCCACAACTGTCCATTTGGTCAATAATTCACACTGCAAAACTGCTTGGCAGAATGATATTGGATTAAAAGATATCGCTTCCATTTTGAAATTCGAGAGCACAAAGCCAACCTAATCCAACAACAGCAAACTGACTCTAATAGCATTCACAGTTAATTATGCAATGATTAATACAGTTATATGCAGTAGAATACTCATTTTCCCCTGATATTAATGATTGGTTTCAACACCAACTTATTACTTACCACACTACTTTAACATTGCTTAAATTAATATACAAAACAGTACAGACTAGTGCTTTTCAACACTTACGAGTATTTAAATTAATCAAATATTTAAATTCATTTTAAGATTAGTTTTTAGACTAATTCTTAAACACCCCTCTTTAATAAAATATAATATTGTTGAAATCAATAAAGCTCCATTAAATATAATTTATTTATAATAGTTTTTATTATTTATTATAATAATAAAAAAAAACCTGTCAAAATTACAGCACAGGTAATACAATAAACAGCTTAGCCTTTATTATAAAATTTTATTCAAATACTGTCTTGGAAAGCAGGTGGCCTTTGAGTCAAAAAAAGGTTAGAACAATTCGTATAGGCTTGTAGAGAAATACACTAAAATTAACAATGCTTTAAAAATATGTTTGAGGATTCATAGATCAAATAAGTCAAAAATATACATTTAAAAACAGAAATCTCACAATTCTAGTAAAATAAACACTGAATCACTATAGGGTTCGAAGTGGGTTAAACAACACTAGAAAGAGAGCTATAAAAGGGAGAAAGTATCACAATACTAAATCACAGTTCAAAGATGTTCATGACTGAACCACTCCAGAGAGTTCTTAGTGTGGGGCATATTTTATGTTAAAGAATGTTTAACGCAAAATGTAAAAACCTAGGCTGGATTAAAAGAAAAATTACTATTAAACTGAAAAGATCAATAGATGTAGAGTTTATTGATGGAATACAGCGGGTGCTGCACCGGGGCCATTAAACTTGAATAAACCACAGTAAGTGAAGGTGTTTTCTTGAAGCTTGTTAATTTATCAAGTGATTTCTTCGCATCTAGAACATTATTAATCAAGCTGACCTCGGCTAAAAAAAATAATAAATAAATAAAAATGCAATATGCAACAAGACCTGGTTGCTGGATTTTTCTCAGAGATGCTTAATGACTTTTTTACCCTCACAAGAAAAAAAAGGAAAAAGGAATGAGTTATACCTTTGAGCCACTGTAGACGTTAATTAAAAAGGAGGACCGAATTAGTCCAGATTATTCATTTGTTACAATGAAAGGCACAAAACATGTTTTAAGATGAAATTTTCTGGGGTGAAAGAGATCCGTCTAACAGATTGCAAGGCAAAGACACTCCAAGGAGAAAGGAAGAGAGTTATGAGTCAATTTACTGTTCTCCGTTACTATGGTTAACAAGGGGACAGGCTCGAGTATCCTATGGCTTTGTTGTTCTGATGCTAGTCAATGTTACACAGAGGATGTTCAGTTCTTGAGGGGATAGAGAGCTTTTCTAAATCCAAAGAGGCCCTTTGCAGACAAAATGAGGCATGTCAACAGAATGGACCCTGGCCAACAGTCTCTCTTATGGCTGGAAACTGTACGGTGCAGTCAAAATGTCATCCAGTTTAGCAAATAGCGAATATTAGTAAAAATATTGATCGTCACCCATTTTATTGGCAGCAAGAAAAATTGGCAAATACTTACCTATTGTAGCAAAGCCATTTTGCAATAAATGTAAAATTCACTCTGTTAGTGTTGTCATAAGACCCGGTACTTTGGTACCAAGTTGGTGCTAAAGAACTTAAAACGTCACAGTACCAGTATTTAAGTACCAGTGGTACCGAGTACCCAGTTAACCCGCTTCTTCACGCGTACGGCCCCATTATTTCTGTAAAGGCAGAATGCAGCCTGTAGTTTGCTATATGGACTACTATCTGTAAATATTAAGCTGCAAAAATCAGGTAAAATATGAATACTACATGTTCTGCGAGTTTCAGTGTAGTTTACTACATACACTGAAGATTGTGATGCTCATTGTGATTTCAGCATCTGCCATCTCAGTAAGGGCATAAATACATAAACTACTACTACTACTACTACATTCATAAAACTTTACTTTAAGAAACTAACAAATCACAAAATGTTTCTTTAAATGTTAATAGTACATCCCTTTTATTTACCAAAAAATAAAATATTTCGAATGTTTAATTTTTAATTTTTTTTTTTTTATTATTTTTTTTCTTTATAAAGAATGGCTCTGATTTTTGTACATTTAATTTTTGACTTTTGTTTGAAGTTTTTTTTTTAATTAGCATGTTTGTGTGTTTTCCTTTGGTACACAAAGAAAAGATCTTCTTCGAACACTACTTTGGTTTTATCATGAATTTAAATTCAAACCACCAAGTTACACATTAACCAGCAGCTACAGTTAGACTAAACTCTAAGCTTTCCCTCCAAAAGGTGTTTGATGGAGGGGAACAGAAAGGGAGAATCAATAATGGTCACTGGAACACTCTTTGTGACCTTTCTGCTTCAACAGAGATAACTGAAGGAGAACAGAAAAGCATCTATTCAGTGACAACTTCAGAGTTACTGGCCCTGTCCCAAAATGTTGAGCTTAGCCCTCTACCTAACCCTGCGGAGTAGAAATCCGTTGTGAAACCAGTAACTGTACAATCTCAAAAATAAAAGTTCTTCAATGGCATTTAAGAAACTTTAACATCCATGGAACTTTTTCATTTCACAAAAGGTTCCTCAGAGTATTAAAACACTCCTCACACACAAAAAAAATGGTCCTTGTAAGAACTATTAACTGAATGCTTCTTTGGGGAAGCTAAAATGGTTATTCTATTGCATGCAACCTATATTTTAAAGAAGCACTATAGTCGTTCACATTCAAATTCAGGGAATGTCCATAAAATCATGCTGCCATATGAACATAAGGCAATTTATTTTGCTGACAGGGTTCAGCTGGGACTGGTCTCCACCAGATAGGCTATAACAGCAGTGTCTCACAGCAAGGCAAGATCCCCTAATTTTAGCTTAAATCAATGAAGAAAAAGGCTAAAGTAAAAAAAGCTATTCGTAACTATAAATTACAAGTCAACATTTCCACTTCCACAATGCTGGAGGAAGGATCTCAGCCCAAAAGAACTCTTTCATAACACCACTTAATCAGTCAGTTAATTAAGGTGCCGTTTTAAAGTGCAGGTCATCAATTTTTGCAAAGAGTGAGGCTTGACCATCTTAAACCTAACAATATATAAAGCAATAAATTTTAGGCACAGCAATAAGAGCAAAGTGCGCTGTGCTACGAGTCTGAAAGCTTTTACGGGAGGATTGCAAGACTGTAAATATTCCCCTTTCCGAATCTGACAGCGACATCAACTTAATGCTAATCATCTCCACAAAGATAATGTCACAATCAGACTCTTTTCTTATGAGGTGTCTGTTAGGCATCTCGTAAATCAACGACGCTAGAGTAAACATTCAAGTAGGCCTATAATTTAGTCTTCAACGAAGGCACTTGTCACACACTGGTGTAAAACAAACAACTACTGCTGCTGCTTAAGTGAATCTCCATCTTTAACACTACAAGGGCTTAAAAGTCAAGGAAGGGAGCTCAAGTGGATTTGAAGCCAGTTATTGTGATGCTCAAGAATAAAGAGACAGTAAATAGAGGAAGCTCCATGTGGAAATAAAGTGAAGCTGAGAAACTAGCAGTCTAATAACAAACCATTATAAAAAAATTCCAGACAAAAGGGAAGCTGTTATAAGGGATGTTTACACTTATATATCTCTATTATTAGATGATTAAAATAACAAACATTCTTTGCACCAAATAAAACAGGCTATACTCAGTAAATGGAATCTGGGTGTGGTGAAAACTGCCAGTGATTGTAAGCTTTTAATTCCCAATGGACTCTAAATCACCCCTTCCTGCACAAATAGAGCGTCTCAGTGTGTGTTTAACTTAACTATCGACCAAAATGTCTGAGGCACCTGATCTCACCTCAATATTTTTCTTCTACATTATTCGATTTCAGTTAAACCTTTTCACAAATCACTGGATCTCTTCATCCCACATTCTTTCATCGAGGTGATGGCAATTAAGATCAAAGGCAGATTAAAGAGAAATGATTTCTGACAGCCACTGAAAGGTTCTCCTTTCATTTACAGACACCACATCATGTGATCCTACAAAGTGAAATACCTGAGAACAGAAAGCACTGACACCAGATTTATACTTAACACTACACTGAAACATTTAGCTATTTATGCACTTCACTGCATATGAAGCTTTCCCATTGACATTGCCAGTCTAAAGTTGCAAACTGCGTTCTAGAGATGTTACACGACTCCTCAGACCGAAATGTCCTATGCTAGAACGTATTATCGTACGCCATGATGCACATTTTGTAAAAGAAGTACACAACAGTAACAAACTGTGAGCAATAAACAATAGACCATAATACAGAGAAGCTGCTTGCCAAACCGCTTGCCAAATAAATTACAGTGGATGGGACTTGAAACCAAACAAGTAGGATCTCTTTTGTCAACATTATCGCATAAAGCCGTCCCTCTAAATGTTCAACATAACTGTTCCTCATAATCTAAATATCACAATCTTTATATGTGATTTTTTTTGTAATATTTCAGCCATTATTAATTGCAATGTGCCGTTTAAAAATGAAGTGCAAAAAGTTATAAATCAATAGATCTGACAAAATCCATCTAGTGAAGTATGGGTGACATAACTGTTTATATATGTAGAAATAAAAATAAATAAAAAAAAAGTGTACAAAATTATATGGAATATAAATAAATGAATATATAAAGTCGTCGTTGTATGTGTCTTGTCTTAGTACGGCAGTATACTGCAAGCCCCAACCAGTTAACTTCAAACGATGCGGTCACCGCTTGATCTTAAAACTACTTAATTGCTACAGCATGATTGGTTTTGTGTAACTTTTGTTTGAGCTTTACAACGCAATAATTCCCTGCTTAATAGGCACGTATAGTCGCCCGTTAGCCGGCAGACCATAGCAGGGGATCCAGCACACTGAAAAGGTTAATAGGATCATTTGCACCTGGTGTCTGCTGCCATGCTGGAATCCAGGATGTTGGGAGAAAAAAAAAAAAAAAAAGCCTTTCAATTGTTCCATTCAAACCCCTCTTACATCACACTTCCCTGAAATAAGTTTCACTGCAATAGTCGGGCCATACATTGCAAAATTTACCAGGAAAAGGAAGTAGATATCTCCAGGTAAAACAACTCTCCCTGCCAATAATAAAGTAGTGAATGTTTGAGAACCTGCCGTGAATACAGCTAACAGACAACAACAGGTTGGTTTGAAGGTCACACTTAAAACCTCAATGTAAAGGAAATGTTATCAATTACCTGTCGTTTTCCTTTAAGTGAAAATAACATTTCGAACAGGACAAACACACTAAGTTTTGGGCTTTCAAATGCGAAATGGGCCTGCTAAAGTGAGCTTTTATAGTAGGGAGCATAACTAGCTTTCTACATAGGATGGCTTTATTTAACTAATCCATCTACAAAACAGGGACGTGTCTTTAAAAGACAAAACACGATAACACTGCAGGATACCTTTATTAATGGGTCTAGCCACAGAAGAAGGCGGCACATTCTCATCAGTATCATTGGTGGGCGCCACAACTGGCCCTTTAAGTGCTTTACGCAGAAGACCCCCACTTCAAAGGGCTCTTCTCTGTTTACAGATATGAAAACCCACAAACACTGTGGTTGCCAAAGGCGACGTAACGTACAGAACCGGTGTATGTATCAAAGCAACTTTGACAGGGCTCTCAATATCCGAGCCTTTCATTTTGTAAGCAATTTGCTCATTGATCTGTCCTGCTTTTGTGTTTTGATTGTTGCTCGAGGCGTGAAGAGACCACCCGTGTGGAACAGAGGCTGAGTCACGTCGCGTCGCTTTATCGGAATACCAACGAACGCAGCTCTGAATACCGACATTTGTAAACTTTATAAGCTTACTCGACTTTAGGGAGCAGTACAAGTAGACCGGTTCCACAGAAACTCACCCTTATGCGCCTCATGGCCGCAACAATCTCCACACGGCTGTTGGGTCGAGCCACATCCAGACTACCGATATACTGGAAATCAAAGCCAACGAGATGAAATGTATTAGATCGCCTGTCGACAAGTTGGGCTTTAGTGTGCTTTCAGAATTGACGCGCTCAATTAAAATTGACAATACGGAATGTAAACAACTGGCAAAACAACTTTAAATGTCTCCTGGGACTGGAAACAGGATTCGCAGCAGGATGTAAACAAAACATGCTGCTGAAAAACACGTCTCCAAGTGAAAAGAAACTTACCTTTGCTTCGAAATTAATCCCATGTTGGAACGCTTCCTCGTTATGTAAAGGAATCCGCAAATCGTGTCCATCATCGACTAAATTGTACTTTGTTTTGGCAGGCATGGTGCTTGTTTTTAGTCTTTCTCGTCAGTTAAAAACACAAACAGCTCGAGGGGAGTCGGAACTCAGTCTAACTCCTGCGGTCCATGCCTTTTTTTAAGCCCGAGGTTACTCTTATTTCTCATGCGTGCTCGCTTTTGACAGAGCAACTTTTGTTGAAATCACTATTTTCAATCCGGCGTCGCCGAAGTGGCTTCCAAGGTGTACGTTTGAGCGAATATGAACGGTCCGCTCACTTGTTCCCATTCAAGCGGGCAGCCCTAAGCTTTAGCTGGTGTAGTAGTGCCAAAATCCTGCTTCCTGGGCTTGTCCGTTTCCAACAACTTCACGCCAGCGCCATAACCGAGCCCACACATCCTTTTCGAAAGGATTGTTGCGAGGGCAGAGCGCCATTGGTTGAAAGGGGGAATTCCACCTGCTTTCATTGGAACACGGCTTCATCGCAGGTTTGGAGGAGGAGAAAAAAAACCTCGCTTCACATTCAACACCCAACAATGGTGTTCAAGGAGAGCGGAGAATGGCACCTAGTGGCAGACCTCGGTACGAGTTGAGATCTAATCTTATGCCCATCACATGCTGATTCCTCAAGGAAATTAGAAAACGTACCTAAGTTCTAAGCAACATAGCTACTATGTTAAGACAGCATTAAGAACTACTTTGACCAGCTAGTTAACTAATCAGTGTTAAATGAACACGGCTCAGAGCATGATCCCACTCTGCAAAAGTTAGCACCAAAACAAAGTGAGATGATTAAGTGGTTTATTAAATGGTGATGGAGGATGTTGGTTTGGTTAAGTTTTTATTAAGTACATTAATTAAAGTATTATTAATTGTTAGTATGCAGTTTTTTCAGTTATGCAAAAAGTGCAATCAGCCTTCCCTTTTGGAACAAATGCTGGTATTTTTTGGTTTATGCTGGTTTAAACTGTTCCTTTGCTGATGTATGATGGTCATGCGCTGGCAAAGGACCAGCGTAAACCAGCTTAAACCAGCATCCTAGCTTCCAAACATATCTTAATTTTTTTTCTCAACAGGGTTAGCAGGACAAAGTAGGCCAAACATTTTTAAAATGGAATTTCCAGTACACTAGTTTTCACCACAGAATGCTACTAAACACAATGCATAAATATGGAAACGTAAATGATACCAGATTTCCTCTGTTTCAGGGGTGTCAAACTCCTGGAGAGCTGGAGCCCTGCAGTTAAGATGCAACCCTAATTAAATACACCTGATCCAGCTAATCAAGTCATGTATGCTTATTCAAAAAATGCATGGTATGTGTTTTTGTGCAAGGCTGGAACTGCACTGTGCAGGGCTGCGGCCCTCCATGAACTGAGTTTGACACCCCTGTTCTATATATACAGGCTTGTCCATTTTTGTACTGTTGGGAATAGCACCTGTAGGCTATTGTTGACATAAGACATAAAACACCTGCATCAGCATTGGGAGGTTTTTTTTCTACTCACATGGATTTGGCATATACCTGTCAGCCTTTTATAGAAAAATGTCATTGTTAGCTACAGTAGCACACATCTTAGCAAACATTTTAGGGATTCTCTTAGCTTTCCTAAGTTTTCCTGTTAGGCTGCATTTTTAATTAATAGTCTACTACTCTGTTTAGCATTATGGCCACAGAAGAAATATTCTGAACCTATAAAAAAAAAAATTTAGTGTTCTTGTTTTTCCTGCATTGTGTACAATATATAATCACACGTCACATGTCTCTATTTCCTTGCAGTCAGAATCCATGATACCTGATCTTGATGTACCTATGACAGAATGTATTAAACTACCCTTCACTCCTATTATTCCCTTCACGACAGCTAATTTGACCTTGTTGTTCATTTCATCTGAAGTGCCTGAAACCTGATCAACCAATAGTTACTCTCAAGACATTACTGTTCCTCTTTAACCACTCAGGGGCGCATTTCTTAAAAAAATTTCCATCATAAGTAATAGAGTTCAGCAGAACTTACAATTTTGGTAAATTCACACCTGATCGATTTAAAGTAGACATTACCAGCATCTTTGTTGGTGTGGTAAGTGTTGAACCAGGCCGCACAGGCAAATGTACTTTTATTTTCTTACCACAAGGATGTGAGAGCTGTTGGTTGGAAATAGTAGGCTATACTTTAGATATACCTATAAGTGCAGTCTCTCTTTTCTGTGCTTTTATCCATGATATCATGTCATCCCTACATGTAACACATGAACATCTTTGATGCAAACACAACATTTTCACTTTTTATCTTCTCATCACTTTTATTACAACATTGAAATGTATTAGAATTCAATGTATACCAACCACTAGCTAAAAAAAATAAAAAAATAAATAAAAGTCCAGTGTCATTCAGCCCATTAAGGCACTCAAAGGTGGACTGGTAGCAGAAGTTGCCCTTCAGATGGAAACAATGCATTATGTGCCCCACTGGTCCCGTCAGCTCTAAAAACTGAACAACTGCAAACAGATGGGCAGACATGGCAAAAGAAACTGTAAATAATGTTAATGTTCCAACTCGGGTCCAGAATCCATCAGTTTTATGAAGCCCAATCCAGTAACCTTGAAGAGGTTGCTGGTGAAATGTCTCCTCTTTGTTCTGAATGGCCCACACTGCAGTTCTACTTTCATCGGTCTTTAATTTTAACGGACTGCGTTCACAGATTGTTCATAATAAAACAAAGCGTACAGTCTAGTTACTAATTGGGTTTTTAATTTTTATGTGTGTAAATTAGCAGAAAATCCATTTTAATTGGATTAACAGAATACAGAATGACACTTAACAGAACGAATACATAACAACATCAGTATTATTAGTATTTCTATGGGAATTATTGTTATATAGTTGTATAACTCTACTTCTGGTTTCCTGAAAAAATCAGCCGAGATAAGCACTGCAGTTCTAGATTCTTGATACACTCCTCTCCAATGCTGAGCGAGGAAACCTCTAAGGAAAATTTTGTAGTGCCTCAGGCCAAATAATAATTAGTTTTTGCTCTTTAGATAAGATACACTTTCTGCCAGGGGTATTTTTCCACATTTATTATTTTTGCTAAATGCATTTTATGCAAATGAACGTAATCCACACGCTTCTAATGCTGCAGTTATTTCGTATTCAGCAATAAAAAAATGCAAACTTTGAACTATCTCATAGTCTGAACATCTCTATTAAATATAAAGGAGCCATCTTTCTATTTAAAAATGTTTGATTGCTTAGGGCAGAGGGAAAAAGTTGGAAAAGTTGTTATGATGGTTACAAAAGAAACCACTGGGGAAATGTGTAGGCAGAAACTACTGACTCATACATTTCCTGCCGGTACAGTATTATCTTCAATGTTTGTTTAATAAAAGAGACTGATAAAAGTTGTGAGGAGTGCTAGAAAGCGACGTTCTGACATCACGTCTTTTATCTCAAAGCTGATGGAAACACAAATATTTATTTTTTGCCAGGTAGTAATAAGTAGCTTGCAAATACAAAACTGTACTTTATGTGAGATTGGAGCACAATATAATATATTTCTCTCTCTTTCACCCTCTACTGGTGATTTTGAGGATTAACTTACTAAAAGGCAGTATTTCGGGAGGAATGATGGTGCATGCTGATGGAAATGGTGTGACTTTTGGGTGAGCGATTTTATGTAAGGGAGAAAAGGTGGGATGTTGTATACAAGCAAGGGAGGAATATACAGTATTTTGCTCCATTTAAGCTGCAGTCTGCGTTGGAGGCACCTTCTTTTGAGCAGTTAAAATGTGCAATAAAGAAGCACTTTTCAGTCGTTACTTACAGAGGTGTTTTGAAAATGAAGAATGAATGGTTGATGTTGGGTCTGGATTTTTAGTACCTCCTCAAACCTGATTTGGTAAAAGATGGGGTGAGTGCATTCATGAAGAGGAGGCAGTTGCAGCAGAGAGCAATTCATTTGTTGTGGATTTAAAATGAAACCTGATGTAAAAATCAAAATCGCCCTAATCAAGGCTGTAAAATGTATTTAGTGTTATTTAGTTCTTGTGAAAGGAAAAGAACTATGAATGCATACCCTGTTATAACAAAATAACAGTGCTACTTTATAATATCAGTGGAAATCTGCGGCCAAGTCACTGGCTGTCCAGGGGCTCAGATAAACAGATAAATTCTTTAAATCTTTAAAAATCTGAGCATGACCCTTCTCATCAACAGATGATCTGCTTAACCTGAATTAAAAATGAAGATCCCCCAAAATGTGTCCCCAGGAACAGCTGAAACAGGATGTGAAGATTCCACGCATAACCAGTATAAACTCACTATTGTAGAAACAACAAAGCAGCTAAGAACACATTTGTTTGTTCATGTCTGTCGGCACGTCACAATGTTGTTATTACAAAGACAGCAGAACATTTTATCTAGGCCACTGTTGTGTTATGTGCACTGATGACAGTATTCTGCATCCATTCTGCATATGAATTAAATTAATTTGAAAGAAGTCCATAAAGAAAATTGCAGTAGCGAAACCTTTAAACATTACGAAATATTAAATGTTGCGCTTCTAAAGTTATGCCAGTACAATAAAAATCCACACAGGGGCACTGCACTGCAAGGCTAGAAGTTAAAAATGGGACAGGAGTAACAGTCTTGTTTAAACATTCAGTTTCAGATAAACTCTTCAAACAGTAATGCTGTGTTATTGGACTATTAAAAAAAACTCTTCAGTTCATCAACATGGAACCATATGAAATATTTGTTAATGAGTTTTAACATCTGTTTTAACATTCTCTTCTACATAAATAACTTCCTTTCTATAGAAAACTATTATTTCTTGAAATATCATTGATTTTATGTTGCAGAAAGTGCATCAACAACGAATGCGTACATTTATTTATTTATTTTTATTCATCAATCCTGTCTGCAAATAACGACTGAAAAGGACAAATATGTATTGTCATCTATTAGTGATAAACTGTCGGTGATAAAAAAGACACATAGTTCTTTGTGCCCTTAACCTACATTACAATAAGTATGTCAGATTGTAATCAATTAGATCAGTCGCCAAGGTTATGATGCAACCCATCACTGATGATAGTCAGTTTTGAGGTCACGGCCTGGCTATTATGTTTTCGGTGTTCGTTCTGTGTGCTGAAAGCTTCTCTGCGAATTGGTAAAAGGTCAAGCTCAAGGCAAATGTGGTTGAACGGGTTTTTTATTTCATAACAAGGCTGTCAAACACCAAAATAACAATCATTAATCTATGGTTTGACGTATCAAGGCTAATTTAGCTTTTAAACCATATTCAGCCATCAGATGTTCACACATTGACCTTGATATAAAATTTCATCGCTTTTGGTCGCTAGCTGACAGCTAGCTTGGTTTCACTGGAGCAGAGAGGTATTCAAGGCAATGACATGCTTTATCAACTTGGCCTTAATAAACCAGATGCTTTACTGTAATCAAGGACAAATGTCTAAACAGTCTTCAAGATTTACTGGTGTGTTTTGGTTAGGTAATCTGAAGGTGCTGGATTTTTTTTGTCTGCTTTGCCACTAAGTGTCACTGTTGTCTTGCTGTTTCATTCACATTTTGAAAGAGCCTTTTGAGAGGCTCAACTGCAGCATAATTGCATAGTGCAATATCCCACAAGTGGATATAATATGTGGTTAAAAGGTGGTGCAACAAAGCACTTATAGCAATTAAGTGGTTGGTTGCACTTTTAAAACCACTTTGAATAGAATCACTGAGGAAGAACATTTAACGAAACTTTGAAAACTCTTAAAATTAAGTCGAAATTACAAATTTAAAGTCAAATGGCTAAAATGATGACAACTTATTTACAGTGATGTAATGATGTTTTAAAATACATCTGCATTTCTTGGAGTGATGCCCTTATTGGTGTAAAGGAGTGTAACGTTGTTAAACTGTCCATGTTGATGTGGTCTCTATTTACATGAACACTAATGGTACAGGAACAAACACTGGCTATTTGAGTCATGACAAGCTTGGGGCCGTGACAAATTCTCTTATGGTTCACCTACATTACCAGCAGTACCAGCTGAGGTAAATATTTATGTTAAAAACTAAATCTTTCAAATTAAATCTTTATTAATTTTTACTCTCTTCGTCTGTTTTGTCTCTGAAATCTTAGCCACCAGGCCCTAAATTAGACAGTCGTTTAGGGAATGAGGCTCATCTTTGGTTTCCTGATAGGATGCACACCGATCTCGCAGCTTTTACGTAATCCATGACACATGTACCTTAAAACCATGTTTGCCCTGGTTGATGACCTGAGGCTACAAATGTCTTTTTGACATTTACAGAATGATAGTAACAGCGGCGTCATCCACATGCCACTTGATGTAAGGACGCATGCTCTGGCCTGACGTTCCGCTTTGTGTCCAGAGAGCTTTCCCGGTCCCTCTCCCACAGCCGAGGCATGATTGTTGGACAGCCATGATCCCCCAAAGACCTCCACTGAGGGTTAGGAATCTAATGCTCCCTGTGTCAAATAATTCTGCTCCATATGGAACATGTGACACGGACAGTAGCTGCATTGCTTTTGTTATGTAACTGGATTAAAATGCTTATAGTTTACGCGTGCTTAAAGAATAAATTGCCCGTTGAAGATTGGCAGTTACTGGGTGGAAAAGACATGTGCGAGAGCCTGAAATACATTCGGCACAAATTTGCATTTCATATTTCTGATTTATTTTCACCAGTTGTAAGTTAGAACCTATTTACAACAGATCTACTAAATATTTGAGCTTTTCCGTTATACATAGAGTTACACTTAAGCTAAATATTTACAGGAGCCTCCAACCAGAAGTAACATCTGGAATAAAATGGCAGACCGATTGGATTCATCACTGAGCTCATGTTTCGTGAGACTTTACTTTACTCTTTTGGCATACTGTGTATGATGATGTTGATATTTATGCTCATTGATATAAAGAGAACATAAGAAGAACTTCTTATGGCTGGAATACACTACATGGCTTTTGCCCTCGATGGAGATGTTTATACTAGTTGGCGAAATTCAGATTCAGTCTGATTCAGATTTTAAAACACATATTGTTTTTATTCTTCATGCATCTCCTTTTTCTGCTTGAGATTGTTGTAATCTGAACAACTACAAACTCTGTTATGTGAACCTCAGTTGTTCAGTGTATGTTTCCAAGAGTTTTAAAATTGTTCAGATTTTAAATGCCATGTAGTGTATTCCAGCCTCGAGCTTTCGAGCACAGAACCAGTGGTTTCAACCTTTTTGCCTTCAAGGTCAATGGCAGCCCCATTTTCATGTTTTCCTACTTGCTAGACAGATTATAACTCATTATTTAGCCGGTGTGACATACCTTGATCAATATCACATCATGCTTCTTTATTTAGGGCAGAAGAGAACTGGTCCCTCAACTGGTTTCTCCCAAGACTTTTTTGTCTCCTTTCTTTTTTTCTTATCATTTCCGTTACCTGATGGAGTTTGTGTTCCTTGTTAGTGTTACCTTCTGATTTGCTTAGCTGAGGTCTGAAAGACTGTGACTGATAAGAACACAGTTTATCAATAGACTGACACCATTGTCTAGGAGAATACAACTTGAACTGGATTAAACTTGATGATGACAGCATTGTTTTCTGTAAACATGCTTTACAACTGAATTGTGTAGCATCGCCACTGGTTTTGAACTGAACTGAATCAACACTGATCTGACAAAAGCTGAATAACAACATTGCTGCCTATTGTAGAACAGCCTGTACTAGAGTTGATTGATTACCTTCACCTTTATTGATCTGAACTGACTTAAAAAACATACTAGACTTACTTCAGCTGCTTCTTTTTTAACTCAGTAAAGCTACTTTGACACGTTCTGTATTCTATAATATGCTATAGAAATAGTTTACTGATTTGAAGATTGTCCACATTTTTTTTATTTCTCCTGATTAATCTTAGATACAGTTCCTGAATACCTGTTTACATACCTAAAATTCACTCTTAGTGCTATGAAATAATTTGTGTAATGAGAATAGATTTCGTGATCATTTATAAGATATTTATGTAGAATGTTAAAATATCAAATATAACCAGCTTAACTAAAACCCACTTTCTGTTTACAAATTTGAAGGCGTTATATTGCACAACTGCAACTTGGCTCATGACTTACTAAAACTAACTTTTAGATTATTGTCACTCTAATGTATGTCCTATAGAAATTTCAGAATGACACCGGCTACAATAATGGACAAGTATAAAAGGGAGTCATTTCAGTCTTGATATCATTCACTATCTGATGCATTTGCTGCCATTTCAATTCACACGGCTAATAGCGCAGATGAGACGTGACCTGAAAGGACTACATCACTATATAATGGAAGGAGCGACTGCCAGGGGCCAGAAAGATGACGCTCTAAAATACATGCCAAAAACAGACAGCCCCTGATCATTTCAAACCAATAAATGAATTCACACCTCTGTAACCCGTAGAAATGGACTGTTTCATCAAATGGACCGCCTCACGGTGGAAAAACTATTCTATTATCTCGTCAGTCTTGATTTCGCAACAGATGCTTGTTCAGCGAGAACATTAATCAGAGACGTTTAAATCAAATTTTACTTTGCAATTCATTGATGAGACAGTGCGTGGAGAAAGCATGTGTCCTATGATTTGGTAACACTAGGGTTGAAGTTCAGTCTGTTAACTGGCCTAATCAGCTACAAGCAGTGATGAAAACTGAATCTGTCGTAACCTCATTCTCTCTCAGTGCTTTAAAGTGTGCTGAAGATGTACTGATTTAACGGAACAATCTCTTCAGTCTTCGTCGAGCGGGTTTCCAAACAAACACGGATAAACAGTCCAGGTCTGTGATGAAAGGACCAATGAGCCCTTAAAAGCCAGCTGGCCAAATATCCAGCTCTCTTTGTGCTGCCTGGCACGTAGCTCCCACGTTTATTTATGTTAGTGCTAAAAGACACGGCCACATTAATTCCTCACACATGCTCCCTTGCATGGGTCAAACACTTTCTCACTCTCTCAGACAGTTGGGGGACAAAGTGGTTTGTTTGTTTGTCATTATTTAAGCGTGTCATGAAGCATCTGACAATATGCTTACCGGAATAGTACACTACACGATCCATTCACATCAACAGTATGAAACAACTTACGGTAACAGTTTGACTCAGAATTTCAGTCCGAAAACATCTCTACATCGATATCAAGTCAATATTTAAAAAGAAACGAAAATAAATAGAGGTCACCTTCCTGTCACCCTTCATATTACAATCCATTTTCCATTCAGAAACAGGGTTGTAAATGGCCATAAACATCACTCGTCCCGGGAGCGCTATAGAGAAAGCTTAGTGGCACCTGTTTTATAATACATTTATCTTCTGTCTTGTTACGGCATCAGTCTTTGAAATACAACAGATAACCAGCAGCTGAACTTTAGACTCGGATACGCTCATACGGGACGTTTTTTTTTTTTATCAGTTGTATGCTTAAGATGTGACTGTATTTAAAGGAATAGTGCGTTGAAAAATAAACGTCAAAATTCAAACTTGAATTCTTGCGTGGAAGGGAAAATACATTTTGAATAATACAGAGTTTGTTCTTTTCCAGCGGATGACAATCTTCAAAAAGGACACCAGATCGCCATATAGTATCACGAATATAATAAAATTAGTCTCTATGACTCATATCCTATATTCCATGTCGTTATTCGCTGGCAATCTTCCACTCTAATCATGGAAGATTGTTATGCAAGTCAGTGAGTCACACAAACCAAATCACTAAGATTCACAAAAGAATCATTAACACTGTAAACTAGATTCAGTGTAATGATTCATTGAAAAGATCTGAAGAACTCAAAGCACGTTCTGTTAGTAAATTGGATATTACTACTTATGTGATGATCACTCAGTCCAAGTAGTACTTAAATCTCAGTCTTCCTCTACCATGAAGCTATCATATAACTTGCAAAATTTATATGAGCCATTTTTATGGTGCTTATCTGATATTCTTGAGCCAGACAGTCCCATGCCTTATTTATTTCCATTGTTTTAAAAGAGTATCCAAAATATACCTAGGGTTCCAAGAAGCGTGTGTGGGTTTTGAACAACAATGACTAAATGTTATAGTATTAATAGCGTCTGTTTTCATAAAGCAAAGAGGCATAAGTGTTGTATCTTTTAATATAACTGAACTCATGGCATAAGAATAGAATGACGTCTTTGTGGGTTTTTGTGTGTGTCTCATAAGTCACCAGAAAAAATTATAGTTTTTTTTTTTTTTGTTCTAAAGCTACTTTTGCAACAAAACTCTCTGATCTACTACAGACGTGACCGAAAATGTGTCTTGGAAATACAGAACGGTCTAAAAAGCTAGAACATTTGCTTGCGCACATTGCTTCACTGCAGCTCTTCATTGACTGCTCAATGAAATGACAAGACTGTTATTAAGATGTCTGGTCATGACAGCATTTTATTGAGCTTTTTCAGTCAGTCTTTGATTGAGTGTTGAGCGCTGTGTTTTTCTCTCTCCCAGTGTATCCGGGACCGATAAGACTACACTCCCGAATAGCACCTGTCTCTCATTCAAGCAGAAAAGTGTACTGAAGGCAGTGCGTAAAAGCAGTGCTGATGGATGAGCTTGAAAAAGGAGGATGTGATTCAAGTGAAGGTGGAAACACAGTGTGTTTAAAAAAGCTATAAAGGTCATACATAGCCAGGTGCCTTCTAAAAGTACGGTAACATTACCATAATTTTGTGTGCAAAAAGATCCATTGTATGTCATTACTAAATAGCGATGCATGAAGCGTAACTTACAGTAAAGTCGCTTTTAAACCAAGTAGTTTTCTGCTGGTCATTCGCTACGAGTTGGAAAATATTAGGAAAAATATTTTTAGAACTATATCTTTATAGTTGTGCTTTTGTGAACGGACCTTACACTAGGGACACGACATTGTAAGAATAAAAGTTTATTGCTCCACACAAAAACTAAATTCACTTTAAGAGCTATAATATTTACCGCCTTTTGGTCAGTATACACAAAACAATATCTGCCAATTTAAATGTTTTTTTTTTCACGGCAATGCCTTAATGCTATCCGTGTGATGCTAGCTTGGCCTAACCAGCCGCAATGCAGAAAAAAACATGTTAATTCGTTTTCTGGCCTAATAAGACATGATACGTGACGAGCGTCAGAAGATTCTACTCCTGTTTCTAATTCTGGGATGTCACGAACGGAACAACAGCATACAATCTAAGACAGAGATAATCTCCAGTACTGATTTGATGGTTTATTTAATGGTAAAAGGGTCCAGTGTGAGTTTGAATATCATTTTGCCTGACCTTTACTGACATATTGAAAGCTATAATTAACCCTCTGGGGCCTGAGGGTGTTTTGGGGCCCCGGAGAAGTTTTGACATAAAAGACCTCTGATCCTGAAAATAAATGAACTGAACTGAAATGCTCGAAATGTGAACTCTATGTGAACAAAAAAGTCTATTTTATGACAAAGATTCACTCACTCAAAAAGTATGTATTTGTAATAATGCTCAAATATTCTCTTAGTGCTGCTGTCAAATGATTAGTTGCGATTAACTGCATCCAAAATACAAGTTTTATTTACATAATGTATATTTTATTATGTAAATATAATTACACAGACAGCATGTATTTTGAAAAAAATGACATATTTATACCTGTATATATTTATATTCATATAATTGATTTCATATATTTAACATATAAATGTAACATATTTTTCTTAAATATATACATGCATGTGTGTGTATTTATATAGACATAAATGTACACAGTGCATACATTATTATTTAACAAAAACCTTTATTTTGGATTAATTGCATTTAATCATTTAACAGCACAAGTTCTTATCCATTTCATTGTGATTGCAGTACGTTTGGAAAAAGAGCCCGCCTACACACTCTTCCGATTGGCTGGGATATTTGATTGGTTGTGTCAAGTCATGTCACGTCTCATGTGCACAGACAAATTGCTTCTCTCTGGAATCTTATTGCAGCGTAATTTGTTTTAAATGAGTTATATACGACTGCGACTTAAATAAGACGGCTACCTCTCTAGATGTCTTCATAAGCCCCTAAAGCACCCAGAGATAGTTCACTATGTTTTGAAATGGAGCGAGTGAACATTTCTACTTCTTTCATTTTGTTACTCTACCAACAAAACAACCTTTCGTGGTTTACCTCATTGAACCTGATGAACCACAATCCTGTTTCCTCTTTTTATGTATGTTTTATGGAGAAAAATGACCTGGACAATCTAAAGCCACCATGACTCAATTTCCTGTGTAAACGTAGCAGCTGGAACTGATTTGATATGACATTACTCTGAGGTGAACCATTCTATTTTTTTCACCCATGATTTGATAGACTGAGATATAGAGTGACATTAAACACTGTGGAGCCAAGAGGAGTGATCTCACCTCACAGGCTTGTTTCTCATCTGGAGTCTGGCTCTTTGATCAATACGCCCGGTCTGCATCAACTGAAGTTTGAACTCCTTCTGAGGTTGCGAGGTGATGTATAACATATCGAGCTTGAAGGATTCTAGTTCCTTCATGTGAAATGAGCCACGGCTGAATCGCGGCCAAACCACTTGCTATGAACTGAACCTAAAGCCCATTAAATTGAGTGTAAACACCGCACACAATGAGTGTTCAGTGGTTCCTCGTTTAAATGAATTTCCTGGGTTCAGTACATGTTAAGGTCGGTTGCCAACGCTTATGGCGAATGTTGATCTCAGTTAGATTATAAAAATTCTTGAAAAAAGCAAAGGTAGGTTACACGAGGCTGTGAAAATGGTAAATAAAGACATTAAAATATTCAATGTTTCAAAATTATGGCCACATCACATCACATTTTCGTGTGCAAAACAAATCATTTGCTACCTTATCTGTATAAACCGATATCCAATTTTACAAGAAGGCATTAGAAATCTTAAAGTGACTGTCACAACACTGATTTTACAGCTTGAACAATAAACACATTCATTTTAACGTAGTTGCTAATAATAAGTGCGCTAATAAAAGTATAATTGTTACATTTTTGTTTTTTATTAATCCCAAAACTGGCCCTTGTTTTAGCCAATTGACCATTCACTCAATTATTTATTTATATATATATATATATATATATATATATATATATATATATATATATATATATATATATATATATATATATAAATTGCTTTATGCCACAAAGGCTGTTGATTGAGCTTTTATTGAAGCCAGAATATGGTGACAATCGCAACAAGAACTGGACAAATTAATTGGCAGAAGAAAAAAATCAATAGAAGTCAGGGCTATAATCTGTAAGAAAGACTTTGAGGCATAAACGTAACCATCAGATGACAATTTTCTTTTGCACATTCTGTACTAGGCCCGAGTCCAACTTTTAAACATCTGCACATGCAGCCTCAACACACAGTCAAAGGTATGTAACATTAGCTGTTTTCCAACATGCTAATCAAAAACATAGCAATTGAGTCTGATTATTTTTGGCAGGTAGTTAGAAGGATAAGTCCACCTGAGGGTCATATTCTGTGCACGGACTAAATGATATAATTGTGTACGAATACTACAACTACTAATATACATGCAGTTATATTTTTTAATTGCTGTTTTGTTCTTGTTGTTCAATTATTTTATATAATAATAACAATGATTATTATTTATTGTTAATAATATTATTTATTAATACTAACTATTATATTTTATATATAGTTTATATATATATATATATATATATATATATATATATATATATATATATATATATATATATATAAACAATTTCCATTAAACAATAAATGAACAAATAGTTATTTACTGGTCATTTCTTTTTTTGGTTAGCTATGAAAATGGTTTCTGTTTCTGTTTACAGATTAATCTCGCAATCTAGTAATCATTTATCTGCAGAAGTCTCCACTGAATGCGTAATCAGCAAAAAAAACCTCTGAAGTTTCCAATATCTAGTTAAAGCTTAATGGAGCTGAAAGGAGCACATGCTTCGAGTCACAGCCCCGCATCTGGGACCAGGTAACTTATGATAAGAAGAAAAATGTGGACTAATACAAGGTGGAGGCGACTTTTCCCCTCAATATGACCTCATATGAGCTTGGTTATCACATTCTCACTTTGGCCTGGTTTAAACCGTTGTTCTTTCATGCTCACCTTATATGGCCTATTGCTGGCGCAGTTGAATGAACTGGAACCGATAGACTTACTGCTTGGTTTCTTTTAAATTCTGACGTCAGAAGTTTGTCTTTAGATCTCTCCAGGCATCTGACTAACCGGAACTATTGATGGGATTGGTTCAATACTTTGCATGGATGTGATTGAAATGGATAGGGCGAGATGAGATGTGTTTTCGAACTGGTTTTGTGGATGGAGTTAGCATATGTTAGATATGCTTTATAACACGCGGTGGTCCGCTAATTCCAGATGTAATTGTGAAATGTTATTAATATTACTACATGGCAGTGTCTTGCTTTCATGAAATCATTGCTTGCAGGATTTCAGTGCGCCCATAAATTTAACATGAAGTGCATTTCCTTTGCTAGAGGATAATTTATGATCTTACACGCTGTTAAATATAGACCTGACATGATCTGATATGTAAATCAGGGTAATGACAGCTATTACATTACAGCCGGGGATTAGGAGTCTGTTCCTGTCTCCAGAACATTACAGAATTTGGCCTTTTGCCTTTTCCTTTTGGACTGTAGTAAAAATGTTTTCATTGAGGAGATTTGTGTCTTGATTTAGTTGATCAAATAACAAAGGGGCCTTGAAATGAAGGATGCATTTCTTCAAGGATTCATTGAGATTTGTTACTCGGACAGAACGTGATGTTCGGTTGCTTTGAGCTCAGCTTTATTTTTATTTGTAGCAGTCCTAATGTGTAATGTTTATTTCTTGCCACAGATTCCTTTCATCAGAGCATTAGGGGGTACGGGCAAATTAATCCGAGCATGGAGACCACAAATATTTGACAACTTAGAGAATGCTGCTTTTTTGACCTTAGAGGCTGCATGGTGTCGTGGAGGTCAGTCAAAGGGTTCAAACTAATTTTGTTTGTTTTTTCAGACTGCTCCGGTGAATAAAGGCAATATTATGACATTTTTCAGTCAGACGTGAAAAGCATGACATTTGCAGGCGATTTGCATTGAAAAATAAAAACCAAAAATGTTAAGTAATTTTTTAACCAATAGGATGGAAATATATATTCGGGTTTGATGCACTGTATGTTTTTTTTTTCACACACACACACACACACACACACACATATATAATACATTTTTATATATGCATATATATTATTTTTAGATTTTTTTTCATAAATGTGTATGTATGTATGTATGTTATTAAGTCTTTATTGAACCCATGAGCATAAAAAAGTCCAAAGCAAATAAAGCATGTAAAACGTGCAGGAGAAGTACATGTTTACCACACATCACTAATTGATCTAGGTACAACAGACTGCTTTGCTTTAAAACTTTGGAAATTACCTTGGTTTTGCTTCTGCTTTTGTGCCTCTGCTGTGATTGGCTGGCTGTTGTGTTGTGAGGGCTGGGGCTGTATAAAAGGACAGTTGTAGGAGGAGACTGCATTGAGATTGTGAGGACCTGCATTGTGACACCCAAGACTCTTTTCCTCTAGCGTTGGATTTGTATTACGCACCAGCACCATGTGTAAAGGGCTCGCCGCCCTCCCAGCAACATGCTTGAAAAGGTATGAACTACCTTATTGGAAATGGTATTGATATTCTTATTTTTACTTCAGCATTCAAGATGATATATATTTTCATACTCGGTATACTCTAAAGCGGACTAAGTATAGCAAAGAGGTGTATTTTTATGCCTGTGATAAATTAGAAGCAGTCATTTGAAAACATATTTAACAGAAAATAACTGTTCACTTCATAATTGTTTACATAACTGACTTTCTAAAGCCAAATAACTATATGTTTTCTCCAACAGCGCCAAAGACATAAAGCATAAGATTGGCTTCCTGCTTCAAAAGCCTGATCCACCTCAAGAGCAGAAGTCTCTGAAGGAGAAGGAGAAGGAGAAAGAGAAGGAGAAAGCGAAGGTCACTGTGGTGAACAGGTAAGATTGGACTAACAAAGCTTACTTTATTATATTATATTTCATATTTTGATATTACATTAAACTTTATTGAAACTAATCTGATATTATTTACATTGACAATAACATTTATATATTTAGTTTATTAATTCCTTCCTGATTCTAGAGTCCCTCCTGCTGAAACTGAGAGATGGAAAACATCATTTAACAACCTGATCAAAAATGAAGGTAAGTGTCGACGCGATTTAGTTATGCAAAAAAAAAAAAAAAAATCAACCTGACCAAATCTTATAAACCAGCATGTGTTAATGTCGAACCGGCTGCAGCATAGTAATGATTTAATGAGAAAGCCTTAGACGTCTGCACTGACCCTTGTTTATGCGTCCGTCAACGAGCCCTTAGCCTCATTATCATCTCTGTTAAAGCAGAGCGTGTTTCTGTCGGTCTGATAAGCCGTGATCATATTTTTCTCACGCCCCAGAGTGTGCGCTACGTGTCCGCAGACTGCACTTGTGGCCCCTGAAGAGCTTGAGTGCTCTGCTCTGGTGGGCTACGGGGGTCATCAACCACTAGGACAGTCTTTAGAAAATCCCCCCCAGACTCAAAGTCCTGACCTCTTCATTCCAAAACCTCTTCAGCATCCGCTCCCTAGGAATAATCAGTTTAAATGGAGATTTGAATGTCTTCGGACCTTGCTTATAATAGCCACCTATATGACAAATAAAAAAATGTTACAAACTTAACTTATTTTAGCTACTTTCCATTTCTCGTATTCATTTAGTTTCAGTTGCTGCACTAAAATAATTAAAAATATTAATTAATAATATTTAAATAAATAAATAAAAATGACAAAAACTAAACAAAATTACTAAAACCTTAAAATGAGCGAGAAAGCATTCAAATATTAACAAAACTATAGTAGTAGTCAATCGGACATACATTATATTATATAATATTACATTATATTATTGACTATGTAATCCTATTTATTATTTTTTCAATAATTCTTACTGAAATTCTTTCCTTTTAGATGGTCGGAAGGCTTTCACTTCCTTTTTACAGTCCGAGTACAGTCAAGAAAACATTGAATTCTGGGAAGCCTGTGAGGATTTCAAGCAGACGTCAGTGGAAAAGATAAATGTGAAAGCTAGAAAGATATTTGAGCAATACGTTGATGCTGATTCCCCTAGAGAGGTGAGAGCCCTGCTCGACAGGAGTACATCTACACATCTATCTTATCACATCTAAAATGTGCTCATAAATCTCCATTATTATTATAATTACTTTTTTTTTTTTAGGTGAATTTGGATTCGGCCACCAGAGAACTCACTAGAAAGAATCTGGAAAGGTGTGACGTATCCTGTTTCGAGGAGGCTCAGAGTAAAATCTTCACACTCATGGAAAAGGACTCGTACAGGCGCTTTCTGAAGTCCAAACTGTTCCTGGAACTGTCTCAACCAGCGCTGGACGACAAATTATGTAATTTAGAGAAGAAAGGAAAACGTCACGTTTCTGACCACAGTCAGCGCTTGCCTAGGTGCGCCTAACACGAACCATCTCCTCTTAGATGAACAAAGTACATGAGGAACTTTGCCATAACGTCACTTCCACGCATTTGACTTTGTAAAGCTTGTTCGTGTTTAAGAGTAAAAAGGTGGAGTTCATTAGATGGTTCAGTCATTGTAACACATTTAGCTTTGCAGCAGCGTTGAAAGTGTGTAGCTAATCACTGCTTTAGCATGACGGTCATCTTCTGGACAGGTTTTGTGCAGCCAGTGTTTTTACCATCAATAGAATTAACTCACGTCTACTTCTCAACCTTGAAGTTCCACTGAACTGGCTTTGGGAAAACAATACGCTTGTGATGTAGTTTACAACTAAATGACTGTTACAGACAGAAACGGATTTTTGCTTAGGGTTTTTATTTGATCTGTGATGAGAATGTCTCATTAACATCACTAATAACCAACTGTATTCTCTTTACTCTTGTAATGTTATGTAATCTGTATATTTATATATGTTTATGTATAAGCTCTACAGAGGTGATGTACGTTCTTTCTACTTAAAATGTGAAATTTACATTTCCTTTTTGTACCGGCCACTCTTCATGATCCACAAACTGACAAGTGAATGTGATAAATGTGCACGTGCAATGTATTATTACCTGTCACTGCCGATGATATACGACGTGTTCCACAGCGAAAGCGTGTCTTGGCTTTAAGGCAGACATTACATATCAAACCACAAATGCTCCTGTTAGAATAAATGGCCAAATGTGAGTTGTTTACATATTTGTTTACTGGTTCCATATTTATTTTTGTCATATTTATCAATAAAACGACATCATAAAATTCAAATGGTCTCATACTAGTAGATACAACTGCAAATTGTAATTTTTAAAACAAAATGCAATTGAAGATTTATTCCTAAGATTTTTAATACCCATATGTGTGTGTGTGTGTGTGTGTATATATATATATATATATATATATATATATATATATATATATATATATATATATATATATATATATATATATATATATATATACACATACACGGGTATTAAAAATCTGTAATAGGAAGGAATAAATCTTCAATATGTGTGTGTGTGTGTGTATATATATATATATATATATATATATATATATATATATATATATATATATATATATATATATATATATATATATTATTGTTTTATATTTCTTCAAAAATATATTTTCTTGATCAGTCTCCTTTGTGTAGTTTGAGTATTTTCACTTTAATGCCAATGAGTAAGGTATTTTTATTTTAGAACAAAATTGAATGAACAGCACAGCAGGCTTTTGCATCAGAATATTCAGAATATTCTAAATATATTTTTATATATATATATATATATATATATATATATCCTTCTATGTATTATCTTTAAAGTAAAAGAGTACAGTAAAACGAATAAAATCTTTTATTAAAACCATTAAGTACTTTTTTAGTATTTAAATGAAGAATTAAATATTATTGTTAAATAAACATTACTGTCTGCATATACTTAACGAGTGAGGAATCTTTTTTTGATGAGCAAGCTTCAAGTCAATAACCATTATCTTTGAAAACACGATAATGAGCACCCGTGCAGCTTGAGCGTGACGTAACGGGGGATTGCTGCACGTCGTGTGTGGATGTTTAGGACATCGAGTGAAAGAGTACAGGAAGTGCAGATATCTCAAAAACTATAAGTTCTCTCATGGGTATTTCAGAAATATTCCTAAAATTGCATGCAGCACGACTCAGACTGCCCCTTTCAGCGAGATTACTTATTAAATCATTATATTGACAAATTCATCAAGTATCCCATTCAGTTACAGCAGAAACAATTTGTTCAATATTTCTCCTTCCTAAGGTTTAAAAACGGAGTTGCACAAACGGAGTGAACTATCACACATGCAAGCGCGTGGTTTTAATTTGGAGTGTTTTTAAGATGCTTGAAATACAGGGAGAGGAAGAATATGGACCATATTATTCAGTCTAATCTCATCTCTCATCGTGTTTATAACAATGCAGAGAGATTTTGTGAAGTAAAAAAAAGCTGGAGTGGGTTCACTGCAAGTCGAATACAGGATGGGAACATTCAGTTCTGATGTTTTTCGTTCCTTTTGAAGTAGGAAACAGAGAAAATCTAGGGGCGTAAACAAATGATGTGACACTTCAAAAGCGTATTACACTCGAATGAAAACATAAACACAAATGGAGCAATGAGTGAAGATTATTAAGTATAAAGCATGGCTGTACATCTCTCACAGAGCTGTAGGGTACAAAGGAAAAGTTTTTAAAAGTGTATGATGATTGAAAACATGATTGATGAAGCAACCGTGAAACGAGACGATCAAAGAAGCTTTACTGAAAATCATTTCAAGGCAATGAAGGATATAAAAAAAATCCAGGCCCCCGGGGAAAGGGAAATAGTACCTTATAAAGACAAAATTAACAGAACAATATTTATGGATAAAATAATCACTAAAGAAATACTGGAGCATTTATAGCTCATTTTGAACCTTCTTTGTTTGAACAAAGGCCTTTTCCTGCTTTTAGTAACCAAACCATGTATATTTAACTGGTACGACGCTAGAAGGTATGTTTGTGAAATGACTCTCGATTGTGTTTTGTCACAGTCACTGAGCCCACTTTGCACACTTCAAAACAAATCTATTTCTTCTCTCTTATGGAAAACAATTTGTTTCGGTATCAGCATTCCATGTCAACTATAGAGTATTTCTAGTGACTATTTCTGTCTATTTTGATTGGATCTTGTGTTGACTTTGTGTCCAACTTCAAACTTTTTGATTGATTATTGGAAAAACCAATGATTTCATTGTTTTGAAGGAAAATGCGTCAATTTATAACAATAATAATATACTATTTGTACATATTTGCAAAAATATACGTGTCCCCAATGACTATTTTTTTGTTATTATATATATTTTTTTATTTTATTTAAAGAGAGAAATTTTGTGTCCACATGGATAGGTCACGTTTTGGACATGTTTAGGAAAATGTTGCGGTGGTGCTTGTTTAAATTTGGCGTTTTAAAGAGAAAATATTTTCAAAAGGGCACTTTTGCCCCCGAGGAGCTTTCGGTCCCTTTGCACCCTTTATTCTCTGTTCAATTAAATTCAGCACAAAGGAACAAATCCTAGTGAAACTGAGATGATGTTGCTGATGACTTTGAGTCAAGGTCATTATGGAAATTGCCATTACCGTCACAGTTATTGCAGCTTTGAATATAACAGGTAAATATTTCACAAAGGCACTCAAGCCCCATTATGTGCTCACGGTTAAAAACAACCTACAAAAGCAATTCAATAACCATCTGCATAGCTGTTTTACAATGCCAAAAGAAATGTGTAACTTCTCAGCACTCCTCGTCTACACGGACTTGACATGTGTTGCCTTTGCACGCAGTTACAGAGGAGCAAATGAGCGTCTGGTAAAGCAGAGACCAGGCTGTTTTTCTTGACCGATTTATCTCTTTCTCTCTCTGCTCTCTGTTCTGTGTTCTCTGTTTCGTGCAGGATCTTGCTGCAGGACAGCAGGCTGCTCATTATGGCTCAGCACAGGGCTTGATGTAATTATACTCTGCTCTGGCGCTTCAGGTGCTGCGGTGCCTGTTTGATCATTGCTATTGAAGTGGGCACCTTTTGAAATGGCACACACATATACACACAGGACAGCAATGAAATTGCTTGAACAAAAAAAATTTGTATTCTGCATC
Organism: Puntigrus tetrazona; assembly: GCF_018831695.1. Classification (NCBI taxonomy): domain Eukaryota; kingdom Metazoa; phylum Chordata; class Actinopteri; order Cypriniformes; family Cyprinidae; genus Puntigrus; species Puntigrus tetrazona. The sequence goes on from NC_056704.1 coordinate 16,785,031, forward strand.
CGAAAATCCCATGTTTAAGCAATGCAGGCGCTACTGGTGCAGTGAGAAAGAAAGAAAGAAAGAAAGAAAGAAAGAAAGAAAGAAAGAAAGAAAGAAAGAAAGAAAAAGAAAGAAAGAAAGAAAGAAAGAAAGAAAGAAAGAAAGAAAGAAAGAAAGAAAGAAAGAAAGAAAGAAAGAAAGAAAGAAAGAAAGAAAGAAAGAAAGAAAGAAAGTTTTTAATGTCACAATTTAGACCTTTTTTAAAGCTCATTTCTTAGGAGCTCTGTCAAAAACAGGTCGATTTCGGCCTGTATAATTACTATTCATGAGCCTCTCTTCTGATTGGCCTGTTTTTTCTGAGTGACGCACGACCAGGCCAATCAAATATAACGACGTCACAATTACGTCAGCGCTAGCTGGAAGCAAACAAAGGGAAGACGGCTCTTTCAAAACGCCGTAGATTCGGCTACACAAGAAGCTTAAAATATCATCTTCTTGTGATGTTGGGTGCCAGAATCGACATAATACAGCATCAAATTAGAAATGTGAGCGTATATGATGTTATTGCCTGACAAAAACAACAACAACAACAACAAAAACACGCAGACTGGACAGAACCGATCGTCAAAAATGCTTGAGTTTGCACACTTCTTACCAGAAAATGTTTAATATTTGTTTAAGTATTGTGTTTTGTTGTTATGGGCGCGTCTAAAGTTTTATTGCATCTCACGACTATGTATTTTATGAAGTAATGTCTGTGCATGTGTGTAAAACAACAAACTGACGATGTAAAGTTTACAGTTGACGATTTAGTTTTAGCTGGAATAATAACGTAGCTGTAAAATTTGTTGCCTGATGAAATCTTCATCATGACTAGATAAACGCGGTGAGTTTGTCCTTACTATCCGCTTGAGAGCTGATTCACCTCACAGGAACAATCCTGTCAGATCGTCCCTCCTTGTGGGCGGGCAAAGCAGAGAAAGGGGAGGTAACCGTTCCCCGTATGACGACATAAAGGGAATATTTCAGATTGGGCCATCAGAGGTTACATTTTCTCAAAAGCAAAGCAGGATACCCAGGGCTCGGCCATTTCTAGTCACTGGGGGACCATAGGCAGGCTAGAGGAGCTCATATAAATGTAAAAAAAGCAATCCTCCATTTTATGCGGAACCTCGTGCTAGAAAAGAAATCAGAGGACCATCAGAATTATTCTGAAACTGATATTTTAAGGTAAAAACTTGCGTACAGTTCATATAAAATGCTAATATGTAAAATTAAGGATTAAATAAAGTAGCTGTTTTTTTTTTCCCGAGAGTGTATGAAATGCCTTAAGGAAGCTGCATCAACATGATAACGTTTTGGTTAACGATGTTTTGGATTTCTGGATGTTTGCTGAAAGGAAAAAAACAACTGTTTTACAAGCCAAACTTACCAGTTCAGTATTTAGGTTTCCTAGAATTTACATTCACCTATTGTAAATCTAGGTAGCCATCAAAAGCACTGCCAAAATCACAGCTGTCTCTTTAATGAGAGCGGTCTGGTTTTACTACACAAGTGACCATATGAAGCGAGTATTTAAAGAGCATTATCTCTCCCTCTATCTGAGCCATGCGCAGTCATTATCTGGTTTCTGGTTTTGTTTTTGTGTGTACGAGCCACATTTGTTTCCATTTGTGTGTATGAGCAAATAGCAGGAACAGCATTATTGTGCCATAAGGGCGTGATTAGCATCCTGGTCCACACACACACAAACTCACTCGCTTTTGTACCTTGTTATAGCTGCAGCTCGAGCTGTCATAAGACACCTGGATAAGATTTAATATTGTTTGGTCCTGGTATGGAAAGAAACGTGACTGTTGCACATAGTTTCAGCACTGAGGTAACACCACAATTGGGTCGAATGAGCACTGCCATAAAAAGAAATTTGGCATGTGAATGGACAGATATACAAAGGCCATAAAAAAGCTTTTGAATAAAATATGAATATTTGAATATATTTGCATTATATTTTCAATATATATATATATATATATATATATATATATATATATATATATATATATATATATATATATAGTTTAAAATATTATTAAAATTATTAAAATTGAAATTATAAAAATAATTAAAATATTATTAAAAAGTATTAAATTTTAATTTTATGTAGTGTTCATCCATTATCTTATATGTTAATATTGAGAACATAAGTTAAACAAAAAAATATCTATATACAGTAAATATATATATATATATATAAATAAATATATATATATATATATATATATATTTTTTATTTATTTTTAATCTATGGGTGGCATCATTTTCAACTAAATTGTGTTTTGGTCATTCTTTTACATGACAACAGCGTTGGAGGGACAGAAAATGCAAACTTTTGAAAATGTGTTCGTAAACAATTCCACTATCATCTCTGTATAAACTACAAAACATGAAATTGTGTCCAGCCTGAAGGTATGTGCATAATATTCTTTTCCAGAGTGCCATTACCAACTACTGGTCTGGCATCTAATACAGTGATTTTAGCTGTTTTTTGTGGGGATTGTTTTGACAACATCAGCCTCCATTACACGTGAAACAAAACTGCAAAGGCAACGTTTTTGTTTTTAGCAGGCTACCTTGTTGTCGTGCAACCATAATACAAATGCATTTAGACATTTTGAAACGTGGCTTAGAGTGTCCAAATACCATTTTGGTCCACCTTACGTAATTTCGTACTTTGTCACTGGTTTAATTTAATATTCTGATTCGTCTTTTTGTCATAACAGAATGTTCGAAAGAGTTTAACCTTGTTTAAGCAGAGATTAATTGGAATGCGTGCATTTTCTGTTTAAATGAAACGAGTTATGTTCTTGTATGTCTGATAAAAGCAGCACAACAAAAATAATTTAATTAAGAACAGTTTTGTCGGCCCTGACCTATTCTGGACAAAGCAAAGTGGAGATGCTCTTTTGTTTGGCATTTATGAAAAGGGTGCCTTTTTGATGCAACACAGAAGAAATGTGTTTTTGTTTCCGCCAATGCACATGGCGTTTAACCCCCAGTCACGAGTCGTACGTCTATTTCGAGGAATGAGAGTGGTAATGAATGTGAACGTGTTTGCGTCTGACATTGTTTATTCTGGCAGCCTCTCTTCGCCCATCTGCTTCATCTCAGTTTTCCACCTCTCTCTTCTTCTGTCTTTCCTCTTATATCTCGCTATTCTTCACCCCGATCCACTCATCTTATCGTGGTTGTGTGAATAAAACTATCTGGACGAGTGGCTAAATGAAATAGATGAGAGAGCTTGCTGTACAGGAAGTCAGGAAACACTTGCAGTATTATTTAAATATGGCATTTTAACAACATTCTTAGATATTACTGAATATTACTGCTTGCCGAAATGGAGTACCATTAAGATAATGTTGAGTAATTTCTTGATGATTCAAAAAGGAGGAGGAAAACAAAGCTGTCAAAATAGAAAAATAGAAAATTGAGGACTCATATATATATATATATATATATATGTATATATATTTATAAATAACAGAAAGGACACACTTATATCTTAGTACTTTTTAACTTGAAAATCAAACATACAGACAAGATAATAAATTAAAATCATTTGTAAATGGCTTATATGTACATCTGAAAAAAATAAATAAATCTTCAGAACTTTAATGTGATAATGGATTTTTATATGAGCAACTACAAACATACATGCATATAGTTTTATGCAGATTTCTCGTATATGCAAGGTACCCTGGCAGTCCTTACTGACAATTTTGACAAAACCTCTGTATTTTTTTAAGCCAATGTAATAATTTTAAAAGATTATTTTTAAAATGTAACTAAATTGTAACTAATTCTTGTTGAATCCATTCAATACGCTTTAATTTACTTTACATTGGTGATGCCTAGTTACTGATAGCCATATTAATCTAAACCTGTCCCGCAGTGAACTAATAATTTGCTTCTGGAACATCAGTAAGGACTTCTGGAGGCACCTACCACTGCTCATTTATGAGTGAATGTTATTAGATTTAGTGACATGGCTACACACAGTATAATAAAGAAACATGCAAGAGTATATGTGTCTGTGAAACACACTTATAAAATAAAAACATGCAAAAAGACACTAAACATCACACTTGTGGGTTACATGTATTTGATATGCCTTTCAATCTGCAATAATCTGACTTACAACTCATGACTGGCTGCACATGCTAAGAGCAAATAATAGATGTTAACTTCAATAACATTTTGCAGCAATCATTATTGTTTAGAGTATAATAGTTTATAGGTCTTACAGTGTGTATATGTATATATATATATTTATGATATTGTGATAAATGTTTGCTGTAGAAAGTCGGAAAAACACTCTGATGTTTTGAGGTTTCCATGACTTAATCTAAATGTGTTCTGTCATGGGAATAAACATTGCCTTTAGAATAAAAAATAATGTGCCCAGTGCTTTATTGAGATTCCCTCCTACTTGATATTCCCATCTTAGCAACTTTCAATAGTGGTAACCCAAACAACAAGTTCCCAGAGACTGGAGTGCATCTTAACATGTCACACGTTTTTTTTAAGCTTTGACTTATAGTGAAGCTTTCAATACTAAGTGGGTTCTTCCCCATGATTTCTATTGGTTTACCATTTGGGCATTTTAATGTTAACACAGACATTTCCAAGAAAAAGCCCACACTCTCCCGTTCCCATTCCCTTGATGAACATGCTGCTTAGATACTCGGGTCAGAACGTCCTCAACAAAAGTACATGAACCGCTTCTGCACTTATCCGAAAAGCCATAAATTACAAGTGGGGGTCAGTTTTAGTCTTTATTTAGTCTACAGGGGTCAGAAAATGGTGTGATCCGGATTAATAGGACGTATATACAAGATTTTAGGAGGCGCTTCAAATCCTTGGCATTTTGCATTTGTACAAATTAAATGTTTGCTAATGACAAATCACACTATTATGAGGAGCAATACTGTGTCTTAAACCCTAATCAGCTTCTTTTATTGAAGTTCTTGACTTTGACATTCAGAGCACTGGGCAAGAATCACATTAGTTTTAACAATTTATGTTAAGACGTTCTTGTTAGCAGTGGGCCAGTTCAGCAGCTGCAGGGAGACTCTGCATCCATGCTTGATGTTTTCCACTTTCACCAACTTTGGTATCGTTTAATGAGATTTAGAAATGTGTCAAAAAGTGTATATACTATAGTAGAGGCTTTGAGTAAAATATTTTTTTGACTAAAGTAATGAGTCTCCCTGCAGCCGGACGAGTCGGTTTACTTTAGGAGTTCCTGGTACTGCTCAGACCGCAGGAACCGACCGAAGGAGTCTTTCTCCATCAGGGTGTAGATCCGGCTCTGAGCCAGCTCGAAGGTGGAGGGAGAAAGATCCACCAGGTTCCTCAGAGTCACATCTTTGGTGCAGTGGTCGATGTTCACCTAAAGGCATGACATTGGTGATAAGGAGGAAGCGTGTAAAAGTCAGTCACAAATTGCTTCAAATTGGACAAAAATAATGAGTAAGAAACACATTTCGACTCAGCTCCCCACAGGGGGGCTGTGGAGCAGTCTTCCGGAACAAAGTCTTCCAATTTGACTGATTCCCTGCAGTTTTTACAAATATAAACCTGAACAGAGAATTGTATTCTTTTTTTCCCCCTCTAAACATCACCATGACCATATCAATTTCCTTACGTTGCCTGATATAGAAAGAATACCTCAGAGGTTTTTGAGTGGTGTCATTCATTTTGATAGTTTTAGATTTGAAGGCTGTTTTTATTATTACTATAAATATATTTAGATTTTTTTTTATTGTGATATGTGCAATCAAAGTGTTTGACCATAATATTGAATGAACAGAGCAAAAAGAATTGATGTGGGAACCATCACGGAATTAGAGAAAAATTATATATGAAATGTCAACAAGATTCTGTTTGCATTTCATTGATTTTACAAATCGTTATGATCACTAGGAACCAAATGGCTATTACATTTTTCAAGGTTTGCATGTGTGTGTTGTTTAATGGCTGTTACATAACTATACTTTAATCTTTAGCACATGGCTGTGCAAACATCCTGATAAAAACGTTTTTTATACAACATAATTGTTTGTTATATAGTTTTTTAACCTTGGTTTTAAAACAACAATGGTTTAAAAGGTTTTATAGGCGCAGGGTTAGAACATTTTGGAATTAGAAAAATTAATTAGAAAAATTAATTAGAAAAATTTGAAAACATTCTAGACCAAATTAGAAAAATTCTGTACCAATACAGAATAAGTGGAAATCTGCACCTTCAGATTATATGCTCATGAAATATGAAATATAAATATCTAGCATTCATGTAGTTTAAACAATATGCCTAAAATGTTAAATACAAGCTTATGTTGACCTAAAAAAATTGCTTGGAGAACAATACTTCTGGAAATCTATGGTAATGTGGTGCTCTAATAACCTTTCTTAATGTCCTGAAGGTCATTTTATTTTAATCAAAGTTCATTTAACTAAAAACACACAGTTACTCCATCATATTCAAAGTTTTTATAGCTCCTTGGGGACATTTAGGGGGGAGAACATTGGCCTCAGCGTTTATACAGCGATCTAAACAGCTGATATGAAACATATTTTCACAGATGAATAACGGGCCTGATGGAGAACTGCTTCCTTTTACCACTGAAGCACTGTGCCTTTTATCTAAACTGTAAATCTAAGTGTGATTACCACAGGAAAAAAAAATCAATGGCAAAACAGACCTCTTTGGGCCCACCGGTCTGAATGAAGTCCTCATAAATCTTCTTAGCTTTGACGGCCATTTTCAGGGGGGACTTGGTCTTCTTGAAGTCCTCACAAGCCTCCCAGAATTCAATATTCTCCTCGCTGAACTCAGATCTGAGGAAACTCTTGAAGGTGGCCAGGCCATCTATGGAATTAAAAATGTGGAAAAGCTATTAGAGTGAGTACAGCTCTGTGTGTTCTTTTTGTGTTAATGTGTTGGCGACACGCTGCCACCGGAGACCCCGGTCTCACCAGCTCTTAACATCCTTATCCAAACATTGCTGCTGTGCACGCCTAGGGCACACAGCCCTTAATGCAATCGCTCATGAGTCCATGTTGTATAACAGCATGTTGTATTCAAGTACTAAATGATTCACCTCTGTGGATCAATCAGTGTAATTATTCACTATTCAATGCAGCTTTATTTTAAGACTTGCAATTGTTTGCGTGGGAATGATTTTAACAAACAGTGCTAAAAAAAAAAAAACAGGCAGCATTAAGGCTAAATTCAATCCAAAGCACTCAGAGGTGTTTTAGTGTCAACAAAAAATAAACGTTTCTATATTTGAATGAGAAAAATATAAGGCAGTATGGACTGATTAGGTTCATCTGCAAACAATCCACTCCAAAATGAAATGAACGAATTTTCCATCGAATCGTTATAATTAAACACAACAAACTGGCCTTGAAACAAATAATTGAATGAATAACAAAGATTTGTTTTCCTAACTATAAAGGACTAAACTAGCCATTATGTGCAGACAAAGGAGCTATTTTGATATTTTGTTTATTTATAGTGGACAGTTTTTTTTTAAATAATTTAATATTCATATTTTGAGCAACCAAGGTATGTTTCAGGTTTACCTAATTTATATTTTCTGGCAGCAATTTGTTTGGACATACCTCTAATAATTTATTTTTTAAAGTTATTTAATAATTAGAATAAACTATGTCATTTAGAACATGTTTGTTTATGTATGTGTGTCAGATAGAATCTTAGATATATATATATATATATATATATATATATATATATATATATATATATATATATATATATATATATATATATATATATAAACTGTTAGGAACAGTCTCATAGATGTGTAGCTTTTAAAGGTTAATGTGTCCGTCCAGGCATAAGCTGTTTACGCATACCGAATCAAGTGCATCAGTGCAACTAATAGTTATAAACTGACAAATATAAACAAAGTTTTAAAATGTGTTTTTCATAGTCAACTGATAAACTAAACCTTCCAACGATCGGTCGTGCCTGAAAGAGCTTTTAAGATGCAAAATGCAACAAAAGAGCCATTAAGATAAACAGCATACTTACAGCTGTTGGAAAGGACCTTATCGAGGGACTCGCGCCATTGGGCTGCTTCTTCAGGTGTTGGTCTGAACAAAACAAGCAGATTTGTTCATTTAGTTTTATTACCCTTTGTATAAGGCCAACAAGCTGTATCCACAGTCAATCAATCTGCATAGTTGTTTACATGTAGCGTGCCGCAGAAATACTTACACAAAGTATATTAGCAATATAATCTGTGGTAGAAATAATTTAATTTTATTCCCACATCTCTCGTCTAAATAGGTCTTTCAGCCTAACCGTATTACTAATGTTTTATGCACATGCCTCACCTTGTGACTGGGATGTTTCATTTAGTTTTTTTTATTCTGCCTGAAAAAAGTGCAAGCCTATTAACAACACTTGCATAAGGCATTACGTAAGTAAAAGGGAGCTGAAGTGGTCTGCAAATGTTTTTACGGTCAATTTGGACACAATTTTCATTATAAACAGACTCTTGCAGTTTTCCATTGAAGGATGTACTAACACAGCCTTCCTCAATTTTTTTCTCTTACTCTCTTCCCTTGCTCTCTAATCTTCAGCCCTTTTCTCTACATGTCCACTTTTAGTGATGTCTAATGATCTGTAATTATGGGCATTAATAGGTGAATGGGTAGTTAATGTGCTCTATTCTCTTGTTTTTTCATGAAGCTGCACTGAACTTTTCTACTTTGTCTCGTAATTTTATAGTATAACTACAGCAGAATACTTAGTTACAATACAAGCTGCTAACCAATAGGGATAATTAGTGACACACAGATTTTATAAAATCCACTTCAATTTCTATTTCTGAGGTAAAACATTGTGAACAGCAGCATTTAACTACAAAGAAAAATACTCTGAAGAAGGCTTGTTAGACAAAATGTGCTTGAAAACGATGCTGAAAAAAGCTTTTTTTTCATCCTGACAACACGAGTACCTTGGATTTACCGCTTTGTCCAGTAAACACCAGTGGTTACCAATTTGGAGACCCTTGAGACACTTCAAAATAGAGCTGAACTGAGCTTCTGAAATGTTCCTTTTGCACTTAAAGGTGGAAAGCATCTCAGGATAACTATATAAAAACATCAAACCATCCTCCTTTAAACATCACGGTGGATGATTTCTATCATTTCACGTGAATGAGTTCCACCTGAAGACACCAAACAAACATTCTGAAATGATTTACGTCTTTAAACATGACGCTTTAGGTGGACAGTTTCCACTTGGAAACACAAAACAATCATCCTGAGATTTTCATGCAAACACAACATTTAGAAAGGTCGGTTCAGCTCTACTTTGAAATTTGAAATTAAACGAATGGAGATACTGGTTTAAGGAAGCTTTTTTTGTATACTTTGACTTTTTGGTCTAAATGAGCATGTGAGGCATGTGAGGAGACGCATGCAGAGCTGAAGTCCTCATCAGTAAGGAAAAGAAAAAGAGAGAGGAAGCGAAGACGTCAGAGGGAAAGTGAACAGAGCCAACAGGAACTCACTTCTGAAGCTTCTCTGGTTTCTTCTCAGGCTTTTCTTGGTAGGGGATAATAAGGTCGATGGAATTCTCTGGCTTCTGAAGCAGAGTTCCCAATTTAGTCTTGATCTCCTTAGCCCTGAAGACAGAGGAAACACAAATACATACAGATGTCCATTAGCGCTTTTAGTGTACACTAATAAATGATTCATGTCATGTATGAATTGAATTTCAAAACAAGCATCAAGGATGTTTCCAAAATGTACAACATACCTGTTAACAGATTATATGATATCAGCCTAACGTCATCTATTTTCCTCTCTCAAAGTGCACATATTGTTTTTCTGAGAATTATAGTTTTAGTCTAGTCATTTTATCCTTTTGCATGTCAGCTATAGAAAGCTTTTATTATTGACCTGTAATAACCACATTTTGACAGACAGTACAATAAAACAACACATGTTCAAGGTGTTCAATTCACACCTTTTCAGAACTATTTCACACTCTCTGTAAAGTTAAAACTGATGCAGTATACTTTTTTTTTTTTTTAACACATATTCCTCCCAGATGACTGTGGATGCTTGGTGACTTGTTGAGGTTTCGTGAACATCTTGCTGACACAGACAGATCTACTGCTCCAGTAATACTGACGTCAATGCACACATTTCTCAGCTTAAAAGCCCATATATTAAAATTACAATTTTATGGCTTAATTATATAATGTAACAATATAAACCGCCTCATTTCGCCATCTTAAAACTGTCTTTTAGATGTACAAACACACTTTTCAGAAGTACTCCAGGCCCCGAGCCAAGCATTAGGACTAAAGCCAAGAACAGTGATAAACATATGTTTATACAATGAATGTGCCAACAGCACAATTGTTTGATAGAGAAATGGCTCGGCAGTAACAATAAATGTCTGTTGTCAGGTATTATGCCCCAAATCTTGTTATGAACAGAGAGCTGAACAATGCTAAAGGTTGTTCTGGTTTTTGTTTAATATTGAGGAACCTTGATGTTTTCAGAGAGAGAGAGAGAGTGAGAGAGAGAAAACTACATTTTAAAATGTATCTAACTGGAAAACAAGATGAACTTAAAATGTACAATACAATACACATTCACAATACAAGAGATACAATCTTTCAGCTTCTATCGAATTTACCTCGGATAAATAAAAACGTTTAATCAAAAGACAAGGAGGCCATACAATGAATAACGCTTCCCATATCTAATAATCACTATACACTATACCTAAACACCATACAGACTTTCTCAAAACAGTATTTTGATAATTCCCAGCTGCTCCGGAACAAAGCATCGATTCCTAAAGTAGGCTGCCAAACGACTAGCTAACGTACCAATGGATAAATTTCAAGTTAATCCATGATGCTAAGATGCTTTGAAGATCTTACCTTTCCAGACATGTCTGGGGCAGGGCAGCTAATCCCTTACACATTTTCTGAGCTGTTCACTTTAGGTTTGCACAGTTAGTCCACCACCATGAGTTGCTGTCTGCTCTCTCTCTTTTAGAAGCTGTCGTCCTGCTTCCCTCTATTATATGGAGAAAGTCTGTTGGCCCAAAGCCAAAACTGAAGAGCCAATCAAGTTCTGGCTTGCAATTACAATCGGCGCTGAGAGAGTTCTGGATGTAATCAAGACAATAGAGGAAATTTTAAACTTGCTAAAGTACTGAAATATTACATAGCACTTTATTTCTATGCCTAGTAACAGACAATTCAAGTAAAGTAAAATTAAAGTAGATTAATATACACTTTATTTTAAGGTTTCCTGGTTAATTATACATTTAAATATCGAGTAATAATTATTAACTATATGTAATTATTTTATGGTTAGTGTTAGGATTAGAGTTCCTGGTTCCAGGAAGTTTTTGTTATTATAATAGAAGGTGAGGACACCTTAAAATAAGTGTCACCATAAATTTATACAACAAATGTTAAATGTTAGATACATTAAGCAACTTTCATTGTAAGTGAGGTTGATAAACAAGATTGATATGTAATATTTTATATTTAAAAATGAACTATAATCTTCATCTACAGTGCCACTCAAACTATAATAACCACTACTAGTTATCTATTAAACAGAAGTATAACTTTTTTGGTTTTTGGATGGCCATAATTATATTTAAAAATCATGCATTGGATGCAATATTCTTGTTATTTGCATCGAACTGCTTTAAATTTAAGGTATAGAAAAAATATACTCTGGTGTTCTTTCTGAGGAATAATAATGGAAAATGTAGACACAGTGTTGTCTTTTCTGGGGACAACTAAACAAATTCTCAGTTTCACGAATCTGCTAGAACATTCTTTGCGCAGTTAAAAAAAGGGATGGAATGAAAATCGGTTGGGGTGGGGGTTTGGGAAAAAAGAAAACCAATCCCAATCAAAGGTAGTTTGAGTACTTTTTATAAACAATATGAACTGTTGCTGTTACAAAAATATTTTGTATGTAAGATCGTTATTTTTCATAAACACCACACAAATCAACTGCATACAACTATAATTTAAATCAATGTTTTACTAAAATTACATGTTGACCAGAAGGGCACTGCACTTTAAAAAGTCATTGTAATGTAATTTATTTATTTTTTCTAAATATCAGCCCAATCACCCGACATGTTGGGATTTACAGAACGAAAGCATGCACTGTAAAAAAGAAATATCGGAAGTAAAAAAAACAGGAACTGTGGTTGCTGGAATTCAACCATAAAAAAATACGGTAATAACGTTGTACCTTTGAAATACACTGATAACCACCAAATGCAGGTGATGATGAGAAAGTCACATGAACCAAAGCGCATTACAAACAGCTTATAAATATGAATATACAGAATACAGAAGGTGCTCAGTGTCATTCACACATACACTAAACACCATCATGGTGAGACTCATTAAACTGAAATGCAATAAACATTAATTTAACAACATTAAATGTAACGTACAACCCTAATAAGAAAAGAAAATAAGAATTGCAAAGAGAAAACATCAAATTCAAACTAAATTTGAAATGCAATGCAGGGAATTCTGGGAATGTCAGTTTAATTTTTTTTTCCTATAAATTTTACAGGAATTTTCCATTAACCATTTAACAGGTTTTTACTGTAGCATTTTCACAGTTTGTGACCGTGATTTTAATCGTAAAGTTTAGGTTGCAATGCTAAAATAAATAGGTCATTAATAAAACAGGCTATGCAATGAAGCATTTTTTTAATTTGGGTAGCAGATGGTCTGCATATGACTTGCATAACAACCCCACACAATCTATTTATGCTAAATATAAACAAAGTGTGAGAATAGAAGCGTCACGCTACAGCGATGTTTAAATGTTTTTTCTTTGCTTCCAGGTATATTTGGTGTGAAATTGATGTCATTATTCTAATATGCTATGCTAAATAATGCAAACTTGACCTGCGGCGATATTCATGGATTACACAAACATGGAGCAGTTGGTAGGCGGCAGGCTTGTATGCTTAAGACACGATCATGACTGAAATTCTGGTCTATTGTATGTACGTCTGTTGTTCATTACAGGAGTTGTCATCATGGCAGAAGCACTGCAATCAAATAGGATCACCATGGAATACAAAGTATATAATCATGTTGATTTGAAGAGTCAGACGTGTTGGAAACAAATCTAAAACAATGGTGACTGCATTATGACAGTGGACATGAATACTGATTTGAATCTGTATGATCTAACCTTTATTTAAATCTTTCGTTCCAAATAATTGTGCCATTTGTTTGTCTGGATGAGCTGATATACAGTGTTGCCACTGGCAACAGAGAACAATTAGGAAATGTTGCGCCACTGAGATTGACCAATCAGAACTAAGCATTTCAGAAAAGCGTGTATTAAACAGCGTGTCTGTGAATTGTCTTGCAATTGCGAGAATAAAAATCACAATTGTGATTAAAATAAAACATTGGTTAATTTTATGAAAAGTCCAAATTGTGAGAGAAAAAGTTACAAGGTACGTGCTTTCATATTACGCAGTATAAGTGCATTAAGTATAGTTATTATTTTGGTTGTTCGGTGCTATCTGACACATCAACTATAAAAATGTGTCTTTTCCAGGTAATCGTTATGCTGATCAAAACTCCATATATGGGCTCTCTCCCTGCGCAAAGCTCATATCAGAAACTTGCTGTGTATCATGTTCAGATACCATTTATGTCCAAAGTTTGGGCATGTGCACAACAATTGCTCTTGCCTTCAGCAAAATTAAACAATTTTAACCCAATAGACGTCCTTGCCAGACAGGAAAGCAAGCAAAGCTTTCTCTGATCTGCCAGCAGGAATTTCTGCAAAACTATTATCACCTAATCGCAGGTTTTTTTCTTGTCTCAGTCCAAACGGTTTTGTTTAGACTTGCAGCTAATGTTTTGGCAAGTCATTTCCTTAAAAATCACACAACGGAAGGAACTGATTAATTCATATCATTGTTCTTGGGGGCTGGTGTTCAGTGATTTTAGATTATGGTTAAACTACGTTTCACTACTGTTTTAATAAAGCCACAAACCCTGTTACATAATCTCCATGCAACTGCTTTTTTGGAGGATTCATTCGTATTAATAAAGAAATGTGAAGTTGTTAGTGAATTAATTGTGAAATTGTTCATTGTCAAACTGGCAGAGATTAAAAGACACAAAACATACTTTCAGAACTTTCTGAAATGTTTCGTAGTGAGGAAGAGCATCTGAAACCATTTTATTGCAAGTAAGCTGTAATCACAAAAGGACAAATTAAACACCAGAAACACTAGAGATAAATTATGTGGAATTTTTCAGAAAATTATGTTGTTTCTATTCGTAGCTCTGTACTTAATCCAAAGGTTCCCGAACTTTGTTTATTAGTGCTCACTGTTGTTTTAGCAACCAATTCACAAAGGAAGTAATGGAAACAAGTTAATGACGCAACCATAGTAGTGCTATATTCAATTTATATTCAAATTAGTTAATTATTACATTTTCTTGAATGTTATTAATGTTACTTTATTTGTTTGGAACTGTTATGTTTCTTTGCTATCTATCTGAAAATATTTAGAATGTTACAAAAGATTTCTGTATCAGTGAAAAAACTGTCTTTTTGAATTTATCACAGGTTCCTGGAAAAACTGCATCATGATTTCCACAAAAATATTACTTCTGTTTTCAGCCTATAATAATAGTAATCAATGATTTGAACACTGGAGCAACATTTTCCCTATCAAAGGAGAAACTGACGTTTTAAAGTATATCGACACATCATTTGAAAATGTAATAACATCTTTTTGTATTTTCAATCTTGTAAGAGCAGCTATGGTAAAGTAAGAGTCTATTTAAAAAAAAACATTTTAAAACTATTACTGTTTTTTTGAGTGCACCTTTTAGCCTAACATGTGTGGAGCACTTTTGTCAATGAAAATGAACATTCTTCTGATAATGTCCACAATATGAAATATGATAAAGACATGCCAAACCCAATGTGACGTTGAAGCTAATCCATCATGTCTGGATTAGATCGTCTTCGATCGGGTGACAGCCAGCAAATGTTTGCACAGTAACTTCACTGTGGCAGATATATGCTGGTTATAATGCTCATTTGATTACCATTTGATGAGTTACAGCCAGCATAATAAGTCACACTCTCCAAATGTCCAATTTTCATACGAAAGGCTGAAAAGAATGACAGTTTCCTATTAAAAGAGGCGTATCTGTGGTGTAAATTCACACCTATGACACATTATCACGAGCGACGTTACAAACAGTGAATGTAAACTAGGTTAGTAGGTGCTGTATTTTACAATAGTCCACATCCATTATCCTGTCTCATACGAATGTCCGCTGACAGGATGCTGCAGAGCAAGGCCAAGTAATGAAGCCACATCTGTCATGCTGTGTAAGTGCACTGAGTGCACTTGGCCAGCCGAGATCATTGCTGCTGATTGTACCTGGAAAGCATCAGGGCCGACAACATTTCAGAGGCAGGTGTCAGATATTGCATTGCTGATACGAGCGACTTTTTCGGGCTCTGTAGTGGCGAGCCACATCAGAGCCGAAGGACTGAAAATCAATGGAAAATCTTCTGGAAAAGAAGCAAGCGAGTTCTTTTGAAAAGCATGTCCTGGTTTGTATTCAGCACGGAAAACAGAACGCGCTTCGACGGACAGCTTAAAGGGTCGTCGCATGCAAACCATCCGAACAGCTTTGCTGTGATCTTTATGGCAGCTTCCATCATCATAAAGTTGACACGGTGCAGGGCACAGGCTGAGAGTTTGTCTTCACACAGCGCACCAGCAAAAGTCACTTGAGAGGAAATTAAAATCATTTTCCCACAGCAGCGTAAATTGATTACATTAAACCGTTTATTTGCGAAGGCTTTTCCGGAGGACCCCGGCTTAAAAAGGGAAGAGTTCTATGCATAAATTATTTGCTTTGAATTAATATGAGACATTACATAATGGCATATTGAGTGGAAAAAGGACAAATAACATGGCCTTAAACCCAATCCCCTTCTTAGAGAAACAAATCACTTACAAGTTGCGTAAAGTCGGCTTGGAAACGAAATGTTTATATACATTTTTTTGTAGTCTTTTACCAAGAAAGACAAAAACAGTCTCCAGGAAATAGGATCATTTTTTTTGTAGTCTATGTAGTGAAATCTTTTTAATATTGCTGTTTTATATTTTTAAATATGTATGTCTGAACATTTTAAAGCTATAATTTACGTATGCACGTGCAGTACTTAAAAATAAAAACTATCCTGTTTAAATGTAAGACTTCTGCAGGCAGTGAATGTCTTTTTGATAGTGTGGTTATGCAAGCCAAAATTTGCATGATAAAGAGATGCCAAACCAAACTTGACAATGAACCTAATCCATCATGGAAAATCTGTGCTGTCTGGTTTAGCACTTCTGAGATCATCAAGTGATAGCCAGCAAACGGAAGGCTTATGTTTGCGCAATAACCTCGCTGTGGGAACCATAAATATATCCCACCCTATGGACCTTCCTAATCTACAATCTTTGGCTGAAATTGGAAGGAAACGGCGAATAGACTACTTTTAGCCAGACATTTTTATTTGTATAATGGCATTTTGGTGATCACATATGACCTATGATTAATGTCTAGAAGAAATTAAGCACATACAGTTTTATTACAAGGAAAACGTGCATTAATTACTCGACTGTCAGAGTAATTTAATGAATAATTTAAAAGTGATTTGTGCAGTTGTTCGGTGTTAATGGAATAGTTCACCCCCAAAAAATAACATATGCTGAAAATGTCCTTACTCATAAGGCATCCAACATGTAAAGGAGTTTGTTTGCTCATCAGAACAGGAGGAACTTATCCTTACATCACCTGCTCACCAATGGATCCTCTGCAGTGAATGGGTGCCGTCAGAATAGCATCACAATAGCACAATATAAGTGATATACACGACTGCAATCTATAAAGATCTACATCTTGTAAAATGAAAAGTGTTTGTAAATGAAAAAAAGAACATCATTAAGGCATTCTTAAAACCGTTTATCCCCTGTGGTCCTCTCGCATCAAAATCCACTTACAGATTTGTTTGGACTGTTCTAGCTTGTAAACAGTGCCTGTTCTGTGCATTTCTGATGAGGCAACTTTTTCATTGGAGGAAGTAATGTTATGGATAGAGGACTTATTTGAGCTGGAAGCTTATTCGACTTTCATTCTGATGGCACCCATTCACTACAAAGCATCCATTGGCGAGCGTGTGACGCAAAACTTTTCCAAATCTATTCTGATGAAGAAACAAACTCATCTACATCTCGTTTGGCCTGAGAGTAAATTTCCATCGGAACTATTCATTTAAACGATAAAGCTACAGCTCTTGAGACACACTAAGCTTCGTTGGCTTTTTTTCAATTATAATCATGTATTCTAAAGCCTAATGACGAGTCTAAGATGTGATTCCTCCCGCATACGAGAGATTTCACCCTCGGCTCGTACAGCTCCACTTGAAAACACTCAAGTGTTTCATGCTACCATTATAATGATGAAGCATGTCTTTAAAGCCCTTGTTTTTCAAACAGCATGTGTTCTCAATTATGCTGCCTGGGGCCAAAACAGGTTGAACATTCCCTGTTGTCAAAAGTTTCTGGATCAGTTCTGATGAACAGATCGGCATGCGGTTTCAGCTCAAAAAATGGTGTGTTGTGTGTTGCGTTGTGCGGTCAGCCGAGTGTTTTTTTCAGGTAAGAACAAAGGTGAGGTAATAAATACTACGTGCTACGCTTAAGGCTGGAAATGGCAGCGCAGAATGACATTATTTAGGATGCATTCAATAATGGAGACAGAACTGCGCCCCTCAGGGTTTGAAAGGCTACCAACATCTTGAACGCATCTGTATACCGTTTCACATTTTCGGCCTTTTTTCCACTTTCGGGCACAATTTCCAAGCGCTGTATGAAATCAGTTATTACACAAAGCTGTGGATGGGTACAGAAATCATATTCAGTGCCATCACTATAACAATTCTGCACGAATTTCCGTATGCTTTTTAGTGCCGGTGGACCAAAAAAAGACTTGTTTGGGGCATCAGGACAACACCGTCCCATGCCGGGAAGTCCAGCAGGGCAAAGAGGGAATACCCGTGCTGAACTATTATTGGAAATAAAGAAATCCCAGCCCTAATAAAATACACATAAAGGTTTAGAAGTCCACAAATTTATATTTATACATATTCAAAATACGATTTTGAATATTTCAAATTCCCATGACAACAGTGGAGACCTAATAATGTCATAACAGAAATGCGAATGGCAGCTGATGCACAGGGCTGACTGTGAAAGCTTCAATTCACAGGAGACAGAAGCTCTAAAGCCCCGAGGAACAAGGTCACTGGACAGAACAGTTTTTCCTTTTCACAGGGGAACAGCAGAGAGCCTTTTCCCACGCTTGGAGTGCAAAGCAACAGAGCGATGACTCTTATATATTAGCTTGATTGGATGAATTTAAAAATGAACTGGTAATAAATATAGAGGGCTTACAGTTAGCCTGCCATAAACTGCTCAGTTTATTCTCTGCCATCCTGAATATTTTTTTGATGATGCGGACAGGATCGAAGGAACGAATGACTCAGATCCAGCGGCTGAACGTCTCTGTCATAAACACAAGTGTCATGATGGGACGAACAGTGCCTGATATGTAACATCTTCCTGGAATAGCTTCTCAGTTTTATCAGCACCAAGGGAATGTGTTTCTCAGCATGCGTTCACATTGTCCCGCTATATCCTGCCCTCAAAGGGTCATCTGAGGATGTATCAAAAGCGTGATTGCATTCTTTTGACAAGGTTCATAGTGAGTGTCATATGCATGTTCAGTCAGTTCTTTCACGCTGTCAATTTATATTTCATATGCATTTATGGAGCAGAAACAAATAAAGGTTAAAATAGATAAATGCAATTCTGATCACATATCAATGAAGGGGTACAGATCTTCAGCATCTGTATAATATGCCTAATATACAGTATTTTTTGTTCGTGGCATGCTGGCTCAAGAGTGCCCTCTAATTATTATTAAATCACTGCGATGCTGTGATAACGTGGTCATCCTTTGGGAGATGCTGCCCTCTGCTGACACATAAAAAACTAAATACTGGAAATGCCTTAAAAAGAGACGCTGCAATGAGTGTATTTAAAGGAGAAAGTGACCAGGATGCTGAAATCTGAGCTTCATGGGTACTGAACACTTTGCATAAAATTAAGTAAAATGTATAATTTTCTACCAGGATATATATATTATATTATTATTATACATATTATTATTATTTTTTATTATTTCAATCGTAAAACATATTAAAGTACACAATTGAAAATGTAGAAATGTCAAATTAAAATTAATTAATTTTAGTACACTGTGCCCTTTTATATATATATATATATATATATATATATATATATATATATATATATATATATATATATATATATATATAACTAACTTAAAAATAATATTTGAAATAGTAGATGAAGGGTGAGTTAAAGTGTGAGTCATTTATTATAAAAGGCAGTTTTGTACTGTGATTAATAACTTTATACAGATGAAAAAGTGTAGTGAACACAATACTTATTACAATATTTACTTTTTTGTGTTTTGTACTAACATAAGTTAAAATGTATTAAATTTTTTTGTATAATTATTAGTGTATAATTATAGCTATAACAACAATGAAAGTGCTAACTCAAATAAATAAAATACATAGACAACATAATAATAATAATAATAATTTCTATACAAATGAAGTAACAATAATAACATTTTAATTATCCTTTGGATTAAGTACAGAGCTGAAGATGAAGATAGAGATAGATAAAATAAGATAAAATAAAACAATATATGAAATAATCAATAAAACGCAACTACAGCAACTCTGTTGTTGTATTGATACTTATCTCCCACTAGGAGGCAATGTTTTATAAATGATTACAAACAGGAAATAAAGCAGATTTAAGTTCCTCTGCTTCCTGTAAGTACAAATAAATACAAATGGATATGTTTAAGTCAAGTGCTAACTTTAGAGTGTGCCATATTGACACGCAATGCATTTATTGATAAATATAGTGAAATATACACTGCTGCTAGTGCGTCAGTCTTCATGAGGGCCTAGCTCCGAGGCGGCGCTGCATGAGAAGCTTGTGGGGGATGCATGCGCTGACCTTGATGCTACTGGCTGACTCACCATGCGCACTGTTTTATTGAAGATTTGTGAAGACGTGGGCCAACAAACATGGTAAAATTTGTTTTGAGGTCGGACACACTGTAAGTCCGTGAATGGACTTGTTAACGCTGGCTCTCACTTCTGACGAACAAGGTGGTAGGTTTGTGGATTGAATTAAATATACATGCATACAGTCATTCTGAAAGAATTCTTGGCTCTTACATTTGCGCATCACACCATCACACCTTTAGAAGTGCTTGCAAAGGACAAATATGATTGAGGGCAGCTGTAAAAGGAGGAAATTGCCATATCTGAATGCATTAACCTCATGCATGTATTTCTATTTATGCATTTGGCATTAACTTAGAAAGATAAAAGTAAACCGTTTCAGCCGTGAAGCGTGTGTTATTTTTACAGGCTTGACTAAAATAACATAAAGTCATAAAGATTATGTAAGGGTTTAAATATCCGATGAAAACTATAAGATATAATCAAAGAAAATAAATAAAACAATTCTGAGGAAAATAAAAGAATATTATTATTAATTTATTTATATATTTATACACACAGATAAACAATAACAATAACTGATTAAATATAATTATGTACATGTATAGGTTATGTAAGTATATTAGTATATTACACAGTACATAGTATATATCAGTACCTATAATATATTTATGTATACTAAAACCAATATTATAAAATTTATACACTATTCTGTAGTTTTTGTAAATGTTTTTTTATTATTAGATTTGATTAAATGTCATTTTTAAACATACCTTTTATGAAAAGCGGAAGAATTAAGTACGGTCCCTGGCAACTAGCTGAAATAAAATGAGTTACATTTGTTTTTTTATATCTTAAATAAATGAATTTGAATTTATTTAATCATGTTTATTTTGATTCCAGTAATAAGTAATAAAGTGTTTTTAACTTTAGCTACTGGGAAATAGCCCTGATACAAAATATATTAAGTAAATGAAAAATAAAAAAAATGATTAAAATAATAAATAAAATAAATCATACAATTAAACTTAATTAAAGGTGATTTACTTATTATGGTTACCATGTGGTTTTTTTTTTTTTTTTTTTTTTTTTGGTGGAATGCAAACTCCACTGTTGCTCCACTCTTGCATAACATTTTAGCCCATTAATCTTTTTATAATCAAAGTCTGAGATCAAATTACTACTAGAGCGCAACACTCATGTACACATAGCCCCTCTTTAATCAACAGGACCTTCATCTGACAAGAAGCATGAGATACTCGCTTCTAATGTGTTGACTATATGCTGTATATCTACTGGACCATCTTCTAGCCCCCATTTGCCTGATGAAATTAAAATATTCAGCCATTGTCAATGTTTCGTTGTAGAATCATATTCCGTGGACAAATTGTGATTGCTTTTGTGGATTAATGAGAATATTCATGCGATTACTGTCTAGGCAGTGCAATATAGTTTAATGCACATTCTAGTGTCAAAGCAACCAACGACATGATTTACAAATCAAACAACGGCCCTTTATGCCATTACATGTGCAAACGAACACAAAAGCTAACAAATCTTTATGGCTGTCTGTGCAAAGACGTTATCAAATGTATTTCCTCTTTCTGAACTCCAGTATTTGATTTTCAAACTGGGTGATGAACTTTCTCATTACTGTCAGCAGAAATGATGCGGTTTAATCTTGAGCTGAGAGAATCATGTGGACTGCTTTGGCAACTGGGTCCAAACCGTTGCCTCGGCAACTGTGTAAACCTACACTTGAAGCTGTTCGTTGCTTCTGGGCATTGATGGTTAAATATGAAACACAAGCTTGGTCTGGCCAGTCATGTGCATAACAAGCCTGTTTATCTCATAGTGAAGCATCTGTGATAAATCTGGGCCTTACATTTTCATTCTGTTCACATTCAACAAAAACAGTTGCATCTTTTAATAGGAACAATGAAGGGTCCCCCATATTTTACTAAAACTACTTATACATAACTTATTATTACTAATAATTTACTATAAATGTGAATATTATAAAGCCACAATATCTAATATTATAATAACTTTATATATATATATATATATATATATATATATATATATATATATATATAATTATATATTAAATTATATATATTAGTTATTGTAATATTAATATTATATTAGTTATTATAATATTAGATATTGTGATGCTATAATATATATTTATAATATATATATATATATATATATATATATATATATATATATATATATATATATATATATATATTTATGAAATCCTTTTTGTCTTTCAGTTTGACTTTTAAAAAACCCACAAACACAAAATGTGAAAGCACATTATCACTTTAATGCAAAAAATTGATTCACTTTCATTTAAAATTTAGTTAACAAAAACATATATAAAAAAATCAATAAAATACATAGTACACCGACATTCTTAAGCCTTATATCTCAGTCCAGACAGATTGTCAATATCTTTAAAAAGATTCCATTTCAAAAGGTTGAATTAATTAATCAAAGGTTTGTCTTTTTCGTGACGATTTTAATAATATTATTTTGTTTATTTATTTATTTTTTAAATAAGATACCACCTGTTTACCATCATATTTGTAAGGGGTGATTTATATAAAAAAAGGATTTAAATAAATTAAATAAATTAATGCATTAAATATCCAAACACTTTTCTTCATTGTATAAAGTTTACAAAACACATAAATTGTTTTCAAAAGTATGCTATGTGCTTTTAAGCTCATGCATGCTTCAGTAAAGTCTGTATCTCCTTTGTGTTGAGTTACAGGTGTTTGTGCAGATGCATCTCTCTTCGCCAGCAGCTCTTCCGTTCCCTCTCATGGACACTATTAAGGGGATCTGGGAATGCAGTCAATCTGATTCCGTGATGCTCTTCTCTTCGTCTCTTCATGGCACTCAAGACCACCTCAAGCAGCCTTTTTAGGGTCTGCAGCGGTCCCTTCCACTTCTTGCCCGAGCTTCCACCTATTGCAGAACCAAAATGCATCTACGTTTTTCATTTCGGTTCTTCATCTTCAGTTGGTGGTCTGGCGGCAATGGCCCTTTTGCTTCTTGCCTTAGCGCTCTTCACTGTGAGCTGGTTGACTAGATTCCGGTAGGCAGCGGAGCGCAGGAATCGTGGGTAACAGTCCTTTTCCATGAGAATGTAGATGCGGTACTGGGCCATATCGAAGCAGGATGCCGTAGGGCTTTTCAAGTTGGCTTGAGTAATGTCTCTAGTCTCGTAATCGATGTTAACCTGGAAGCAAAGGGGAAGTGAGTTACAACATCTGCAATTTAGGAACGATGCCACAGGATAAGGTGATTCATTATGTATATTTACCTCTCTTGGAGCTTCACTTCCGATAAACTCCTCGTAGATCCTCTTGGCTTTGGATGGCATCTTAGCTGCAGACTTTGTGCTCTTGTAGTCCTCACAGGCCAGGTAGAAAGCAATGTTTTCTTCACTAAACTCAGATACCAGGAAAGCTCTGAAGGCATACAGTCCATCTGATAGAGAGAGAAAAATGGGGTTAGAGAAGAGATTAGTTGTGTAACGTGTCTCATCAGATTAAAGCCCCCCACACAGATCAGACAGCAGGACAGACACATCTGTGCACCGCAGTCCTATTTCCAGCATCTAAATTTAAACCATAGTCTCGTGGTTTTGTATTAACATATGCTGTAAAAAAATATTTTTCAAAGTTGTAAATAAAAGTTATTTCTACCTCAGTGGGGTTATCTTTAACCTTTACACCATAGAAAAAACCTATATATATATTTCAGTCTTACTGCTTCAAAATTTCACACTCACGATATGTTACTTGTTGATTCTTTGTGCTTATGATTCGTGATTCGTGATTCGTGATTCGTATTTTTCAGTGTGGACTTACGTTTGCTGGACAGAAGCTTCTCAAAAGACTGTTTCCACATCAGACATTCCTCCAAGGTCAACCTGCAAAGATGTAAGCCAGTCAGTAAAGAAAACGCAGAAAACCTAAAACCATTTATAATGTAAAAAGATACATGTTATGAAATAGACAAAAGCCGGTGCATTCCATAACTGTACTTACCTTGGTTTTCTATATTTACATAGGCTGCTCAAGTCTTGTCTCTGCAGAAATCCACCCACGCATGCCTTTAATCTTTTGGCCCTGATTTACAAAAGCATTTATTTAATAAACAAGATTTGTACACTTTTGAAATATTCAGTTATAATAAAATGAATAGCCCATGCCGATGTTATATAAATGAGTGAAGGTGTATGTTTAAGCTTTAAGATGATTTGTATAAATCATTAAAAAAGAACTTAAAACTCTTAAAAATATGAATATGAGGATCGTACCTTTCTAGGCAATTGTTTGAGAGCCCTGTTATTCCTCTACACATTGGAAAGCCAGAAGGGAAATAAATATCCATTGCGCAGCGTGATCTCTAGGTGAAATTTATCAGCAGTGTGTCTGCAGTGAGGGAAGAGAGGGTTTATATAGAGCAGGAAGCAGAGCATCATCTCTCCTCTCGGCCAATAGCGATCCAGTTCACTCTCCACTCATGTACTATGTACTGCGCGTTCATGTGTATGTGAAAGGGCAGGAAAGTCCAATGTGATGGTAATGTTCATAAATGTTGTTATTGTGAGTGCCCTAATTCAGATAATTTTGATGTGCTTTTGCACGGCTGACACACTGTTCCAGAAATATGATTATTTCAAAAGCATAAACAAAAACAACACCCCCAACTGTGTGGGGCTGTTGGTCAGGAGGAGCACAGTTCGTGATTTTTTTCTTGGTGGTCAGTGATCGTGATTTTCATGTTATCTTAATTTGCAACATGCGCTGAAGGCTTTCACATTTAATTAAATAATAGCAAGCAATACTCGACAATACGTATAACATTTATTTACATATATTTATACTGTGTGTGTGTGTGTGTGTGTGTATGTATATATATATATATATATATATATATATATATATATATATATATATACTAGATATATATATATATATATATATATATATATATATATATATATATATATATATATATATATATACTGTATATATATATATGTATATATATATATATATATATATATATATATATATATATATATATATATATATAGAGAGAGAGAGAGAGAGAGAGAGAGAGAGAGAGAGAGAGAGAGAGAGTAATAATAATATCTAAAAGTCATTTCCAGTATTATCTGTGAATAAATGTATTTATTATTTATAAATAATTTTTTGCTCATTTGCTCTCAAATATCCACAAAATACAAAAGCTTTTCCATGGCCATTGCAATGTTTGTTTGTAATGTACTAATAATGTAATAATGTTAATTATGTACTTACACTGTAAGTACATTATTTTACATATACTGTAAAATACAGTGCAACCATAACTATTACTATTATTATTATTATTACTACTACTACTATTACTACTACTTCTACTACTACTATTAGGCACAATTTGTATTTGTTTGCAAAGTAGACATAGACAACTTTTCCTTACCAGGCTGCATGTCATAAAGTGCTGTGACATGATACAATCATATAACATATTTTATATCTATGCCTTTCATTATAAGTCCAATGAAGTCAAATGTCTTGCTTCATTGATCCACAAGTCGAATCAGGACAACCGTACCTAACTTGTTCAAGCTGTGCACAGAAAGAGGAACATTTGATTAGGTTTAATATCCAAGAAAGATAGAGTACCTGAGGGAATCCCACCTCGGATCAATAACTTATGATGTCAGCAGACACAAAGGTCTTTCTCTTGCCCAACATGGCACTTGGGATATAAAAGACCAAAAATCTGGTTGCATGAGGACAAGGGATCTTCCGCATAAGTTGGCCTTGAGAGCTCTACGTCTGCTCGGATAGATGTCATTCACTTTCACCCCACTGCCTGGAAGCAATTTCTCAGAGATGTGGGAGACATGCAGAGGGGAAAATGAGCTTGTTGTTGACAGCTTCTTTTTCCTTTTTATAGATAATACGCCTCGCATAAGGGCAATTATACCACCACAGAGATGTCCCAATGGGTAGAGCAGGATGAAGTCCTGATTTTGCTGGGTCTCTTCATAGAGATGATAGTGGGTGTCCCACTGCTGCACCATGAGGACGGGAAATAGAGAAGGTGCAATCCAGAGGAAGTCTTACCTCAGGGCACCGCTAACATTTTTAATGTTAATGAAGAGATAAGTCTTCACACAGCACAATGATCAAAGTACATTCATCACATTATGAATATTTCTGTTTGATTCTGAAATCCAGGATGGAAAGCTCCATCCTATTTGTTTTAACATGACAAGAGTTAAAGAAAGGCATTGAGAAAGTAGGGCATACTGGCAGCTGTAAACAACTTTTTCACATTTGTAAGCTTCTTTTTTTTAGACCATGACTTCTGTGTCCTCCAAATGACAGAATTATTATGATAAGAACGAGTCATCCTTGAACAAAGGATACTTGTTTTCTGGATTGTTGCACATTTTTAGTCCTAGTTCATAATTTTCCGTCACTCATGATCATGTTTTATTTTGAATTATATTTTAATTTATTTTTCTTAAAGTAAAATTATTTATTACAGTAAACAAATCCCTGTAATGCTACATGTACTGTAAATGGTCTTTAATAGTCAAAATAAACACACTATAGATTCAGTGAAACTCATCATAAATCATTCAACTCATTTATAAATCTGTGTCAGTTGTTGCTCTGAATTTTTGTAAACAGAGAATGCTTTCAGAAATATAAGTAATGGGTGTTTATTTTTGTTATTTTTTAGAAATATTTAAATCAAATCAATATTTGTTGTTACTACCAAACCAGCATCAATTCTTATAGGTACACGTGCACAATGTCAGGGATTTTGTAGGATTATATTCAGGTGTATGTTCACCCAATTATACCAAATAAATGCTAATGATCATCAATGTCACATGTAGGTTGAAACTGAAAAAAGAAACAGCTGTGCAGGAGGCTTAAAACTGGGTGAGGTACAGCCAAACTCTGCTGCCAAGGTGAGGTTGTGAAAGACAGTTTCATGTCATGGCAAGATTGAGCACAGCAACAAGACACAAGGTAGTTATACTGCATCAACAAGGTCTCTCCCAGACAAAGATTTCAAAGCAGACTGGGGTTTCAAGATGTGCTGTTCAAACTCTTTTGAAGAAGCATAAAGACATGTGCAACACTGTGGATCGTAGACGCAGTGGTCGGCCAAGGAAACTTAGTTGAAGGACAATCGGAAGATGTCCAGCAGTGCCATCAGCTCAGAACTGGCAGAAACCAGTGGGACCCAGGTGTACCCATCTACTGTCTGGAGAAGTCTGGCCAGAAGTTGTCTTCATGGAAGAGTTGCAGCCAAAAAGCCATACCTCCAACGTGAGAGCAAGGCCAAGCAACTCATGTATGCACAAAAACATAGGAACTGGCAGCAGGTGCTCTGGACCGATGAGCCAAAATTTGAAATATTTGGCTGTAGCAGAAGGCAGTTTGTTCACGAAGGGCTGGAGAGCGGTACAATAATGAGTGCCTGCAGGCAACAGTGAAGCATGGTGGAGGTTCTTTAAACGTTTGGGGCTGCATTACTGCAAATGAAGTGATTAATGGTGTTCTCAATGCTGAGAAATACAGGCAGATACTTATCCATCATGCAATACCATCAGGGAGATGTATAATTGGCCCCAAATTTATTCTGCAGCAGGACAATGACCCAAAACATACAGCCTACTATCTTCAGCGGAAAGAAGTACAAGAAGTACTAGAAGTGATGACATTGTCCCCACAGAGCCCTGATCTCAACATCATCGAGTGTCTGGGATTACACAAAGAGACAGAACGATGTGAGAAAGCCTACATCCACAGAAGATCTGTGGTTAGTTCTCCAAGAAGTTTGGAACAACCTACCAGCCAAGTTCCCTCAAAAACTGTGTGCAAGTATACCTAGAAGAATTGCTGCTGTTTTGAAGGCAAAGGGTGGTCACACCAAATATTATTTTGATTTAGATTTCTCTTTCTTTGTTCATTCACTGCATTTTGTTCATTTATAAAAATAAATGTTTAACACTTACATTTTTGAAAGCGTTATTTGTTTACAGCATTTTTTCACACCTGCCTAAAACTTTTGCACAGTACTGTGTATATATAATCCTCAGCTCAAATCAGAAACAAAAGCTCTTTAAAACATCAGTGAAAACAAAACAATTAAAAAGTTCTAGTACTATCTATCTCATCATTTATTATGCTACTTTTGATGACGGTATAAGAATATGTGCTTTATGTTTTTGAAACAAATGTTAAGTAAAATTATATATGACGGACATCTATGCACTCAAAATATCCATTGATGATATTATGACAATCAAGAACCTTGAATGAAAGGCCAGTAATATTCCGCTTGCTTAGTTTCCTGGCAGTGCGGGGGGGAAAAAAACAACACACTCTCACTCACAGCTCTGTGCAAATCTCTCGCTCGAGGTTGCTGTCAGTTCTAATGCTCCTAAAGTGCTGTGAATTAGCCCTGAGACTCAATGAGTGGGGATTTTGTCTGGGAATCCACCTACATCAGCTTATTGTTGGTAAAGACCATGTCTGTGGTGATTCCTGGCATTACTGTTTTGAAAACCTTGAGTATTGACTATTATTCACAAAATGCAAAGTACAATTACAGTTTTTATTCTCATTTTAGGTGAAGACACTGCAGGCAAAAACACTTGTTTATACACCTGTCAATTGAGATATTTGGCTTTTTGTTTTTTCCTTAAGTGTTTCTTTTATAGCACAATAACTCCAACCAATATGCCCGTTCAGGTCGTTTGTCCAAATCCCTAAAATACAACGCATCAAAGCGTATGCCACAGTTGCTCCTATATTGGAAACAGAAAATGTTAATATAAATGTTTTGTATTCGTTTACAGGTTTCTTTTAGCTCAGTTGGTAGTGCATTGCATTATATATGGTGATATGTAATCATGTGACCATGCATTCATGGGTTCAATCCCAGAGAACGCTCAGTGTACTAGAAATCAGGATTTTGCACTATTTCTGTAATGGGTAGGTTTAGGAGTGGGTTAGGTGTGGTCATGCGTGATGAAACACACCTAGTAAAATATGTACGAATTACCGTGAGATTGGTGTAAAAACTACACACATTGCATTTAAATAAACACGCATTTAGATGACAGTCATACATCATTTCTTGATGACGCAACACAACATTATTTTTATTAACTTTAAAGCATATAAATAGGTCGTAATAAGGTGATTACATAACCTTTTTTTCTGGTTCAATTTCATAATGACGTTATTCATGGGTATTTACATTCATTTAATTTGGAAATTTACATTAGTTCAATTAGCTACTTGACTTTAACAGCTCAACAATAAGTAATTGCTTGGTCAAAGCAAAAATATACAATCATGACACATTTTATCTTCCTCATCATCATCTATAATGGTGTCAAAATCGATCCTCTATGATATCCTCAAGAAATAAAAAAGAAAAACAAATAAATCAAAATATTACTAATTATGAGCACCTAACAATTTTTTAGTATTATCAAGGCTGTATTGCTAATACCAAAACCTTTGTTTTCCCCCAGGTAAACAAGTAAAAGAACAGGTAAAAGAAGTATTTTGTTTATTTCAACACTATGAGCAGATCTTGAAGTAACAGGTCTCTGTATCTTGTAGGATGGCTGGAGTAGCACGCACCTCGGCGGATAGAGAACTGGGAGGAACACAGGAGGTAAGTAACAACTAGGTCGCGTTTGCATTAGCGGAGCAATGATAGTGAGTCCACTTCATAGGTACAAGATCCGACAAGGGTGAGGTTTGTGCTTTTATACTTTTATATGATTGGATGAGTGACAGATGCAGTTTAGAACTCAGGCGACTTTGATCGTTGTGATTAGTTGGTGGAGTCTGGTCAATCCGTGACACAGAATATGTAAATCATGAAAGTTATCAGATTAATTTTTGTTTAGGCCTTGATCAATATCAATCTCAAAGCAACTTTAATTTCAATCAAACTTCAGCTTGGGAAAGTGTCTCTGTCACATTTGAAAAATGTTAAATATGAAATACAAATAAATGTATCAGGGACTAAATGTACTGATATTTGAGTTTGTTGCTACACTTCATATTTTCCTTTGATCATTCATCTGGTGAGAAGCATCTGACATCATTTGAATTTACCAATAATATTCAAATATTCCCATATACATGGCTGCACCTGAATCCCAGGTTATTGTTTGATTTCCACATCAGCACTGCCGAATGCGATGATGGTAGTATTTAGAAAGTTCCTTTTGGAACTTTGAACACTGGAATTCTTAAACAAAGAAAAAAGGCTGTAATTAACCTGAGTTCCCACATGAATTGTTCCCCTCATTCTCTCACGGTAACACAGATTTGATAGGGAGGCATGTGTCTGCGACTCGTGAATCTATTTGTGATGCCTCCAGGGAGGACTTTGCCCCAGGCCAGCAGATGTTCTCTCTGTCTTAAACTGTGTTCAGGGAGCACTGATCTGAAGAGGTGGAAAATCTAATTATTCCATCTGGGCTATAGCCCTTGGAAGAAACCAAATGAGCCAAGGGCGTCACATCTGTGTGCTCAAGAGATTTTATAACATTTGCAGTCTGTCTGTGGTCATTTGTACCTACTTATTCTAAAGGATTCTATTGTGCCACGCTGTAAAAAGCAGGAACGTGCAGATTTTATTTCTGAATAGATTTCTATTCTTGAGCATCTTATACAAATGACCTCAGTAGTTATAATTAGGCTACTCGATTTGAACATTCACCACAAAAATTTTAATTTGCTGAAAATTTACTAATTCAGGAAGATTGATGAATTGAGTTATTTGGTATGATTAGGGATGTAGAATAAGGTTGTGTAGAATACGCCATTAACATGTGCCTAATTACTACTAATAAATGGCTAATATTCAAGTAATATACATACTAATAAGCAATCAGATTTGGATAAATCTAGCATTATATAACTTGATTACCAATGGAGTCCAAACAGGGGATAAAAGAATCATAATAATCCTCAAGTAACTGTCTTGACTCCAGTACATCAATTAACATTTTCACTGAATTATCTCATGATAATTTGTATGCATTTTACGTAAAATGTTGTTCTATAAAACATATTTACTCATGTTTTTACAGGCATATCAATTACCTTGTTTGAAACTGCATTATTTAACTTTCAAGTTTCATTATGAAATGATAAAATTTCCTTCTGTTGTGTGATTTCTGCTTCCAGCTTGTTTCTAAAAACAGGCCTTTATAATGTTAAAAAAACATTTCTGCAACAGTTTAATTTTTATTAGTCATTTAATGTATAACTTACATGCCGTGGGCCACAAAAGGTGTTTTCTCTGACATGCTGTGACTGACCAATACTGTACACAAAAAAAGTAACATAATTACAAAATTAAACACTTTTTGTTGTGCGCTGTAATCTTCCAGATCCATACGACTGAGAAGAACACACCAAAATCCAAGCCTTTATTCTGCAATCTATCCAGAGCAGTGATACTGGTGACCGTAAAACAGTAAAACCTGCTCCAGATTGATGCATTTGTTACAAATTCGCTTCAGGTTTTACAGCAGGATACTCAAACGCTCATTGGCTCTCTCCTGCGTTTGTCACAGATTGCTCACGTCTTCACAAATTCACAGAGAGAGGATCGGGAAATAATCTGGATAATATTTTCAGCGATTAACATTCTGCTCTGCAATTTACACAAACCTACTGTATTCCGCCAGAGACGACTGTGACTGCAAAACAGCTTCATTTGGGTTTCTTTTGGTATTGCTTTTGACATTTTGCAATAAATTACTGTTATTGCATTTATCCGTCTTTCATGTTTTTTTTTTATACTGTACTGAAATAGTTGTTTAGGTTTAGAGGTAAGAGTGGGATTAGCGACTATTTTTATATTTTTACATGCTGTGTTGCTACGAAAAAATGGTTATTTGTCTGTGTATTTTGATCAATTGTAGTTTTATATTTGATATAAAAGATACCCAAATATTTTATGATTTTTATCTAAAAAAGCGATTTTTACGTTTTAAACTTCGAAATATGTCTATGTTTTAGCATGAGTCAAAATGTACAAAAATGTATGTTTTATGCTTGTAAACGTTATGTATTCATACCTACGTATAAAAATGAGATCAGGCTTGAAAATGTTTATTATTATTATTGAATTATGGACTTGGATTTGATGGACAGGATTACTTACGCCTTGTTTGGACTCTCATTCTGACGGCACCCATTGACTGCACAGAATCTTGAATATTCTTTTCATTTTCAACAAATTTCCATTTTTGGGTGAACTATTTATTTCTCATTGCACTGATGAAACAAAAGTAAAATGAAACGTATTGCTCTACAGTATATCCCTCAAAGCTATTCAGCACTTTTTCCTTCTTTTGTTCGATTAGGGAAATTAACTACCGAACCTACTATATTTTATTGCGAAACAGAAGAAAATATTTGGTATAGTAGAGTGATTTAAAATCAGTTTGTATTTAATTTGTATTATTTCATTTCCTAGACCATTCAAAGAATAAAGCTTGATACATTCAAACAGATAACACGTTTTCAGCAAAAAAACCCCCCAAAAAACCACAAGCCAACACCATTCGAAGTGACATGCTTTACTTGATCTAGTATCATCACGAGAACATGTCGTTGTAAACCATCAGAACACCAACACGTGAAATAAGCTTAAATAAATTAAAAAAAAACAAAATAAACAAACATAAATATTACATTAAAAATATCACTTCTTCAGAGAAAAATATAAATATATTCAGTGTGCGTATGTGCGTGGAATTAAAGTATTTATAGATTTAGATTTTAAGGGAATCAATGAGAGAAGTTTGAAGGCCGAGGCTGCATGCGGTAACAGCAGGCATGTCTTAAGTTGTTTTATCGAAATATATCAGTGTTAATGTGTGCACAAGTTACATTGAAGATAAGAAAAATAAATGATCATATACTCTACTCTTACATATTACCCATTTAGAGACAGATTTACATTTACATGCTTGCCAGCATTCAGAAGAAACATTGACCATTCTATCACAACTGAAGGGAGAGAATATAGCCACGTGTTACAATTAGAACTGGGCAAAGAAGCACAGTACAGGGTCATGTTTAAGTTTAGATGCACAAACTAGCAGGGAACTAGTTCGTCTTTTGACCTTTGTTATTTGATTATTCTCATCTAATTATTTCGTAAACACACAGACTATGCTATATATTACAATTGAAGTCTGCTGAATATCTCAATGTAATCTAACCAGGCAAGCAAATAAACATTCCCCTTTAAACAGATTTCCTCTGACAGTATATCTGCGTCCTGTTCAGTAAGTCCTGATAGATCTTTGATCTTATAAACCGAGGGTAGGAGTCTTTCTCCATGAGGCTGTACACTTTTGCTTGGACTTCATTGAGACTGTTGGGAGTTGGTTCCAGAAGCCTCTGTCTGGTTTCCTCTCTGGTCCTGTGGTCTATGTTAACCTTCGGAGACATAAGAGTTGGAGAATATTCAATCCTGTTTTCATTTAATTCTTAGAATTAAAATAGCGTTTGGCAAAGCTAGTTCACACAAAAACTACCACTATCTCTGTGATCGCGTTTCACACTTCTGAATTTGATTCAGTTTGTGGATTGTCTGAGCGCAGAAACCAGGATTATTACATTTGGGAGGTACGTCCCGTCTTAAAGGAGCTGTTTGTATTTTCTGTGATCCGCACAGCCAGGATGCTTAAGGACAGGGCCGTGCTTCCCAAATAACAAGCAGTGAATCACAAAGTATCTGAAGGTCATGCTGAACAAGGAGATGAACTTCAGGTTTGAAGCCAGGGAAGAACTGAAGTGAGCGTAGGCGGTGCTAAAGTACAAACTCCGAGGAGGAAAAGTCTTTATAGCAAAGGTCTCAAACTCGGAAGTGCATTATATAAGCAATTAAAAATAGGACAGTTTTATAAAACACACTACCTTAGTGTTGCATCACCCTAAAATGAAAATTTTGTAAAGATTTGAGATAATGTAAGATATTTTGGCTGAAAACTGAGAGGCTTGTGACTGTCCCATTGACTGCCAAGTAACGAACAATGTCAAGGTCCAGAAAACTATAAAACTATAAAAGACATCGTCAAAATAGTCCACCTCCACATCTCCGTAGCACCATTTTGGAGACCATTCTGGACGCAAATAGCGTGCCAGGATCCGCAGTTTTCATTAAAATAAAAGCAGAAATACAGTACATTATATATACAAATTTTCTTGTCATTTCATAAAATGCAGATCGAACCGCTGATTGCAGATGGAGTATGTAAGTGTTTTTTACTTAGCAGTCAATAAGTCGGTCACAAGCCTCCCAGTTTTCATCTAAAATATAAAAAAATTATTATTGTTTAAAAGAGGGTTGTTTACAATGTATTGACAAATTGAGTTTAATGACTAATTTAGTCTTTAATGTATTGAGGGGGAGTAACCCTTTCAGTAAAAACTATAATATTGCAAAATAGTAAAATGTTCAGCTATCAACATGATTTGATAAAAAACAATATAGGAAAGACAGCACAATCTTTCAAACTATGTTTGGCTGTAGTGTCTGGAAACACTATATATACAGATGGAAGTGTTTTTATTAGCAACATTATGTATAGCTCTGGTGATTCAAATAAATTCCTCTCCAGCAGTAATGAACATATAGTACCCGCAAGAGTACTATATGTTCAGGTGTAGTTGCTATGGTTTTACAGAAGCAGTCAACATACCTCTCTGGGTGCATGAACGTCAATAAATTCCTTGTAGATCTTATTGGCCTTAGACATCATCTTAGCAGGGGATTTGATCTTTTTATAGTCCTCGCAAGCCAACCAGAACTCAATGTTTTCATCACTGAACTCTGTTTTGAGGAAGGTTCTGAAGGCTGCCAAACCATCTATGAAATAAAGATGAATAAGATTATGGATAAGCATCTTACTATATTAAAACCAATATATCATTGTCATGTCTAATATGCCATATCTAAGCCACACTGGATACAGGAAATGCTTCCCAAGGACACTAAGCTAGTTGCTTTCATTAATCAAAAATATTTTTTTTGGTCACATTTGCGACGTGTTTCAAATGAGAGATTGCAGAAACACTAGAAAAATGTGGCTTTACCTCTGCTGTGACAAAACTAAAGCCAGTGGCTGATTAGAAGGACTTGATTATTAATAAAGACTTATTTTCGTGTGGTTCCTTGCACACACACAATGATATGACCTTAAAATAACCGCTTCTTATGGCTTTTCTGATGTATTAAATTTGCTCTCTGGTTCACCTGGACTCATAATAAAAGAACTTGTAGAAGGTGAAAAACAAGTACACTTCCATAATGTACTTTAACAGATCAACTTAATTTTGTACTGAACATACTATTTTTAGTACTTCTTAAGATAAACTTAAGTGTTCTCAACTATTTTGAGACACCATAAATATGAACTAAAATGCACTTTTAACAAACTATGAACACTGAAGTGTACTACAAGTGGTCAATGAATACACTATTTAAGTACAGAGACAGTATGTTAAATGTGCATATTAAAGGTGTCTCAAAATTGCACACTTGAATACAATTATATGATCTTAGGTTTATCTTAAGAAGTACAAAAAAATAATTTGTAGTATATTAAAAGGAACATTGTAGTATATTAAAAGGAACATGGAAATAGGCTTGTTCTCTAACTCCCCCAGTGTTAATAAGTGGATATTTCAAGTTTTTGAATCCATTCAGCCGGTCCAGGTTTGGCAGTAGCATTTTTAGCATAGCTTAGCATAGATCATTGAATCCAATTATCACATTCAAAAATGACAACAGAGTTTCAATATTTTTTCTACTTAAAACTTGACTCTTCTGTTGTTATATTGTGTACTAAGCAAAATAAAATGGTATGGTTGCTTTAGCAAATGCACTTTTATCTCACATTTATAATTGGTTAGGTTTAAAGTAGGGATAAGGTAGTTGGTATATTATTTTCAAACACAATAGAGCTTTAGCCGTTAAGTACCACTAACTGGATATTTTATTTCTGAACTGGTGTGATAATATAACATTGACAGATTCACATTAATCTGTTCCAGATAAAACTGAACAAGCTTTTAGCGTGACTCACTGCACATTTCACTTTGAAAGTGTCACGAAATGTGCAAGAAGCAGCATGTATAATGCATTCTGCAGAAATTTCGCCACAGGCATGTTTTTCCAGTGAGCCACGGTCCTATTAAACATATTTTTTATGATCATCATATGGTCTTTTGTGCTGTAAGGCACATTTTTTTTTACCCTGTATCCTTTTTCTGTAAGGTAGACTTCTCTTGGATACAGTTCATATAAACAGCAGGGTGGGTAAATGAGACAATAGTGCTTCTCTGGAAATTCAATGAAAGGACAATCAAGAGGCAGTACAGAGGCAAAATGTTCTCCTGCTGGCAAGGGAACAAAATGTTCTCCTTTAGTGTGGCCATTGCTTGTTTTTTTTTTTTTTTTTCTTTTCTTTTCTTTGAAAAATGATTTTCTGCATGATGCATGTATCTGGCTCTATTGGACGCATGAAAGGCATTTATCTGAAATGTTTTTACAGATCATGCTATACCTAAAGGGGAAATGTTCCTCAGCATACACTGGTAATTAATTGACAGTCAAGTGAAAGACATAACATCTGTTATTATCATTATATCATTATCATCATCATCATACCAACAGAGTTTTGTTATTCAATAGGACAATGACTTTTTAACTACATTTTTGTGAAAAGATGTGTCTGATAGGTCTCTTGTGAAAAGGAAATACACTTTAGTATAATTTTAAACTCCTTAAAAAAAGGCCACGTACGTGCACTCTCTTTGAGCGTGCTTTTATTTAATAAGATTATCTGCAAGAATTTTTCTTGAAATATAATTTAAGTACGTGCAGTACAAATAGGCACACTTGCTAAGGTTGTAAGCGTGTTGTTTCATTGTGATTTGAGGTATCAGTCATGCTCATGCTGTATAATCAGGTCAGTTAATAGCATTAGGGGATTCTCTCAGCTTTAGCAAGCTCTGCTAATAAATGACATCTGAATGATTTGTTGTCTGTCGTTTCTGAGTACTACTATTGACAGATTTCAGAAGTCTTTAGCATGGACAAATGTCCTGTTAACAGCGCAGAGAGAGACTATTTGTGGCACGTCTTGGGTGTCAGTGCTGTGAGATTCAGGAAAAATCGCGCACACACACACACATGCACACACGCGCACGCACACACACACAAACACAAACACACAGTTTAAATTGAAGCTGGAATTAAGCCTGAGGAAATAAGGCCTGTCATTTTGTGAGCAATCGACAAGAGAAGTCACAGCCAAACGCGTGACTCACAGGGAAATGGCGTCCTTCTTATTAATATGGAAAGCTTCTTACATAAGTTGATGGTGATCCATTTAATGACAGAACAACAGTACATCTCTGTAGACATGCAACTGACACATTAGCCAAGAACAAAAGTTTTAAGCAAGTCTATTTGTACTTGGAAAACATGCAGCATAATAGTACTGATTTTCATAATATTTATACAATTATCTGCATAAGAATGTTGGTGAACAGCTTTAAAATCTGCAGTGTACAGTAAGTTCCTATAGATTAAAATAAGCATCAGTGTAAATCATTGTTTTTTCACTTAGGGAAACATTTATTTTATTTTAGTTATTTTTACCTTAGGGTGAATATAAGGGAGAAAAAATAATTAAAGGTCACTTAAGTACAAAGAATGCACAATCGCAGCAGTCACACCCTGGCAATGTTCTTAACTGTGTCGAATGTGGATTTGTCATGTTTATTTTAAGTAATAAAAGTATATTTTAACTGTACTTGCAGATAATATAACATTAATGAAATAAAAGACAGCTTGAGTGTATGCTCAAAAGAGTTCTTAGCTTTTAGTTTTCTTAGCACACTTAAAGGGTTACTCAACCCCACAATTCAAATTTTGTCATTAATTACTTTCCCTCATGTTGTTCCAAACCCATCAGCTTTGTTTGTCTTCAGAATACAATTTAATATATTTTGGATAAAAACCGGGGCGCTTGCGACTGTCCCATCGACTGCCAAGTAATGAATACTATCAAGGTCCAGAAAAGTATGAAAGACACTGTCAGAATAGTCCATCTGCTGTCAGTGGTTCAATCTGTATTTCATGAAGCAACGAGAATACGTTTTGCACACAAAGAAAATAAAAATAGCAACATTTATTCAACAATTTATCGCCTCTGTTTCTCTCTTTGTCACCGTAGCACCATTTTGGATAACATCCACTTGGACGCAAACGGCGTATGCGGTTCTGTGTCAGCCGCACCACATAGATACATTTTCTATGTGTATTTACATTTTGATTTGAATGAAAACAGCACATCCTTGTGTGGCGTCTGACACAGAACCTCATACGCTGTAAGTGGATATTCTCCAAAATGGCACTATGGTGAGAAACAGAGGAAGCGAACTGTTGAATACATTTTTATTATTTATTTTTATTTTTTCTAAAAGTATTCTCACAGATGGCAGGTGGACTATTCTTTCATACTTTCCTCAACCTTGGCAGTGGATTTACTCGACAGTCAACGGGACAGTCAAAAGTTGTCATTCAAAATATTTTGTTCCGTGGATGATCTTAGTTTTTATGGGTTTGGAACGACATGGGGGTAAGTGACTAATGTCAAAATTTTCATTTTGAGGTGGAGTACTCTAATAGCATCAAATGAATAGTTTTACTTTCAAGTGCATTTTTATTTTAATAA
The DNA here is from genome assembly GCF_018831695.1 of Puntigrus tetrazona. Classification (NCBI taxonomy): domain Eukaryota; kingdom Metazoa; phylum Chordata; class Actinopteri; order Cypriniformes; family Cyprinidae; genus Puntigrus; species Puntigrus tetrazona. The sequence continues at coordinate 16,824,161 of NC_056704.1, forward strand.
TTATAAACCTTTATCTGTCTCTTTATGAATATATTTTATTAAAGTATTGAAATGTTACATTTGTCAGTATGCCATTATTTTGAGCTTATACTATACTATTATGTAACAAGTGTAAAAAAGAAACTTTAGAATTTTTATGGTTACATGGGCTGAATATTTCAACATATATTAATGAGACTAAGTGAAATTTAACTGAAAGTAGTCAAAAGTAATTCAGTCAAAAAAAACATACGTAAAGTGACTCACATTTATTGGACAGCAGAGCGTCAAATGAATCTGCCCATCTGGTCACTTCATCAGTGGATAACCTAAGAAAGCCAAACATGATCAGTTACAGTTATAAGACAGTTATCCTTACTTTAAAAACAACGACATATTACTTACTTTAAGTATCTTGTGGATCTCTCCTGAGCAGGAGGCAGGAATTCTGAAAAATCGCTGCATGAGTCTGATTTGTTAGACAGGCACCCTAGTCTAGTTTTCATGGCCCTGACAAAAAAGCAAAGAACAACAAAGACGAAAACAGTCTTAAACAACAAGAGATTAGCAGCTGTCAATGATATTAGTGTATTCACAAGAGACCGGCAATGAGCTATTTTTAGAACGTACCAAATTACTGTTAATAATAACAGCTCAGGTGTGCATAATAGCCTGTTTGATTAGATTGTAGCGATGCTCGCAGACGTTACCATGAGCCTGCATTATACAACACACCATTGCAATGTTCAGTAATTATCTGGAGATGTGGATTCACTATTGTAAACATGAATATTCCCTCAAAATGTGGATCATTGAAATGCAGCAGTGCACCTGGCCCTCAAATACGGCATTATTATGGATTGTGCTTGTATATTTACATCATAGAAGAATCAATCAGGACCCAGAGTGAGACAGCGATAGACAGCGAGAGAAAAAGAGATACACGCATTAACTCTCAAATGACAAGATAAGTGGATACTCACTGAATGTCCTTGCGATGCAGTTTCTTCCAGTTGGTTGTACTGTAGGAACAAGCGTAGAGCTGATTTGCCTGTGAAAATCAAAAAGATTTACACACATATATATATATATATACCACTCCTCAGTGAGCATATTTTGTTAATCACTATTCCCATGGTTGACAATTACTAGCATGCCAGATGCCACCTTTTCCCCTGATGCAATATAAAACATTTGGACCAACATAAGACTCACGTTATTTTGCTTGTTATTGCACCTGTACTTCTGGGCACATTCAGTTCTTCTAAAGGAGCATTTCCCTCCAAATAACATCACCCTCTTACTATTTCAAACTATGGGGCTGATGCAACCTATTGCTTTCATATTTAGTCATTTTTAATTGGGAACACTGCATGAAATTGACCGTTTCTTCTTTTTCTGAAAGATTGTAAATTGCTTCACAGACACCAATAGGCATGCCTAATGCATGAGTAATGTATAAAAAAAACGGAAATTTGAATCAGAAAAGCTTAGTCTCCCGCAGATATTAAAGATAAATTATATTCCAATTTAATCTGTGCTCTGGTATTGAAGTTCTTATTATAAAAGGTGGTTTGGGAATATGTCTAATTACTACTGAAAGTTCTCAAAATAGTTTATTAAGGGACAAGGGATACATTTTCCATAAACCAATTAAATAATGTGTTGTGTCTGAGGTACTTTATGTTATTTAGAAGCTGCACGTTCCTAACAGGATGTACTAAAATAGAGTAAATGCGTTTCTAGTTAGGCCTCGCAGAAATTATGAAACGTATTCTAATTGCAGACTGTCTAAACAATCCCAATTCTCTCAAGGTGGGAATATTTTAGTGATGCACTGGATGCTTGAGGCTTACTTTTCATTTCCTTGCACTGGATTAGAACACGTGCCATGCTATTTATAAAATGCACTGACAAATCTATCTAGGCAGAGAGAAGCCAGTTCATGTTCTATGCAGCCATGCAGCACAAATGGAGCTACGGGGAGTTTGCTAACTAAAAGATACTCTGATGTCTCATCCTCATAAAATCATCATGAGATGCCGAGTGAAATAAAAACATGGCTAACTTTCTCCTTCCCTTTTTGTGAGGGTTCGCCAATTTAATATTCTCACTTTGTTTTTGATGTTTCTGTGCTCAAAATAATTTTGTAGTTGTGGCTCACATTTAAATGGGATGCTAATGGGCTGGAATAAAACTCTCTAAGTGCTGAGTTTCAGTTTGGTTGGATAAGTAAGTGTTGGAAATACAGTTCACAGCAGGACAGCATAATGTTAAACTAAAAATTAAATAAAATACAATTAAAATAAAAACAACACAAAAAACATATAATTTTTATATGAATATTATTCGTATTAATTAGTAATCAATGATAAATCAATACTGTGGAAACTGGCGGATTGATTTTGAGGGTTTCCTCACAGATAACTCATCTCAGGAAAAGTGCACCCCATCCTCGTGCTCAGTAGAACATGTGAAGGTCCCTGTAGTGTTACTGTCTGATGGAGCTCAGCGAGATGTCAGGTTTCCCGCTGAGACTCCTCTACCCACTTTCAATGTGCTATGCCATCTGATCTTCTACCCTCGCTCTTGCTATTTTTGAATTGCAGGCTCTTTAGCTTGTCCACGCTGAAAAAATAATGCAGTTGCTTTTACCAGCCTTAAATTAGTTTTGCTTTCCACATTCTGAAATAGACAAGGTAAATATTTAACCTCGAGAAAGCCTAAAATACTTAACCATCAAAGTTCTCTGGCAACGCTTACTGACAATGTTGACTCATGTATATTAAATTGCTTGTGATGTTCCTCATTTGTCAAGTCTCTTTGGATAAAAACATCTGCTGAATGATTAAATGTAAAGGTTGGTGTGAAATCCCGCCAGCTTATACAAGTCTTAGCTTTGTTGCTTAGCTTTGCTTTGCTGGTCTTAGCTGGTTTAAACTGGTCTCCTGACCTGGTCAAGGCGAAGACAGAATATCTTAAAGAGCTCAAAACTACAAAGAAAAAACAAAAAAAACCCAAAACATCAAAACAGACCAGTTGGCCAGGTTAGGAGACCACTTAACCATCTTGCACACATATAGGGATGGCTTCTTGAAGAACCTATAGCATTTCCTTTCTGCAAAGGGATCTTTATAGTGAAATTTTTTTTTTTCATGCTCAGATGCTCAACAAAAGCTTCTTTTGAGAACTTAAAGGTTCTTCTAATGAATCACTGGGAAATCCTCTTTTGAAATGTTTATTTTTAAGATAAAGGTTATTAAGGTTATTAAAATGTCTTTTTACTTTGAAAATTGTTCCTATAGTTTAATGTTCCTTGTATAACCTCTATATTCTTTAAAAGTGTACTACTAATAAAATAATTTATATATTTTAAGAGCTATTGACTGAAAAGTTCTATGGGGGACCCAAAATGGTTCTTCAGTGGAATCACTGAAAACCTCCATTTGGAAGCTTTATTTTAAAGAGTGTGGATTGAATTAAGCTGTTTTTCAGTGTGATATCATCCACAAAAAGAACATGTCTCCTAGGGTTTTGTGAGAGTGAGGGTTTAGCTGCTGTTTTAGCAAGGTGCGTCTGTGCCCCAGAGACATTACCTTCATTTACACCCTGCTTCACGCTTTGCTTTGACAGTTGCAGGGTAACGCCAGGCTGCAGCCCACCTACGGTTCTTTCTCTTCTATTTTTGTCAACGTCCTTTCCTCTTTGAGGTCCTCACCTATGTAACATGATGGCTGCTGTCTAGTCAAATCACGTTCGGTCCAACAAAACTCTGAAGTTAAGGTCACTGTTGCTTTATTTAGATGTCTTCATAACAGCAAGCCCTTTTTTTTACTTTTCTTGGATAAATTAGTAGATGTGAATTATGTGAATTATGCAGAAAAATGAGAATAAGTGCTCCTTATCTGTGTGAGGTCTCATTAAATCTGGGACAGAGAGACATCTGTTTTAAAAAGGTTAGCACATAGTGGCTGTTCTTCCAAATGGGCCATAATTCAGACAAATTGGATAGAACTGCAATTGTGTGAATGTGGTAGGAGCAGTAAGCATTAGCATGGTTATATGAGGAACGCTTATTCTCAAATACCGCTGTTAAGTTTTAATATATCTACACTCTTGTTGCTAACAGGCCCAATTCAATGATGCCAAATTTAGTTTGAGGGAAAGAAAAGGTTCAGTCAAATATGCATGGGTAATACTTTATAATTAAATGATGTTACAAAGTCGTTAAAAACCTTTTTATACTGCTTTTTATAAACTTCTTTTAAAGACCCTAATGAAAAATGTATATTATATTAAATGTATATTACACAATGTACTATACTAAAGTATACTATAAATACATTTGCATATTTATGTATTTAATAAATATATAAATAATGTTTAGTAGACTAAAATGGTATACTAAGTTAAAATTGAAACAGCAAATTTTTGTAGTCCAACTAAATTTATGCTGAAGTGTATTTGATAATAGTAATAGTAAACTTCAGGTTGTCCTTGCTTGTTTTTCGGGCTGCCCTTGGATGGTCCCCTACATAACTCTATGCCTCTGTTTGGCCCTTCCTGTTTTGACCATGTTTTTAAATAAAAGCTTGCACATGGATCCTTTCCTCCATTCGTCTCTTTACACAGGTACTATATCTTGCATTTAAAAACTGGTGTTCTTCAAATATTATGAATAGTGACATTAAAACGCATCTTAATAGCAATGAATCTGGGTACCACTTTATGTTAGGTGGCCTTAATTACTATTTACCTAGATTTAAATAAATTATTTGGTGCAATGCATTTATTGTATATATATATATATATATATATATATATATATATATATATATTATATATATATTACATTGTAAAAAAACAAAACTATATGTAATTAATATATGTACTTACATTTTTAATTACACTGTTGACTCATCCCTTACACCTTAACCCACCCTTAAACTTACCACCAAACCTGTCCCTAATCTTACCTGTATCCCACCTCAATAGCAGCAAAAGTTTTGCAATACATTATATGCACAATTAAAAAAAATCTATCTATAGCAAAATCAATAATAATAATTATATATTAAAGCATTTTTTAATTTAATAATGTCATTTTTAATTTAATAATGTCATACTATCAATAAAGCAGTGCAAAAATGTCACCGATGCTGCATGTGTGTAGTGTTTTTGCTAATAAAACTCCCATTGGAACTGGAAAATTATGAGTCTCTTACATTTTAATGAGCACTGTTTCTACTTCCATTTGCTGTGCATTCTTCCCTGTGCCGAGTCATAATCACAACATCCATGCAAATGTGCATTTAAATAAGGTTTCTGCTGCTGAGTCTCTACAGCAGAATGAAACATATCTTCAGTGTGTCTCAAAAAGAGCAGTGGGTGGTGAGTGTGGGTGTTTCAAAGTCTCTCCTCATCTCTGTCACTTCCCCTTGCTGACATTTACAAACCTACAAAGCCCTCACAGTTACTGCTGGAGAGATGGATTAGCTGCCCAATCCCTTCAACAAACACACAGTTTCCATTGTGCATGTCAGAAAATTAAAAACAATGTGTAGTTTACGGTTACAAAGTAACCGGGTAACTGACATTGTGCAAACTGGATACTATTTGTAGCTGCACACAATATAACTCTCCACTTTATAATGAAAAAGAGTCCAGCATTCACGCAAACAGAGATGAGTAACATTCCAAAAAACTACAAAATATAATAAACAACTGCACACTTCCCATCATTCATAAATGTTACAATGTGAAAGCCAGATAGATGATCTGTTTTGCTTTGTTCTGCTTGATTCCCTACACAAGAGAAGACATGACAGGAGGACAGATGGTGAGAGCTGTACACTACGGCAAATATCCTAGACACACAAAGCCAGTGTGAGCAACTTATGCAACAATCGATCAGGGATATGAATATAGAGCCTTTACCTTTACAGTTCACTGCCGTTGTAGATGACAGCTCTTTGATTCAGGCTGGAGAAGCTGCTTTATCCGACGGGTTTAGCTTGGCTCTGTTCTTGTGTAGAGATATCTACTGTTGCCCACATGTAGCAATCATCACACAGCGTGTTCATCGGTGTGAAAGCGTGAGGGAGCGAGGAAGGAGAGAGAGAGAGAGAGAGAGAGAGAGAGAGAGAGAGAGAGAGAGAGGAGGGAGAGAGATGAGACGAGAGGGGAGAAAAATAGGCAGAGGGAGAGGCTTTGTCAACACACTGGTCTCTCCGGAGATTCAAAGGGCATTACTATGCCGCTTTGTTTTGCTCCATCGAGGCTTTTCAGAGTCGTGTTTGTGTCGCGAGGTCTCACGCTGTCAAACTGTTATTCTGCATGGATGTATGTCATAGACCAGAGGGAAATTTCAGGTGTAGTACGTAGGTTTTGGCTGAGGTAATGGGTTCCTTTGAGGAGAGGAACAAGCAGACTAAATCAAGCCGGCATAGACATCAAAGCCTCCTTTTCATCCCGCGCTCACCGTGGCAAATCCTTGCTGGGTTTAGAATGGGGACGTGCTGGCCTCATTTGATAGCTCTTATCTGAGTATGGGCTGTAGACTAACTGCTCGAGTACTCAGCCTTCTCGGCTCTCCACTGGAGGCATATTATGCCCTCAGAAAAGTGTCGTATCATCTTAGGCGTTCGTAGGAACACATACAGGCACACGTGAATGATGCACAGCAGCCTGCAGCACGGATTGGAGGTTGAACAATTCAAAGGCTTAATTAGAGCTCGTTCACTGAAGTAAATGCACTGCCACTGAGAAAGACCTACAATATTCAAATCACTGTTTTAAAGGGAGTTGTCAAATACAGACTGCTAACTAAACTAACTCTATCCTGGCATTTTCACCATAAGGCTGAGCATGCTCCACTTGAAATCATAGCTGTATTAATATCCCCACAAAGGGCATGATGTGGAAATCCACCCTGTGGGTTCTCAAGGCCTTTTGTGAAGTAGCTGTTTGATAAACTCTAGTCTCCCTCTCTGGGGCTTAGGAGATATGCTCACTTGATGATTAATTGTCGAGGAAATGTCTATGCTTTTTTCATTTTTCATTCAGTCTTACTAACATTAGCATCAAACCGCATGTTGAGATTTCTGTGTATTCTGTGTGTCAAAGAACTGATACATATATGCTGAAATAAAGACTAATATTGAACCCCTGCTGTTTGTGAAGTAGAGCTCACATCGGTTTCGAGGAAATATAGCGACCACAAGGAGGGCATTTGCGAGCACCCTTCTTAAAGCTAAAATGATGAACGGAACCCCCCACAGCCTCATCGACTTAACAAAATCAAGAACCCTGCTTCCAATGTAAGTTCACAAGTCTGACGGAGCACAAATACAAAACAACATGGTAACACGCGACACTAAAACAATGCAATAAACAATAGTTATTTCAGTGATAAACCATTGAATGGGAAGTGCCACAAATAGAATTCTGAATATGTCAGTTTATATTTTTCTTCACAGTTAATCATAAGATAACTAGTTCTTTCTCACTTTTTACTGTACTTTTTTTTTTACTTTTTAAGTTTTTACTTAACATTATGTACCTATTACAATTTTTTCACCTTATAACTGTTAACTAATTAACAGCCTTTATCGCATCAGGGTTATCGAGGTTATTATATATTTATATAGCCCAATTAGCCCACCTCCTAGCAAAAAACAAACACACAAAAACAAAACAAAAGAATACGAATCGACGTCTGGACCACTGTATCAGGATTAAGCTCACACATGCAGCTCAGACATTACACAATATGCTCTGCATTATCTATTTAGACTGCCTTTTTTCCGGTCAGTGCAAGCTGAGTTACAGTGCAACACTTCCATCACCATTATCAGAATTAAATTTTTATTCTTATATACACTGGATTACATTATCATGAGGTTACACAACAAGCACTTCCGGGGTCTTTGGTGTATAATGATCAATCATGCATTATACGATGTGCAATTTTATTAACCCTGATGGTATACAGCTTTTTTATTTCTTAAACTACCATGTTGGAAGAGCTCCTTTAGCATTCGTTGCCCGTGTCCACTTCAGGATGACACTGCCAAGATTCATTGGACCCAAATGTGAAAGAGTGGTTCAGGAAGCATGGATTGGCCAACACCATTTCCTGACCTTAACTCTATTTAAAGTCTTTAACATGTGCTGGAGTCGACTACAAAGAGGTTTGTCAATTCAAGAAAGCAATTACATGGATATAAATGTTGTATGATGTAGTTGAAATAATGGCTTAATGACAGCTCAATGTTATTAAAGCAAAATGTGTTCCAACAAAATTTGTGCAAAGTTTTTGGTAAAGCAGTGTAAAGTCGACTTGGCACATCTCAAAGACCTTCAGTGTGGTAAAGGTCAGCAGTCTGTGGTCTTTTAAAATTTGAGCGAATCTCAGTACATGATAATGTCTTCCCGCACGACTGTTTGAGAAATAAAAAGTTACACACATACATCAGGGTTAAAAACATTCCATAAATGCAATAATGCAAAAGTTATTTAAAATTGTAATAATATTCCACAAAATTCCTCAAATAATTAAATTTACCCTAGACATAATCTACATATAATGTCCCCAGAAAAGATATATGCATACTTAATTTAAATCCCTTTAAGTCGCACTGACATAAATCTGTAAAATACCTTGTATAGTGGGTCACAGACAGAGTGATTTTAGTCAGAGCTGGTAAGTAGGGTAGCACTCATAAATGCTGTTATCAGAGGGAACATCCCAGTTTAATCAGCTTCAAAGGTGGATTTACTAAGCTTTCAAATCGCTGGAAAAGCCTGATGAGATGAAGGCTGATGCTCTTTTGAAATGAAAAGATATGACATCATACAGTATGATTCAAACATATAGTAAATGTCTAATTTGATCTCTTTGAATATAAAGCAACTACAAGATTAAGACGGATACTATGAAATGTAATGTATACCAAAATCAAGATAAATTAACACAACTTCCCGTTATTCATATTTTTAATGTAGACGTTTCTAACTTGAATGTGAAATGTTTCTGAGGTCATTTTCTTCCAATTATTTTTCCTGTACAAAAAAATGTTTCTGCTTAATAGTCATTTGTTATCCTAATTATTTTTAAAAGCCATATATAGATTTAGTGCACTTTATTATTCTTGTTAAAACAATTCCCTTTTCAATGACTTTGCTTTATAGTGCAGGATTTAAAAAAGTGTTATGTATTAACCAAGCCATTGTTGGATAAAAAAAGAAAATCAGAAAACAAAACAATTCTGCAATAATTGTTTATTCAATGCTATATGTATATATATATATATATATATATATATATATATATATATATATATATATATATATGTGTGTGTGTGTGTGTGTGTGTGTGTGAGTGTGTGTCTGTGTATGTTTTTACCAATAACTGCAGTTAAGCATACGTCATCAATTAACAACAATAATTATCAGTTATTGTTAAAAATCTGTGGAAATCCAACTGTTTTCAGGACCTGCCCGTTGTGTTTGGTCTATAGTGGCTTATGAATTGAAGGTCTTATACATCAAGAAAATAGCTTACATCTGTGTTGCAAAATATGATTGATGAATAGATGTGATTCTGGATCAAGGGTCCAAGGTTGTCTGGTTATCTACATGCAGTTATTACTACCGATCTTTCACTACTGATGGCTATTTAAAAATAACCACGCGTTTTGAATATGCAACATATATTAAAAACAGGAAGACAGAGAATGCTGACATTACCATATTGTTCAGAAATAGTATTAATGGAGAGTTGTTGAGGATTGAGAGCCAAGCACACTCAACCTGCCAATATTATTTGAGGAGTGATACATCCAAAACAGATGCGCTCATGATGAAATTCATTATTATTTTATCAAGAGCGAGTACAACAATGACACTCATGTTGGTGGAGGTGAGACACAAAAGGTACATCTCCTCAACAGCCTGCTTAACCCAGCTGCCCTCGGATAAAAGATCGGTTGTGTTATTATACAGTTCACTCTGCTCCACAGTTCTCTTGCAGATATCAGACTGTTTAAATGCCTCCTACTTTCTTTTTTTTTCACTCTGGGTTGCCCCCTGCGACAAGCATGTGCTCCCCCTGTAATTAGCCCACTCTCCCAGCCATTAGATTCCCCTCTTGTGTGTCACTTTCCATGCAGTCACTGATTACACGTTGGCAGGAATCCCACAAGATCACTAGTGAATGCACAGTGTTCAGGGAGGCTTGTTCATTGTAACGTGATGACAGGAGAAAAGAGACAGTTCTACACCCACACGCTGTAGGTGGAGAGAAGGAGAAGATGAAAGAAAACCTTTCAGATGTCTCTGTATCTGTCAGACTATACATCGATTTTTAACACTTGTTATTGATGTCCAAATTTGAAAAAGATGTCAATAGTTTGTCTAAAGTTGCACCTGCACATAAAGACTCCGACTGTCACAACATATTTTTAAAGAGAACGAATTTTAGATTTTTCTTTCTTTTTTTTCTTTTTTTTTTAATTGTAACATGTTAAGCAAGGGCAATAGAAAAACATTAGGGTATAATTATTGTTAAAGTGCATTTCTCTGCACTACAGTTTAAGCATTTTTCAACAAAGATGAGCATTTTCTGCGCATAAGGTTATAAAGTAACACTTTCCATGAATAACAGAGTTCATTTGGATGTCAAATTACTTTCTAGAAAACATAAAATGCACAGCTCCAGTAATCTTCACAGTGATAGGCCAACTATTAACTATTTTCTAACTATCTAACTTAAAATGAGCATAAAAGAGCATAAAAAGCAATGAAGAAGCTACTTTTATACGGCTAATTCAAGTGATTATTGGCCTGTCTCAATTCACTGATCCCGCTGCAGCACGGCATTCAGCGAATAAAATGATTAACCTCCAGTTTCACAGACAAAGCCTAAGGCTAGTCCCAAACTAAACTGCATGTTTGAGCTGTCTCAACTGACAATACCTTGCTCTGACATATCTTAAAATACACCACTGCCATTCTTCTGTCTCAAGTTGCACACCTGCAATGTTCTTCTTCTAAGCTGCTTAAATACCTTAACTAAGGCCTAGTCCTGGTTTAAGCCCTGAAGCTGGGCTAAGGTGTCATAAGTTTGACACACAAGTTTGCAAAATTTGAATTAAACTTATTTTTATTACGAAGAATGACATTCAGCTGTGCCCCACATGCACAACCCTGTCACTTCATTCATTATTTTGAACGTTCAATATGTGAATGTGAATCTTAACCCTTTAGAGAGCATAACAAGAACACTCTTTCAAAAAATGTCATAAAATTATGATATTTGAAAAATCATTTCCAACATAAAAAAAGCTTAATAATATTTAATTTGGCTTCCTGATGTGGTCAAACAGCATTTTCTGATATTTATTAAAGAGCCCTAATGTGTAGACATGAAAGTGTACCTAATACTGCAAATAGTTCTTATGTAATGGTTATTAGTTAGTACAAACAAAACGACTATAACCGTTCAGCAGTAAGTAAACACAAGACATTAACCTTATATTTGCAAATAGGGTGACATAAGAGGAAGTCTGTCACAGTGGAAACTGGAAATAGAGATGACTGCATGACAAAGCATAAAATGAGGCAGTGTGTCAACTCCATTCTGAGCTATACATGTTTAATATTGTTCTGACAGACAGACAGACGATATATTTTAAATAAATAAACTTCCAAATTGATATATTTTATGCTCGCATCAGATCTAAAAGAAGCTGATTTGGAGGGAGTGTGTCGAAGCTAATAGGCAGAATGAGAGCAGGCGGTGAATGAAGACCCAAAGCTTTTCACCTGATCCAAATGTCTCTAAGGGCCTTTTGCCGTAATGAACTGAGCTACTTGCACACCCACAGACACCTTAACTAGCATAGATGCTAATAGAGAATTATATGAAAGACATGACTTTTCATAAATCTCCCTCCACTTACCATTTCAAATTCACCACTCAGTCATCTGCAGAGAATTTTCCATTGAATAAAATTGTGGCATTGTTGTCTTTGAGGCTATTAGGCTTTATTAAGAAACAGGATGACGACGGCACTAGTGTAATAATGAATTAGAATCATTTTCCAGCATTGGATTTTTCCTTTTCCAGTATATTTTTTTCTCTTATGAAAAAGAGTTCGGCTCAGGCTTGTGTATTTTTTTTTTTTTTTTTTTTTTTTGGGCTGTTAAACAGCAAAGTGAAAAACAACATTAGCAGTCTTGTGGTTACAGCTGGAAGTAAATTATCACTCATAAGACTGGAAGCAGTGACTATTTTTGTTAAACAAATGTGGCCTTTGATGCAGACATTTCAGCTATTGTTAGCACGGGTTGGCAAATGATTAATGGCTTGTTGCATAAACCTTAAACAAAAGATGCTTTATTTTAAGACTTTTGTTTTTTTAAGGTTTTGGGGCTTTTGATAAATTATTGAAAAAGGTATCCAAATAAGTTTCTACTGTTGTTTCTTTAAAAAAAAGGTTATGTGTGATAGATTCCACAGCACAAAATCAACTTACACATGTATTAGTGAAGCTGTTCTGCCCTCTAGTGCGCATAGAGGAATATTACTGCTCAACCTCATAATACATGGAAATATCTATTAGAGATCTGTGAGCATGTAGCCCTCGATGTGCTGTACGTGACATTCATGCTGCCAGCTTGGTTCCTGAACATGGGGGGAAAAAAAACCCAAACAAACAAAACTTTGTTTCTTCATCGGAACAGCATTGCATTGCTCATCAAGGCATCCTCTGCAGTGAATGGGTGCCGTCAGAATGAGAAATCAAACAGCTGATAAAAGCATTATAGTTGCCCACTACTTCCAGTCCAGTCTCCAGTCTATCAGTTTTGTGAATTGAAAAGCTGTGTGTTTTGTAAGTAACTCATTTTTAATGTGTTTTACCTTTAAAGCAAATTTTTTTGGAGTAGGATTTACTCGAGAAACAACTCTCATTTAGAAAAGGCTTGTAAATTTACAAACATTCACCAAGGAAAGCCTATCTATAATTGCAAGTTAAGTTTACTTGGGAATTCCCAGTATTAATTTTATTGACTCTTTGTTTTGTACGTTTTATTAGGTAAAGCTTACCATGGAAATGCACTCTAAACTAAACTAAACTAAACTAAACTAAACTAAAACTAAACGAAAACAGTAAGTATGCTCAAGTACATTTTACTCAGTCATAGTTTATAAATGTATCACTGGGGAAAAGCATGCTATTAAATGCGGTTCATGTAAGTAGGAGACTAGATGGATTATTATTTATTTTAAAATGACATGTCCACTCAATGTAATTATTATCTAATTGAACACAGAGACCTCGAAACCTGGTGCACCATACACAATGACGATTGTGTATGGTGTACCAGAATACATTTCATTCTATCATTTTGTTTGAAAGCAGAGGTCTGGGTCTTTATTTTGATATATAATATGTTCATATAAGCATAGCAGGAAATATTCTGAAGGCAGTCAAATTTAGTTGAAAATCCTTGTAAACATAACAAACTAAACAAAGTAAATGATACTTACAAGTTCAAACTTTAATTTATTTTAATGTTTTAAATATTTCATATAGAAATTATGCTTGTTTTTATGTTGCATTTGCTTCACCATAAAATCACTTTTTTACAGTAAACTGTCCTCATCTAAGTTGCCACACATACTTTATTTTGTAGCACACGGACTCTTGATGAGAACTTTGTTCTGTTCCTGTTCTAATGATGTGCTGTGTTTTAAATGTATAAAATATTATAAATATTATATCATATTATTACAAATCATTGGATGTAAATGTACACAGACCTAAAATAATTTTGGGTAAAAATACAGAGACTTGTGCGAATGTCATTTTAGGCGGTCCATGAAATAACATTGTGATATAATAAAATAATAATTATTAACACGCTGTGGGCTGTCTGCTGTCATTACATGCTTAAGCCGGGAGACAATAGACAATACACAACATGTTCTGTTTATGTAACATTTAAGATATAATGATGACAAAATCTTAAGTCTCGAAAAACCTCAAATCTTAAACTCATTTCTTTTAATCTACATTACTATGTGCAGCATTTAAGTCCGTTACACAACCAGAATTATTCTCCTGAATAACGCAACTAGAAGGAAGCGCTTCCGCTCTCAACCGCTAGGGGTCTCTCTCGACAACTGTTCATCTTCAATAGTTGACCCGGCGTTTCAGGAAGGCCTACGGGAGATCAATCGCCAAAGTCAGGATCGTTCCTGTATCTCCCTCCAGTGTGAAATATCAATCTGCCGACCACAATGCTAGAAGTGAAAAAGCCTCCCATTTGCAAAGAAAGTCAAGACATATAGTATTTCCTCCATGCTCTCTATGCAGCTAATGGAATATAGCTATTGGTCCAGAGCAAGGCATATCCTTCATTGTCTCATCCTACCCCACTGGATCAATACTAATTGCATGCGGTAAGTAGTACTGACCACACACTGTATGAGGTATGCGCTTAATCAATCCTTATGCCCTAGATGAAAATAATGAGCTATAATAGAGATGATCTCATTCAGCACCAGAGGTGAAGCAGGAAGTAGGTCAGAGGACTGAGCTGCTAATGATCTTTCAGTGGGTTTAATATCTTCATGAGAATATGATAATGAAATAAATGAGTCAGCACAGACACATTTGTGGTTATTAATTATGACAGGCCTTGCGGGGTGTGGTGCAGGATTCATATGCTAATGTATGAAAACAGAAACTCGGCAACAAGTAAACTTAAAATTAAAAAATGATGGAAGGTGGTCAAGTTAAGGCGTTAATTTAGGGAAATTCAATTAAAAGAAAATGGTCTTAATAACGCAATTAATCATGCCCTCTAACACCTATCATATTAGATAATTTGAAAAATGTTTGTTACTGAACATTTTTGGTCACCATTCATCGTATGCACAAACACTAAGGCATTTCCTAATATATATATATTTTCTATTAGGTTCCACACTAGAAAGAAACAGAACAAGACAGAAGTTTGGGATTGATGTGATGTGAGTAATTTTCTTTTTTTCCCTCTTTCTTTTGTGTGAACTATGCTTTGTTTACTATGTTGTTTACTTTAGTGTGTCTGTGCGTGTAAGCAACAATTTATAACTGTCATATTTTGTTTGTTATTTCTAATATCTTATTGATATGTAATTTCAACACGGTTACTTTTTCCTCGCTTACACCATTCAAGTAGCCTTCACAAGAATTGTACTTGCATAATGCATTTCTAGAAATAGCTGCCTGTGGGCGTTATGAATATGGCTGCATACTGAACTGACGTGCCTCAAAGGGATTTTGACCACACAGTGATTAAATTACTGTGCAGTTGGTTTTTAAAAGATGTTCTTATTTTCTATGCCGATCTGAAGTTGTTAGTAGGCTATGTAAACTGGTCTTGAAAACTTATAGTTATGTGTGTATATATTATTTAGTAGAAACTTACAGTTGTATATCAATACAGTTAACAACAGGCTGGGCTAGTTCTTCCTTGCCAGTAAAAAACAGGGGGAAGTTTTTGTAAGGGACAGTAAACTGCAGAAGGGCATTATCAAACTCTGAATGGAAACAACATCTGTTACAGTTTTCGTGCATAATTTTCATTATTAAATCCCAGTATGTGGGCAGAGACAGATGTAATCACTCGGAGTAACATTGCAGTTGGGATTAAATATCAATTCTATTTGTTTTCTTTCATTGTGAACAATTCACCTCTGCATGTTGCAATGATTTTTCAATAACATAACCTCTGGCGAAATAATATAACTTCTCTCTGGTAATGGGTGGTATCTCACAGGATATGGATCTCATTAGCTACATGTGACTTCCATTAATAGTTGGCACTTGCAATTGAGTCATTTGCATAGTGAGTCATGTGCATAGCCTAACTTTTCTCAGCTATGATAATGACCGCATATGGACCTTTTCCCCGGATATGTGCAAAATAATCTTTCTATCGCTCCATCGCTATGAAGCTTTGTCAGAATGGCCGTTTTCCTATGAACAGTCAAAAGCAACAAGCAGGATTTTTGAAAACCCCAGAAAGCTGTTAATGGGTATTTCCATTAAAAAAATAAACATGATACGGGCACAACAAACAAAAGGGTTTGCAAAGCTGTCCTTGCAACGTCGGGCGTGCGAAATCTGTGTGACATGATTTGTTGTTTACCGAAACTTTTCCCCACTGCTGTGGCAGACCGATGAAGGCAGGCACAAGTTCAAGTGAAAATCCCTGGAGGGGTGTTTATTTTGTTCAAGAGAGTAAAGTAAGGGTGTCCGCTGCTGGAAAGGAAAGTTGGGTGTTGTTGTGCTGGGAAGTGTCAGGGTTATCGTGACTTCAGGTGCAGCTGTGCGGGGCAAGCAGGTGTCCTAGATTTCTCACTTCCTTCCAGAAAGGAAAATCAGTTGTGTATGAGACTCGAAGCTCACTTTGAGACGCAGCGACACATTTTGTTCTCTCCTTTGATTATGACTGATGGGGCACAAATATCCTTAGCTTATTCACCGCTATTGTCCGTATGACCAGACGGTTATTGTTGCCCAGGGCAACGATGATAGACATAAAGCCACTTGCAGTCGCACTGTAAAACCGAGACAGGATGGCAATCTGTGAATTAGATGGTACGAGCTACGAAGTGAGTGTTTTCTCTCCCTGTAAATATACAACGTGTTATTGTACTGAAGTAATCATTTATCTAAATTCAGAATTGAAGTTTTATTCGCTTAGATCTTTAGATTTGACAAAAGCCTTATTTTTGGGGTTTTATATTCGCAAGCTACTTGGCTTATTAAAAATAGGACTTGTATGTTGTGTTATATTGTATTATATTTAATACCTACCTGGTCTCATGGCATAAACATACCTGGGGTGCACTTTTTATCGAGACACGAAATATGTATGAAGCACGTATCGCTGCAGTTTCCAAAATTAATGAATACTAGAGGCGGTACAACTGACATAAAAGGAATAAAAGTTTTATCAGAGTTAACACAAATTTACAGCGTTCGGTTAGCAAAGCATATTTTTTTGCACAATTACGTGAAGAATTTCATGTTATGACTCTGAAAAACAATATTAATATGCTGGTAGATTTGAAAAGTGATACTTTTGAGCATTTGCATATATCCAGCTTCATTCATGGGTTTTCATAGACCGTAGTTTTGTTTGGTAGCTCACAGAGTACAGAGATGTGCTTGAGAAGCGAAGAGTCACAAATCCCGTGTAACTACGGAACTACACACGGCTTCATCCAAAAATGTGCTTTTATATCCTTTTATATCAGTTCTCCATTCGTTAACACTATCAGCTAGGTTTAGGGGATGGATTTTGTGTAGGGCCTGTTTCCAACATAATAGAACATTCATTTTTAGCAACAGTCCCTGTATGTTTGAATTCTGAACCACTGCAATATGTATCTGAAGCAATGCAATAAAAACGCAGCAACACATACCTATATCAAAGTAGTAAAGACGTGCCAGGATTCACGGGGTACCTGTGTTTTAGTGTCACTAAGTGGACATTTCTCTTTGAAACCGCGGCAAAATGTGCAGTAAGGTACATAAAAAAATGGTGTTGCACAAAAAGTGCACAGAGGTATGAGATCAGGTTGCTATACATTTCAGAATTATTTATAATAAAATATTAATAAAAAAAGGGAAGTAAATGATGTTTTTACTTAAAAAAACGTTCAGACTTTCATGAGCTGTAAGCTCTACTCATCACAATAAAAACGAATAGACAAAACTTTGGAAATGTTTTAGTTTACATGTCATGAATTTAGAATATATAAGAGCTTCACCTGTGCATATATATGTGTATATATATATAAATGTTTTTTTAATAAAATTATAATTATTGATATATAATTTCTAAATTTGTTTATATAAATAAACAGTACGAACCGTTTCCTCCTGCCATTTCTCCAGAAATGGTACAAATTTCGTCTGATAAAACATTCAGAGAAAGAAGAGTTTTTCAAGTCTAAAGCATTTTTTTTGTGTCTTGTCTCAGACACATGTGTCCATCTTTGGTCAGTAAACAATGTAGGTGTGCATGTACAAATATTTAGATTAAGTTGGAAATAATACATGATATTAGATTCACCGTAAAGGCACAAGGATTTTAATATACTGCCGAACAAATCAGCAATCTTTTGTCTTGTAGCTTTACCACAAAACCAGACAACCCACAACATTTAGAGACAGGAGGACAAACTCCAAATTCAATTTTCAGACACTTTAAATCATTGCCCGGCTGCATTCCCTCACAACGATCCGGCACCTTTGCCCTTTTTAGACTCGGTAATCAATACTATAGCGTTGTGACAACATACATCTCATCTGGATCATGCTGCTTTCAGCAGCAGGGCATGTGAAACTATGTCACCCTACACACCACGCTATAAGAGACCCGTGACACCTTCATCAGGCTTTGACATGTGCCGGTCCTCAGGTACGTTCTGGAGACCGAGGTAGAAACGGTGACAGCAAGGTGAGAAGGTGAGCAGCACTTCTCCATCCTGGCGAAGCTAAAATAAGGCTTCCCACTGCGAGTGCTAGCTTTTGTAATTCACACGAGGACATTGTCCTTCTCCGGCTTGCTTTTGTCAGCTCCTGTTGTCGTCGAAAGTCTGCTTTGCCCTTCTTGAATTGATGATATGTCACCACAAAAGCCTGTTAGCGCAGCCCTGTTAGAGTAGACAGGTGGCTTTGCACAGGTGTTAGATTGTGTGAAGACAGCCTGCTCGCAACTTCCAGAGTCTCTCACATGAGCACGCAAGCAACACATGAACAAAAACATTTGTCAGCTGGTTGGAAACAGACTTGAGAAACAAATGAACAGCTATAAGTGAGCAGAGGAACCTTTTTTATGAAGTAAATATAGCAGCTGTTACCTAAAGGTGTATATAGCATTTACAGAAACCTGTTCAAAAAAGCTGCTCGAAAACATAATTTTTTGTATAATAGTGTTTATAAAATACGTGCCACTTACCTCACCTTTCTTTTAAATCATTTCATCCTCTCATCTATATCTGTCTATCTGCTAATTCAAAAATGCATGTTTATGCACGTATGTGCACGTAAGACCTATTTTTTTGTTATTCAAGTTGCCCTTCAGTTTGCATGAATATTTGATTTATTTAACATTAATGAAGTATTTTTCCAAAACAAATCACGAGTCTCTTGCATTACATTTTTTTTTTTGTTTTGTGCAATAACATAATTAGCAAATATTTCTACAGATTTCTCCATATAATATATTGGTCATCTTTCTTAAATTCTTTAAATGTATTATAAAATCTAGATTCTTTGTCTGTATACTGATATACGTTTCCTTATAACGCATTGTGTTTTTTTTTTTTTAGCCTTTAACAATTTCATATCACGTTCACAAGGGGGCACTGTTGACACATTAGCTCTGCTGCTATCTGAGAGCTTGTCCATCACCCACCAATATGCTAGAAAATAGCTTAACAAATGATTCATTTGCAAACGTTTGTTTAGAATCCAATGCATCTTCAAAGACCGCTAGTGCCATCTGCTGTCTAATTTCACTTCAGTGGCGGAAATGCTCTGCTGATCTGTGTTTAAATTAAAAGAGTAAAAACAGTTTGGTTTTAAGTTACACTGTCGGTGGACCTGTGCCAAAGTGACACAGATCTTATTATACTGACGAAATCTTTAAGGATGAAGTGCAGCTTAGAGGGTCCTCAACCAAAAGCAAAGCGAGGGATGTGTGCAAATAACAAATATAAGCAACACCAGCCAGGGATTCCCACAAAGCTCCTTTGACATTTTGTTTGATGTACCACTGGGTCACTTAACATTTGCCATGAGTGGCACTTATCGACAAACACCTGGATTTCCGAAGCTGGTTTATTCAGGGTATTTGTCGACCGGGAGTGAGCTGTTCGGGAGACATGAAGGATACGACTCCCTCTGGAACCTTGACTTCATTGTCGTCAATAACAGAGCTGGATAGGGGCAGGCGCTGACTAATATCGCATGAACAACCGGACGTAAACCTTGAGAGGATTGTTGCTATTGACAAGTTATTCAATATTCAAGACGCCGTGGCCTTTTCATTTTGCTTTGCTTGCTCGAAAATTATCGTTAATAATAAAATGAGAAAATATAGTGCCTTGGAGACAACAAAAGTGGCTCATTGCGCTTCGAGATTTTACCGAGACTCGCTGCTTTATTATTTTTATTACCCATTAGTACTTAAATTAGTCCGTTTTTTTTTTTTTTTTTTGATAATTTCTCCAAGTGATTTTAAGATGCTTCATACTTAAGTCTTGACGCTGATGGATTCTCACAAGCTAGCTTTAGTAAGTTAAATATATTAGCTCTCGTGATTCTTTCAGGCCGTCTCTCTCATGCTGCAGCGGAGTCCTATTTACTCGAAGCAATTGGACAATCATCATGATTTGCCACAGTTCCCAGATATTAGAGATTTATTAATCACCAGATGAGTCATAAAATAGATTTTGCATGGTGATGTTTCTGCCAATTAAAAAAATATCTATTAAAAGTTGCGCATTAAGCCTCATTATGGATCATTAATATGCAGCGAACAGGCAGGCCTGATCAATCAAGGTCACTACAGTTATGATGGCCTGCTTGGAGCGATGTGGATATAGATAGCCACCATTTCATAATCGCCTAGGTTCTTGTGGAAAAGTGAGACTGACTGCAGTGCGCAGATCGAATCAGCAATGTCAGGCAAGTTCTCTCTGTTTTCCGTACACAGCGTTCTTGACTTCTGTGATTTATTTTTGTTTGTTTGTTTAATGATGCAGTTGTATCTTAGAAGCATACAGCTTTCACAAGATGTTAATTGACGGATTGATGTACAAAGTCACGTTTTTATCAGCTGTTCTGACGGCACCCAGTCACTGCAGCCGATTCTCTGAGGGAGCGGTGCAATGCTAAATTTCCCCAAATCTGTTCCGATGAAACAGACTCAACAGACTCATTTACATGTTGAATTGCTTGAGGGTGAGTACATTTTCTGCAAATTTTCATTCTTAGGTGAACTATTCCTTCAAGCGTACAGTACAGCGCTATTTCATCTGCATTTTCAATATCACAGAAATCGTCGGGCCCTAACTACCAGAAAAGACCCGATTTGAACTCCACAACATTTAAATTGCATTTCATGCACAGAAACTGGGTGTTTTTTTTAGCAGAGAAGTGTTTGCGAAATGGTCTCCTGTTTCCACAGGCGCTATTCCCTGGTGGACTTCAGTAACTGCAAAAAAAAAAAAAAAAAAAAATAGCGATAATCCAATCCGGAAAGCAAAATTTATTTGAGCTCCAGGCAATACAGCTGCATAACATTAAATTATTACACTAAACAATAATTGAAAGTAGAGACAGGGGAGAAACAATCAAAGAGACCATGAGAATCCTCAGAGACATCCAATTGGCTTTGGAATGCCAAATTTATTATCATAATTAAAATAGACCTTTCTGTGAATCGCATAAGGTCAAACTAAGCTCAGGGCGGATAAATTTTGAATTGGAATTCATTTATTAATCATATTTCTCTCTTTGAGGGGTTTAAATTTGAAACTCGTGCTTTTCTGACCTTGCTGCTGCATTGACTCTTTTGCCCCTCTGTTATACTTTCCGTCAGAGCGCTGTAGGATTTTAGATTAGCTGACTAAATGACACAAATGACTTCACTTCCTCTCTCAGGTCTGCTCTACTCGTCCGCTGGTTTCTCGTAACCGTTCCGAGTCCAGCATTCATGCATTTTACATCACTGCTTGTGGCGGTTCAGCTGTTATAAATATCTGACAATTACTGATGTGCTTCTCTATTTGCAGCTGCCGAAAATCATACAATCCCATTTCGTGATGACTACACAGTTTTTCCACCTCCTTCTGCTTTCCTTCTGTTTGGTGGTTGGAAAAGCCAGAGATTCCTAATGCGGTGGCTGTATACAGTGCGCAGCAGATTGGCTGTATATTGATGAATTGCTCTGCCGGATGAGGGTAAAGCAGCAATAATTAGTGCTGGACTTCAGCCTCCTTATGTAGGTTCAGCCAGGTAGAGATGAGAGCCTCCCCTCGCTGTCTTATCTGTCCGACCAACCGAGGCCGGGGGGCAGAGGGGGCTTGTAATAGTGCCACAACATTGGTAGGTGATTGCCTGCTTATTAAGAGGGTACTGAAGTGGAACATAACATTTTCAGTTTCAATTAAGTCTTCGAGAGCATATATAATGCATTTTAAGACCTTACTGCATGAGGAGCCTTTTGAATTCACATGAGGTTGTTGTTGATATGACACTGAAATTAGTTTAGCGCGACTGTTCATCAGAGCCGTCAGTCTAGAGTCAAAGCCATCAGAGGGAACAGATAGAAAGGATATTGCTCATTTTTATGCTGTCAAACTATTAATTGCATGCAAAATAATAGTTTTTGTTACATGATATGTATTTGTAAACTGTGTATATTTATTATGTACATATAAATACACACACATGCATGTATATTTTCAAGAAAAATATGTTACATTAATAATATATATATATAATATATTTGTATGTGATATAGTTCATATGAATAGAAATATATATGCTGCATGTGTGTATATAATAATATATATATATATATATATATATATATATATATATATATATATATATATATATATACAATAAAAAAAAAAACAAATAAAACTTTTATTTTTTTATTTTTCACATTTTTAATAGTTCATAATAAATATGATGTTATTTATATTTACTATAAAGTATACTTTTAGTATTTAAGGTATGTGGATAGTTTGGAAGTTGCTTTTTTATATTGCAAGCTTATTTAAATGTTAAGATTTAGTAATTGTATGTTCTTTTGTCATTTTTATTATATTTAATGTAATTTAAGTGAATACACACACACACACACACACACACACACACCTTTTTAATAGATTTTATTAAATCTTGCAAAAATGTATCCTAGTTTACTCTTGTAGCTACATTTAAAAGAAGAAAATAATGCATGCATGAATGAGTAATTTCAAATTGTAACTGATTAATTCATTTTAATTTCTGGTTACAATTTTCTGAAACGGTTTCATGTGAGAGTTTTGAGCGTACACTGTAATACATCACACATGTTCACTGAATTGGGACATCGCTGCGGGGGAGGACTAGAAAGTGTTTTACAATGAATTATTTGTTTTAGGCAGTCAAAAGTAACCGACAGAATGTTGTGTCTTCCTTGCTTAGCATAATTGCCATTATGTGAACTATGGATCTGAAAAATATGATTATGTTAATTCTGACAATGGACGAAAACAACCTCAAGAGCTAACTCCGCGTGGAATAATAGCTTGGTAATACTTCATTACCGACGTGGAAAGCATTATTTGTGCAACAATAGATTTGACCTCAGGCTTTAAATTGTTTTGGCACTGTTTTTCCGAAGAAATGACTGCAGCAATCCATTTAATGCATTTGCACGTGTAGCAATAAAAGAAGAGCATGTTAGAGCTTTAGATGTTTCATGAAATAATTTCACTAAAACCAGCAATGCGTAGAAAGCGCATCTTTTATGTACAAAATTGGTGTGTTCTTTCATTTTTTATTGTCATTCTCAATGATTTGTGCATAAAACTCAGTTACTGCCAAGTAATCTTTTTTTTGTCTTACACGGACTGATATGGAATATGCACACATGCGGATTACACTAAAATACTAAACCGCACAATTTTCAACGTTACCAAATCATGGGATTATATATATATATATATATATATATATATATATATATATATATATATATATATATATATATATATATATATACGTATGTGTATGTATTAATTTATATATTCTAAATCTTTAATTTCTCAATCTTTTTAACGAGCAAACAATTAAGCAGTTCATCTGCTAAATCAAATAAATCTAAAGAACTATATTATCGGACGTTTCAAGTTTTGATGAAATATTTTCTTCTTAATAAATGACCCGTGCCACTTTTTGACACCGGGATAAGTGATGGCCAAAATTGAGAAAAAATGTTGCGCAAAACCATAAAACCTTGGAGCGTGCATAAAATTTTATGGACTTATGTAAGTGCATAATGTACTGATTAAATCCAAGGCTCTAACTGCTGTCCTCAGCAGTGTCTTGGGGGGGAACAGAGGACTCTCCATTGGCAGGCATCAGCCGAAAGCTGCCAGCTTCCATCTCTGCCATGTCGCCCTACAATCTAACTAACTTTCAGAGCCCGCTTGACTCCTTGGCTGCTCCTCTCCCCTTTGATGTCTGTTCTCTTTAGCCAAAACCATTTGCTCCTCTTCCTTCAGAGCTTCCGGCTGTGCCCTCTTCATCCCTCCTTTTTAGTAGCTCCTTTGCTTGTTCGCTTTCCCTCATTCAGACACCCCTTTTTCTTTTCGCCCTTCATCTATTCTTCCATTTCTCAATCGCTGCCTCTCTATCACTTAGCTCTATCTGGCCTTTATTCTATTACTCTCTCTCTCTCTTGACCCTCTTTTTCTCCTTTTATTGCATTGCGGTCTCTCTTTCCCTTACCTCTCCCCCTCTCCTCCACTCCAAACTATTCCCTCACCTCTCGCTACATCAGAGACATTTCAAAGCTAGGTCACTGATAGCATTCCTATCGATAGCTGTTGTGTCCTCACCTCTGCTAGATCAGAAGTCCAAGTGTGTCTTTCCTTTTTAACGCTCTCCTGAGGGCAGACGGCTAATCTCTTCCTTCAACCTACTCTGTTCTCCATCTTTTTTTTTCAAAACGGTCGATTTCGTTAAACATGTAGCGACTTTCGCATTAATTATAGCCTTGCGCCATATTGGGCATCAGAATGGTTTTGCAGAACCCAGATGGATACAGTCTGACAATGTTTAGTATCTTCTATAATTGCACGCTTTGGCAAGTGTTGGTGCTAATTCCCCCACCCTTTGTGAGAGTGTGATTATCTCGGTCTCTCTTCTAGTGAAAGTGTGGTGATTTTATCATGCTGTAGCCCTTGTTTGTTAGTCTACACAGTCAGACTTTGGACATTGTGTATTTTCCTAAGGGGCCTTATTATCCCTGCTGTTTGTGGAGACCTGTATTCATCTTATGTCAATAATTTTGCTCTAAGTTTGTAGAAGTGAAACAAATCAAAAGGCCAGCATCACTATGAGGCGACTTTTTCATGATTTACATGTACTTTGGTATCATGTTGGCCCTTGTAATTGGCATGTAAGGGTGGCAACGACTTGGGAGGGTGAGCACAATCTGATGTAAGAAGGGGAAAGAGGGGAGCATGGCTTTTCTTTTAACCAGAGCAGAGGACAACATTAATCATCAGCCGTATCCCAGAATCCCATGCAAAAATGTAGAGTTGTGGTACCATTTATGGAGTCAAATGCATCTCCCTTAGGTTCCACTGCACGCTTTCATTGAATCATACTATCTCTGTGCCTTTGATTTCATTGTCAGAAATGATGGTGCATGCTAGTACATCTCTTCTCTCTTGATACTTCCTGAGAGCCTGTGTAGTCGTTTGTCTTCTGTAATGATGACTGAGGGACATCACACACTATCAGTTGGTATGCCAGTCCTAATACTGCAAAGCCGTCTCTGAGACAGGGCGATGTCTCAGTGCCTGCTCCCCTCATTGAATACTGCTCACGTCTCTCTTTATCTCCTGCAACGCCTGGTACTGAATAGAGAGCACTGTGATTGTGAGCTTACATAACCGTGATTTGGATGATCACTGATTGTTTTTGTAATAGCGTGGGTCATGGGTGAAATTTTAAGATAATATTTAGACGTGCTTAATTGGAGAGATGTTTAAAACTGTATTTTTCCGAGTGGGTGGGTCATCTGTAAGTTTAGTCCATTTTAAAAGTGCCACTTGGTATTTTTTTTGTAATCTTTTCTGCATAATGAATGGCGTATCTCTTGTGAAAACAATGTGCGCTTTATTATGAGAGTGCTTATTGAAAAAAAACACATTCAAGTGTTCACTGAATTGAATGTCTTTGGACACTTAATTGAACAACCTGGTCTCATAAAAATACGTATCACGTTTCACCAGTTTTAAAGAGAAATGTCTGCTGAGTGGCTCTAAAACAGATTCAATACGTGAACCCTGGCACATTTTATTATGTTGATATAGGTATGTATTGTGCCTGTTCAGAACTGAAATATCCGTGGATTGTTGCTAAATGTTAATGCTCTATCATGTTGGAAATATGCCTTGTACCAAAAACAACCCTAAACCTAAAAAGGCATTTGTTGATGCAACTATGCCATTTCAACTTCCTTGTATCTTTGTATGCAATTTCCTAATTACTTTTGCTGCATTTATTACATCTGAATGCATTTATGGTAACTGAAAATCTTTTTTTTTTCTATTGAACTTCTATTCATGTATATTTTATAATTTTACAATTTATGCTTTATTTTAAGATGTCTTTGTTACAGTGTAATTATACATTTAGGTACTGAGTAATATTAATTAGCTACATGTACTTTAAGAAATAAAGGTACAAAAGCTGTCACTGGGGTGGTACCTTTTCAAAAGGTAGGTTTTTGCACCTATTAGGTTCAAATATGTACTAACATGTACCTTTTAAGATACCAAAATGGACCCTTTAGCTACAAACATGCACCTTTTAAAAACCTTTTGTACCATTATTTCTGAGAGTGTACCATATGGTTAGGATTAGGGTTTAGTTTAAGGTTACTTAAACTATTACGCCTTAAAATAAAGTTTGGCCATGCATTTATATTGACTTCATGTAATGTCGAACAGCATACTACAATTAAAATCATAATCAACTGCTTTAGTAAGTCAACGCATCTAAATAAGTGTGCTTCTTTAATGCTTGACTAAGGGATTTTAAAACACAGTTTTAATCTTGAAAGTAAAACTTTTGATTTGACATTTACAGAGCACACTTTTTAAAAAAAAAAAAATTTCCTTCATATGCTAAACTTACTACTAAACGGAGCATGTAAAAAAACAAAAAAGTAAACATTTTGACACCTTGCCAACAAAATGAAAGCATATTAAGAAAGAATGCACGATTTTGCGCTTAAATGGCACTGGGATTAAATATTTTTTTGTCCTTAAAGTCCCCAGAGTAACTATTTTCTGTACCTTGTGTAAAACTGATTTACAAAAGGGAATGAGAGTGAAATGTTAAAATTCCATTTAAAAAACTACATTTTGTTGCTTGCATTAATCCAGCTAAAATTATGACATAAAACTATAAATACAACATATGACTGAAAATTAATTTTCTTTAGGTGTACGTAAGAGTATTATGTAATATTATTGTAGTAAAAGATTTTAAAATGTACTTTTAAGAATTTAAGTTCACTACAAGTGCACATTCAATGCAATTAAGCCCACGTGTTTTTCACAAAGATATGTCTAAAATAATGTATAAAAAAAATACTGTCTTTTCACACATAGTAGACTAACAAATGCTTTCAGAAAAAAACAGCTAAAGCACAGAACGCTAATTAGAACTAATTATATGAACTTAGCCTGACCTTCTCCCTAAAGAATCATTTTATGCAGATGCTTTTCTCTTACAATGATTTTTATGTCTACAAGCTGAAGTCTTGTAATTTTGAAATAAGGCATTCATAAGTTGTCTGGAGCAGTCCCACCCCCCCTTTTTTTCTTTTCTGTCTTTTGTTTCTCTCAGGAAATGTGATGGGATCAAATTTGCTGACCAGAGGTACTGAATCCGACATTAACCCCATACCGATTTTATCATTAGGGCAATTACTCAGTTAATTACAGAGGAAGGTGGGGAGTTCCTCTTCATAATGCCATAATCACACTTTGGATCAAAGTTCATTGCCATGCTTCACTTTTAGACTGTGTGGTTTTTGTAAGATTAAAATAACGTGTAGAGAAAATATTGTTGCTATTTCTGCAATATTCTCTGCATCCAGATGTTGCTGTAATTATTTGACTTTGCGTGTAGTTTACAGTTGTACATGTATGTGTAGATGTTTCTTTGCAATTTATTACTGGTGGACAGGCTTAATTTAATTTAATTTAATTTAATTTAATTTAATTTAATTTAATTTAATTTAATTTAATTTAATTTAATTTATTTTATTTTTATTTTATTTTATTTTGAATTAATTAAAATGAAATTACATACAATTTTAAATGAATGAATGAATAAATAAACACAATGAAATAAAATATTCATTTTGCACAATGTTTATTCACTTAAAATGTTTGACAGAAAAGCGTTATTCATTAACAAGTCTGTTTTGTCAATTTTAGAAGTCACCCAGTCATTCAGGACTAGTCCACAAGGATCTCGAAAAAGTGCAATTATTAGTCTTTATAGCCACCAATCTCTATTTATCACACCAGTTTGGACAAAGCCTACAGAGATCCCACTCAGTAAACATCTCTGGTCTGCTTTCAGCTGGAAGGGCACTCATAGAAAAGGTGAGGGATTGTGGGGCTAATTAGAGTTCTGATATGATTTAATCACTGCCATATGGCATTTACTTTCACTGAGCAATGACCAAACTTTTATTTGAGTTTGAGTTCAAGACTGTAATGGACAACGAGGCTGGGGACAACGAGGCCCGACGTCGAGGTATAAAACAGGCGCTAATAGGTAGGCTTATGCCCCAGGGGACCGTCTTTGCCTTATTGGCCATCCATTCACAAGACAGCAGCCTATTCTCGCCATGGACAATCAGGCAATTAAAGTTCCATAACCGGTAGCCATTCAACGCAAACGTTCTTTTACAAGAGCCTTTCAGCAGCCTCAGAGCTCTCTTGCTGACATGCCATCATAACAATGATGAATAGGGCCACACATTTATAGTAGCACAGCTGTAAACGCTAATGAAGGGGTGTGTTACGACGACTCTGATATATAACTTCTCAAGGCCACATAAAATCCAGCAAAATTATCATAAGCATCGGAGAGGAGATTGAATTGAGTAATAAACAGGTTATCGTTTAATGAGGAGAAAGAAGAATGAAAACCGAATGCGTTTCTGCTCTTATGAAGGGCGATCCTCACGAGAGAAATGTACTCAATAAAAGCAGAAGGACATGACTATTGTGGCATTAACAAGTACTAATCGATTTCGGTAGGCTATTTTTTTTGTAAAAACATTGCGCAGCCTAATACAATCACAGCACATTTAGAGCATGATGAAAGTGCTTTGTGAGATCACTTGTATACAGTAGATTATTTTCACTCATATACAGTATATTGGCATGAGTTCAACACTGTTGTTAAACAAACGGTGCATTATTTTTTAGAATGCCAATGTACAACTTATGTCGTAACCAAAAGATCTCAAGTCACAAATCAACAGTATCTTACAGTGGGCCTGAAACGTATATAGAGAATTATGTCACACTT
This sequence comes from Puntigrus tetrazona, assembly GCF_018831695.1. NCBI lineage: Eukaryota > Metazoa > Chordata > Actinopteri > Cypriniformes > Cyprinidae > Puntigrus > Puntigrus tetrazona. Next base: position 16,853,566 of record NC_056704.1, read on the forward strand.
AAAATATTTTCTTATTCCTGATATGTAAAGTACGCTTTAGTTAATTACAATAAATCCGTCTTTGACAAATAGTTATTATCTTTTGAATTACTGTATTAAGTTTGTCTTGAGTGTCCAAATTTTAAGCCATTGAAGTAACGCATGAAAGTTGTACACTATCGTTCAGAAGAGAAGGACGATTTTTAAAAAAAATAATACTTGTGTTCTGCAAAGATTCTTTAATTTGATCCGAAGTGATGGTTAAGACATTTTATATTTAAAATAAAATGCTTTTCTTTTGAATCTTTTGTATTAACCGCAGAATCCTGAAAAAATGATAAAAAAAACGTTATTGTTTCCACAAAATATTAGCAGCACAACTGTTTTCACCAATCATATTAAGAATAAACAACACCTATACAATGTATTGAAATAAAATAAATTGTGATAATATTTCACATTATTATTATTATTATTTTATGGCATTTCTGATTAAATGAAAGCCTTGGTGAACATAAGAGGCTTTTTAAATAAACATTATTACACAATTCAGTAATCTGATATTTCTGGTATCAAATGAATTTATGTTCAGTAGAATCTACTTGTTAGTGGTGGAGGATTTATTGTTGCTTCTTGCTAAAGGAACCTAAGACCTAACTGTGTTTGATGTGTGTGTGTGTGTGTGTGTGTATATATATATATATATATATATATATATATATATATATATATATATATATATATATATATATATATATATATATATAATGCCAATGCAAAAAGGCTCTAAATGCCATCTTATTAAAAATGAGATAACGATACTGAGTGAATGGAATGCTCTCCATACATACTTTCTTTTTCGAATGCGCTAAATCCCAGCCTCAACCCACTCATAAATATCAGTACTTACAGTATATAGAAACTTATACATAGTAGCCAGAAAGAAATGCTAATTTACAGACTTCATATATATATATATATATATATATATATATATATATATATATATATATATATATATATATATTTCTCAAATCTAACTTGTGATTTCATCAGATGCCATGGAACTGAATCACTGGTCTAGTCCTGAAGATAAATGGTTTGGTTGGTTGAGGTAAGAACAGTCTGAGCCATCATGCAAAGATTTGTTTTGCTACGTTTCTGGCCAACACGCTCTGCTCTATTACTATTCAGCTCTTGTTATTTTTAATGGAGGTTATGCTCTGGCTAGCACAGTCCAATTGTGGAGAGATGGAGCTTGTGATTTCTGCCGTATCTACTGCAGGTGCTGCTGTCCACTGTGAATAAAAGACACATGAGATAGAACAGGCGCATGTGAGGCCTTATCGCAGCTAGCCAAGGGTGCAACAGATAGCTATGCATACAAGCCACAGACCAATCTTTACTGGACAGATTATTCTTGAGGTTCTTCTCAAAGTCATAATAAAAATAGTAACTGTAAGGAAGTTTTGTTTTACTAAAACTTTGAAGTTGCAGAATCGGGAGTGGACTATTTTGCTTTTCAATGCTGAAAAAAGCTGCAAATCTTTGTGGTAAACTTTATGTATAGTAAGTTGGATAATAGAAGTAATTATTAAATTATTACTAATATTTGAAGATGTAACTATAAAAGGTCTAAAACGAGTTCAACTCAACGTGACAGAAGGGTAAATTTCCTCTTTTTTAAGCTAACTTTTGCTAATGCTAAATTTTGCTTAATGCTAACTTTTTATGTTTTAAGATACAAAGAGTCTGTGTGCTTTTTCTTCTTCTCTGTATTCACTGTCCTTTCTTCTCAACATTTTTGCTAAAGATGCGAAAACAGAAAATCGTTCCAATATTTATTATTATTTTTCATAACGTTTCAGAGGCAGCATGCAGACATGATTGATGCAGTGGAGCTTGTATTTATTTTTTTACTTAATTTTTTTTTTTTTTTTTTTTTTTGACATTGTGCAAAGACCTTACATTTAAACAAAACATGGAAGACACATGATCGCATGCTCATTCAAGATGTCAGCAGAACTTTGACTCTGTATTTTTTTGCAACTTGCATATTCTACAAAATAACCTTACACTGATTGCTTATAGAAAACCTAGAGAGAAGACTCCTGTATAGAGATCAGCAAATGTGAAGAATTTCTGCCATTTATGTGTCTGGTGCAGTAGAATGATGTAGCCTAAAATGTTCAGCTATTTCATTGTTGCAAGTTACAGCAACTGAAATCTTATATGCTTGATCAGGTAATTTTGTACTTCGTAATTACATTTTATGTTTCAGTAATAATATTTGTGAAATTTCAGCACAATAAATGTAAGTATTATTTAAAAAAATATATATAATTTTTAATTAAATTTTATATTGTTTATTTTCCTCATTACAGTGTATAGTGTTATTTTAATATTTTGAATAAGCTTAAAAGATAATATGCCTTTATCATGATTTTCCTAAAAATAAATATGAAGATGAAAAAAAAAAAAAAAAAAATATATATATATATATATATATATATATATATATATATATATATATATATATATCTTGTATGAACGGTATTGAACTTCTTATTACTGGACTAGTGAGGGTTTTTTTTGTTTTTTTTTCTAAGAATTGCAGCCCTTTGCCCCATTTCCTCATATCTGTTTTTTGAGATAGGTGCCAGTCAGTCATTCAAGCTTCATGCACATACATTGACTGTCTTTACTAGAGATGAGCATGTGCACTGTATCCTGTGCTGCCTCAGCCCTTTCAACGTGCCACTTTTCCTTCAATTGCATCTGCTCCCAGCAATACAGCCTCAATTTTCTGATAAGAGAAACCTGAATTTTGTCAAGAGATACTTTTTATATAGATCTAAAGTAGATAGAGAAGGTAGTAACTCCTATAGAAGTGCCTAATGCCTTCATCCTCTTTGTATGAAGAGAAAGGTGCAGTCTGCATCCACTGATAAAGTGATTGTAAGTGACAGATTTAAAATGGCCGGCGACGTACTTTTATTTGCCATTGAATTAAAGGCTCAATAGAAGGGCTGGAGAAAGGCCTTTAGAATGACCCGTCGCAGAAAATCACCAAAACCTTGAACTGGAGCGAAGACAAGGTCGTCTGATCAGATTTGGGGTTAAAACTTGAAGCTTTAAATGCGAGAAGCATAAACGCGAGAGAATCTTTATTTCTGAACGATTGTAAGCTAAATTTAATTTGAATACTTCTCATGTCTAGCCGTTTAATTATTTTGTTAAAGGGGTAATTCTCTCAAAAATTAAAAATGGTCATCCCCGCTCTTATGTTGTTCCAACCCCGTAAGACCTTCGATCATCTTCAGAACACAAGTTAAGATGTTTTTGCTGAAAATACTTTTTTTTGTGCACAAAGAAAACAAAAATAATCACATTATTTAACAATTTCTACTCCTCTGTGTCAGTCTTTGATGCACCTTCACAACAGTACCCTGATGTGTGTATGTTCCTATAGCTCATGTGGCAGTTTAATAATGTCTATTGGGTTTACAGTGAGTAATTAAGTAATAAGTAAGTGAGTAATAAGTAATTAATGACAGAACTTTCATATTTGGGTAAACTATATCTTTGTGTTCTTGTATCATTCACAGTTCTACAAACAAAGGCCTAAATGATCTCAATTTGGACTAAAAGTTCTTAAATTCATAGAAACTTGACAGTAAATGTTGCATTCATTGCAAAAAAAAACAATTCTTTTAATCTAAACATTCTTAAATCATGGTGCATTTACATTCAAATGGAAGTTAACTGAAGTCTTGTTTACCGAGAAATTGAACAAAGAAATAGATTCTTTGTTGAGAAATTGAACAAAGAACTAATATCTGATTTTGTGTTCAGTGTCTTGAGTGAAATATCTCACTGGAAAGCAAGACAAAAATATGGAGGGACATTATATTTTGCAGTTTGATCAGAAGGTACAGTTAAAAGTATTTCCATACATTAGTTAAGCTACAGTATTTTTAGTATTCTAACTTTTTGTGACTTTTTTTTACATTTGTTCTAAAATAGTCTTAAAAAGTCTTAGATTTGCCTTCATGAGTCCTACAGTAACCCTGGGTTTATAAATATTTGACAGAACCAAACATTTTGAATGGTTTGAATTAAAATTTTGTAGAAATACGATAAATTCTTATAAGTTTATATTGCAGTGTTTATATTTTTGATGCAATTCTCAAAAGCAGTGCAGAATTTAAGCCAATTTTTTTTTCTCTTTGTTGTCCTCCATTCCTAGCCTCCTTTGACAGTTATGGACTAGTCATGCTACCTCTGTAAATCTGGCTGGAAGCCCCTCCTCAACTCTCAGAGCAGCAGAAACACAGTTCTGTGCGTCTCCAGAGGTCAGGCTGGGCTTTCAGCCCTGAGTGGGCTTTTCTGTGAATCCTGGGTTACGGCCAGATTTAGTGGATGAAATCCACTTAGGCCATTTGAAGGCGCTACAGAAAGTCACAGAGGCATCCGTTCTGTATTTTATCTATGCTTGTACGTACACATGTGCACACTGCGAGCAAATCACTGTGTGCCAGGAGCCATACTGCCCCCTTGTACCAATTTGAGGGAGAAGGAGGAAGAAAAAAAAGGAAAATGAAGAAAATCTTGCTTTGGCAGTAGGCTTTGACCCAGAAATGTCAAATTGCTTCTCTATACCGTATGCTCAGAATAGAGAAAATTATGCAAGGACAAAATCATGTGGCACGAATGATCAAGCTCAAATGACTCCATTCGGATTCACTGCGTAGCCGCTAATTTAGGGAACTGACACCAATTTCCAGCAGGCCATGCGTTCCTGCCTGATGCCGCCGCCTTCCTCTTCTTATTTACTCCTTTTAAATGCCAGAGAATCAGTGCCTTGCTCTACTTGGCGTGAGAGGAACAGGTTTTAATGAGGTCTGTTTCACTTGTCCACAGCGTCAAGGAGAATTAAAAACAATTGTGTGGTAAGAAGAAGGTAGAAGTTTTTAATGCCGTCTTGAATTTTCCTAACATTACTGAAGTGTTTGGCAGTGGTGGTTTATATCCTCTTGATATCCAGGCAATTTGACAGCACTTGCTAGGGCAGCATTGCAAATCTCACTAGGGATGAGTTCCTCCACGAATGAATGAACAACAGTGAGCGTTCCACCTGTTTATATAGAATGTAATGGGCAAATTCCACACAGAAGTGTGCAGTGCTGTGTCCTACTCACTCTGAAGGGCATATCACTCAAAGTGAGCACTTTAAAGGGAGTGGGGCACACTGCAAAATGTAGGTTACTGAGAATTTGTTTTTATCAGAATGTTATAACAAAATATTCTGAATGAGTTCAGAGGATTCAATTATTTCAGTTTACATTGTGGACATAAATGAAAAGTATTAATATAGAGTGTAAACATCTCTGTCATTACCTTATTTTGTATTATTTTATAAGTAGAAATCATAAATATTCATATATAAATGTTATTAATTTGGACCACAAGCTGAACAGACTTGATTCTGCTAAAGGCCATATTAACAGATGTTTTCTGACATTTTTATTTATTAAATTATTTTTTAAAATGGAAACAGTCATAATTAAACAATCTTGGTAATTGGTAATAACTATTTAGAAAGCATTGCTAATATGTTAAAAAGAAGTAAATGGAAAAAAAAGTTTCCTCAACAAATCTAACACTGTGATATTCTTTTTGTGTGTGTGTGTTAATATCTAGCATTAATATTTAGTGTAATATGCCATGTGAAATGTTAAAGTTAATGACATAATGACATCTTGCTTACATAAAAGCTTATATCATCGTTCAAAGTTTTTGACACATATTCATAAGAGTCTGCAGGTGTCTTATGATATAATTATCTATTTTTGTTTCTTGGTGCTTGTTGGTCGCCCAACGTATTTTTGAAAAGAGTTTTTCAAATATTATTAAGCACTGAAGCAATGCTTTTCCCCTTAGAAATCACTATAAAATATTATGTCAAACTAATAACTTTTTTATAGAATATTATTTTTTAATCAAGCCTTTCTCTTCATTTGATATCAGGACGGTTGCACCCCCTTAACATTTGTAACTTCTGAATGACCCTACGAGTGGCATCCCTTTTCTGCAGTTCCCTTCAGGAGCTTCAAAATGCCATTTGCAATTCACTCAATTCATCAGATGCTTAATGACCTGCTGTCTGTTCTGTAAACTTAGCTAAACTATGTTAAGTTCTCACTTACCCCTTCATCTTTAAAAGCACAAGTGTGAAATTTAGCTGGCTCATCATCAGCATGTTTAACACCATCTGTGCCTATACTTGAGTATCTGCGCACTTTGATGAAGTTTTGTGAACCCTTAAGGGTGTTGGAAGGGGAGAAACTACAACATGTCTGACTTCTCTAATTGGTGCAGACTGTCCTGATTCCATTTGTTTAGGGATTTACATGGAAGACCGGCTTAGGAGGTTACCGTGCGTCTTGGAAACTCTCCCAACTTAAACCTCTTTAATGAGCCTTCCATCCTTCGGCCAACACGACTGCTGCAAAGTTGTGATTGGATTGTAGAACGTTATTAAGGTTTTCGCCTCATAATAGTAGTAATTTATCCTCTAATATTATTTAAATGAGGGCGGGATGACAGAATCTCTCATTGGTCGAATGAATGGATCCCGCGGGCATTAGTGCACTGAAGTGTCCCATGTGGTACGGCATGCCGAAATGAGAGAGGTTTAATATCTTATCCTCACTAGAGACGTTAGAATATACTGCACCATGAAGGAATGGCACCACTTTTAACTTCCTGCCAGTGGTATATACTTCATCAGCATGCGGCATGCTGATTTCAAGTCACACTTGAATCCACCGAAAGATCAAAACTATTCAGACAGCCTTTATTTAGTTTATCCTGTTTGTGCTCTCTCAACCTTCTGGGGTCCTGCTGCTTGAAAGCATACAGCCAAGAGGTGGCACTCCACGCTTATCAGAGGGTCTCACAGAAACTACAGGACTGTAACGAAATGTGTCCCTCGCATACCAATTCTGCTCCATAATGGCCAAGCGGCAAGCTGTCCGCAGGTTTCCTATTTGTGCATCAGGGTCCATTTCTCGAACGCACCGCTGAGCACCTGCCGGACCCGCTGTCCTCACGGAACACCCAAACCCTTGAGCTTTTGACATGAGCGAACATCCAGGTGGGGACCTCACACTCGGCTCCGCTCTGTCACGCCGCAGATAATCTATTTAGAGTAAAGGTTAAAGGCAAGGACACGACAGGCGTTGGCTGGTGTATGTCTCCTCATTAGGAGAGCAACACCAAATCAATCCTTTGTTCACCCTCCACCCGCACAAAAACTCTCTCGCACGGAGCCCGGAGGCTCTCAAGGGGCCCGTACTGTTGATTGCTTATTTTACCTAGGCTCCAGCTGGGGTTGTGCGCCATGCTGGCACGGTGTACGGCAGACTCAATCAGCCGCTGCCCTGTGGAAACTCTGCCAATCACTCGACTGCCTTTGATCCTATCCGCCGCTCATGCCATTCCTCTGCACGCCACTGCGCACATGAAAAGATGTTGGCTTTCATATGTCTGCAGGTGCCTATCGCCTACATGCAGTCTCTGTGGCTACGTATTATCGGGACGTGGTGGGAGTAAAAAACAAGGTCAAAGTAAGTAATTGCCCCTACGTCGGTGCTGCGTACAGAATGTCTACTGTTGTTTTACCTCAAGGTTGTTCTACAAACTGGAACCACCACGGTCGGTTGTAACCTAAGGAAAATTTAAATTATGCGTGAACTGTGTAAATAGTCGCTCGGAAATTAATTGGGCTCAAGCTTGAAGAATCATTATTGTTGAAGAGTAACTGCTCTAGATAATTTAAATTGGGTGCTTATGTATCTCCCCATCAATTTTAATGCATGTCTATCACGAATCTGTGCACAGCGAATGAAGCACGCAATTGTTCCGCCGGAGTCATGGTGAAGTAGGAGCACTTTTCTGAAAATACCAGGTAATAAATTCAGTAACTGGACTGATATTGATGGATGGGCTTATAGAAGTTGGAATGTCATAGACAGAACTCAAAAAACAAATGATTTGGTGGCAGGTCAACAATATCAGTGACCAACAATATACTCTTAGTATATTAAACTTTAAAGTATTGTGCTGGGACTGAGTTCAAGTGGTGTTGGTGAACATGAACTCTAGTTTATGTAGATAACCCCTATGTTTGATGGCTTCTTTGAGCAGACTAGCAATTATATAAGGATATCAGAACTCCTTTATCATTGATATATATTCTAGAAATTTACTGTAGATCTTTACTCTAATGCAGCCATTTGCCCTTAAGAGGATTTTCACATCTTCACGAAGTCAAATGGAGCAGTGAATACACATCATGAATTTCATTTGCTTTAGTTTGGTCCAATAATGAGATGTCTCTGTGAGTTCTTCGTTCTGTTCTGTGTGATAATTGGCTGAAGGGTGTAGTGATGTGTGAAATTTTTGTGTTCACTGGGAATTTCTAAATTCCAAAGTCTTAGCCCAAGTCTATTATTACTTATTAGCCTATAACACAGAGTCCTAACAAGGGACATTGTCCATTATGTAAATAAGTGTTTTTGTCCAACTATGACCAAACTGGGGGATTGGATATTTGCCTGAATTCATTTATGCAGCATCACACTATGGTGGCTCCAACAACCAATCTATTTGGCCAGAAATCCCACATAATTGTGGATCGACTGTCTGAATTTCTGCATTCAGTTTTGACTGATACATTACTTTTACAGTGCATTGCATTTGACCATGATTTGTTAATCAGAATGATCATATATGCATTATATTATGTACTATTATATAGGGTGTGTTGTCAGTTGCCCTCTTTGATCTGAGATGTATTTCTCACTGTGTGAGAATACGTGTAGTGTGAGAGCAACATTGTTTGTCGGTCATGGTAACAGTAACTAAGGAAAGTCAGCTGCATTAAGCATTAAAAGTGATTCAGTCTACAGTGTTTCAACAAAGATTCCAAATTCCCTTGATCTTATGAAACATCAAATGATCATTGTGCTATAAATGTGTAAGAATAAAAACTTTCTCATTAGTCTAAAAATAGCTGATATTAAGCCAATCTGCAAAAACAACAGGTTGTGGAATGTGCCACTTTATGACGCAATAGCATGGATATACACTGCCTTTGACAAAAAAGATCAACGCTGCCTGTTTAGCCCCACTCACTGATTCATACACATACTGTTTCAATGACAAGAGCGACAAACACAGGTCTACATATAAACCAAACAATAAACTTTATTTTCTGAACTTTAATTTTTATGAAGTTCCAGACCATGTCAGTAAGTAAATTGTTTTCGACTTGGGCAGTAATGTGAGTAACTTTATTTTTTATTACGTGATCGCTGCTTTGTTTATTATTACAGATCATTTGAGTATTTAAAATCACAGCAATGTTCATTTCTGTAGCATATAGGCTGTCAAACATACGTAACTGTTAGCCAATCATAACAGTGGGCGTCTACAATCAGTCACGTCTATTCAAATGTTCCAATGACGGCAGTCGAAACAGAAGTAATATTCTATTATTTCTAAATTGTTTTTTTTTTATGTAAAAATATTAATAACATTGTAAGTGGACCACAGAGAATTATTTTCTATGCTTTAGATGGTTTGCATTCTGAGACAGAGATGAATTCATTATGATTTATCCTTTGTTCAGTCTGGCAAAAAAACAACATATTTTTTAGCCCTCATACTAAGACACATCTGTAAAAAATATATTTTCACAGAATGAAATGATGACAATTCCTGAATCCAGTGCCCCATCCCCTAAAGAGATATGAGATATATTTCAGCGCTCAAATGAATTGTTTGATGATGAATACATTTGTGAACTGATGACATTTACTGAAAATGTACACATATTGCTAGAAGGCAAATGTGTTTAGTATTGAAGATCACTGGTGACTGAGGGAGCAAGATTTTTATTAAAACTCGAGCAGACGACATAACTATGAACCCTGAGGCTCACATAGAGGATATTACCAATATTTGTGGTTCGATTACATATATACGTTAAAAAAAAAAAACAGTTTACATTTGCTATTTGAACTGCACTGGGGATATTTCATTTTTTGCCCTGAGGGAAATAGCTTGATATTACGAATAAGCACTTGACCATCCTTAGATGCCAGTGGTAGGAAGATAAAATATGCCTCATTCAAGATAGTATTGGTGAGTGGGGCTGTTCAAAACTTGAATGCTAATGAATGTGTAATTCCTGGTTTCTGAAATTGGCTGACATGGGTGGCCCATCTGGTACAAGTGTGTTCTGAACACACTGTTTGCCAATTAGTGTTTGAAAGTATCCGAATGTAATTTTTGAATCCGAATTGTTGAATGGTAATTAACAGAATTCCATCAGTTCACCCAAATGCTACTACATGCAACACATTCTCTTTTGGGGTTGAGAAAACTGCTTATTTTTTCCTATTAACATGATGGGATTGCCATCGATGGTGCTTCTCATTTTTATGGCTTCTGCTAATAAATCTGTCACTATGACAAAGGAAGCCATTTTATAAATATCACTGAAGGTGACAGAAGTGACCCTAAAAGAATGAAATCATTTTTAGCATTTGATCATGTGGTTGATCTCTGCTACAAATCATCCAGGCCTGTAATCTGAGATTAGACTAGAGAGATTAGAGTTTAAAACCAAATTATACATGAAGGAAATGAATATTGTCAGCAGAAACGTAATGGAAACTCAAAATGGCTTTGATTCTGAAGAGCATGTCTCTGTGTCTTTGAAAATACAGAATAACTAAATGTCCCTTGGCTGTGTGATTAATGTATGAAAATTACTTTGGCGCATTTTATGGATTATTCATGTTTAGCATACAGTGTAAAGAGAGAAGATTTCTTTGACATTAAGCTTATTAAAGAATATGTATGATAACCAACTGTAATGCAGATCAAAAAGTGACATAAAAAGTAAATTTAAAAAGACTCAATGAGGCATTCAAGGCAGATATGCTCGTCCAAATAATATATTATTTATTTACATTCTTATGCATCTTTTAAGAACTTCTGCTCTTATGTGTAAATACATATGTATTAAGTATAAACAGAAGTTTATTCATTTGATCAAAAGTAACAGTAACTATAAACGAATTCAGCTTTTTTGCAAGCTTTTTTGTTTACTTTCTGTTTGTATGTGTACTTTATGCGAATATAGAATTGTACACCTAATACTAATCACGACACTAACACAAACACAACTAAACATTATAATTTTTAAAAATGTCAGACATCAATAATAACTTACAAATTACATTTATTATATGAGAGAGCGGAATCATAACATCAAATGTATCTTCTTTTCTTTTGACACTGTGCCATCTATTCTTTATCACACCCCCGGTTCCTTGCTGTCGCCCACAGTTTCATTGTTTTGAAAAAGCTTTCTGCACCGGTACCTTCTCCCCAGTAAGATAATGCTTGTGTAATGGTGTTGAGACATCGTATCAAATTTATCATTCTAATGGCTCGTTATACATCTGCCACATCTGTAATGACAACGAGATAAAAACTGCCGCTTGATTTACCTCACTGACATAGTCCATTGGATTTTAGTTTGGGGAGAATATGCATGAAGTGAACAGTGGCAAGACCGCAAGGGTGGAAGGGCTAAGCTATTTAAAAAGTGCAGAATCATAAAACTTGCCCCAGGGGACAACATATTAACAATAACCCCAACAGGAGTTTATGAGCGTAGCAGAGTCCTTCTCTTATGGACTCTTAGAGGTCCAAGGGAGAAAGGGGACATTGAAAAGAACTAAAAGTGGGGGCCAATAAGGTCTTTTGAACTCGTTAGTTATAGGAACTAACTACTAAGATGGTCCTCAGAAAAATAAATCTGGTTGCATTTGCACCACCAGTAAAAAATCTAAAGAGCCGTCCAACAGTAATCAAGTGTGTCTGTATGTAGTTGTCAAAAAACATAATTTAACGATTTTATTTAAAAAAAAAGCATTTTAATAACAATTTATCAAAATTAAAAAAAGGATTCTAAATGAAATGCTTATTTTATTAAGATAAATTTTTATTTTCCTGAATTCCCAGATTCTTTACTTAATTTTACTTAAATGTATATTTAAATTTATTCCAAATTCTTTGTATCAATTGGAATTTTTTCTGGATTCCATTTAATCATTTTTAATTTGTACATTTTAATAATAAAAAATAAATAAAATAAAATAAGATATATTCTATTCAACTGAACTGTACCAACCTAACAATACGGTAATATGAAATTTAGTTTTAGAATTTTTCTGGATTTATGACATGCATTACTACAAATCTTTTAACATAAACTGTGCTGATTAAATATAACCATCAGCCATTTAATTTATAAATAATCTTTTAAAACGTAATCAATTATGTGTTAGCAACATTTACTGTAAAAAATCTAACACCTGAAACATTGTGTGATTTATTTTGTAATAAATAAAGTTAGTATAAGTAGTAGTACAGTACTGTCTACCGTACTGTAGAAATATGTTTATATCATAATTTTATGATATGAATTAATAGTGGAAATCATAGTCCCTATTTAATATTTACTGTAAGTTGACTAATACCTCCAGGGTAAAACACATTAATGACCTTTAGAATTGTGTGAAATTCTCTTCTAGAAATGTTGCTCTTTGGAGTAATTGAGATAAGGCTTAGAAATCTTATTTTTAACCTGGTATACTTAGAAAGGTCAAATGCACAAATTTTTCAAATGCTAGTTATTATGCATACGGTATACATTTGCTATCGCTTCACAGCCCTGTAGCAGTACTATAGACACTGAAAATCAATACATGGCAGGCCCACACCAATATAGCACTTTTTATCTAGACTAACTTCTCAATCTGATAATGACTTCAGGGCTTTTTCAGAGGTCATGATGAGAGGAAAGTATCGAGTCCTTCCCAGCTGCGGATCAATGCATTTCTTCATGAAGGGAGTGAAAACAACTGATTTGATAACTCTCCTGCTAACAGTTCCAGATGCTAACTGAAAGCAGAGCTATTAGTGTAAGAGGGTCATAGCAGAAGTCAAGTATCATTTTTCCCGCACAGTCCTTTTTTGGACAGCTGATGGAGAAACAGAGCAGCTAATAAACACATGGGTATAGCTGAGTCGTGTGCTTAATGAGTCTCACTTCTACCAGGGTTGAAATCCCATAGGCTTACAGTAAACATTGGTTTTGATGAGAACGATGGAGCCAAGGCTACGGCAAGCCAATGAGCAACATAAAGTATCATTAGAAAACAGGACAGTTCCGGTGCCAGTTGTCAAAACAGTGCATGACACAATCCCTCATGGCCTGGTGCACAGTTGAGTGGTTGAGAGAAGTAATGGCTTATGTCAGCTTAAACACTTATTGTGTTGAGCGGAAGACTGCAGTCAGCCTGACTTGGCAGTCTCAGATAGATCCTCTTTCATCCCCGGAAAAAGGCTGGCCAAGAATTAATTTTCTGCCCAAAGCCGACTGCTGACTGAAAGTGGAGGCCACGCAAGAGGAGCAGTCATGCTTGACATTTAGCATGGTAAACCATTGACCCGCCTCTTGAAAACCTCCCATCATGCAGTTTGAATGTACTAGATGCTCTCAAACCCCCTAAACTCCATTTGAGAAGACAGCATCCGATTTCCGTTAAAGCTCCTCCAAAGTGTGTTTAAGGAGTGCTGACTCAGAATAAAGCTTCACACATACTAGTGCTGGTTAGATGTTCATATGCAAAACTACTTTTTTAGCGACACACTTGTTGTGTACAGAAAACCCAGAATAATTAGGGCCTTCCAGACCCTACTCTGACATATTTCTTGAGATGCAAAATTTTGTTCAGAAAAGCTCCCTGCAGACTTATATTTGTCAAATGAGCAGGTTAGAACGTAACTTTTTATTGGTGAAATTTTAGTTTGCCGTTTAACCAATCATTCGTGGTGCATTGTATATTTTTATAAAAATGTTAAAGAGTTAAAAATGTTGCTAATTGAGGGTACTTAAGGGTGGTCCAACCCTGTTTTTATGTAAAATGTGTTTTGGAAGGTTACTTCGGAAATATAATCACAAAATATAGGTTAGTTTAGTTAAAATGTAATAACTATTTCAGTTACTTTACTAATGTAACTAATTACCTTTTGATTGCTTTTCTAAGTTTCTAAAGAATATTTTAAACTGCTACTTATTTTCAAACATTTAAAGCAAGCCGGTCTTAACCAACAGCGATTACTGTCAGACCTCCAAAATCCTTCTTCGCTTAAAGTTTCTTTGAAAAAGGCTCATTCTCCACCTCCCCCAGAGTTAAAAAGGTTTTTGAAATCAAGTATTTGCATAGCTCCTACAGGAAACACTGGCATCTTATAATGTTTTGGAGAAAACAAAGCAATGTCTTATAAAATAAAGCATATACATAAACCCAAACCAGAAATAAAACAGTTATTGAATAATCATGTGTCATATTCTGTGTCAATTTAGTCAAAGCAATTTGGGAAAGGAATTACTTAAGTCTGTATGTTTATGAAAATATTGAGATGTAACCCTTTTGTAATCATTATTTTTCTCAGTAAAAGTAAACAGATTACAGATACATTTATTTTGTGATTAAATTACGTAATTCCATGGAACAAGAGCTGTCAATTTGAGCTATAGATCCAATCTAAGCGGCCTTTACTCCTTATTCATTATTCTTATACCCACTATAACAATCCATCATACCTGAGATCAAGCTTCTATTGGTTAAACCTTTCTAGTGTTTTTAAATAACTACTGGATCCCAATGTCCAGTAAAGCTATTCTTTGAGCATTATTACAAGAGTCATGAGCACTTGCTCCCTATAAACACATGAGATCTATAAGGGTGTACTAATATTTGTTGAACCTACCGACCAAAATGCAGTCCAAAAGTTGGATGTGTGCATGTGGTATCGTTATCTATAACAATAGGGATTACATCTGTAATCTTACAGGTGCGTAATAGATCACATTTTCATGCAAAGTAAATTCAGTAATTTTTTTTTCATGTGAGCCAAAAAAGCCATCTTAGATGTCAAAATTTGCAACTGTAATTTTATCCCATGTAGTAAAATGATATGATTTAGTTTGAAAGCAGACGCTTATTTCACAAAGGTCCACACATTTTAAAATGTTTGGCCTTTTCGCTCAGCAGCAAATATTCAGATTGTAAAATTACAGCTTGAAGTTTTCATAACAAGAAGAAATTCATAAATTGTGAAATTCAGATCGCATTGGGCCGAAGGTCAAACTTTTGTGTTCCACAGAGAAAAGTAGAGGTTGTCAGAATAGTGAAGCACAGCTACTGCAATTCTCTGGCACAGCGAGGTGCCAAAAGTGAAAGGAACCTCGTGAGGGATGAGACTGAATTTAGTTACTTCTTTGTCACTGACTTTTTGTTCCACCTTAAATGATGCAATGCTTATTTAACACGTCTGTATGTATATACTGTTCCCATAAAGAAATATAAACCATTATTCATGCAACAAATATAACAATGCTGCAATTTGACCACTCTGCTCATTCCTAGTAGGCTACGCACTCCATTAATGAATCAAAATACAGATATTAATATCAAGAGACTGTATAATCCAGATAAGACTGCACAATCCTTTGCAGAGTAAAAGGTCAAACATCCGTTAGATATATTCTAGGAGCTTGTAAACAAGCAGTCCATCAAAGTCAAACTGATTTTTTTTTGTGCCCCCTTTTTTCCACCCTAGAAGGGGCATGAACCTGAGCCTGGAGCATTTGATCAGCATCCTTACCTCTTCTTGTCATCCTCCACTTTGTCAAAACCAACAGTTGTAACAGCAAGGCTCTGGGCTTTTCAGGCTGACTAGGTGACTGGTGAACCCAGTCTGAAGAGTCCATCGGCCGTCATAACTTTGGTTCATCTGCAGGCATTTATTCTCAGAGAGACAGTGACAGTTATGCAGGCTGATTTTTGTCCCCCTAAAACCAAATAAATCATGTCCAACCTTTGACTGGCTGGAGTAGCAGAAAGGGCACAACATCACAGGTCACGATTACAAGTCGACACCCTGCTGAACTTTATGTCAGTCGTCAGATTGGAAACCTCTGCCACCGCTTTGTCACTCAGAAACACTGTTGACATTGCTGTGACAAATTAATTTCTTCTTCCAAACCTTTGGAAACAATAGCAGACAGTGATATAAATAGAAAGACAATGCGTTCACTCATGCAGTGAAACGAATAAGTAAAACAAAGCCAATTTTTAAAAGGCATATTTTTCCATGCATATTCCTGTGAGGTTCATTCATCACAGTTCTCAATTTTATTTATCGTGCTTTCCAATTTTCCTCACAGCTATTTTATGTCTGCACAAAATGCTTTACAATACTATAATTTACAATACATATAGAGGATGGTTGTAACACTTTTCTGTCTTTCATATTAATTAAAAAATAAAAAATAAAATAAAATGAAAAAAAAAAATATATATTCATATCCTGGATTGTTTTGCTGCACTTTCATGACTGGCATTGGTTCATTCCTTTTATTTTGTTTCATCTTCCCCCAAGAACAGTAGTTGACTTGCAATAAGAAACGTTATTAAGTGCTGCCTCAAATAAAATTACCTTTCACATTTCATTATTGTCAGCTTATGCAGGAAAATAAACAATCGTTAAAAAATGTTACATTTAATAAATTATTGTCTTCTTTGATTATTTCCCCGTGATAGAAGAAATACTGATTGTTAAATGAACTGTACAAATAAATATCCATGGACTATTGATTTTGCATTATTTTAACTAGATTTTGGCATACAGAATAATTTTGAAAGTGGGTACAGCTTAATGCTGGTTGGGTAAAATAAAGTAAACTTAGAAAAACAGGCATACTTCTTCCTGAACTTTTCTTTTCTTTTTTTTTTTTTTTTTGTATTTATGTCAAGCATTTTAAAATTCGGAGTGCTTTCCAAACAGCATAATTGATGCCTATGCATGGGACTTCGAAGGGAGAACACTTCTGCCAGCCGTATTATGGGGTCGTTCCAAAAAGAAATGCTAAAAAAGTACTTCAAAAGGTTTTCGTAGAGTTCAACTGTTGGACACTTAGCTCTCAAGACTAGATTCTTTGTGCTACAGGACCTCTCGCTCTGAACTGATAGTTATAAATCTGCTCAAAGTTTGCCAAGCGTAGCGTAAATTAAACCATCTGCACCTGCAAACGTGCTCTGCCTGTGTAAACTAAATGCTGTGAATTCCCTTGCTTGCACTGGCTTTAGAAAAGTCTATTATGAACTTTTCAAAACTTTGGCAAAATACCTGATTATTGTGTAAGTGACTGTAGTTTATGTATCTCACAATTTTGACTCCTTTTCCTCAAAATTATGACTTTTTTTCAGAATTCTGACATTTAAACTTATAATTTCAAGCTAGAACGTCCAATTCTAAGGGAAAAAAGACTGTTTATTTCTCACAATTCTGACTTCACTTGAAGTTGTGTAACATAAACTCACAATTCTTCTTTCATTTGTCTTTTTCATTTTTTTTCTCACACAATTCTTAAAAAAAACAAACAAACAAAAAAACAGAATCGTTGTAACATGTAAGAATTGTGATATGTATATGTAGATGTATATGTAGATACAGTATATGTAGTATTTTAAATCTCTCACCCACCCACTTACAGATTCCCTGGTTAGATTCTCTGTTACCATAGTAACGAAGATCATATAAACTTGTGGGACTGTATTTAATTTTCAGGTTTATGAATAACGAACAATGTCAGTGACCCCTCAATAGAATTTCCATTATGTGAGGATGAAGCAACAAATAAAGGCCTCTTTAAAGAAAATTGCTGTGAGCACCTGACCTCAGCACAGTTGTCTCATTTCAAAATCATTCATTCTTGCCACTTAAAGTGAAGGGCAACAGGAAACGTAACTCCCGCATTTACACAGAATCTCTGTGGAAATTGTGATAAACATGGAAGGAATAGTTATAAGAGTGGCATACTTTTTTTTCCATAAATACATCATGAGCAATCTTTTTACTTCAAGAAGCGTCGTCTGTGTTTGCCACTTTATGAAAGTGCAAATGATTTATTTGTGAAAGTGTTTTCATCCATGTCTTGTCTTTGTTGGCCTGTTGCATAGTGACAAAAGTAGGTGGTGGTTTGTTCCTGATTGAATCAGCATTGTTGAATGAATCAGTTGAATGAATGATTTAGTGACTCGCTCAAAATGACAGTAGCTAATTTAATTCCTACATGAATCAAAGCTTTATTTGTTGAATACATGATTACTTGCTTATGTAACATAAAGTGTCATTAAAAAGAGACATGAAGAATGCTGAAAAAATTTTTAGTAAAAAATATTTAAGCAACAAAACATGGGTTATAATAACAAATGTTTCTTGAGCACCAAATCGTGATTTCTGCTGGACTATGTGACACTAAAGACTGGATTAATGGTTGCTGAAAATTAAGCTTTTGCCATTAGAGGAATTAATTACTCTTTAAAATAAAGAAATAAAAAATGGTTATAATATTTACAGTATTACTGTTTTTGTTGCATTTGTTGATTAAAATAATTGTAGAGTCTTAAAACAATCGTATAAAACTTAACTCCAAACTTTTGAACAGTTGTGTGTGTGCGGTTACAGTTGTATTACGTTTAAAATATAAGCTGGAGAATAAAATGCACTAGTGGCATCAGCAATGAAAACACAATGTTAAAAGTAAAATTGGCTTTAAGGCTCGAGTTGGCTACTTTCATTCCTCTGAGAGTAACCGTATAGCTCTTCAATTTTCCTTAAAGACTCTAACACTTTGCCCTGTTGTCACCTTGCTATTTATCATCTCCCACACTGTACATTAAAATGGAGGACTCACAGTTAGGTACCGCAGTTTTTAAAGAGATTTTAAAATGCAGTTTGTCCACTTGCATATGTAACTTTGTTTACCTAATTATGAGTCCGATGTAATGACAAAAGGACTGTCAAAAGGCTTTGTGCAAACCCTCTGCTGCGAGGTAAACACAACAATTCATTTATGCTGTTGTTAGTTTGGTCATCTATTTCCCCCAAACAGTACTAGTACTGCTTCTGCCTGCCATCTGCTCATCACAATTCCCACATTCCGGCTACTTCATTACGCTTGGACTGAGATTAGCAAGTGACACCAGACTGTTCTGCCATGAATAAAACATCAATAACATTCTTGTCCAATAGATTTCCCATGTTCATCTGCGCAGAAATGGAGATTGCCTCATTTCTCCACAAGAGAGTACAGTACGTCCTCCTGTACCGCAGCTCAATATTATCACTTCCTTTGAAAAACTGTGCTCCTTTGAGACGCCGTGTAGGGTTGCCCTCACTGTGCCGGAGCTCTGAATAATTCAGTCGGGCCAGGAGGACACCTGCTGTCCCATCAGCACAGCTGGGGCCCTGACTGCTCTCCACAGCTGCCCAGACACATGTCTGCACTAATTGCAGTTTGGGGCAAGAAAGTGGTTTATTCTCCACAAAGCTCAAAGAAAAAAAGATAGACAGACATTGAGAAAGATGAAGTGAGCGAGTAAGAGGCATTCTGCATCTTGGGATAATCTCGGAGGGACGATTCCCACTGCGTTGTTGTAGAGTGAGACTTGCTTTGCATTGATCTTAGCGGATGAATCAATTAATCAGGTCCTCATCTTCTGGACTGACGCAGCACGCAGAAAAAGAGAACCTGTAGGCCGTTTATGATTTATTTGTATTTAAAAAATAAATAAAAGTCAAACAAGCATGCCCTTGACTCGGTCTTCTCTCTTTTTACACAGATTTGTATTGTGTTAAGTCAGTAGAAATACGTTCTCGGGAGGGCATTTGATGTTGCTTTTAAGCAATGATGTTCCAAAGCTGCAAAATAAGTCATTCTAATTAATAAGTGGCCTTTTTTTTCCTAAGCAAAACTAATTGTTCAGCCTTTAGTATAACTGCAGCGTAGCTCATAGATTTTATCGGATTGACTGTGCATGTGAAACTATGCAGATGTATGAATATTTTAATGTCAAACTGAGATGTTATCGGAGTTGTCATGGAAGGAAGTTCTAAGCTGATTATTTTGGACTGTTCTAGTGTGCTGGACTAGGTGGAAAGCTCTTTATTTCTGATGTGTTGTCGGCATACTCCAGATTTTCATCACAGCAATGTGACAACTGCTTCCTCAATGTACCACCCATCAGTCCATCCACAGTTACAGAGAGGGAAGTTCTACTTTTAAGCTGACTTTTCACTGTCACAATGGCACCTAGAATATATGACATACATACTGTACTGATGAATATGTATGGAATAGCATATTCTCAGATAGGGGGGTGCAGTCAATGCATATGTAATCTGAATCTTTTGTGATGGCAAATTTATTTGTATTTTGTTTGAATCAGATATGTATCCATAAAATGTATGTAAATGTATATATAAAGGTTATTTATTTATCATCGCTGTGAAAACCCCTGCACTGCACAGCTAAATGTGGAATATTTATTTACATAGCGCATTTTCATTTACAATGACAATAAATCTTTACATAAAAAGAATTGTTAAATAATAAGAGAAATATAGGTATATGTAGGTAGATTAAAGCAGTAAGCCCTAAGAAGTTTGTTTACAGCTATTTAGCAGCTATGGGCCGTTGTTAGGCATAATAATAATGTTAAACAATGTAGTTCCTCAGACCTCGTTTACATTAGTGCGTTTTCATTTTAAAATGGCATTTTAGAATGAAAACAATCCTCGTCTACACTGGCATTTTCATTTAGATGGCAGATGCGTCGGCGGGCTTGGAACGGTCGTATGGGGAATCTATCTACACATTTCTATGGGTACAACAATGAGCATGATGTTATTGTTAACGCAGTCGTCAAGGATACCCAGAGCGAATGTGAGCAGCCACTCTATCATTTTTTTTTTTTTTTAAGTCTGCGTTTAGGTCCCTTTACACTGAGACCCGACCCAGGAGTTTGCAGCGTTTTCAAAAGTTTTTGACCTTGAAAATGGTGGAGTAGTGTAAACAATAGGCGTAACTATAGCAAAAGATATGCGTCTTAAAATTACAGTGCACTTTTGTACATGGGGCCTCAGAAGGCCTGTTTATTGTTACCACAAAAAAAAAAAAAAAAAGTGTATGTTTGTGTATGTTCTTTAAACTTTGCTCAACCAGTCAGAATCAAGGACCGGAGATATCTGTTTTATAAAGATATATTTTAAAATATTTTAATATGTTAATTAGAAATCTCTTTGTGCTTAGCATTCTAACTTTAATTAGAAATCGTTATTCATTTTGAACTTATTTTTTTGTGCCATTCCAAATAATGAATTCAGCTTCAGGCACATGCTGGTTCCCAAACTTGCCATGCCTGTTTTATTTGGGTCTTTTTGTAATTAGGTAACATTAACACTAGATTGCATTGCAAAATCTCGACATATGGCGACATGCAGGGTGCCTCTGGATGGTTTGTGAGGAAATGTTCTTGTTAGCAAGTTTTATGTTCCATCTTTTCCCTGTTCAGCTCAGGCTTTCAGTCCTGAGGCCTGCAGGTGTGTAGCATCCGCAGAGCAAATGTGATTAAAAGGTCTGTGCCACGCCGGCACCGCAGAGCTACATGTAAGAAAGCACCTGACCCTTCCATCCTCTCCTGTTCATGTGACCCAGTTCTAACCTCATTTATGTTGGATCCCTCTCCGTTTCCTCTTTGCCAGTGCAACTGGGATAGCTATTAAGCTGCATTCATCAAATAATTACACATAACTTGGGTGGTGTGGTTCTGGTGAGCGGTAAAGAGATTTTTATTTTTCAATTAATGCTCTATTGGTGGGTGGTTTTGGGTTTGGTTTCCTATCAAAGCAGATGACTAAATACGAAGCGCCTGCCAATGCCGTCGACAACAACTTGAATTGGAAAAAGAAAGCAAATCCCAGAGGACCATATTTTTGTAAATAGGCAGGTTGACGTTCATCTAAACCCCCGCCAGCACCAAAACATGCAATTAATAGATTAGCTAGGGACGGAATATGGCTCGCAGGAATGAGGGGAGGAGGATTAAGGCCTTTCCAAGCGGATAGTGACATATCGAGAGTTTGAGGCACAGGTCTAGCCCAGACTAATGAGGAGTGATTTGGGGGTTAGCCTGAGATATAATTACTGCATCCACCTCTGCTGCTCAATGAGCCTTGGTCCTCTCGGGAACGGCCCATTTCCAGTCGGTAATAGGAAGCGAGGCTGGGGTTGGCTGATCAAATTGTCTGCTCAATGGCAGGTTTTTGCTTTCCTGATTGTCCCAAAAGACCAAAAGAGCTTGACCTGTGGATGTGTTTTCCGCTCGTTGTCGCCAAATTTAAAAGCCAAAGCTCTCCCCAGGCGTGCTGTTTATGCTCCGGCCCTTTTCCCTGCGATGTTTGATTTATGTGAAGCCGTTCAAAGAAGAGTCTGTAATGAAGTTCTTGCGAGCGCAAAAATGTTGGACTCAGAAGAGTCGGAATGAAAACGCATACATACATAACTGGTCTGTCATTGCCTTAGCTTGCAGTAACTTGACTAATGTGTTGTGGAAAGAACAAGGGATAACCCAGTTTACCGTGAAACCCACCATCTGGAAGCGTGTCCCTGGTGTTTGTCTCTAACACGGGGGACAGGCGTTTGAATATGTAGGTGCATTCTGCACTTGACCCGCTCCTTGCATGAGAGATGTGCTACAACGCACATGTTTCGGAGAGAACAAAACGGGTGAAAATAAGCTGGTCAAAATTTCATGAGGAACGTTTTGTAACGCGTCACTTGGTGCTAAAATGCGAGATGAGTTTTACAAATTGAGTTTAGAACTTATCTGGGGCTTTCATCTACATTTATAAGTTGAAGAAAAGATAGCGCATTATATTCTGTTTGTCAAGTAATTGAAGTTTCTCTGTGAATGGCCAGTCGCTCTGAGAAAGCTTGTCATGGGACAAACTATAGTATCGGGCAGACAGTTTACATTGTTAACGGAAGTTTATCTGTTCGAGATCTTAAATCTATTTTCCTTCCTTTCACAAGTACAGCACGAAAAGCACTCTCCCGTTCTTCCATCGACCTTTGTACAGTTGTCATGACAACCTGAGCAGGGGACCTCTGCTTCCATGTCATTGCTTGCAGATCCCTTTGGAATTAAGCTCAGCACCAAGGTCCACTGGGTTCTGCTATTACAATACAATTTATTCATCTGCAGATATCAAAACCAAAAGTTGTTTGTGCCTGTACTGAATAAATTATTTTGAGATTTACTTAAATTATGTTTTTGGCAATAGCTGTCATTATTTAAAAACAAAACAAAACAAAACAAAAACTTTTGCTTGCTCCACACTGTTTAGATAAGACATGTATTTCATTCAGTAAGTTTCAATAGTGTCCTTTATTATTAAAACAGATATTGGCATTATTTTGAAATTGGTAATTAGGTCAATGACATTGCACTCTATTTTTATCTTTACAGTATTTATTTTAAAGAAATCTCTGTGATGCGAATATACTTATTCTATAATGAACATGTTTGTATTTATTTACATTTAGTCATTTTGCTTTTTTTTTTTTTTTCCAAAGTGACTTACAAATGGGAAATACATAAGTGATTCATCCTAAAGAGGCAAACAGATAGAGGATCAGCTGCAGGTTCTGTTTAAATAAGTACAAGCTGGAAAGGGAAAAGAGCATATGAAAAGGATCTTTTTATTTTTTCATAAACATAAATTTAGAATGAATTTTAGTAACGTTTGAAGATTGACAAGGATCCTTCCACCAGCCAGGAACAGTGAACGACTACGAACATAATTGAACAGAAAAATGTGTGTGTGTGTGTAATATTATATTCAAATACGTGCAACCAATAACTTTTATGTTTTTTATGACTATTTATGCTCATAAAAATGCTACTTATTTGATCACAAAGAAAAAATATATATAATGTTGTGAAATATTGCAATTTCTGAAATTGGTTTTCCATTTTAATATACTTTAGAATATAATTTATTTCTGTAACACAGTACTGAATTTTCATTAGCTGTTATTCTAGTTTTCAGTGTCACGTGTAATCATTCAGAAATCAGCGAATTCTGAAACACAAGTGAGCATCCCTAATCCCTTCGAAGGGTAGAGCCCTTAAAGTGTCTTCTTTTAAGATTGTCAAGGTAACGTTTGGTCCGTCACTCCTTTCACTGAGAAAGAAATGCACTACAACATTGTGCGTGCCTGCAGCGTTTAGTGCTCATATAGTTGTAGCAAATAATATTACTTCTCATTATTATTATTCTATCGAAATATAAACATCCTACAGTGTTAAATCATATCCAAAAATGTTTTCCATCACATTAATATAAACACAGATTTAATCAGCCTAATTGAAGCCGTAATTCATCCCAACTGATCTCCTAAGGATCACCTGATGACAAACGCATGTTCTCATCGCTGACAGACTTCTGGAAGGGCCTTTCGTGAAGGGATTCGATAGCTTACTTTCATTTGGAACGTCGCTGCAAGTGGCATCCCCTTCCCGAAGTGCCCTTGAAGGAAGCAAAACAGCTGTTTGGAATCCGTCATCATTTTTAGAACCTGTGATACTTTTTTATTTGAATGAAAAGTTCTTTTCTAATAATGAAAGAAATGAAAAGAATGAAAAAATCTTTTCTAATAATAGAAATCTTTTTACTATTACTTTTTATTCATTTACCATATCTTCGCTGATTAAATATATACATCTTTGATGAACATAAATATATATATACATACACACACACACGATATATGACAACATGTATAACATTTATATACAATACAATAATAACAATAGCAGCCAAAACAGAACCTTTTTTTTTATTGTGGATACTCCATGTTATTGAGCTAAAAACATATCAAACTGTATATTGTTAATCTCAGCCAGAATTGCTTTCTCTGGACTGCAGAAGATAGTTAACTTTGTAATTATTAAAAATACAAATGACTTATAAATGTCAATGTGTCTCTGGCGACACGGTTTCCTTGCCGAGCACTGCAATTATCTGTAACGGTGTAGTTAATTTAAAAAATTGGAAATTGAGAATAAATCGGGTTTAAATGTCTGCTGTCAGTTTTCATTTTCATAATTTGCCGTCGATCCAGTCACAAAACAGGAAAAGGTCATCTGAAATATATAGGAAGAAGATGAAAAGGCTCCACTGGTCTCACGTTTTGATATCCAGCTCTATTTGCACAACACAACCGAAGATGCCGGTAGCAGCGCGGCGTCTTTGTCCATGGATTACACTGAGCCCAGAGGTGACACGGAAAGGTGACATAAGGGTGAGAATCTTCATCCTGTGCGGACGGCCGTAGCGCCCCGCTGGCTGAGATGAGTATCAGCTGAAAATCTCTACGGTCGAGGAAAAAGTGTGCTCAGAAGCTGCCGTCGCCTAACATTCATCATCCACCACATTCAGTCCGGAAGAAATATGCCTTTGGAGCTGCCATCTTTCATGGGAGTCACCGTGTGAAGCCACCATTTGTTTTGTGGACATAAAGTTCCTTTAATTCTGCTGAAAGAGTCACAGAGCTGGGAGGCCTGTGGATAAGTACTTCATCCAGCAGGGTGATTTGCCATTGGCGTACGTCATAAACCACAACGTTTACAAGCAACATATGCTGCAGAAATTAATCTCAGGTTCATCAGGTATTCAGGGGTTCGTGCTTAAATTAAAACAAACATTGATCTTGTTAGAAGGGGGTAACTTGTTCGACCAGAGCCGAATGCACAGATGTGATAAATAGCTCAGAGACCAAATATTTTCAGTGGCGCTTCTTCATTTAGGTGAACGCATCTTTCAGCAGAATATAAGGGCACTCATTTTGAAGACTGCAATTAAAAAGACAGCTAATTTAAACCATTTGATAAATTTCTTATAAACTAATATACTCACCAAACCGCCAACATGCAGTAAAATCAGTCAGCATTTTTGAAAAAACAAAAAAACAGCTGTAGACCTTGTTTGCAAATAGAGCGTGCAGCTATGTTCGTCCTTTAGTCTTGAATCCTTTTTCCAATATTGAGAGCAAGACTCTGCCCTTGTATCAGAGCACTCGAGGCATGTGCGGACACGAGCCAGCGTGACAATGAGAGACTTGGCTGCTTCTACATGGCCTGCTGGAATATTGACAACTCTGAGATAGATTGGTATAATGGCGAAATGATTGATTGGCACCTCGTGGAGAGAAAAATGTGCATGTGTTGGGAAGAGAGAGATCTAAAGCTGAAGATGAAATTTCTGCACCACTAGCGTTACCAAACTGAATTGAAAACATGATGACTGTTTTCAATCTGGTTTCCTGAACGCTTTCTGTCATTCATTGTTCAGTTAACAGATAGCCCCGCCTCTCAAAAAATACTTTTTTTTTTTTTTTTTTTTTTTATAAAAACCTCAGCTCAGTGGTACTCAGCTATATGTCAATGTGATGTTTGATGAATGCAGTCACTGAATATTAAACAGAATCATTTATCTTCACTAGGGTTGGTTACATATAACTGAAATGCATTTAAATTAGTGAACCATAATCTGTGACATGATTGCCAGGGAAGCAAAAAAAAATACAGCCAACAATACATTTTATGGGTCAGAATCACTAGGATATAAGTTAAGATCATGTTCCATTAAGATATTTTGTAAATTGATTTTTGACAACTTTAAAGGCACTTTTCTCAATATTTAGATTTTCTGCACCCTCAGATTCCAGATTTTTAAATAACAGGGCCAATATTGTCCTATCCTAACAAACTACATTAATGCTTATTTAATCAACTTTCAGATGTAGTATAAATCTCAATTTAAGATAAAAAATCAACCATTATGATTGGTTTAGTGCTCCAGAGTCTCACATACACGCATATATATACACACACACACACACATTTATATATATATATATATATAGTGAGAATACTGTAGATCAAATGATTCCCATGATCAGGTACTGGTAATGAAATGATGATGAATGAAACATCAGTTTGACCGTACTGTGACCTGATGTACTTCAGACATTTGTGATTGGTTATTTGATTGCTTTAAAATTCAATGTCACCATCTGGGCAACAAGATAGTCCTCAAAATACACTTCCAACATTAGCATTCAATAATCGTATTCATGTCACTGACAAAATGGTGAATTGACAGGGAATTTCAATCACTGTGGTTGTCAGATTACCTGTAAAGGTCAAAAGTGGCAGTCACAATATAGAAGTGAGGAATATATCTTCATAAAATGCATATAAAATGAATTGGTAAGAGTATGAGGAAAAAGCTTCTGTATGCATTCATAAAAGCTGCTATTCTTTACCTTTGAAGCAGATCGTGAGTTTTTGCTCTTTATGTGAAGCGTATCAGCAGGCTAAAAAGTTAACAGTAAATCTATAGCGAGACTATCAAGCCATTTGATATAAATATATTCAGCTATCCAAAAGGAAACATTTACTGGAACAGTGGGAAGTTTCCAAAAGCAGACAGAGTTTATATCTTACACCTCTTGGGACCTCGTTCTCTTGAAGGGAATGTTTTACAGGCATTACAACCAAGCACAGATCTCCTGGGATTCCTGCACAGGCAAATATCACTTTGCCTCATCCACATTTTTTCATTGCATAAAAAGATGGAAATATGCACAATGCCCTGATTTCCAAATGCACTTGTGAGTGGTCGTATGTTACACACTGAGAACAGAATGTATGAAATAAGTAGGCCTCAAACAAAACAACATATCTTTGTCTGAACTACTACTGTTCTTACTAAAATACAGCAAGTCAATTTTTAACAAAAAATATTAGCCTCAACTATGGAATGTTTATCTTGATAGGAGATTGTTCTTATTTTTAGGGAAAAATCAAGTCAATGTCAAACTCAATGTCAATGCATTTGGACTACAGCATATGCTCTGAAGAGACTGTTCTTCTATGCTTTCCATAGTAAAAAATTGCCGAACTACTATATGCTAACCTTGTAAGTAACATGCATTGAAGTGTGGCTGTGTCAGAAAATACACTATATTGCCAGAAGTATTCGCTCACCTGCCTTGACTTGCATATGAAATTATTTGACATACCATTACTAATCCATAGGGTTCAATATAATGTTGGTCCACCCTTTGCGGTTATAACAGCTTCAACTCTTCTGGGAAGGCTGTCCACAAGGTTTAGGAGTGTGTTTATAGGAATCTTTGACCATTCTTCCAGAAGCACATTTGTGAGGTCACACAACGATGTTGGACCGGCTCTCAGTCTCCGCTCTAATTTATCCCAAAGGTGTTCAATCGGGTTGAGGTCAAGACTGTGCAGGTCAGTCAAGTTCATCCACACCAGACTCTGTCATCCATGTCTTTATGGACCTTGCTTTGTGCACTGGTTCACAGTCATGTTGAAAAGGAAGGGGCCAGCTTTAAACTGTTCCCAAGTTGAGAGCATGGAATTGTCCAAAATGTCTTGGTATGCTGAAGCATTCAGAGTTCCTTTCACTGGAACTAAGGGGCCAGGCCCAGCTCCTAAAAAAAAAAAAAAAAAAAAAAACCCACACCATAATCCCCCCTCCACCAAACTTTACACTTGGCCCAATGCAGTCAGACATGTAACGTTCTCCTAGCAACCGCCAAGACCAGACTCGTCCATCACATTGTCAGATGGAGAAGCGCGATTTGTCACTCCATAGAATGCGTTCCCAAACGCTTCCACATTCTTAATAAGAATAGTAATAATAATAATACAGCTGACAGTTGACTGTGCAATATTTAGGAGTCAGGAAATTTCATGACTGGATTTGTTGCATAGCTGGCATCCTATCACAGTTCCACGCTGGAATTCACTGAGCTCCTGAGAGCGACCTATTCTTTCACAAATGTTTGTAAAAACAGTCTGCATGCCTGGGTGCTTGACTTAAAGTGATTGGAACACCTGATTCTGATTATTCAGATGGGTGACACCTTGTTTCTTTTGCAACATCTCTGTGCAATAAAATGTGCTCAGAAACATAAGCAAAAATCACTCTATCCTTATAGTGTCTATGAACTGTGTATAAACAGATTTTTGTTTTCATATTATTTACACTGCGAATATTGTTACCTAGACTCTTCTTTATCAGTTCTTTACACAGCTTCTCACAGCTATTTTTATCTTCTGTGGCTGCAGCAAATTAGTTGCTTGTGAATTTGTCTCTTTGCAGTCACCTCCTGATTTCACAGTGTGGCCAGATATGTGCTTTAACAGTGTCTGCTGGCTGTCCTCCTCATCAGCTTCACCTTCCCCTGAAAAAAAACCCCCTACATCTGCTAATTACGCACATAAAAGTACTGCACTGAAAACGAACTCATGCAATGCACATCTCCAACTCATCTAACACATGCACCTGCTACTATAAACAGAAACAGTCACATTATTTCACGTTTATTAACATATTGCCTTCAAAAAATCAAAGGGAGCTATAGAGAAGTAAACACATTGAATATAATTAAATGACTTTCAGAGGGATGGAAATTAGTACCAGTATTTTTTTTTTCTTTCAGTAATTGTGGAAATATTTCTTTATTTATGGTAAATTTAAGCCCCGTTCACACCAAGCATAATAATGAAAGGTATTGTCCTAAAAAATATTTTTAATATTAATGAATAGCAGAGTCCACAACACAACGATAAGAACGATTTACAGAACGATTTTTTCCAGCTGATCAACGATAAAACATTGACGGCCAATCAGAATCCATCCTGTTCTCACAAGCTGGAGAATTTAAAGTGTCAGATGCGTGTGCATTGAGAATAGACAGATGTTGTTTGCTGGTGTGGACGCTAATATCATTAACTTTATCGTTGTCATGCTTGCTGTGAACAGGCCTTAACAGTCTAAAAGACATTAAAACAAGATATCTGTTTAAATGCATATTAGTATTATTATTGTGAATATTGAAAGGTTATTTGAAAACGCTGCATACTGGTCAAAAGATTTGTTGTTTAGGTTTTTGAAGGAAGACAAAAACTTGCTCACGCAAGACTGTATTTATTTGAAGAATTCAAGCAAAAAAAAATATTATGAAATGTCATTGCTATTTTAAAGAAAATGTTTTCTATAGAAATTTTTTAAACTGTATAAAAATATTTAATCCTGTGACGGTCTTGGTGGCACATGATCCATCACTCGTCATTCTAATGGTGAATATTTTCTTTTCAATTATTATTTGTTCTCCATTTATAAAAAAAATAAAATAATAATATTGAAACAATTTTTTCAACTTTTTTTTAATATTAATTTTAATTCAATTCAAATTGATTTTATTTTGTGAAAATGTGGTAATTTTGTCCCCATAATTCTTTGATTATTAAATTAATACTTCTTTTTAAACTAGTAAATAGTATAGTCAAATCTTTCAAATATCCAACATTGAATATGCCTACTGTATAACGTGTTCTTGTATTGAATTTTGGTCTTTTGTTTGTTGTGTATTTAAATGCCCTCACTGAGCCGATTCTAAAATTGATCGATGGAATCGTTTTTATATGACTGGCAGTGACAGCAATCAGAGACTATAAGGAGAATGTTTTGTTTCACCTCAGGTGTGTCTTCTTAACCGATTCTGAGGTGTGTGTTTGTTTTTCATCTAGCAGTGCCTTTTTAAACTAGCAGTGTTGCAATGTCGCCATGTAACAGCGTCCACCACCAGTGGCAAGAAATTGATTCCTTCAATCTAACCTGAATTTTGGGATTCTCATTACACCAAATGGAACAAAAAGAAAAATGAAATGAGACAAGCTGTCAGATATTTTATTTGACTGTCAACTCTTCCCTGTGGTCCTAATCTCATACAGCACTGTACCAATTACCTCACATGGAGGAAAAGAGAACATTGAAAATGATGGCGGTGTCTTGGACTTTGGAGGTCTAGGATTGACTGAACTGTTTAACATTTCATTTCTGCTGCCTATATTCATCAGCGTGTTTATTCATCAGAGTTCATCACCCCCCTGTTTTTACATGTCATACCATTTCATTCAGCTATAGATTCATCGACCGGCCGAGAGTATCTTAGATATGTAAACACATGCACGGTTTGTGTACATAAATCAAGCTACTGTAGGAAGAACAATCACCATGTGCAAAAGGAAAAATATTCAATACCCTCTCTCTGCTTACAAGCTCATATGCACCTCATCCAGACGTCTCATCCATCTTTGAAACAATAGAACCCTCTCAAAGGCTGCTGCTCGTCCCAGGTGGATAATTGACAGATTGGCTGTCTATACTAGGTATAAAAAGTCAACATCCTCGAGCTGACAGAACAGTTCTGAGGAGAGAAAATCTATATTTATTTTGGTCGCACGATTCTTTCTATTGATCTGTCTTTAACGAATGGTAAGCTGCATTAATCAAAAGCAAGATATGGTTGACATCATGTGATTGAGACATTATGACATGATTGTTATTTACATCATTAGATTCCTCAAATATCTTCTTTGACTCGTTCTTCGAAATTGGAGAACGTGAGGCCCCATTTAAGCCATTTATTTAGCCTCGCGTTGTGTTTTGTCGTACAGTGAATGTCAGTGGGGTCCAAAACAACACACTCCGATGCATTCCAGCGATGTTTGATTGTATTAAAAAACTCAATGTTTTTAAGATGTTGACAAGTTTGGAATTACATAAGTGAGGAAATGATAGAATTCAAATTTTTGGGCGAATATGCCATTATTAGGTAATCTTCTGTTTGCAAATAGCTGACATTTTGACGTATGTTTGTTCTAGTGCAGCATTTTCTGAAAAGCTTAAAGAAAGCAATTAGTTTGATGGTTGTTTTTTTTTTTTTTTTACCCATCAGCAAAATGACCTTTTGTGTCTTTGTTTAGGGATGCTATACCATATTTATGCTACAACGAAAGCCTGACTTTAAATGTTTAGCAATTAGCCCGCTGCATTCCTTCACCTCAAAGATATGCTTCAGTATCATCTTGTTTTTGCGTGTGGATTGTTTAGCTCTCTGGGGGCATTCTTTACTGAAACAGGATTTAGTAAATGTACATTTGGGAATTTCCACAAACATTTATCTGGTTAGACATTAGTGCAAAAAATATTCATACGAAACGACAGATATACTGAGCCTAGGGGGATCATTTAATAAATTAGAGCTAGGATGTAAACTGAATACTGAATTAATTGCATTGGGATGTAAATGGTGCATTGGTATTTATTTTGTCCCTTGTTTACCATATTGGATGTCAAAGTAGATCCATTATGAATATTTGAATTGTTTGTAGTTCATGAAATTAGTTACGTCATTTGTGTTTGTTTTATGATATTAAGTACTTGGGCACTTAAGTAAATTATTTTTTTCATTGTGTAAGAGAATATTACACAAAGTGGCATGTACTTTAAACCATCGCATTATTTATTATCTTATCACTACGTTTGAAATTTTCGTATTTGTACACTTTGCGGTTGATGTTCAGACATTTTTACGTTTGTTGAAAAGTCTCCACATTTTTATTTATTTATGTTTTGACCACAGTATATATAGACGCACATAAATGTGTATGTATACGTACGGACCCTCATTCCCTTAGGTTGGGTGAAGTTTTCACATGACAAAAGCAATGGAAAGTACTTGCCAGTGAAAAATAGAAATGGTTTAGAGCCATTGCTTCCAAGCCATTAAAGGAGGCACGCTGCAATCTCCCGCAATCATCTGTGCTATTTCTCTTGATATTCTGGCTATGCTGGTGACGGGTCACAGGAGAGTAGGTGTGTGATACAGTCTGTAGCTAACTCTCCAGAGACTCCGAAAATCTTCCTCTGATAGTGCTGGCACGCTGTGTGCCATATGATTGCTAGCGTGCTATCGGGGTGAGTTGGGTATAGTCTCTATCAGAAATGGCTGCTTTCCAATTTTGGCTAATTTGGATTATGTTTTACATCATTTTAAGTTGAAAGCGCATGTTACATCTGGATTAACGGTAAATTCGAAACAAGAATTTTCACTCTGGCCAGCGTAACACTGTACTTCCTTACATCAGAGAATAGAACCCTCTGACATGCACAAAGAAACATGAAAGTGCATAAAGATAATGTAAGTATGAGACCAAGTCTTTGTTATTGCACTTTGTACGTGCACAAGATTCATTTTTCATGCCCGCTGTTCTGACTTGAGGGTCCTTGAGAATCTCCAGAAATCAGAATTTTGAGTCTCAAACTTAGTTATTTACACACAGACATTATTTTGACAATGAAACATTTATATGGCAAATGAGACAGATTAAGTATTAAAACCCTTTAAACAAGGATGGGTGAATCTTATCTACATAAAACAACAACAACGACAAAAAAACAGGTCGCATGACCTCAAAAACAAAGGAAAAATAAAATCATTTTTTTTTTAGTTTCTTTTTTCCCAGCCCACTCTGATTCATTTTATATGTATCTTTTTTTTTGGTGATATACATTTCTAAAATTTATATTTTTTGCAATGCAGTAATGAAATTTCTTAACAGCTAGAATTTTTTTTGGGTGCAAATATGACCTAGACATGTTATTGGCTGGATTTATGAGATTTACCCATATATGCATTTGAGTTTCTGTGTTTTCCTACAAAATCATAAATATTCAAGGACTTCTTTTGAGAGAGAGAAAAAAAAATAATCCCGGACATTGTCATGATTAAGGCTTGCTTGTTCTTAAACACCTCAGCAGGGCATAAATCCACACTCCCCAAAGTGCTCATTTAAGAGCCCATAAATTTTACATTTTCTCTGTCTAAACCGGTTACCACAGGATTCACGCTGTGTGAGGCAAAACACAAAGCGATATTATCAAGTATTTTTACCCTACTAATTATTCTGCCTGTTATGCTTTATGGTACTTCAAGCTTAGAGTCACATACACAAGTGTGCTGAATGATTTCTTTTAATGTAAAATGCAAGTGTCTTAAATCGCACCTTCCGCACCAAATGGATATAGCATAGCGCCACCACGTCCCAAACCGCTATGTATTTATAAAGCAAGTGTTATAATAGCAGATAAATTTCAAGGCATCTGTTTGTCGCTGTGAGCTCCTTGAGTGAAAACAACTCTACGTGTGATCCTGTTTTCATCAAAAGCTAGCAGGGCAACAAAACGAGATGAGAGGAGAAAGAGTACCTTCAGATGTGCCTAGACCACCTGAGGTGTCACCGATATCTCTCAACTTGTGCAAATCACCTAATGAAGACAGCTTTTGAAAGATACAGCTTCTTTCAGATAATTAAATAATAAAAACAACTCTCGCACAACCCATTCAACCAAGCAAAAAAGCAATGTTTTCACGTGGCTTGAGGGGGATGAAAGGTTGAAGGGTCTTATTCTGTAATGGAAGGCCTTTTGCTTTAGAAACCAATCCGTAGGCCCCTGGAGGAATATCATGCAAAAATAGTTCGCCTTCCCAAATTATTGTCAGCGTTTTTTTTTTTTTTTTTTAGTCATTGCATAGATTTCAAGTGATCTTTGAACTTCTTTTTATGCCTATTCTGCTCTTTTTGCCCTTGGAATGCCGATAGGTTAAGGAGGAAGTAGGATGGCCTGTTCGATTTTGTTGTTTTATTTTTTCCCAAAGTGAATGTAGCACTTCGGTCTCCAGTGAAACACTATCAAAGAACACAAAAAAATCAAATCAAAAAGAAGCGGAAGAGAAATATTTCTTGCCGCTAGAAACACTCATCTGAAGTTGGGGATACAACTGCTAATTTAGGTCCTCCTGACAGGAAAAAGTAAGCGCTCTTCAAAGCCAGCCTGGAAGTCTTTGTCTGCTTTAGCGTCAACATTCCAGCATGTTTCTCCAAGGGAGAAGAAATAATTGGCTGCATTGTGCGAGGTATATGTGTCAGGTCTGATAAGCGATACAGCGATGATGTACATGAAGACATGAAAGAGACATGGAAGAAGACTCTCTTTTGAACCTTCAATGTGTTGATAAAGTATGCATCCATATTTAATGTCTTGATTTGAGATATTGCAGAAATGTGGGTGAGGAATCTAGTTTTTCAGACGCCTACACCTGCAACTTTTTTCCCCTGGTGGCTGTCCCTGTTTGCGAGATGTGATTTGTGTGCTTTCCTCTGTTAACGTTTCTATTATGCTAATTAACTGTGGTTTAACACTTCTAAGGAGACTTCAAAGCTCAAGGTACGGAAAGTTCTGACAAAAGAAAGTGGCAGGTTGCATTATTTTAATCCCTACAGGCCACTTTTTTTAGTCCTAAAGGTTTTTTTTTTTTTTTTTTTTTTTTTACATTTTGAACTTTTTTTTCTGCAGAGAAACTATTTATTTTTCTATTTAAGAGAGAGATGTTAGTGTGACAATGAAACATGTTTGTAAGAGTTAGTGACATCCTGCAACAAGAAAAAAAAAGGTTAGAATCTACTTGTTCACGTCTCTTATTTATGAAAATTTGACATCTCTGGATTATGATTTAAAGATGTATTATTAAATGCAGACAACTAACAATTAAACACACATTCTACATTTAACTCTTGGTGTTTGTGCACTACAAAAAGATCATTAAAAGAAAAATCTTACAAGATGTCCAATAATCATCAATCAGCTTTAAACAGTAGATATACTACTAAAAATAGGTTTTGTATGTCAAAAATTTGTTAAAACATTCTTATTATAAACTTTTTTTAAAAATCTGGACAACTTGATATCTTGATATCTAACATGTTAGAAACAGAAAGTGTAACCCTGAAACTAAATTCAGACCGGGTTGAAAACGTATATTTAAAAACGTAAATGAAATTATACATGTATAATGTCTTTAACTTTGTGTGATATTTATTTTATGCACTGCACAATGAGAGGATATTATACACACACACACACACACACACACACACAAACAAACACAAAAATTGCAGACATGGCTATAATATAATTGTAACAGTCATCGATCCATTGCATCTTATATTGCATCTTTATTAATTATCAAATAATTGCTACTGCTTTTTTGTATGCCAAAAATGGATTGATATGTTAAAATGCACTACATATGCCGTAAAATGAAATGCCGTACATATAGTTTTTTCAATTGAAGTTAAAATATAGGGAAAATGATATAGTCTGAACTCAACTCAACTTGAACTAATGTGTTAGAAATAGAAAGTGTAGGCCTGAAACTGAATTCAGACAGGGTAAAAAAACAACAATCTCACACTAGAGTGTTAGAGAAGGTATTGGCCATAGATTATTAATTCAGAATTTAGCAACAGATAATGAGAATTTTGGGCATGTTTAGGAGCACAGAGCTCTCTTATTGATCCAGTATCCTGACATAGCCTCATACCTACAAACAATATACCCAGCGAGCTCCGGAGCATGTCACACAGAAAAGGAGGAATGGGCACTCGGCGCGTTCTGCAGTGACAGCTCAGAGTAGTTTTAATAGGCTGATAAAATGCTGACTTGAGCACACAAAGAAGCTGCGGTGGTTTCGCAGTGCTAGCCTGACTGATGGAAACTGGTCTCTGTCACAGGTTTTATCATCTGATATGTTCCTTCGCCACATTTTTACGTTTCTGAGAGATAATGAGGAGCAGGCTGAACCTACCTTGGCCTTATTCCCGCTTTCTTGAAACCGATACAAATGAGGTTTAGTCATTGAAAGTTGAAGTAAACACTGGTGACTTTTACACTACGCAGGTTGTAATTGTGTTTGTTGAGATGCTATGTTTAGTGTGCTAATTGAAATTTTATTTAAAGTGTCACTCATTTTCTCTCCTGACCATACTGCTTTGAAACCTCTGCGAGGAAGTGAACTCCAGAGAGCTTTCGTCTGTAACGATAAACGGATCTAGCTGCTAATTAAGCCGTTTTCAAACAATTTGATATCCTCAGGAGAGACTGTCAACTATACATTTCACGTTCAGCCATTTGCAATACCTCCAGGACATGAGCATAGCTGTCAGTTTACGTCCACCATAATGACTGTAATCACGCCATGTTGTTGAGAACCAATCTTTCTTTCTGTCTCCTTCCACCATCTTCAAAAAGAGTGTTTTTTTTTTTTTTTTTTTATGCCTGGAAGCCCTTCTTCAGCTAAACGTGACTTTTTGTATTACAGCACTTTTTAATCACTTTCACTTGTTTAATTTCCAAAACTCAAAGTAAGCAAAATTGATTTTAGTTGAGGTTCTTCTTTATATATATACACCTCTTTGAGTCTGTATATATCTCTTTGAGTGTATACACATACACACAACGTTTTTGTCATTTACGGGGACTCTCCATTGGCGTAATGGTTTTTATACTGTTCTAACTATATGTGCTATTGCTCTACACCAACCTTACCCCTTACAGGAAACTTTAGCAATTTTAGATTGAAAAAAACCCCACCATTTAGTATAGTTAAAAGCCTTTTGAATTACAGGAACATAGGCAGTGACCTCATAAACCGCCTTCAAATACCTCTGTCATACCCATAAACAAATAAAATCAATAATACTAAAATACTCATAAAATATTGAAATAACTTAAAATGCAATTTATTTCTGTGATGTCAAATCTGAATTTTGATGACACATGATCCTTAACAAACCATTCTAATACGCTGTTCCGTTGCTCAATAAATATTTATTACTACTAATAATTATCAATGTAGAAAATAGATCAGTAATTGGTTCAATGGAAAAAAAAAATGTCAGGGTTTTTTTGATAACAGCTATTGTTTATTTATATTTATATAATGTGTGTGTGTGTGTGTGTGTGTGTGTGTGTGTGTAAAATTATATATTATTTAAAACTAATTAAAATAAGATTTATTTATTTATTATTTTATTTGATTATTTTTTAAAGAAATGAATACTTCTATCTAGCAAGGATACATGAAATATTTATATTTCTTGTAATAAATAATCAAGTAGGTAAATATTAAACGTGCAAAATATTACAGTAGGCTTCCGATTAATGGTGTTACTGTGCGCAAGCATGTAAACTCTGGAATAACACACTCCACTGTTACCCGTTCAGCTAATTGATTATGATTTGTGACAGAAGGCAGCGCTGTCATTGCAGCGTGATTGTGAAGAGTGTTGACGTGTTCTGCCATTTGCTTTTAGAGCCGGTTACAGAACATTCAAACCTTTAGCACTCTACTGCTTTCCTCCAGCTTTCAGGCATCCGTCAGGAGCCGCTCATTAGGGGGCTTGCCTGACTACTGTCAGCCCGCAAGTCTCTCTCGTGTAGTTGAGCAGCCGTCACACCATCACCATCCTCCCACCTTCGTCCCCTCATTGCTATCTTTCCTATCTGCACCAGGCTTGTTAAACAGAGCCCCACATTAGTCCGGCTTCTCCCTCCGTAGAGGCTCGCAGGCCTGTCAGCCCCGAGGTTTAGTTAATCACTCAGTGAGATCAGCCCTGCGCTCGGGCCCCGGACGCTAATAGAGCGACGAGTGAGACTCAAACACAACATGAGGGCCTCGTTAGCACAGCAGGTATTTAAGGAAACACTCCGTTTCAAATGAAAGGATAATTTGTCTTCGCGCACAACCACGGGGCCCTTTTTGAGGGATGGCTATGCGTCGTCAGCACCAGTGGCGTTGGGAGGCTGTAGGCTGGCACCGTTGACACCATCAATTTGACGTTTAATAAATATTTCTGTGGAATAGCTGTATATTTTATCCCCAAATACACAAGTCATTTTGTAGCGTTAAGGGATTTTTGCTGACTGCCCTTCTTTTTTTTTTTTTTTTTTTGATACTCGATAGTGATAAAATATACAGTAACTTCTCCCTGCAGTCCAATGTTGGTCCAATTAACCCTTTTAAACAGGTTCTATTAACTAATCCAATGATATTTTTTTCTCAGTACACAATTATTATTTGATTTAGTATTTTACATGAACAACACTTTAAAAATCTAAATATTAATAAGAATTTAAGGGTAATGTATACAGTATTGAGCTACATTAGCATTTTGTTTCGAGGTAGAAACTCAGTAGTGCTAAAAAAATCACTTTTTTATAATTTAGTAGTGTTATTGAAATTCAATGGAACTTGCTATTATGACTTCAATTATATATTGAATATCTTCAATTACGTAATGTGTGTGTGTTTACTGTGTATATTTCTTATAAATACATGTACATATTTAAGATTTTTTTATATTTTATTAAATATATTATCTGTAATATAAATCATGCAAATAAAAATATATACGTACATATACGTGTAATATTTTACAAATATATACTCTTTGTGTACACACACACACACACACACACACAGAAATATATAAATATATACATATATATATATTTAACCGCTATTAAACGTTTGACAGCAACAATATATACATATGTGTATGTGTGTATAATTATACATATTGTGCTATTACAAATACATTTCCAGATTATGATTTCTTTCTTTCTCACTTTCTTTTTCTGGCTTGCTTTCTTTTAAGGTGGATGCTCAATCGTTATAAATATAGTGCTGTATGTGTTATATATATATATATATATATATATATATATATATATATATATATATATATATATATATATATATATATATATATATATATAGCTAAATGTTACTTCTCCCTACAGTCCAATATTAATTCAAATTATAGTGCTATTAATTCAAATTATAGCGATCAATGCAATTCAAACAGGTCATCAAAACTAACTCACATGTTTGCATTGCAAAATCAATACACCTAGATTAGAAATCAAAGCAGAAAGTTGAGAAAAAAGGGAATTCCAAAAAAAATAAATAAATAAAAAAAAAAATCAGCTCTCGAGCTCCTTATGTATTGCTCTCCAGTAGAAGATGCCACAAACACACTCTTTTATCTATTAATAAAGAGCCAAAAGCCGAACACATTTAAATGCGCATTGCTCTAAAAAAAGAAAATGTGTTCCCTACAGGCAGAATGGTCCCCCAGGTGGGGTCTCAGTGCTCTCGGGTGTTTGTTATTATGCCATATTATTAGAAAGAGCATCACGGTGTTAAAATGTCGTATATGTGCCATAATGAACTATTCCCGACTTCCCTCGCTGTTTCTCGGGCATTAATCCACCAGCTCTGTCACGGCAGCACCGGTCCCTTCTCTCATTAGTGCTGGCAGGTATCAGAATGCAAATAATGAGGAACTGCCCGCCAGTCAAACTACATATATATGAGAGCGAAAGAAGGGGATTGGGAGTCCAGGAAGTGCCAAGAGTGAAAAGCAATCATAAATGAGAAAATGCCCAGGAGAGCACTCCTACATGCGCTAACTGCAGGGGAGCACGGTGACAAGTCACACACCTTCATTTTGGCTGGAAACGGTGCCGACTTTCCTTTCAGCGCAATGTGCCAATCAGCGTATAATGTCACTCTCGTCGATGATCTGAATTAGATGGGGACAAAAGACTGGAGAACGGTTTCTGTCAATAACGTTCTCCGCTCATCCTCAGAATTCCCTTTTATTTTGTGTACTGTATGGAGAAACGATGACATGCAATACAAACAATTATTTTTCCACCCTGTTGATTTCGTCTGACAGATTCTCTAGGGAGGGAAAAAGGCAATTTTCTGTATTTTCAAGGATGTCGCTGCATGGCATCAGGGTGTCTCTGTTGGACGATTCTGCGTAAAATCACTGCAATTATCGCAGGTGGAACGTACAGCTTAACCGATGAGCAGCTATACTACGTATGCATCATGAATCCGAGGTTTTGACTAACTTAGTGCAATGAAGCTTCAAAGCAAATTACAAAGTACATCAAACTCCTTTTTTCCTCTCAAATTAAATGTTTCTTGGCTCCGGATGACATCCATAAAACTGGCAAAGTGCAGAGCGCTGCGCTGAAATGAATTAGATACCAAGACGTTTTCAAATTATTATTACTTTCAGAATGTGATACACAATATATAAGCTTTATTATTGCAGTACACATAAACCTTAAAGCTGCAAAGTTAAAAATGTCGCAGGGAAGGGTCTGGATACAAATGAGGTCTGTGCATAATTCCTCACGCTCCTAAAAAAGTTAATGGGGATTGTCCTGTTTAATTGCCTTCTGTGCAAACTGGTGCATGTTGTACAGAAAGGAACCGATCTGACAGGAAAACGAGAGTTGCACTAATTACTTCTGAAGCACTTTAAAACTAGTGGTCTGAAAGGGTAGGGTTTTTTTTTTCTTTTAAACTTTTTTTTTATTAAAAGAAAATTCAGGTTGGCTACTTAAAAGGCACACAGTTTGTTTTGTTTTTTTTTAATCCAAAACATCTTAAATTGCGTTCAAAGCTTTTACAGGTTTATTGAGGACAAAATGTTGGAGTGGAGTAACCGTTTAAAATGCTTTTAAAGATGGATTCGTTTCTTCAGAACATGCAGCGCATGGTTTGCTTGTGGATTACTGAGATGTTTTTATCGTTCTGATGGCACCCATTCACTCTAGAGCAAACCTTTGATAAATAAGTGACCGGAGACAATTTTTCATAGATTTGGGGAGGTTTGAGTCAGTTGCTCCATCCATCTGCCTTATGAATTGCATATTGCCTGTTCACACATGAATTCTCAAACTGTGCTGACATAGGGAGAAGTGAAGTCTACATAAGGAGAAAGTCACGTCTTGTTTGCGTTTCAATCCATCGCTCGTTCTTGTTGAATGTGTCTTGGAAGACATTTACACTAGGTCTTTTCATCATCCGACGAAACTACCGGAACGGCAAAAGAGCACAAAGTGTAAACAAATACCCCTATGTTTTCCCATTATTATGACTCTGTCACATAGATGAGCACTCCCTTCAGCATGTTAAACAGAGTATACTAGGCAGACTTAGTTATTCATTTAGATCAATTAGTTACAGTACAGAACCTAATTGTCAGAAAGTGTTTATTGATATATATATTGTAGGGCTGCAGATCAATGCGAAAAACTCTTAATTTTCAACATGCCTGAGCGATTTTTCTCCAGAGCCTATATCACCACCATTAGCCACATCTGAATGCCCTGCTTCCAGTTCATTAAATATGCTGAAACGGTTTCAGCGCTGGGCCAAATCCGTGTCTTTCTTGATCCAAATGGAGCTGATGAGCTTTGATTGAAACTTGGATAATTCCAGCGAGACACGCATTTATTTTTGGCGTGTAAAATCATTACTTTTTATGAGGCCCTTTTCACAATTACATACTCTCGATGTTAATATAACTTTCAAACAGAATTGCTTCTTTATGTGCTCAGATGCTTGTAGTCCATTAATTTACTTTTATTGCCACTAAATTAGTTTCACTTACCCCCTCAGGCAGCAAAATGTAATGTGCATAAATATAATTTATGCCCCTAAACATTTGCACTACAAATATGCGGCTCACACAAATGTCAATTACCTGCCATGTGCAGCCAGCGCACTCTCGTATAAAACGGATGCACTTTAGACCATTTCGAGTTAAAGGGGAGTTATTCTCGTTAGAAACGACCCCACGCTGCTAGGGCACCTTGTGCTAGATAAGATAAAGTTACACACGAAACGATTTTCTTGGAGATTTTATTTTTTGTGTTACAGTGTCACCTTCACCTAAAAAAAAAAAAAAAAAAAAAAAAGAAACGTTCCTACGCTATTGCACTTTCATATTATCTTTTAGTGCAACCATTACATTTATATGGGAGAACATATTCCTTTCAGATAGGCTGGGGTTCAGTAAGGAGATGGTGTCACTTTGGGAGTTTTTCTTGATTGTGCTTGTGTGATGAACTATGAAGAACACAGAATGAGGTTGCAAAAATTGCTCTTCTGGGGAACATTGAGTTTTCAATAGAAGGAGTAAAAACAAACAGTATAGACAGTTCACGGATCGCAGATGTTGTAGAATGTAATAGGGTTGATAGAGAAGTTGTATATTCAGGGATTTTTTAATAAAATGCATTTTTGTTTTTTTTTGTTTATGTAGTAGGCTATTTGACTGTTGCAAATAACAGCATAAAGCCATATACATCAAAATAAATCCTTTTGCAGATTTTTTTTTTTTTTTTTTTTTTTTGCTATTTTTGTGAATAGACAGTGCATTCCCAGGAGACCATATATATTATGCACTTTAATAATACCTATGAAATAATGAACCTTCTATTAGCTGAATTTAGTCTTCGTAATTGCAGCTGTAAGTGCTTGAATAGTAATTGTAGGTGGTGATTATTGTGCCATTTTGAGGGCAGCTTTTCTTACTTAGTAATTGTGAATTTAACACCAATTTGCTTTAGAAGTGATGCAGCAAGACTGACCCTTTGTTCTGACCCCTTTATAAATGCGCTCATATAAACAGCTCTAATGAAAGTCGGAAATAGTAAAAGTTGCAAATAACAATTCCTGCTTGTTGTACAAAGAGCACGCAAGGAAAAAACATTTAAAGGGCTAGTTTACTCCAATATTTATTCACGTTTGTGTCATTTCAAACCAAACTTACTTTCTTTTGTGAAACACAAAAGGGAGATTATAAAATGTACTGGCTGGTTTTTGTAATTTTAATAAGAAAAGAAATCTAATGAAAAAAAATCACCATAAAAGTGTGATAAAATCGGTCCATGATTCACTTTTTCCGAAGTCTTCCGACTATAACTCTTAGTGAGAAAAATACCGAAATGTAAGTCGTTATTCACGGATAATCTTCCACCCTGGTGGGCTGTAAAACATTGTGATCAGAACATTAAGCTTAGCTCTCATTCACTGTAATTGCCTCGGAACATTATTCAAACTTTCTCCTTTTGTGCAACATGAACAAAAAAAAAAGTAAAAAAAGTAAAAAAAGTAATACAGGTTTTCAAAGACATTGCGACATTGATTAAATAGTGACAGAATTGTCAGCTGTGGGTGAACTAATCCTTTAAGAATGAATGAAATTACAGAATCGGGAGTCGTTGCTTTTTATGAACATCATTCTAAGTAATCAAGAATGCCATTGATTAGATTCCCATTGAAATTGAAAGCCACAACTGGTAACGCCAGCCTGAAACACACAAACCACACACCTTTTTTTAATACGAAACCCAATTATTGTGGCACACTTGTGTACGGATGCTGTGTCCTGATCAAGCAAAATCTCCAGGAGGTCAGAAGACTGCATGAGAAACATCGAAGAAAATTATCTCGGTTGTCTCCCATCTAACATGCACTTGTTTACTGTAAATGTATTTGGCTAAGCGGAAACCGTTCTCCTGTCATTGAATTGGAACCGGATATGCTGAAAACAAGTCTCTCCAGATGTGCCTGATGTGCAGTACGTTCTGTTTGTTTATCACCGAGATTCAGTAATCATATCTGTGAACTGCCTTCCTGATAACTGCTTTCCGTAACGCTCATTAGCTTGGTCCCTTCTGTCACCCCTTTAAATGGATGTTTTTGCTGGGCCTCTTTCTTGAGACATATCGCATCTGACTAATCAATAACTCATTTAACTCTTGGTTATCTCTGACTGAAAAAAAAGATGTCTAACTTTTTTGAGGCAGCTTGTTCGCTATTTGCTCCTTAATGATGTGGCTTTCTTCATCTCAAGGTGATCTTATATATAAAAAAAAAAGGAACTAGTCATCAGGTGTTTATGCCAAAAAGAAGTCGAAACTGCTTCTACGAGGGCTTTGCTTTTAATGTGCTTTTTTCTC
The DNA here is from genome assembly GCF_018831695.1 of Puntigrus tetrazona. Classification (NCBI taxonomy): domain Eukaryota; kingdom Metazoa; phylum Chordata; class Actinopteri; order Cypriniformes; family Cyprinidae; genus Puntigrus; species Puntigrus tetrazona. The sequence goes on from NC_056704.1 coordinate 16,898,224, forward strand.
CAGACATGCAAGTTGTCAAAGCTTTTCTCATAGATGAATTGGCTCTCTCAAGGAATCATTTCTCAGAAAGAATTGCCTGCCAGCTTTTTTAAAAAAAGCATATGGATGGGTGAGGATTTTATTTACTAAAAACCATATATATGCATATATTAGTGCATCCATGATCACATCTAAAATAAACGTTTTTGTGTACCTCGTATATATGTGTGTGTGTGTGTGTGTGTACTGTGTGTTTATTATATAATACACATGTATGTATATATTAATATATTAATAATTATATGGATACAAATATATACATGTAAATATTTAAAAAATATATATGTGTGTGTCTTTATGCATAACAAATTTACACAGTACACACATATATTATATACACAAGAACTTTGATGTGATTATGATGCACTAGATTTTATAAATAATATGTTATAAGATAAGTGCAATTCAAATAATTAGAGATATTTACAGACGGCACATAAAAATGACTTTTATTTAGAGTATTAACAAATGTTCTATACATTGTATGGACATTACCTTTGTAACTTGTCACAAATAATAGATTTTATAAAAATAAATGTACATGAAACAGCATATATAATAAGTACCTTGCTTATGGTGTTGAGATTTTTAAACAGCTTTCCTCCTACATTCATATTCCAACGAATACCATAAAAATAGTTTTAAGCATCAACAAAACCATCTATTGTTGATTAGGATACTGATATTTTTGAGAGTTACAGTGTTGACAGACAGCATAGAAAAGGCGAAAAAAAACCCTAAAAGAAGTCGGAATTCTGCCCAGACACAGCAGGAACCCCTGATTACACTAACAAGGTTTGGCTCACCATGTGTTCACGGCCTCTGTTATGCTTGCAGAGAATAAAGAGGTGAAAATAAAAGTCACTTTTAAAAATCAAAAGACCCGGACGAGTTCTACCGCACACATTGTTTATCAGGACAGGGGCTGATGCTAAATTCTGCAGAAACTGAGATGAGGTCATTATGAGCTCGCTATGAGTTACCGTAAATCGTCATAGCAGTTAAGAAAAGAAAAGGCAAAAGGTTTGGCCATTCTTCTGAAGTGGCGCATTACATCAGTGCTTCAAACCAGAACTCTGGCATCACCATCAACACTGTATCCCCAGCAGCTGTCCGATGCTTTTGTTTTTGTCCGAATGTATATCAGGTCGTTAAACTACAGTTACTGAAATAGCTACAAATATACTGCTACCTTGCAGCGGCTTTTTAGCTACATAGTTTGGTAGTTTCATACTCCATTGAGTTGGGCTGCTTGGCGCTGAAGGCCTGAAGAGCAGTCTGGATTCGGACCACATCGGTGGTAGAGAGTTTAAGACGGTGGCGTAATAAGCAGGCGAACAGATCCAGAGGTTGCTGTCCCGGTGGAGAGAGTCGGTTGACCCGGTCTCGGATCTCCAGCAGCTGGAGCAAGGCCGAGTCCTGCGAGCCCTGCGTGTACGGGTAGTCCAGCTGCAGGATCAAGTCCTGAATGGCATCCGGATCAAAGTGCATACTATATCCGAACACCTGCATACTGTTGATTTTCATGTAGCCCAGGTTACGGGACGAGTCCATGTATTCCAATGGCTCAAAATGGACGCTGCCGTTCCCTTGAGCCGATGCCGTTTTTACGCGGCTCCTCAGGTAAATGTGTACCGTCTCAAAAAAGGTCTTCCACTTGTTTCCTAAAGTCAGGGTCCAGTTATAACAGTCAAGCGGGATGTCTAACTTGGTCCTTTCCCAGTCAGGGTAATTGTTCTGGTCAATTGGCATGATCCAGCTCTCAGAATGACTACCTCCGAATGGATTGATGTAGACGGACAGCACGGGTTCCAGGGTGCTGTTTTTAGTAAGGCATATCTGCAGGGAGATCCCTAGGAGCATGTGAACGTGGCTAGATTTGAACTTGTTGCTCTTCAGCGTCAGCAGCATCCTCTTCCTCCAGCTGGGATCGAACCAGTTGTTGAGTCTGACGTCATTGCTTATGAACATGGCGTGAATACTGATCCGCCCGTCTTTCTTTTGCAGCAGGTAGCGCAGCTCCATGTCCTGAAGGTCCGTCTCGAACCCGATGTAGTTGTCGGTAGAATCCGGGATGGTATTCCTACAGGTTCCTTGGCTCAGCATGTAGCCGGGATTGCAGCTGGCACAGCGAGAGCGGTTCTCGTAGGAGCAGGAGGCGCAGTGAGGGCCGTCGCCTACGGAGCACGGAATAACTCCCTGGCAGGATGGGTGCTCGTAATGACAGGAGCAGGTCCGGGTTTCCTCCATGTAGGAGCCTATCTGATTGTTCTCACTGCAGTACATGATGGAGAGGATATACCTCAGCCAGTAGCTGAGAGGCCTATGGTGAAGGAATGAATGTGATAAGTAAGATTGTCTCCAAAGTTGTAAATGATACTCAATTTCATCACAGATAAAGTCTAAAGATTAAGTACTGAGAGTAGCGATATTAGAGATGTCACAAGAATTAATCAGGGTACTTGAAGCTCACGGGAACAGGTTGTAGTTTGCTCAGTCACCAAAAGCCTTAAAAGCCCAAAGGTTTTTTGCATGATACACACACACAATGTTTCTCACACAATTAAAAAAAAGGAAAATAATGAAATAGTTAGCTGAAATAATAACATAATATAATTTGTGTATAATTTTTTTTTTTTTTTTTTTTGTGTGTGTGTGGAAAGCAGCTGAACACTAAAGTAAAGTATATACTCTATAAAATGTTCTAAGCTTGAGACATTAAAGTACTTTATTCTTTGAAAATTATAGCTTGTCTTTTTTCTCAGAATAGACAGACAAAATGGAAAAAGAAATACTTGGAAAATAAATAACACTAGACACTAAATTATTTCCAAATAATTTCATCCATTTTATAAGCATGAAAAAAATGCCATCCTGCAAAAATTAACATAACATGCATATTCAGACACTGTAATGATTCTCTCTGAAGCCACTGGCAAATGAACTCAGTGGAGTGGATCAGCACGATCTGTCACATGAAGTCAAATTGTAAACATCAGCTAAAATGTACTCCCATTTTCAATTTGACTTTGTTTTTTCAAGCTCAATAACGGTAAAATTCTACTCGTACAGCATTTCTAAAGCCTGAGTTGAAATAGTAAATGAAATGAAGCCATATTGGATGTCATTTTTGTCGCTAGTTAAAAATCTGAAAGACAAATCGTAAGCTGAAGAGGAAGATATTTGTGAGTATTTAAGGCCCAAAATATTCCTAATTCTCCTCTGAACTGGCTTCTAGATAAACAACTCGTTATTTTCAAGGCTTGACTTATGCTGCAACTCTTCTTTTCACAGTTCAAAAATCTATTTCAGCAATTGCAGAGTCCCTTTTGTTATGCCATCCTGCGAGATAGCCGAAGATTTTCATTGCCATGGAATTTCCACTTGCGCAGAGAAAAACAGTTTACTCTGGATTAAAACATAAGTGATGGCAACAGAATGTATAAATATTCATGGCACCAGGCTGCCTGAGAGACAGTCAATATGCAGGTGGTTGGCAATGGAGGAAATCTCAGCAGCCTGTCAGCATATTTCACTGACAGCGAAATGGAAATTCACACCAGAGACAAAACATGCGCATGCACATTTATTCCATGAGAAAACAATTTCTCCAAAATTTCCATATTTTTAAACCGTAAAAACATCTGATGGAAGTACAACAATAGCTTAAATAAGCATTTTTGCTCCTGTTACGGCCGTGAAGAAATATGCATTTGCTAGGCAGTATAATCACTTAAAACCAGCTATTAGATTCACAAGGTAATGTTTTTGATCATTTTAAAGCACCGATTCTGTTTAAAGGTATAAAGGCAAAGTAATATGCCAACGAAAAGCAAAACAAACCGTCAGATGCGTAGGAATGCATTTTATGAACAAATTTATCAAGCTGTTGATAAATTCTGCCTGACAAAAGGAATGGGAAAAAAAAGTAATTTAAAGGAAGTGTGAGAATCAAATAAATCAAGTGTGAATGATGAACTGACAGAGAAAACAAAACAGTAAATCAGAACCTCAAAAGCAGTCTAATAAAATGTTTTGTCTATTTGTCTGCTTTATTTTTCTTGCTGCAACTTGAATCATATGTTATCAAAGAAGAAGGATGCTCTTGAAGATAGATCAAGGCAGATTGCAGAAATATTTCAAATGCATGCTGTTATTGTTCTCATGCCCTAGACTTCTCAGTCCCGAGATAGGAAACTTTGAAAAGTATGAGTATACTGTACATTTGGACTTGGGAGATGATGTTATTCTCGTATATGGTAATGTTTGTCTTAAAAAGTGCTGCAAGACAAAATCAAGTACAGCACTTTGTCTTTGATTACTTCACATTTTAACTAACAGGTTTATAAGATAGAATAATATTAGAATAATCATTAATTATGCATGCTTAACACCCTAATTAATCGTGTCATTTTCTCCTGAAGCAGTTTGCACATTGTTGCTGTTAGTGTAATGTGCATTAGCTCAATAATCTAAATTGGTGTAATATAGAATTTTTCCCCCACTGCAAAATCTGCCATTTCATTTTTCCCCATAACAGTTACAATATCTGCAATACTTGAGGTAAAATATGCAATCATTTAAAAGGTGATTTTTTTTTTTTTTTAAGTTTCTATTGTTTTATTGCTGATTACTGATTATTTTGATATTAATATTTAAACTGTTGCTGTAGGCAAAAAAATATAACTAGAATATTATGGTTAAAAAATGTCATAATTGATTTTTTTATGTAAAATAAATATAAAGTGTAAAACACATTTTCCAGTATACAGAAGTGAGTTTCTGCCACTGAATAAAAAATAATAAGTGCAGCTTTTTATGTCACAATTCTGTCTGTTTTCTCTGCATTGTGAGTTTAGATCCCACAGTTTTTATCTCAGATTTAACCTCACAATTGCAAAGTATAAACAGATTTGTGAGTTACAAAATCAGATTTGTGTCTTATATACTTGAATTTGTGATTTATAACAACAGAATTACATATAAACTCAAGAAAATAATAAAAACTGATTTCTTTTTTCCTTTTTCTATTTTCTTTTTTATATTAGTAACACTGAACATTGACAAAAGCAGCATTTCATAATATTGCTGCATGCAGTCATAAAAATGTTTATGGTCATCAAAAGTTTTATCAATTAGTACCATGCATCTAGAAAATATAACACGCTTTTTTCCACTATTCCACTGTAGATGCTTCTGGTGCAAATAGCAAATCTGAAAATCTGATTGTCCCTTCCAAGGAATACAGTATACATTAGAGGATTCGTATATGTTGCAGCATCTGCATTACACGCCGTTCCAGAGCATCCAGCCAGCTTAAGTGATAATATGAGGATATCTGAATAGTATGTCTTTGAGAAGTCAATATGAATATTAATGAACCAAGAACTTTCGACTGTGAAGCTGATCATCGCTTTAGGCTTCGCTTTCACCTCATCTGACTCGAGTAGTTTCCACTTGACTTGGCTGCCTGCGTGGTTTGCATAATTCTCATTTTTGCACAGCCCTGACCCTCTCCCATCTTTGAACACTGTTTCAGACCTCAGTCATGAACTTTCTCCTTCCACAGCCCTTACCAAAGGCACTGCATTATCATGCCAGTGCAGAGCCCATAAATTACCTGTTTCCCGTGTCTTCCATTAAAACACAACCTGCACTTTAGCCTAAAGATGGGAAGATAAAACCTATTCATCCACTAACTCCTAAAATGATTAGATGGGACAGTCTCTATCATTTTAGAGAGGCTGGGACTTCAGCCAAGGTACTAGACTTAACACAATTATGCTTGCCACAATTGCCCTCAGATATGGACTGAGTAGTGTGTTAAAGGCATTTCTTAATTAATTAGTTCGGAGGACATGCATTTTAAATCTCCTATTAGTTCATCCATTTGGAAAAAGATCAAGAAGAAAGATTCAATGCAACAGCGCAATGTATGTATGTGACATAGTGAAAAATAAAGATGTTAGAGGAGAACTCAGGGTCTGGCCTTCGGATTTTCTCAACAATTTGAGGTTCTTTGAAAGAAAAAAAAGGTCTGCTAACATCAGTTAATGCATCAGATATCATGAACTAATAATACACTTTATAGCCTTGGGTAATGTTAATTTCATTTATTTCATTTAATAACATTTATTATAATGTATCCTTTCTGTATTAGAAAGTGTCATGATTAGTTTGGTTATATTTTTTCTAGAAATAATGATTCATGCATTTTTACCCTGATTTACAGAAGAAGAAAAATATATTTTTGGGAATATATACAATAAGAATCAACATATAACATTAAAAGACTGTATTTAAAGAAATCTTGACTATCTTTAATTGGAGTGGAATGTGTCATGCAAACCCTAGTATTAATAATATTAAACAACCTTACGTTTGTTTTTATAAATGTCACACCAGCTTCTGAAACTGAATTTGGATTAACTTTCAGTGGTGTCAACAGAATAAAACAATCCTTACATCAGCTTAAATATCACCGTAAAACCTGTTGTAAATTGTCTGTTTATGATACCTAAATTAACTGATTCAAAAGAATGCAGTCTTGCCGTAAGATGTTACCCAGATAAAGTCTGTTCAACCCTGAATCCTTCAGGAAGCAATGACAAAAAAATTTCACCTCTCATCACTTTACAATCAATTATAAATACGGACATTTCCATTTATAACCCATTAGGAACATGGCTCATCTCTTACCTCTCTCTGAGCACAGATATTTTGGGCTGAGTCCGACACCTTTTGCTGAGTTTGAAGAGTTTGCCGACAATCCGCTGCGCTTTGCTGAGCAGCTGTTGAGTGCTAGTCTCCAGCAGCAGAAAGCGTTGTTGAACGCCAGGGTCCATCTTCCAAAAGTACTGCACAGCAGATGTGTTCAGAGCATAGAACGTGGGTAATCTCCTCACAAAATTTTGGAAGTCCTCTAGAAAGGCAGACAAGAGTTGAGAATAAATTACTGGAATGACTTTGCCTCATGTCGGGGAAAAAGAAATCAGTCATGTTTGATAAAAATGAGTCAACAGTGAAACTGGGGGTGGAAGGGGAGCAGGTGGAACGTTATTTTCATTCCTTTGATGAAAATTGAAAATTGTCCTGTGTGATTGAACACTGATAGGCGAGGACAGCAGGGTATTTTCAATGAATTGCTAAGAAACGCTAAGTCTTTTCTAAGAAGGGCCGGCTGATTTTGAAGGAGCGCATGCGGTTCGACTTCAACAACTACAAAAACATTACGTTCTGACAGTGTAGCAAGTTGTTAAAAGCAAAGCTGAATCATCTCGGCCACACAAATGTCTGCAAGCCGAGGGAAGTTCATTTTCATTCGCGGCGAGAAAAATCGATAGCCGTGTTATGGCGCTCAACGCCCCAATCAATGCTACCTAACATCTAACAAGAAATGATCTCAGTGCCTATAATTAACAACACAGATCCTCATCATAGCCTGACAATTCCAGTCTGTGCAGAATTGGATTTTTCATGCAATCAAACATTAGGTAATTGAAAATATTACAAGTTCCATTTTTAGGTATGCATTGATCGGTCCAACTCGCCAAGTTTTGCTTTGATGAGGAATTTCAATACAAAACAAAAACTCTGTGAAGGCTCGACCGAATAGAGACGCGGGCTGCTGGATGATCTCGCTCCAGCAAATGATCGTTGTTTATTTATTTGGTTTACAGTCATTAGGCAGTGGTTTTTCACTCCCTGCTGTTGCAGCAGGAGGTAGAGCTCCAACATGGCTGTGATGCACACAAAAACCTGCTCTGTGCTGGCTCAGTGCCTAGCTTAGGGACAAGTAAGCCTGCCAAGTCCAAAACGCTGCTTTACCACAATGACAATGACACTAGATCCCAGGAAGCACTTCCCACCATTTCCTTGTCAGCCATCAAATGTAACAAGGTGACAACAATCACTGTGTAATGTCACCCCACTATGTGTCAGGGATATTCACAGATCTAAGCTGCGCGACAGAATTAATTCGATGCTGACATGCCTCGGGCCCTACGACTAATTTAAAAAAATAAAATAAATAAAAAAATCCTAACCATAAAACAAATTACACTATAAGTTTTCCACCCCAAAATGATTCTCATTCGCCTATCCCCGTATGATTGTATCCATAAAATTAACATTTTTGTCACTCTTTTCCATGTAATTTTTCCGTGGGGATTAAATGATTTAAATCAAAAAAGAATAAAAGAATCATAAAAGTGGCTCTGAGTTAGTACGAACTGCCAAAAACTATATCACCCATAAAAATCTTTTTTTACCAATTCATTCCAAGTCAATGAAATTGCTACAAACTACTACCAGTGTCCTTTTAGAAGGCTGGAAGCTTTAGTCTCTACTATTTTAAATTACATGGGACAGAGAAAACAGTACACACAATTCTTAAAACAATTATCTTTTGTGTTTTACAGAAGAAATTTTCAAATGATATGAATTATTCACCATGTTGAAAAAGTTACTATTAAATTTTAAAGGTGTAATATTGCAGAGTCTTACCAGACTCTTCAAACTCTTGGTTGGCTTGCACCCATGATTCTCTGATGAGTTTCAGGCTGTCCTGCATAGCCTTCAGGTCTTCACTGGGACAGTTGCACTGGGGATAATCGACACTGCATTTGCACCAGCAGTCATTATCCCGGCACACAAACTCACCCTCGGAGTGGCAGCCGATATAACTGAGAGCTGCCTCCACAAATCTGCTCCTTAGGTATTCTGGCAGAATGGCCTGAAGCCCTAGAAGTAGACAAAATTGATCATACAAAAATACATCATATGCATTAAAAATTAAACCAGTATACACTACCTTGAAAAAATGTGGGATCAGTTTTTTTTTCTGAACTGATATTGGAAAAAAAGTAAAGGTATCTATGTTTTATCTCTAATCATGAAATAACACTAAAAAGTGTTCTAAAAAAATGTAAGCAGAACATCGTAGGTAACATAGAAGAAATTTTGGTAACACTTTCTATGAAACCTGTATTTATAATACTTTATAAGGGTATTCTTAAAACATTATAATAAATGCATAATGTGTTATAAAAAACTTATAATGTGTAAGAACACTTCATGAATATCCATAAAAACATGTATGTTTAGGAACCATAAAAATAAAGTGTTAGCATATATTTAGCAGACACACTACTCGTACTGTAATAAAGTCTAGTTGACATGTACTGGAGCTGCAGTAATGCAGTTATTAAACATTCATCTGATCTGATATCTGATCTTCTGACTTTTTAAGAAAATATTTGTATTATCATTATTATTATTTATAAGTGGTATTTATTTATTATTACTTGCAAGTGATATATTAATGTGATAATATTAACTATAAAATATTAACTGTTTTTATGAACATATTCAATCAACATATTCTAAAATTATCTATAATTCATTATGCATTCATTATAATGCCTTAAGAATACCCTTCTAATGTATTATAAATACAGGCTTCATTACCAAATAGGTAATTAATAGGTAATTAGGCTTAGTGTAACAAAATTTTAATGAGCACTAAATCAGCAGATTATAATGATTTCTAAACGATCATGTGACATTGAATACTGGAGTAATGGCTTGCTTCTTTTGGGTAAGCAAAAGAGACATTAAAAAAAAAAAAACATAATATAAAATAAAGTACTGTTAAACATTTTAAGCATTATAAGTACCTTTCAAAATATCTTTTCATAAGCTACATTTCCTTGAAACCTTTACGTGTGCTTTTACAACAAAATAATATTTTTAAAGAATAACACGCTGCTGCCTCTTTCAATATCAGCATAGAGGAATGAAATTAAACAAGTGATAATATGTGATAATATCATTGGAAAGTCTGGGATATAGTTAAATAATACATGCGTTACCTTGTAGATGAATCTTGTTTTCAGGGCTCTGAACCAAAACGGAACTGACAGAATCGAGGTTGTCATAGTTACTGCATCCAAGAGGGCCTGTCCTTGTTTCGGTCACCTTAAGGGAAGACAAGAGAAAGCACATGACAATACTCTGTGCAAAACAGAGACAGAAATGACACTGAGGCCATTAAATATGCAGAGCAAGCAGATGACTGTCCTGTGAAATCAAAGTAACATAGATTTCTCCAGTGCTTGTACGAGCTCAAAAAAGACGTATAGTTTTAGACGCAACTACACAGAATTGTTGGTAGAACTGTATAATGACTATGTTGTAAAGGAGCTCAAACGTCTGTCCAGAACACTATAAAGACTGCACCTTTGCAGCAAGGACATGAAAGTTTTTGAGAAAAAGCTATGGTATTATTTTGAACCAAATTCTCTAATGTAGTGAAGGGCAATATTTCACAGTGAACGTAATGCACTTTCAGTGTACGTAAATAGTGAAGGTTAATGGACCTGTGGCTTGAATGTGACTTGAATTTTACAATCAATTTGATACATTTCAACATAGATATTTCAAGTTCAACACAGCTGCCGTTGCGGAACTGTGTATTTTAGTGAAAGGCACAGCATATGTACTGAAAAGAAATGCAACCATTAGACGAAATGGTTGTAAGTCAAATGAATTAATGTTCCAGAGCAGACAAACAGGTTACATAAGAGTAGAATATCCATAACACTGACACCTCTCTGACAAAAGTATCAACACGCTATCTTTGTTCCCATCTAAGATGTATGTTAAAATGGCGCACAATCGCAGCTCAATCATTCCTGACAAAAGCTTCAGTTTTTTCCCTGACAAAAGTCACTGTATATCAAGGCTCGGCTGACACATGGGAAGAAAACTCACTGCCTGTGGGCAAATATATCTCCCTACCTGTCACTTACAAATTGTTCTCTGTTCTACATTGTCTTCTTTAATATTTCCCCCGGTGAGTGAATGAAAGTCTCTATGTCATGTTTGTAGATTAATGGCGACCCGAGATCTCCGTCAGGCGAAACTAACTTTTCTTCTTCTGTGTTGGAAGAAAAGTTGCCTTTGTTCAACATCTACTCGAGGGTCACTGGATAAACGGTGAAGCGGATAAAATGAGACAAAGTAAACACTATAGTGAACCCTCCAAGCAGAACGCAGTTGTTGTCATGCAAGTGAACCACTGAAAATGACTGAGGACCTGGAAAAGCCAAGGAAGCATTTCTAATGTGTTACACAAGCAGCAAATCCCCATTATCGAGAGCTGCTTTATTTAATTTCCATTCAGCGTGTTGAAATAACTTTCAAGCCAGTGAGAGCGCTGAAAGCCGAATCAGGAGGAAAAGCACAAGTTCAGCAAGCCTACCGCTGGCATTTCCATTCCTCTTATTGACGCGTCCACGCAATTAATTAAAATCCAAGGAGCCTCTACAGGGATCAGCAGATTAATTTCTAACAAAGACAGATGTCCGACTTAAAGGGAAAATTGACCAATTGCAAGTATAAAGATGGGTTTTTCTATGCATAGCAATGAGCCGGCCCGCCACAAGGGCCTGATGGAGCGGAGCATGTGCAGGACTTGGGCTTTCTGTAATGAAACGGAGAAAAATGGAGAACTGTTGCTGCAGCTAGTGCATCTGAATTGGAAATTCGGAATTTACCTGAGTGTGCACTATGTGCCATCCATTATAGATGCTGAGTACAAACCATGTGGACTGAAAATTGTGTATTTTTTTCAAATTATCTGCAGTGTTTTATTTGTGCTGACTACATCAGAACTTCCAGCAGCAGGCTTTAATGAGATCAGTAACTGGCATAAGGGTCTCTTTCAGTGTGGCTACGACTGAAGGGATGTATTCAAGGAAATGGGTCAGTTGTGACTTGTAACATTCGCTCGCAATCACTCTGAAGTTCATAAGACTGTTCCCTCTGTCTTTATTAAAAAAGACCTGGCGCCCACACTCCTAGACGTGTCATTCTATACTTAGTTACTGTGTCACTTTGTCTCGTACTGGCATGCTAAGAGACTAAAACACTGCACTGTTAATAAAATGGATAGTAATCACAGCACATATGCGTCACTTTTAAAGTTTGCTTATGAAAAGGAAAAAAAAAAAATATATATATATATATATATATATATATATATATATATATATATATATATATATATATATATATATATATATATATATATCTAAGATCTAAGATGTGTGTTAAGATGTGCATACCCTGGTGTGTAAAGAAAGAAAAACGTTCCACAGAAAACCATGACAATATGATTGTAAAATTCCTTCAAAAAAGTGACTAAAATGATTTGCCGAATAAATATTAGCCATCCACTGCATTTCTCAAACAGTAAATGAGGAAAAACAGACAGTTCTGTAATTCCCACCTGTGATTAATCCAACAAAGACTGCGGAAAATATCACTGAGTGGGCCACATATTTGAATAATAATGGATTTTAAGATGCCGATCCCAGCTTTTTGATACGCTAGAAATGTCATTAATGTTTCATAAGCACTGGCGCTTATTATACAAATGCTTTATACAAAGTTCCGGCTAGAATGGGGTCTGTATTTAATCAGAGAGAATTAGTCAATAGGCGTTTTCCTATTTGCATCAGGCATGTTTTTACACCGCATTGAAACAATCTTTGAGATATTCCAGCAGCTGTTTCCATAAAAAGGCCCTTTCCGGTGGGTTAGCGCAGCCTTCGTTTCAGTGGGTGCAATAGGGGAAGCTTATCATTGGAGGAAAGTGTGCATTAGAATGGAATTATACACTTCTCTACAGAAAATAGGACTTTATTGAAAGCAGCAGGGAATCCTCTGCGAGGCAAGTAGTGGTTAATGCTCTCAGCTTCAGCTTGTGAAATCTTAGAATGAAACACAAAGGCATGCTCTCTACAAGAGAGCTTCATCTGCGTGCATTAGCTGGAAATTCTTTTTGATTTTTCGAGCGTTCTTTCCTCGCAGCCGGATTCGGAAGTTCTCGCTCTGGTTTATGGCAGTTAAGAGGGAGAGACTGGGGGAGGTGTAGAGGTGCTGGCAGAGTTTTCATGCCTCCCAGCTTGTGCTCGGGATGCTTGACTGATGACCCAGGCAAACGTCAAAGCACTACCAGTGGCAAAATGCCCAACTCTTTCTCCGAATCATAATCTTTCATAAAGTTTCCTACAGTTCATATACTCTGCCACTGAATTGGTGAGAGAATATCATGCAAAATGTATTCCATTGCTTAACAGAGGAAAAAAATGTGCTACGGGTATGCATAGCATAGAAGAATGTGGAATAAAAACATTCAGATAAGAAAAACGAAGAAAAAAGATTTTATTATTGAGTAGTGTTAAAAAAAACCTGTAATATTATTTAACACATTTGCCTTATTTAAAGTGAGTGTTCAGCCAAAAAAAAAAAAATAAATAAATCACATACTCGCCACCATTACATTGTTCCAAACCTGTAAAACTGACTTTCTTCTGTGGAATATAAAAAAAAAAAAACTATATATTTAAAAAAAGAATTCTTACTGACTTTCATTATATGGACAAAAATACAGTAAATTGGAGCCAAACTGTTCAGTTGCCAAAATTCTTTCAAAATTAACAATTTTATGTTTGACAGAAAAGGTCATGCCAACACAATCTTATGACCAATTTGTACATATTTTATGAGGCGGCTAATTTGTACAAATTTGTACTCATTTTGTGTGATTTACTAAAACCCCAGTGACGGGTAGCTTTAGGAGGGCAGATCAGGTGTGGGTCTTTTGTACAGATTCATACGAATTTGCAAAAATTGTAAAATTGTAAAAAAAAAATTGTCGTACGAATTAGTCACCTCATAAAATATGTACAAACTGCCTTGAGATCGGGCTGGTCGTAGAGGTGACATGGAGAAGTAATTTTCTTAATGTACCTGACAGAAATGTATCGCACAGGGATCTCAATAGGACTTATTTTCAATAAGTGCAACAAACGGAATCTAGATCAGAGTAGATAAGTGGTATATTAAAGGAGAGTGCGTCTGTGCTGGCCTCTGTGACGTCTATAACACTGGGGTATGATTAGTCAGTCAATATTGCGTTGTTCAAATTAATTGATTAATCAGAAAATTGATATTTTTTTTACTGATCCCTATGCATTACAGAATCATAGTACTAATGAGTCCTTGACCCACCGCCTAGTGTTCATCCAAACCTATAAATTCTGGCCATTCTGGATGATGGCTTGCAAGTATATCACCAGAAGGCATGTCAGGCAGCATTAAGCAGTCCGGCATTAAAATGCACAGACCTGAATACTCCAGCAGTCATATCTAAGCATGCTCTGATTGTTATAAACCTCTGCTAACACTCCTCCCTCCTGTAAATCAAAACGAAATGCTGTTATGGATGTCAACTGGCACTCACCGCATTTCCTGTCCACCGTCGTCTCTGACTGTGGAGGTTAAAGATTCATTTATTATTGGCGGTGCAGAAAATCCTCCTCATAAGTCTCTTATTCATTAGAGCCTGACACCTCGCTTATATTCAAAACGGCTGACGAATGGGCTGGGCTCTCAAAGAAATTATTGAAATGGACCAGATAATTTGTCACACTGATGCATAATTCCACCAGCACCTTCATATTTTTTTATTTATTTGCTATATCCCTCTATACCCCCCCCACCCCCAAGAAAATAGCTCTTCCATTTGAGCAGACCACTATCGCTCAAACGTTGCATGTTTGCCACGGAAAGAATCGCCAGTTTGGTATAGAGAGCTTTTGTATTCACATCCGTCTTCATCCACGTGAGGCAAAAATCCATGGGCTGAATTAAAGACTGCTGATCCTGAGAATATTTCACATCAATCACCTGAAATGCCAGGCAAATAAAGGCATCTAAAAGGACCTCCATCTGCTCACTTCCATCAAGATAGCTTATAAGCTCTTAAGCTAAGACACTTGCTGTCAGGAGGCAATGTGTCTTGCTCCCGGTAAATACAAATCAACTGTGAAGTAGGGTTGGGAACGGAGTTGTATTCCTTTAAATACTGGAACCGACTGGTGCTGTCTGTTTTTCCACCGTTGCTGACTGAATATCATGCTAACAGCGATTACCGCACTACTAACAGTTACAGAAGAGCTCATTCTTATAAATTATGATACATACAGTGCAACCAGTGCAGTGCCATTCTTGAATAAATGACTCTTATGAGCCGCTTTCTTTTAAAACCTGGCTCACACTACAGGATTTTTAGCCCGATTTAGCAGTGATTTTCCCCTCCCGAGAATCTGAGCCAAAGTTGAGCAGCTCGGTCGGTCCCGATGTTATGTAGTAATGTGAGGGGTTCACCGATAGAGCTTTGTACCTCCTGATCTTTTTGCGCTCAAATCTGGGCCGCCCTGATCAGATCAAACATGTCTGATATGTAGGTTTTAAATCGGGATGACGACTGCTATATGATTATGCCAGTACTTTCACAATAGCCAATGCGCGACCGCAAAACAGCTGCCGTAACGGCTCTGTTGGATAGTGGAGACTTATAGTAACAGGACTGTCTGGATAATGTTGCAACCAGACTTCATAATCAGTTAGGATTTTAAAAATCCTGTAGTGTGAGCTTGTCTTTAACTAACAGTAAAATCTAAATACGTTTTTATTTTATAAATAATAATGAGTATCTAACCACATTTTTAATATAATTTGTCTTTATTATATAGCCAATTATTGGACTGAATACATAAGGGCAACACTAAAAGGTAAGAAATCCCACAACAAAATACATATCAAAATCATCTCGGTATTTCCTTATGGAATACTTTTACTACTATTAAAAAGTTTGGGGTCAGTACTTTTTTACAAAATACTTTTTTTTTTGAGAAGGGACATTTTTCAATAGTAACAATAGATACATGTACTGTTACAAAATATTTAGATTACAAACATTTTTTTTTTTTCATTTTTATATTCTTTAAAGAAAAGGTTTTTAACATAAAAAGTACGAAGAAATGTTTCTTGAGCCCTAAATCAACATATTAGAATTATTAAGTATCACGGGAAGAATTTATATTTTAAAATATATTTAAAGAGAATAATTTAACATTTTAATATTTTACAATACTACAGTTTTTACTGATCAAATAAAGCCTTTGAGAATTAGAGAAAACAAATACACAAAATATGTTAGAAATGCTCTTGAACAGTAGTGATTTTTCCACCCCAAATATTACTTGTTTAAAAGCATCAAAAAAATGTTTAATGTAGACATTAAGGAACAGGAATCATTAAGAGGATGCTGAATCATCATTCTATTTACAATTCCCATCCTTACAATTAGGTCGACAGAGATTAGTACATATGAGAGATAAATATACCAAAAAATCCTGTTTTTCAACTCCCTATTCTAACTCTAGCTTTCCAACATGTATTTAGGAGTGCACAGAAGGCATTGTGCAGAAGGCCTTTAACTCATTTAGTGCAGAGTATGTGGGCTGCTGTTTCAAGCACAATCACTGACCTGACACATATTGCTTGCTACGGGTAACTTGTTTTGGATTAACTGATATATGATGTGTCAGAGAGCTTAAACCTGAATATGTGTTTAAAAAACAGTGCCTTTCAAACGCAATTTAACTTAATCGTACGCTCCTCTGCGCGCGCACACATCATTTTGCTCAAACCTGTGATTCATTAACACCTCATAATTTCCACAACCAGGAACAAAAATGAATGGAAAACCGCTGCGCTTCTCTAACATTTAACCCACTTCTTTTGATCTCCGAATGATGCAGCTGCAAAACAATAGAAACAGCCGAGCTCAAGTCAGACTGCCTTCCAAAAATAAGTACTGAAACGGGGGGTCAGGTCCCCAGGTCTGTACGCATCTAGGCCACAGGGTTACCTTGATGGCAGTGGAAGCAATCTGGAGGTGGTGCAGTTTGCGCAGAGTGCTCTCTCTGTCTATGAAGTAGGAGGCAGCCAGCTGGTGCAGGGCCTCCAGAGTCACAGCCGTGCCATTTGAGTCAGTCAGGTCCGCCGTCCGGCTTAGCCTCCTCTTGTCCACAAATATAGTCAACGCCTCCTCACCTGCAGCAGGGCAAAGCAACATAAAAATGTGAGGATCGCTGGGGAAAATGGCTTCAGGAAGTCCAAAAAAATTTTTATGTCAGGAAGAGCGAAGCAAGGGAATTATGTCTAAGATGAAGGGAGCAGAAAAGGGACAATTTATCAAATAAAAGATAGCAAATAATGAGAAAGTAAAATTATGTTAAAACTTTATGCAATGCTGTACAGATGCATAGTTCGTGAATATGAGTATATATAAAAAATGTATCAGTAAAAGCTCCAAATTGTAATAATATGGCTGTCAAACGAATATTTAAATGCAAATAACGCCTATAAGGTTAGCAGGTGGATGATACACATAGGAGAAACATATAGATTTAAAGACACCACAACGTACTGTAGATTACATTTATGTGTCTTTACAATTAACGTTTGTGCAAATGACTGTATGTTACAACTGTTTTTTTTCAATCTTATTTTATATCTATTTTTATATTTACATATATCAAAAACGTGTGTTAGAGCTCTGGACTTTTGTCTAGAGCACGTGTTCACATGTCTAAAATGTTTTTTGGAGAGTGGGGTTTCTAAGAATGTAAGTGCGGTTGAAGGAGGAAGGAGAATAAAAGCAATTATAATGCCAAATCAAATAAATGCATTAAAAATAGTGTTATTTTTAACCGCCTTAGTTATTAATGTAGAATGCATTATTCTTTAAAAAAAAAAGTTTTTGTACCCCAAATAAACAATTCCGCTTTAAATTGCAAGCTGATCCTAAATATAGATTTATGTATAACAACATGCATGACAATTATTTCTATGAAAATGATGACTTAAAAAAAAAAGGATGTCTGCCAATATGCATAAATGTAAATGAACAGTCAGCTTTGTTCAAGTACCTCCGAGTGTAGCTGAAAGCAGAAAGTGTGTGCCATATTTCCTGATGATGTTCTCGGTAATGGCACCGAGGGTGGGTCTGCGGCCCAACTGTCTGATGGTCTGCATGAACTCTGGATCGAGGGGTAGAGCCACGCCATTGTCCTCTCTCTCCAGAGCCAGGCTGTTCACCTTCCAGCGCCCAAACTCTCTGCAAGGTCACGCAAAAACACACACACATACACCCTATTTGGAAATGTCCTTCATTTGAGCCACAATGGACACAGGAGGGAAAAATCCTGAACATCATTTTTTCAACAGCTGGGAGAGTTTGTTTTAATATCTAGTTCAGTGTAAACCACGGTACATTTTAAGCTTTTAAACTGCTGTTCTGTATATTCCCCGTATAACTACGAAAAAAAAGAGAGAGAGAGAGGTCTGAGAAACCTTTACGCAGCTTGAGTACAACGCATATTCAGTTAAGACCTGCTGAGGAGAAAATGCGATGACTGCATGACCCCCGCGCCTGCAATTCAAATCATATTATGCATTCTCTTTCTTTTTTTTTTTAACTTCAGCTTTAGGAATTGCTCTGGACTGTTTTCCTCTACATAATGGTGCAATTTGTTTTAGTTTTTTTCCCTGTGACTTTTGCACTGAAGAAGGGCTGACTGGGACTAATCTGTAACAATGGCAAGCTTCTTTCTTTCACGGATAAAACTTAAGAGGAGTCCGTTTGATGAGAACAGCTGGAATTTTGTTTGAGAAAATCAGCTTCCACTATCCATTTTCGGTCTTTCATTGACTGCAAATGCTGCTCAGCACAATACAGAAAAATGATCCTTATATAACTATTATATATTATTTAATACCTCAGAATATAGAGTATACTTTAAAAGAATGATCATCAGTATATTGAGCTACCAGTAAGATTCTTCTACTATATTACTATTAATTTGATATGGAAAAAGAAAATACTATCTTAGAAATGCAGAATGCAAAAGACAGATTAGTATTACTGCTGGCCTTCAAAGTTCAGTATATCATAGGGATAGTTCAATCAAAAATTAGCATTTTCCCCAATATTATGGAAGTCTACTGTCATCTGTGTGGTTACCAACAAATCTTGTTTTTGCTCAAAAGAAAAACTCAGGTCTGGAACAAATACAGGAGAATTTTAATTTTTAAATCTTTCCCTTCAATCTCTTTTATGTATAAGTTAATGCTGTATAATACTATTTAAGATGCTTAATTTTACCCAAGAAAGTACTGTACAATGTAACTACATAGCTTAAGGTTCAATTTAGAGGTAGCTTCAGGGTTAGTAACTAGTTATCACCTAGTTATGGTAATTGCTATAATAACTGCACATTATGTAAATGGAGATAGTTCTGTAATATAAATTCTACCCTTGGAAAATTACAGAAGCTGTTCTTAAAATGTCTTTCCCCAATGTAAGAATCAAAAATATATTTATACAGTATGATTATTAATGGAAATACATTTCCTTGTTTTATTTTGTAAACCTTAAAGTTTTATTAATATTAAATACGATTAGATTTAAAATGAAATGCATCTTATCAATTTTGTTTACTCATTCTGAAAATATGCAAATCTCTACCCTGAAAACTCATCTCACAATTAAATTGAATGTTGTCACAAAAATCTAAATTCTGCTGAACATACCCTAGGGGCCATTTTGGCTCATTATATCCTATACATTATATTGCAGAATATGGTTTACTAAATGCGTATTTGAATAATAACAAATGACACTTATTGACCGTGGAAAATAAGAGCGCTAAAACCAATGAGACAGAGAAAGACGAATGGAAGGGAAGAAGGACAGAAAGAGACGAAATGGAGAGAGAAAGTATGATCGACACTGTGTCAGAACAAAAGTTCTTGATGGACAGTTATGGATGGAGCTGGAGGCTAATCCAGCACTGAGCCCACGCTGCAGCCTCACAGCAGGAGAAGGCATGTTGAAGAACTACCTGCCAGCCTTCCCCACAGAGACCCACGGCTACACAGAGTCACCGATGAGAACACGCTCCAGAGGAAGCAGTCTGAAGCCAAAGGGAGACCGAGAATGTCACAGTACAAGCAAATGAGACCAGCTTGTTATAATGTCAGAAGCAGTGCGGTGTTTGAAACATCCGGATGATTCTTACATTCGCTCTTCATTAAGAGGAATAAGTGGGATTTATGCAACATTTTCGCAATATTATGCAACACGCTCTAAATTGGATTTGTGGAAAGGCAAACATGGCTTTGTGTTAAATTAAATTGCATTTGATTATTAAACCAATTAGATTCAAGTTGGCTAAAAACTTCATGTGATTAATTGTAAAAACATTAACACAAAAAAATAAATTGGAACAATCGATCATGCTCCATTCCTTACGGAATTTTTGCAATACAGGATTTTCCATCCGTCTAGTTTGAAATATGAAATTAATCTTTTGGCAAGTTTGCAGACAGATGCTACTATAGGTATTACGCCTCACCAAACTACATTTACAGAAAGCAGGAAGTACAAAATGAGTAAAAATCTGTTCACACTGAGCACATTTTCACCTTAAAAAAACAGTTAACCTAGAAGTGCACTGGAATGGAACAGAAATCAAAGGGTCTCAAGACCCATTTTTAAAAGTTGGATCATTTTGGACATGCAAGAGGGACTTTCTCACCAGTTATTTATACAAGTGGAAAAAAGGTCAAAGAGACAATTCATAACTGCATACGGCAAAATGCAGACGTGTGCAAATAAATGCTTTTCAGAGGTTTGGAGTGAGTGATACTTTTATGCTGCAAGGACAGTAAAGACCTTTATGATGTTACAAAATATTATCATTTTAAATACATTTCTATTTATCAAAGAATCCTGGAAAAAGAAGTATAGTTTTCACAAAACACAAACACAACTGTTTGCAACCTTTATAGTAAAAAAAAATTGTTCCTTGAGCACCAAATCAGCATTTTAAAATGACTTCTGAAGGATCACACGACAAAGACTTTCTGCTGAAAATTCAGCTTTAGCACAAGAATATATTACTTTCTAATAATATTTCACAATATTACGGTTTCATTGTATTTTGGATCGAATAAGTGCAGCCTCGGTATAAGAGAAAATCAGCCCCCGAACGTTCAAACAGTAATATTTATTCTGTAAGCCTGCCCACCAAAACACATAGATCATTTGTATCTGTGAAAGCCTATTCATCTGAATTTGCACTCTGCATTGAAAATATATGCGCATGTTCTTTTGCATTTTTTATAACGTTTGAGGCTGTTATTTCGCTACGTTGACCTACAAATCGGTTAACGCACTCACAGCAAGGATGGATGGCATTTGTATCTAAGACTATCTGTGTCATGCTGCAACTCAAACAGTCCATAAATCGAGAAACTCTCATGTAATAAATGCTTGCTGTACGGAAACATGTCAAAAGGCGTCAGTCACTGACTGAGAGCCTGTTAGTCTGTCAGCATTCGCAGAGAAAGCCATGTACAGTAGATGCACAACACTGCAACTGTATACACACAAATGCAATACATGTGGATTATTGTGGTATTTTTATCAGCTGTTTGAATTTAGCTTTTTGAACGAACTGTTGCTTTATAGATTCTTTTTAAAGGAAGTTTAATTGCCAAAGCTGCATTTATTTGTTCAAAATTGTAGTAAGACAGCAATATATATATATATATATACATATTATGATATATATATATATATATACATATTTGAAAACAAACTGATCCTGTAATGCTAGGCTTCTGTGTCGTGTTTATTCATTTATTTTAATTCAAATTCTATTGCAACTTTCCTTTCGAAAATTTCTAGTTTTCTTGTACTACGTTGAAAATGCTAACAAAACATTCAACGAAACCTCTCTAATTTCAAAAGTCATACAAAAGTATTATAGTAGTTGGTTTATTGCCAACTACCAGCTGTGTTTATATTGTGGTCTTAACTTGATTTTCATTTCAAGACAAACCTGAGGCAAATTGAGCGCTCAGGCTACACCTCATTAGTTGTGTTTATCAAACACTTCTTCATGCTAACATTAATCGGATGTAAACACGCTCATTAAGGCCTCACTCATTCCATGGCATAAGTCATCTAGGACTCAAGGAAATTTGTTGGACCTAAATATAGAGCTAATTGGTCGACAAAGGACGTTCGCTATTTATTCAAAGAGTATTTCTTCATACTGAAATATTGAGTTATCAAAACCCCAGTCATCATCGCTCCTGTCAGTTGTGAGATATGACTTAACATACGCACCTCTGTGAGCTTCCATCATTCAATTCCCGTAAGGGAAGTCCAACAGCTCATCCCTCTCAGTCAAGCTCTGGCCCTGATAAACTGAACTAGGAAAACAATCTACCATAGCAATGACCGAGCAGCCAGTAGGTGTTTTGTCCTTGATTGTGTTTCCAATGCAAGTGCAAGCATACTCAGGGGATATACATGTCTTGAAACATAAATAATGAGACGATTAGCTAGGGCCTGACGCTACTAGCCTGATATCTCTCTCTCCCTCTCCTTCTGTCGATCTCTCTCTCTCTCTCTCTCTCTCTCTCTCTCTTTTTCTCCCACTCCCACCCACCATCTCTTGTTCTTTTATAGTTTAGGGTGAATTAGGGTATTCTGGGACACCTGATCTCTGTTGTATGCGTTTCTGTTGTACGATAGCTTTAGTGTATGCAGTAACACGATTTTCTTTTAATATTTAATTTATTAAAAAGTATTTAAGCCCTCTGGGTGTTTTTTGGGGGCTGGAGTTGTTTTGACATGGCCTGGTGTTTGTATTTATTTAAGCTTTAATATAAAATATTAATGAGTACAGTCTGATTACACTTTTTTCAGAACTGTTTTTTAATAATATGTGACCAGCATGAATGCACATTTGCATTTTTGCATGAATTATGTCCCGTAACACCTTTATAATGCATCGTGTGATTTCATGAATACTCACAACCACAGTTTTAGTACATTATCCACGCATTGTTACACTTTTAGAAAGTATACTAAAGTAAAACACATGACCACTAATTTAAGATATAAAAAGCAATCTGCAAATATTGTAGTGCTTTTAACTTTCATTACAATGATATTTGGAAATGCATTAGAGTGTGCATTATAATATTCTCTAATGCACATACAAAGGCTTAAAATAAAATGTTGTCGTATGATAAAATCCTATTTGTTGGTACAAGGGTCAAAAATGCTAAGAATGCCCATAACTCCAAGTTGCTAGCATATTTAGATGCTTTTGAAACTACTTTCCACGGCGATGCAAAAATACACAAAATAACTGACCGTATGTGTAAAATGTGAGTTATCTGAAATTTGTTCAAATAACCTCTGTGAAAGCAATGCTGTGCAGTTGGATTTAAATAAAATTCTCTTTGACTTGTATATTATATAACTGGTGCAGGAAAAAAAAAAAAAATAATAAGGGCAAAACAAATCCCACAGTACAGAAGAGGTGTGCGGTGCAACCATTTTTTTTTCCATGAATGAAAAAAACAAAACAAAAAAAAACTTGTCAAATATGCCATACTGAAAGCCCTTCATGTGTTTAATTTGAAATTCCACACCGTTGAACATCACAGTCTTTGCTCCGGTTTGATTTCCAGGACAACACCAAGATATATTCGTTTGATAAGAGCAGTTCAAAGAATTTCTACAGAACCTAGCTGTCAGTACTGTCCTGTACACAGCACACACACGACTGCATTAAGTTAAATATCCCTCTAAAATAGCACAAAGTAGAGCCACTAATTGAGCAATCAATGATCTGAGGCTTTTATGGAAAATCTTCAGACATTATTGTCGTTAGGCTAAACATTTTCAGTCTAAATTTATTTGAATGCCGCTGAAGAGGCCGGAGGCTAATAGACCTCTAATGCTTCAGGCATTAATAACACTTATGACTTGTACATTTTTAAGGATGTATGATAATTCCATTATATTTATTCCTCTCAAACCCTTTCAGATGCTTTCTTAATTGGAATTCTTGATATATTCAACATCTTCTATATTCAAAGCTGGATAAGCAGTAGCTCTGGCTGTGTGCTATGGTTGCATGTTTTTAATTAAGCGTTTTACAATTTTACTTTAAGATTAATTACATTAAATGTAAGCTTACGCATTTTACCACGCTCCTTAAGTCCTTTAATATCTTCTTTTGTTTACAGTTTTATATATATATACAGACTTTTATACTGAAGTAATGACTTACTAATTAATAAAAAGGTAATAAACCTGTAGCACCATCATCAAGACGACCACATAAAAGCAGACATTAAAGCCGTGCAGCTCAACTCTCCCGCTCTGCATACGTAATTCAAAATATTTCATTATGTGGCCATTAAGCAGCTGAAAATACTATAGCAAATATCTGAAACACAAACACATTTGTTAGGTATATGACTAAGATGTATTCAAATCTCCCTAATACTTTTAATTCCAGTAAAGGACCAAAAGTACACGTGTACCGTCTAATTCGGATGTAAATAGCATAACAAACTCTGTCGACTTTACACATCAAGTCCCATTCCAGAGTGCAGGAAAAACTTCAGCAAGACAGTGTTTGCGTGGGAGAATTACTGCTTATCCTCATTGTTGCTCACACAGCTCTGGCTAAGCCGACAATTGCTGTCACCTTGTGCTCGTGGAGCTTCGCTATTAGCATCTCCGGGAGGAACAAGTGAGCACGTATCTGCTCCGGCAACCTTTTCCGTTGCCATCGGCTTGTCCGCTTCACCCACCCATCCTCCCGTGCAGAACCCTCCCATCACACACTTGTCAGGCAGCATATGTCTGGTGTTTTATGAGCTCCTTTTCTCGCATCTGACAGGAAGGATAGACACTACTGACTCTTTACTGTACCCTTGGGCTCTGTTCAACCTTTGGCGGAAGGTAAATGGGAAGAATGAGAATATAACATCTGACACAAATTTACCTTCAATCTAAGTCACCGCACACCTACCTATGTTAGCACCAGCAGGTTCCTGACAACCTACAGTAGGTGTGTTTTCGCAAATGCAAACAAACTGCAGATGCTGATGGTGTACAATTTCTAGGGATTTATTATACAGATTTCCGACTTTTACAACCAAGCTGGTGGGACAGCGGCTAAAGATTAATTTACAGTGATCGTGTGAGGATGAACTCAGGTTTGAGTTGTTGAATATAAAAGATTGTAAAGAGAGAGAGAGAAAGAAGGAAAGAGAGTTTTCAAAATTATATAAAATATATATATATATATATATATATATATATATATATATATATATATATATATATATATATATATATATACACACAATTTCAGTCTTTCTACTTGTGAAACAATTTGTGAACATTACTAGAAACTTTCTTCTACACTTTTCTCAGTGTATCAAACAATGCAACACTGAATTTGAAAGTGGTCTATAAAAAGACCAAAGAAGAGATGAGAGAATGCCTGACACATGCACACGCGCATATAGGCTTATAAAACTGTTCCAGTGTCACACATCATTATCTTTCTTCAAATGTCTCATACAAGACAAAGAGTGTTAAGAGGCCAGAAAGCAGAATTGATTCTCTCTCAACTCAGATCTGTTGCAGATGCAAACCTGTCCCTCTCTGTACTGCCAGTGTGAAAGCAAGGTACTTAAAAGTCATTCAGGCACAAGGGATGTTGGGATAGGAGCCCTGTCTAGCATGCAAAGTAAAATCAGGTAGACACACGCACGACAGCGCGCACGCACGCACACACACACACACACACACACACACACACATGCGCACACGAGTTGCTGGTTTCCACCAGCAGGGGGAGATCTGACATTGAGAAAGCACAACTGTACTTTTGTTGACTCCTATAGTCTCCACCAAAATAAATAAATAAATAAATAAATAAAGCCAGTGGAGCATTCACAGATACACACGTATGTTGAGGAGAGAACGTCTGACTAACCCCAGTGTTGCCATCTCCATCTGCGCCTGGCAGTGTGGTCCAACGGCCCTGCCAAATGTGCGCGTCAGTCAGGTTCAGTTCAGCCAACACTTTTCCCGCTTTTTTTTTCCTCCTCCCTTTTTGGGCTGTTTATCACTTCATCTAATCCTCAGCTCTAACTCTGCACAACTTCCCGCAACACCTCACCTCACATCAGTTGCGACTAATAATCTGGCTTTAAAAGTTTCAAAACACATTTTGAACTCGAAAACCGTTGTCTAGTTTCTTGGAAAAAACTCTTAAAGTGACTCCTCATGAAACACATTGTTCAACCAGCATCAGTAACCATTGTAGCATATGAAACATATTTAACATTCATCAATAACATTTCAGCATATTTGAGCAATTTTAATTACTTCCTAAGTACTACTTTCTCCCGAGTTCATTTCGTCCATACATGTACAGTGTATATATATATATATATATATATATATATATATATATATATATATATATATATATATATATATATATATATATATATAAAACACAATATAAGAAATATATATGTATGTATTTATATATATAAACACACACACACACACACACACACTCACACACATATATCACAATAAAGTCATGAAAACATAATCATATTTATTTATTTGTTTTTATATATATATATATATATATATATATATATATATATATATATATATATATATATATATATATATTGCATGCATGTGTGTAGGCTTGCTTATATTGCATAGCGAAAATACCCATACCCAAAAATGACTGTTATGTGGCAATTTGCATGAAGTTCCTCTTCTGTTCTAATCTAAAGTTTACACACCAGTAAACAAAATAACATTGCCCCCATAAGATTTTCTTGTTAACCTCGTTATATTGTATTAGTGGGTTCAAATAAATGAAAAGCATCATATAATTCTGCATATCACGAAAAAATGTTAACACATTCTACACACCGGTGGCAACAAATAACAGAAGTAATTATCCAGCTCACCTGTAAATCTTATATTTGGTTGTGAAGCCCTGCTGATAACGCTCCACAAATTCTGCAAATTCCTGTGAGTGATGAAAAGGCCCTTTATCTGAAAGGAGCCACCCAAATGGACCAGCGGCATCATGGGAGGCTGCCACAGGGGCTAGAACCCAGCAGTGAAGGCTTAGTACAACACACACCCATAGACTCATCAGATACGCCAGTCTAAAATCAGTACACTGGCAGCTCATGCTTCACCCTGCGACTCGACATTCTCTCCAAACTTTCCTCGCCTTCTGAAACAACAAAGACATTACAGTAAATTCAATTGTGTTCTGGCACCCTTTTTCCAACACAGCTGTAAGTTAAAGTCCAGGATTTTCAGTCTGGGAGGTCTGTGGACACAATACAGTATAATTACATACTAGATAATTTATCATTTTAGCTCATTTTAGCTGTCTATTGTTACGCACTGTACAATGTAATGTATTAATTATTGTTCTCGATGAAGGATATTATAACGTGTTAAATAGCATATTTTACATGGAGATCCCTGGGTTATCTTGAGAGTTTAGCTGGGGGTCCCAGGGTCTTTAAAAAACCTCTGATGTATAGTATAAAAATAGACTTATTTCCATATTATATTATATTATTACGGTGTGCTTTTTAATCTACTCTGTGTATCAGAAACATTCTTCTCCTCAAAACAGAAAAAAATCATGTCACGTTCATTCTATAAGGCAAGTAAAATTATTATGCAAGGATTATGCTTGCAATTAGAATTAAATAAGAAGTGCATCATATTTATACACTTCCAGTTAAATGCAATCATATTTATTATAGTTATAAGTTTACCTTCTCCAGGTGTCCGATGTTTCTGCCACTGAAGTCAACCTCTACAGTTCTATAGTTAAAAGCAAATCATAGGGAGACTGTTGAGGGTGACCTTTGAAAATTTGGCTCAGTTCAACTTGTTTTAGACACCATCGCGAAGCGAGAAGAGCCCTGGAAAACCAGCATCCAACTCTCTGCTTCCGCTAGCGAATATATTTCCAACGTCTTGTGGCGTATAATCCGGGTGAAGAGAAGAAAAAACTATCGCGGTCGCTCTGTCTTCACTCTTCTCTCTCCAGGTAGACAGGTCTCTTATGAATT
Source organism: Puntigrus tetrazona (assembly GCF_018831695.1). Lineage (NCBI taxonomy): Eukaryota > Metazoa > Chordata > Actinopteri > Cypriniformes > Cyprinidae > Puntigrus > Puntigrus tetrazona. The sequence continues at coordinate 16,926,208 of NC_056704.1, forward strand.
TGAAGTTACGGTGAAGCAATCCCATAACCTTTAACGACTGACGCGATTAAAGTCTACCGTTTCCCCTCGGCAGACACATTAACTTAACCTGGTGTCCAAGAAGCACTAAATAAACGTAGACTCCGGAGGACCACTCTGTGCAACTGCGCGTATGTCGGATGCCCGACGCTTCCCATACACACCATGAAAATATCCAATTTGTTTCAGAGACAAGCCTCCTCCACTCCTCATTGGCTGCGAGCGGGCGAGAGGGGCGGGGTTTTGGCGCTGAGAGAACGCACTTTGTCGGGGTCAGAATGAGTTTGAACATTATGTGCTTGTTATGAAAATAATATTGTACTTATTTGTGAATGGAATGTTTATGATACGGAATAATAGCTGCAGGATCGACGTTATGTTCAGTCGAGTCGCCTCCAGGCTCGCAACATTGGCAGGGGCTGACTATACCGGACGTGGCTTAATAGGTTTGAACTGAGATGTAGTGGGCTTTTTGTTGCATTACCGTTATGCAGTATACCTTTTGAGTAAAAAAACAACAACAACTAAACATACATATTTTATATATACTTCCAATGTATATAATATATTTAAAAATGCTACATGGAAAAGAAGCAGGATTGAAAATAAGAACAATGCTTATGCTCTTTTTTCTTTCATGGTGTAGGCACATTATTTTTTATTTCCATTTATTTTTTAATATATTGTCTCTTTATTGTGATGTTGCAAAAGTTACCAACCAACTAAATAAATAACAAGCAATATTTTTAAACATATATATTATATAATCACATATATCCAGTATATATATATATATATATATATATATATATATATATATATATATATATATATACATATTAACTCATACATCAAGTGAAATGTACTGCATAACGTAATCCTAACTAAAACATTGCACTGGTTATTTAAAAAAAAAAAAAATGACAGACCTCTGCTTAGACAGATAAAAAAATGTATCTCAAACAGCGTTCTTATTACAATCTTGACCACTAAAAAAAATTATCAAAGGAGTGCACTGGACTGCCCATGCTGACAACTGTGTTAAACACAAGAATGAGCAGAAACACTCAGACATTGGCTTCCAATTGATTCACAGCGATCGACCGTGAGAGGAAATGAGCAATCTTGGGAGGAAAGAAGGAAAGAAATCAAAGACGAAATCAAATCAAGTCCTCACAGTGAGTGAGTGAGAGAAATATCAGCGCCGTTTTTGCCGAGATGTTTTCAGATGATGCAGATAGTGAACAGACATCCACGGGACCAGCAGCAGATCAGTGGATAGTGCAGAAAACAGCTGTTTGACAAAGCTGAGACAGCATTAAAGCCGGTCGACTGCTGAAGGCGGCGTTGGGATCTAGATTGCGTTACAGTGCGCTAGATCACAAATCTAGGACATTTATCAATGCATAGACAGGAAGTCATTACAACAGGTAAATATTCACTTAAAGCGCAGCCTTGATGGAGTCAATGATGTGTTGTCTTGGTGAAGAGTAATCAAGAAAGCAAAGTAAAGATAATATTTTAATTAGCTACCGTCTTGACAGCTGAGGCGAGGTATTTTTGCATATCTCTTTGGATGCATTATGCTTATTGGCTTTTTTCCTCATTTCTCTCTCCTTCCCTCACTCTCCCCCACAATGGCTTCTGTAAATAGGTTAGACTGTGAAAACATAAGAAATCTTTGGACAATATAATTGCAGGCAAGAGAAATTCACTCCTGCAAACAGTCCGGCACTTGCTCGCATAATTAGCTTGAAGACGTCCATTACATATTAACTATGTGCAACCAGGTAAAAGTGGTGTTTATCGATGTAGCATGTTGGCACCGGAGGTTTTACAGGCTATTAATTGTCGTATGCAGCGTGTGATGCTTTAGTCTTAACCACTGCATGTGCAGCTGAAGTGTCAGACTCTCTTCTGGCTGTATGAATCACCCGAATAGTGATGAGGCCAAGCCAGTGTCATGCTCTCCTTCTCTAATGACTCTGACATATGAGCTTTGTTCCACAGTAACAAGCGCTATTGCTATAGCTAGAAATGTCTAATGATGATGTCTGAAAAAACATTAACCCCCCCATCTCAATGCCACGTGGTCAATGTGCAGGCCCATAAATCAATCTACAATGTTGCGGGTTTGTAAGTGTCTTTGTTTAACAGCTTGCTCGCAACATTCGATTCCTATAAAGATGCAGTAAGTACTGTATATGCCAGCACGCCTAAAGAATAAAGGCTTCATTTTCCTAGCTCGCTGTGCAAATACGCTACACGCAATAAAAGCCAAGCATACCGTATGAGTTATTATTCTAATATCTTCTATTTTATTTAGTTTTTTTGGGTTAAAGGAATAGTTCACTCAAAAAAAAGGAAATTTGCTGAAAATTTATTCACCCCCAGGCTATCAAGATGTAGAACAGTTTGTTTATTCATTGGAACAGATTTGGAGTAATTTAGCAGTACATCACTTGCTCACCAATGGATCGTTGGTGCCGTGCGTATGGGTGCCGTCAGAATAAGAACCAAAAATAGCATCACAATCAGCTCATTTGCTTGATCTTGAAAGGGTGCTCGATGTCGCTTATAATTCAGAAGATATGATATTTTTTTAACGGAGAAAGCAATATTATAGAGGACTAAAAAAACAAACAAAGCCAAAACTTTATTATTTTATGGAGTGGAGTTGTGTGGGCTTGTCGATTATTGTGATATTTTAGATGCTTGAAAGCTCGTCCTGATGGCACCCATTCACGTTTGTCCCCATCTAACTTCTTTGTGTACAACGATACGGTATCTGACATATTGTATGTTAAAAAAAGCTAGCTCAAAAGAAAGCAACATCCTAAAGTCTAAAGCATAGAAACATAACAAGTCAACCTATTGTTGGACAAATGAATAAATATTTAAAATAAAAAAAAACATGGATAAAGGGAAAAGGCAGAGTACTGTCATTGTAGACCTCAAGTCATTTGCTAATGGCATGTTTTTTTTTTTTATAAACCACTGAAGAGATACATTATTTGTGTGATGTTCTGCCATCAAAATAGATCCATCTTGATATTAGATTTTGTCATGGTTGAGAGGCAGCACTATTTTCTTACTCGTGGCATGACTTTTTGCTAGAATGAGGTGGACTAAAAAGAACTTGGTGGCATTTGTCTGGAGAATGAACAGATTGTACAGGTCATTGATAGAAAATGGCATATCACAGCACAATGAATTGTAGTAGTTGCTTGATGAATGGCACAGTCCATAGGGTAAGGCTGGTGGGCATCAGTCTGGAAATATCAAATAGCTCAATAGGTTTCTTTTTATTTTATTCATACTGTATTTTCATATAATAGTGCCATTATTAGCATGTCAATAGAAAGAACTTGAGATATGTAAGCTAGCCATACACACCACAGTTGTTCTCAACTGGTGGCTCAGAGCGTTGTGCAAATAAATATAATAAAATCTTTAAAAAAAACAGTTCACTTAGTGCAGCTAATTATTATTAAATTTTTTTCTACTTTAATTTTTTTCTGTATATATTTAGAATTTATAGAATATAATTATATAGAGAGAGGTTTATTTTTATTTTTTCATAAATAAGTTATGCCCCTGTTTTGTAAGCATTGTAGCAAAACCATGTGAGAAGTGTGTGCCATATTCATAAGCAATATGCAACCTTTCGTTTGTTTATTTATTTTGCTTATTTTTTGGATTTCGAGCGCTAACATGTAAATATTTAAAAAAAGATAATGAAACACTAGTGACATCTAATAATGTGATAGATGTGACATAATTATTGTTTTTTCTGCTTAAATTGCAGATTAAATGTTGCTCTTGGAATAAAGATCAAAATAATAACACCATAATCTTCTCAAACAGTCGTTAAATCTTGCCAAAAGAGAGGCTTAGTTATTAAAGGACCGTTTAATAAAGATCTCGGTTTGAACATCGTCTTTCTTTGCCATCTGTCTTTAAGTAATCTCTGTCAATGAAAAGGCTGGCAGCATTCTTGGTTTGGCTCGCCATCCTTTACCATGCAGCCAAAAAAAATCTGAAAAACAATCAAGTCCTTAACAGACTAGCACCGTGCATATTGTGACTAGAAAACACACAATATTGTATGACTGATCCGATGGTTCTCTACCACTCAGCCTTATTAGGCTCCTTATTAGAATGCATTTCTGTATCACAAAATGCTTCATTAGTAACATCAATATAATTGGGTGGAAGGGTATGGGAACGTTCTGTGTTAACTGTATGTTTACTCATTATCAGGCCGTCCAAGATATAAAAAAGTTTGTTTCTTTATCAGAACAGATTTGAAGTAACTTGTTCACCAATGAACGCCGTCAGAATGAGAGTCCAAAAAGCTGATAAAAACAATCCCACAAGTAATCAACAGTCCATCAGTCAATGTCTTATGAAGTGAAAAAGCTGCTTGTTTGCAAGAAACAAACCCATCAAGGTGTTTTAAATCTTCAATTTTACATCTCGACAATGCAACACCATCAACTTTTGCATAAGTGTGTAAAAATAAATTAATAAATAAAATAAAATTGGCATTGAAATGTAATATATTTAAATAAAAATATTGAGAAATGTAAATATTGAATTTATATTTTTCATTTTTAATGCCACGGTAGATGTCTCGCCATAACGTCAACTTAAAGGGGTCATGAACTGACAAACCAAAATTCCTTTGATCTTTTGGCTTATGAGAGGTCCCTGCTTTTATAAAAGCCAGTCTGCCAAATGACAGCTTGTGGAGTATTCTACTCTATGATGTAATAGTGTGGCTATAGGACCGCCTCCACAGAAGAAGATCACTGCCTGTTTAGCCCGATTCATGCATGTAGTGTTTACGAGAGAGGCAAACGCGCAGGTCTGTGCAAATCAAACGATGAAGACGCCTCTGAAGACAACACGGTTCTGTGCAGTGCCAAGTTGTGGCAAAAACTGTTGCGTAAAAACATTAGGAATGAGTGGATAAACTTATTTATGAAGTTCCAGACCACGTCAAAAAGAACTAGGGCTGGGCAATATATAGCACAATATATTAATGGCAGTTAATACACAGAGCAGTAGATCCCTGACAAGCTGCGCAGTATCGCGTTCAGTTTTGCTTTGTGTATATACTGCCACTCTATATGAAAATAGGTCATGGAGATTTACATCAAAGAACCGGCTTTACGTATGAATATATTGTGCAATATATTGCCCAGCCCTAGTAAGAACAAAAAATGCACGATTCCATGTGGGATTTTTAGAAAACTTAAAGGCGTGCGTACTATTTTGGATCTAAAAGTAATGCAGCAAAACACACAAGAGTGAGTAACTGTTACGTAATAACTATCACTTTATCTGTTAAACAGATACTTTGATATTAATATTTATGTGGTTTTAAATCCCAGTAGCATCCATCTGTGAAGAATGTAGGCTGTGAAAGTGTTAGCCAATCATAGCAGTGGGCGTTTAGTTCTGGCTCTACAATCTGCCACTCCTATCCAAACAGAGCGCTCTGATGAGGGGGTCAAAAACAGGTCAGAAAGTAGTCTATTACTTCATAATTATGATGTTTTTTGATGTAAAAATCTTTATAACATTATAAGTGGACCTTGGAGGACAGTACGAAATTACAAAAAACAAAAAAACAGGCAGTTCATGACCCCTTTAATGTTAACAAATTCTGTCGATTGGGCTTAACCTTTATTGAACCCGGAGACTAGACCTTGAATTAACTATAGTGGCTTCAAGCTACTTTTCTACCAAGGGCTCATCTTGCATGCAGATTATAGCTATCCAAAGGAAGCCTTTAACAATTTGCTGTCATCAAGATTTTGATTTATTAAAAGAGGAAAAGACTACTAATTGATCTACGGGGAGAGGCAAATTATCTGTCATTCATCCATCCACTATGTCAGTTTTGTTTTTGAGGAAGTGTTTGCAATGGTCTCAGGGCAGTATGTACTGTAGGCCCACTCTTGAAGTTCTGTTAACTCGCTTTAATCGAATGGTTGATCTTACTCACTTCCTGAGATATCGGAGTAATTGAATGGCAGTTAGGATAGCAGTGAGGATACGTCTGACTCAAGGGGAATAGCCAAGGAAGAGTCAACAAGGAAGTGTTTAAATGACTTACCGTAACCAGGCCAAGGTCTTGCTGCTCCTTTTGGAACTGTTTATTTGCGTTGCTCTTGCATCAGTTTTCTTTCAAAGTTTTTTCTTAGATTTTTGGTATCTATAACAGGTAGTCCTGAATTAAATAATTGGCTTGGTAAACATTATCAGTTTAATCACAGTAATTGAACTCGGAATAGTGTCTGTGGCAACATCAAGGACAGAAGTCAAGGCTGCTGATTTAAATTAAGCTTTTATCTAATGTGCCCATCACCTTTGGCAAAAGGAGAAGTCTTATAGGACATACTTCATTCACTGAACGATGGCGCAGTAAATTAACCAAATCCCACTGCTGAAGTGTCAGGTAATGATTTCCCTAATTACTCTTTAATTCAATTTCAGAATATATTGACACCCTTCAGTGGCTTTTGCATCTCTTTTCCCCCTCTCTGTCTCACGCTCTATCTCTCTCTCTCTCTCTCTATCACACACACACACAAACATACAACTCCCATTCTTTCTCTGGAGAGACACTAGACTCCTTTCATGCATGACTTGTGACTGTTATAACTCTCTTTATTTCTTCTACGGTTCATGACCTCTTGCCAGCTTTTGCTGCGGTGCAACAATATCTTTATTGCAACAAATTTTTTCAAAATTTGTCACATTGACACTTGGAAGAAGAGGAATTGTTTTCCCTGTGCAATGTTGCACTTTGGTATACATAGCGTATGATGTCACCAGGGTAAAATGGTTTTGTTTTTAGAGGCTGACTCCCTTTTCACCGGGATAGAAATTCAGTTGAATTTGTCAAACCCCACATGATGCTGAATTGGAATTACAATGAGAGGAAGAGAAAATGAGTGAATTGCAATTTAACGTAGACACTCAAAAGATTAATTTAATTTGAATTTCATTATTTAGTAGGATTTTATTTAATTAATTATGACAAATTAAGCCTTTTTATTCTGTATTATGCAGAATATTTCTCAACTAATTAGGAAGGCTATAATTCTAGTTCCTATTTTTAGTTTGCAATTCAGCACCAAATTGTTCGCCATATAGCTTTCATATAACTTCCAAAACTGTGAATATTGGAATAATACATAATCTCTTCATTATGTATTATTTATTGTGTCACCCTGGACCATAAAACAATTCATACTTAGCACAGGTATATTTGTATCAATAGCCAACAATGAATAAATCATTTCAGTGTATTGGTCAAAATGATGCACACTTATTTTATGCCATAAATCATTAGGATATTAAGTAAAACATATCATGTTTTATGAATATATCAATTACTATTGATATATATCAAAACTTCATTTCTGATTAGTAATATGCTTTGCTGAGGACCTTTTACAATTTAGATTTTCTCAATATTTGATTTTTATTTATTTTTACTTTTGCACCTTCAGAATTCAGATATTTAAATAGTTGGAAAGCCTATTTATTCAGTTTCAAATAATATAAAAATCAGAATGTCAAAAAATTGACATTTAAAATTTTGTGTTCCCGGGTCACATGTGATGCTGGAATACATTAAAACAAGCATTTTCTGTAAAGCGTTTTAATTTTATGTCATATATACATTATTGTGTTTGTATTCATATTCATATGATAAATAACCACCGTACACACATATTTTCTGTACACAAAAAGTTTTGTTTTGGATGTGATTAATCAGGATTAATCATTGCCCAGCACTAAAAATTATTTTCATTTAAATCTATAATATGTCAGTATATGTCTACTTTACTGTATTTTACAATAAGTTAATATGTAGTTAATACAGTAAAAACTTCAAAAATCTGATTATATGTCTATAGTGTTGTATATATTTTTTCTTTTGTTGACAATAGTATATATGCGTTGTACACAGTCAATATAAATTCAGCTTAGTTTTAATTAATGCGACATCTGTCTTTGCGCATTTTTGATTTAAATTTCAAAAGCTTTAAATGTGTATAAAAAATACTTTTAGAGCAGTTGCAGGATTTTTTTTTTATTATTATTTCTCCCACGCTAGTGCATTTTTAACGTGAAAACGTGAATTAAAATGCACCCTATATGCTACCTCAATTCAAATTCAGGAACAGAAAGGCATTCTCAATTGAATTCTTTATGGTGCACAATGCTGATGATACCTTCCCCTGATTAGGAACAAATGTCCCTGCAAGGATCCCCACACAACGGGAGAAGTTGCTGTTAGCTGCAGAGTACATTAGCATGGAAGCGAGATATAGAGAGAGAGAAGTCATTGTTAGGATAGCACGCAATATGTTTTCTTCACCTAAACTATTGTGGGGGAAATTAGCATAATGCTGGCCTGGCGAGGATTTTTCTAAAAAAAGGGGGAAGGCGCTGCAGCGAGAAGGAACAGAGGAACAGATCAGGACTTAGAGCTGGAACAGGTGCAAATGCACAGCACAAAGAAGGCAAACAGAGGAGTCAGTGTTCAGCTCTGTCAGAGGAGTGAAATATTTAAGGGATTTGGAAACAGTGAGCGTTCTTAGGCCCCCCCAGCCATCACTGTAGACTGCTGTGCTTGGCCAGAAAAAAGAGCTACTGAGGGAATGGCAAAGTCTGTGTGATTCTGTGTCCCTCCTAGACCCAGGCATCCCTAAAACCAACACAGATGATTGAACTTTTATGCTTTTGCTAGGAAGCAGTTATCTTCTATGAGGGGTCAGATGAAATGTCAAATTCTTTAAGACGGGTTCATGTAAAATGCATTTTTCTTAACATCGCTGCTTTGCAAGCATTGCATGTCTTTGCCTCTCACAGTCCACCTTGTACGGCCTTCAAGCATTAGTTTTAGATAAACAGCAATGACAAAGACTGTAGTTTATTATATATACCACAAATCTTTGTGGTATTTTGACTACTTTTTTAAAAAATTGATTTCACTTCATTTAAATTTCATTTTATCCAGCCCATGTGCACATATACATAATATCATCTACCAGCAGTGATTCATAGGGGCATTCTAATCAATTGGCCAATGCTGGTTTTCCTATTAATTTTTTTTTCCTCCCCACTCATTGCTCATGTTTTCTACCTGTTGAGCTTCCACTTATAAATAAGGCCACAAGAAAAGTGTTTTTTCCGTCGAAACATTCAGTCTTTACAAAATCACACAGCACAATAAACACAATAAAGCACTTGGATGAATGCATTAGCTGTGCTCAAGGAATTAAATGACAATAACTGTAAAATGACATCTCTCTTTTACATGCATGTAGCAAAATACTTCTCAATAAAACTACATAAAGATCTCAAATAGCAATTAAAACAAATTTAATATAACAAAGTTGAGTAAATTCTGATCTTATCGTTATAAATTGATCACTTTTCTCTTCCCGCACACTGCGGCATTGTTTACAGCAATGATACCCTTTACAAGTCTCCTTCAGCTCTGTGATTTGTGTCTGAAGATGATCTGTATGTTGAAATGGCCTCATATGCTTAGCAGCCACTGCTTTCTCAGATTAGCTTGGGCTGGATTAAATGTTGACAATTTAATGTTCCAGTGGGTTTGGAAGATGCTGTACTCCGTAATAATGAAAGTATATTTTACTGTCTCAAAAAATGTCTGACTTCTCAAATCTTTTTGTGGGCACATTTCAAGTCGGATTTCAGGGTCTTGGCAACTACAGCGCATTGTAAACACGACTGAAAACTAGAAAGCGAGATTATTTCAAAAGGGCTCTATATATTATGAATATATACATTACTGCCAGATACCAAGGTGTGGTACATTTTTTCCACAATTATTCACAATCTGTGTTTATCCAGATAGATATATTTCTACTGCTGGCAAACAAAGGATGAAGGCATTGATCATATATTGCAATTCAATAAAATTGTTCCTTTTAGTTATTTATGTATGTTTCTAAGTTCTCTGTAGCACCTAGCCCATATAGTCCTTGGGTTTGTTGTCCAGCTCAATGCTAGTGTTAAATGACTGATAAGATTTAGGGCCTGAGGTTGCTGTTGTTTAGATGGTGAGGCTCATTGAGTTCCTTCACAAATTTCTGCTTTCAACTGCGGAAAGTCGAAATGGCTGTTTTATTTTTTGCTTTGTCTCTGACAGCGTGGCTTATGCTGGCAAGAGTACAAGCACATGACATCTCAAGTACTGCTTTTGTTCTCTAGGCACAGTTGTACATTTTACTGTTGGACAATATGAACAGGAGAAGGATTCATGCTTTGGTCCGCAGATAAGTCTCCAGTACTTGAGTACAGTTTGTGGTTCGACAATAAATATTTCAGAAATATTTCACAGAAGTATAAAACAGAGATAGCTTTGAAATAATAGCTGGGCATTCATGGAATCTGCAGCCACAGAAAGTATACCAGATTTCCGAAGAAGCAAAGCCCCTGTCTTTCATAAGATTCTACAGTTCTACAATTCTACAATTGCTGCATATTGTTAAATGTTTCAGAATGTTTTATCTCCATTTAACACGTTTGACCATTTTTAAATTCTAACCTGGTCTAAAAAAAAAAGTACCTCTGTGCACTTTTTGTGTAACATCGTTTTTGCAGCAGTTTCAAAGAGAAATGGCCACTGAGTGGCAAAAAAAAACACAGGTTCAATACTTGAACCCTGGCACATTTTTATTACATTGATAGAGGTTTCAAAATTGCGGTTCAAAATTTAAATATCCGTTGACTGTCGCTAAAAGCTAATGCTCAACCATTTTGGAAATACACCCTACACCAAAACTGTAAAACTGATATATAAAAAGGCAACCGTTCCATTTCAACTACCTTTTAGGCAGATTTTAACTGTTTTGTTGAACCGTAGTTACACAGAATTTAAACCAGAGCTCCTTAAGTATATCTCCGCACTTTGTGAGCTACCGGACAAACCTACCGTCTATGAAAACCCATAGATATGAAACCGGATATGTGTGATGCCAAAATACAAAAGCATAAGTTTTCAAATCTCCCAGCATATCAGTATCAGTAATCAGTAAATCAACAATAAGGCAGCAGATTCCCTCTGGGTCTACTAATAGCTCTCTCTGGATTTTAAATGCGAGCATTATGTACAAGGTACACACACAGCTTGTTCTGATGCTTTGCTCTTTTGTTTTTGTCTGTGTTTTGTATTAGCATGAACAAAACTAGTGTGTGTGCACTAGTGGAGCGCCACTGAGCTTCTAGTACGTATTTACTTAGACAATCGGTGTGAAAATGATGAGTACATTAAGCACCACATTTCAAATCTGCTGCCCTGCTGCCCAAACCTGATCTCCCTCTCTCTCTCTCTCTCTCTCTGTCACATACGTGTTTCATCCTTCTTTTGGCTGTAAGTTTCTGGGAGAAGCCTGTGAACGGGATGCAGCTCTTGGCTGCAGTTATCTTTGCAGAGCAGGTTGCATTCTTGATGTGAGTTCCTGTGATGAAGTACTCCTGAAGAGGATGTTCATCTGTTCTCTTCATTATTAGTTATGTCAGACAGTCGTTTAGACATCATTTGCCATGCTTGGCATTTCCTTATCTAGTTTTTAGCATTCCAGTCGGTGGAGGCCTATTGTCACTGAATGCCAAAGGGACATTACAGGGAAATGAGCGGTTTGAAGAGTATAAGAACATTAGTTGAGTAATCAAATTAGGTCTTTGGTGAAGAACAGATCAACCGTATGCATTATCAGATTACTATAGGTACACTTGGGATGTATTAAAACAGAAGCGTGCGCGCAACAATGGCTCATATAGAAAAGACGCCCAGGCTTAAAAGCACAATAGCTTGTTTACTGGTTTTACTCACACCATCATATGACACTTAATCTAATTGAGTTCGGTTGCAAAAATAGACCAAATCACAGCTTTTTTTTTTTCTTTTCTAAAAAGTATTAATAAAATCTAATTGCTTCAATGATTCTACTTTTCTTGTGTGTGTGTGTGTGTGTATACGCAAAGACAAATATTAATGTTAAAAATAAAAAAAAGAAGAGACTTCTGTGCTGAAGCTGGATATTATTAATACCTTTCTGGGAAAAATAATATCTGTGATTTTAATATCTGGACAAATTAATCATTCAATAAATTATTAATGTTAAAAAAATAAATAAATAAAAGGTAATTTGATGCTTAAAAGAAATGCAATGATTTGTTAATTTCTTAAATTCTCAATTGTGTGAACTAAAAGTACAGTATTTGTTTTGCTATGCATGTAGCCTTCATACGTTCAGGCATTTGGTGATGGGAAAAAAGTCCAAAAAAAGACAGGTCACCAGACTTTGTCCTCTGTTCCACCGGGTCTTTCTTTGGATGCTTTGGAGACAGCAGGAACAATATTGAATATCACTGTTATTATGTTGCAGCCTGGTGGTATTATATTGGGACAGATTTCCAATGATGACTTTGTTTTTTTTCAACAGTGGAAAGGTAATAAACTACTGTTGTTATTGTAGTGTTATGACCCTCCGTCCTCTTACAAAACCTCTACCATTTTATTATATATATCTATTTATCAACTGAAAGAAAATGTCAAACTTAAGGCAAACTTCTGAATTTGCTCCTCAAAACTTTTTCTGAAGCCATCAGCGGTTTTCTACGGAAGACCAGAAGAGAAAGTGTTTTTCACAGTAAGTGCGCTCAGGAATGACATACAAAAATAGTTTATACCAGCATGTTTTTCAGTGTTAAGCGATTCACAGTAACAGTTCTTCATACTAACTTTCAATTGATGTGTTTGTAAGAACTTCCATCATTAATGCGATTTAACTTCTGGCCAGAATATGATTCCATAATCAAAAAAACCCCCACAAAAAAGCAGACCATCTCTTGTCTTCTCACAATTAAATCCACTGAAATATTTTTGGACTGTTCTGGACTGTTTTGCTTGTAAACGGTGCTTGAACTGAGCATATTTCTTTCCTTATTCAGACCAGATGAATAGATTATGGATAGAGGAATTGTGGATTTGTTTATTACAAACATGCAGCTTTCTTCTTCAGATGTTACATTGGTAAGTGATACCATGTCACATTTCCACAAATTTCACAGCAATTTGTACATATTTAAGGAGTGGCCTACCTGTCACAAGGTTTTAAGACGAACTGTACAAAATCATGCGAGGTCGTACAAATTTTTATGTATTAGCCACCTCGTAAAACACGTATGAATTGGTCGTGACAATGTGTTGCATATTTTTCAAAATCTGTTCCAATGAAAAAATCATCAAATTTTCATTTTGAGGGGAACTATTCCTTTAAATCAACCAATCAGTTAATGAATAATAACGGTTTCGGGTTTCAAAGTATCAAAATCCGACGAAGACTTTTTTTTTAATAAAAAACTTTTTCCACTTTTTCCTTATTCCTTTTATCATTCTACGTTATTTAATATATGGAAAGCACTAACTGTGACTATCATAATCTATGATGATTTTACTGATGGAAAGGAATCCTCTCTGCTACTATATATTGCAGTCTATTTCTACCCCCAGTGACATAAAAGTTATCATTTGATTCACCTTCTCTAAAAAGACGTGCACAATTTCCAGACACTGAGTAGCCACGTGTGTGCAGGAACTTCTCCAAAGGATGTGAACCCGTGGCCAGGCAGCATCATCTGGATGATGCATGAGCATATAGTTCAGGGTGACTGGCATTGCCTTGGAGCTTGCCAGTGGCCAATCCCTGATTCCCCAACACTCAGTTTTCCTCACTTCACCGTCTCCCTGTGCCTCCATGGTAACAAGGCAGCAGTATGTGAGGAAAGTGTATTCTGCTGATGTGTAATTACCCTGAAGGTAAGTTGTCTATTTTTCATCCAACCTTACCCCAATCAGCCCTGATGAGCCAATTTAGCTATGAGCATTTCACAAGCCAGCCACAACAAAAGAATACTTTAAAGATGGATGATAAAACAAGGTATCCTGATGAAATAATTATCAGATGGGTGCGATTAATTTCTGCACTCTGTAGTGATGAATAGAGTGTGACTGTAATTTCAGGAGCATCTTAGCATATCCGTTAGAACACGGATGCTTTTGGTGTTTGAATTTTTCATTAATGTTCTGCTGTATGCTCATAATTAATGCCTCCCTTATTGAGTTGTTTATTTTCTCCCACTGTAAGGGTGAATCATCTTAACAAAATGTTGCACCACACGCATCCACGCAATATCTGTTGAAGAGCACTTATACTTTCAGAGAAAGAAAGCCATAATCTTGAGATTTTGTACATAAGATTGGACTTTTGAAAAATTATTCCTGATTAATTGGATTTGTGAATCTTACCATACGAGTGTGTATTTTTCAGACAAAAGAATATGAAAGTTTACCAACATATACCAGACTTGGAGCTATTCTGTCCCCATGAACTAGTTTTGTCAGAAAAATATTATGACATAAGCATTACTCATTTCATTTTTGCTATTCTTTATTCATTAGTCCTCATTTTATTTCATTTATATGACACTATAATGTATCCTTCCATACTGGGGGCACGTTTGTGAAGATCTGCCGGTCCTGCTTCTTTCAAGCAGAAAGCTCTACTGATGTTTTTGCATAATGATGCGTGAAATAATGTGTAACTTATCTCGTCTGTAATTTTCCTATCTGCATCTTTTTAAATGTGTAAAGTTATCAATGTGTTGCAAATTGGAGCAATAGTTCATCCAAAAATGCAAATTCTCTATGCCTTCGTATTTCTTTATGACCTTCTTCTGTGGGGAAAAAAAGGTAAATGTTTGAAAAATATACTGGCCACTTTTTCAAATAAAATATGAAAAAAAGTTAATGTGGACTGGAGCTCACAAACTTCAAAATTGCATAAAAGTGTGTTAACACTTCAGTATAGGGATCAATTCTCACAGTCAATGCCTACTATTAAAATATTGGCTGTTTATTAATACTTATAAAGCACATATTTTGTGTGACCATATTCTGCATCCCTAATCTTACCAGTACCTTACTAACTACTAATAAACAGCTGATTGATTTTACTGAGACAAAATTGTTTGTTTACAGTAAGAATCGGCCCTTAAAATGTATGACCGAAAGTTTCATACTTGTATGTTATTTTCCATACAATGCCATGTAAAGCTTTTTGTTGTAATTATAATGAAATCAGTTCTTAAAATTTCTTGACATTGCTGATAAAGACTCAAGTCTTAAGTTTCAATGGTTTATGGGATAGGAGGTTACCAGTGAATAATGACTTAAACTGAGGTGTGTTGTCAGATAAACAATACTTTTAAATAAAACTTTTATAGTACGGTATGTTTAAATTCAAAGCTTAAAAAACTCCTAATTGATGTGAACTTCATAAAAAAGAGCGACCTGTAAATTATTCAAAACTTATCCTTTTATCTTCCACAGATGGAAAATCAAAAGGGATTTTTGGAAGACACAATGATGACAGAACTTAAATTTTTACTCCTAGAATATATATATATATTGTTCATTTATATTGTTTTCCACAGTATAAGTATAAACACATCAGTCCCATAAGACAGTTTATCACTACACCATATTTCCGTGATACAATAAATGAAAAAAAAAAAAAGAAATACACAATATTTCTTCTGCCTATCAACAAATAGAGACGATGATGGAATTGGGGACTTTTTTCTTATGCATTATGTATGTTACCTTTCATTTTAAAATGAAAAGTGATTGCAATAAAAATACTGTGTACTTTAAGGCTAAAACATTAGCAACTATATCTATGTATAGATTTGTCCTGTTGTATAATTAGTGTTAAATCATTTTCTTAGTACAGAAAGCTATTTCAGTCAATTACAAATTCAGCCAGATGATGACATGCAGTTTTATAAACAAGTTTGTTCTGCAAATTCATCTTCAGTTGACAAGAGTGAAGCGTTTTCAGACTGGGCAGCCAAAATTTTGCTCTTATTGCCCACTTCAGTGTCTTACATGTTTTAGCATATCATAACTCGCGCAGACAAATTGGATTTCAGAAATAACCCCAGTGCTTCTGAGAAGCCCTGTAAATATAATGAATACTCACTAAACCACTTACATCAGTGTTGTCCGTCTCTTGCCACTTAACCTCACAAAATATATTCACTTTATCAGGATATTTTATATACAACAGTACAGCCAGACATCATTCATTTTGCCCAGAGAGAGTAATTATTTCCAGCGACCACAGCGAGCCACAGATCTGACATTTTGCTCCATTATCATAGAAAGCCAATGTCAACACACGCACACACACACACACACACACACACAACACTGGGAGAAAACTAATATCAAGGCAATTTTGATATAATTACCTGTAAGGGAAGAAAACAATTTAGTAGTAGGGTTTATCCATTTGCTTATTGCAGGAAAATGTAACTGCAGTAAACTCTATTAAAAAAAGCAGTTCTGGTATTTTCTTTATTCCTTTCGCCTTTCATTCTCTTAAAACCTTCATTATTCCTTACCCAGAGTAACTCTGTGGCCATTATTACTGGAAATAATTCAGCAAGGGTACAATTTAGTGGAATCTATGCTGTGTGGTTTATTAAAAGGGTCTGCCTGCATTGCATCTCTATCTACCAGCACAGAGGCTGAGATTTTTGTTTTCCCTGCATGGCCCAACTTGGCATCAGCTGGCCTTTAAAGATGCGATTTTGCTTTGAAAGACACGATGTTGCATTTACAAATTAGTTTTAAAGATGCTCACATAAAGAACCGCAGCCGCTCTAAATTCGCATCGCTTGTAATCCACTGATGATATGCTTATGTTGATGTGCAAAACGCATTTCTGATTGGCCTTCTCACAGTTACTCTGTAATGCGAAAACCAATTTGCATCAAACATCATTTGCATTGTGTGAATAAAATTATGAATCATAGAATTGTCAGACCAGCATCTTTCACAAGTACAATCAAACTGCAAAAAACACCCACTGCAGTCTGCACACAGGTTTGATCCCAAGTTCATCAGCAAAGACAGAATTATCCAGTGCTAATACTGAATTTGCTCTCGTTGTTTTGACACTGCTCGTCTCTTGACTTATTGTAATGTGAAAAAAAAAAGATTACATGAATATGAATGGGAAAGCAATCAGGCTGTCAGGCGTTGTCCATCGGGAGCCAGTGTGGGAGAAAGGTGCAAATGAACTGTGATGGCTTTGGAATATGTAAATACTGCTTACAGTTGAATGATTTTATTGTGTTTGTCTGCTTAAACTATAACAAACTGCTTGACTGTAATAGTGTAATTATATATAATTTTTCCTTGGTTAAATCTGTACAACACGCATGACAGTGCAGTACTATCACATTGCTAAAAATCTGGGAGATTGTACAATAGTAGACTTCTATCATGGGCATCTGTAGGGTTTCATTTGAGGATGCATGAAGAAACCTGACCGAGCAAAGAAGAGCACACTTATTGAGGGTTACATGGAAAAACCTTCTGTAAAACAACACCATAACATTCATTTTACTTTTCTCCCCAGACCCGGTTCATGTTTTGCATTACACCGCTCTGCTTTCTGTGGCTTTTTTTCCGATTAGAAGTACCCGGTGCATGCTGTGTTTTTCTTTTACAAGACCGTGTGATGCTTGCAGATTAGAATCCTCCTCAGCATTAAATGCTAAAATGAGATGGTCTAGTAAGTTATTTGCATTATGTAAATATTTTAGGTGGATGTTTTTGATTGTTATGCTGCAACTTGCTGCGTAACATTTTCACCATGTTGGCATGTCACGGCAAGTTAACAAAAGTTCAACCTTTATGAGCGCAACCCTGCACTTTAAATGCAAAAATGTATGTTTGTGCGTCTTATAGTGTTTTACCGATTGTAAAGAATCTTATTAATTCAGTAAAAAAGCAGTCTGAACAAAAAAAAACGCTGAAAAAAATCAAATCACACAATAAAAGAAAGCTATAGAATCAAAGATCACATGAGTATAAAATAGCTTTTCCCCAAACTGCAGTAAATATATGTAGATACCATGCCAAAAAAAGCATAATAGCATGACACTAAAATAATGCAAGAAATAATGTAACAAAATAGAACATTAAACCCCTCTGATAAGAAATAAACATGGTTATTTAAATGCAAAGCCATCAAAAAACTAAAAATTGTAAAATTACATGAAGCTCTATTAGTTTTTACAATGCTTTACCTTTCACCTTACAGTCTTTTCCCGTATGCTTCACTAATTTCTACCGTATTATGCACGTTCTGCTAAATGTATATGGTATTGAAATTCTTGTCCTACTTTGATATCTCAGTGAGTGGTGTCATCTTATCAGTTAATTGTGTGGCCGCTATCTTATATTGGAAATAAGACATTTCTTTACACTTTTATCCTTTTGCTTGTCTCAGAAAAAAGTAGGAATCCACCCATATATCTGACTTCTATCTACTGGTCTATCTTCGTGCCTATCACTGAATTACTTGGATACTTACTCAAACTCTTGCTTGTCTGCGAACCCTCAAAAACTGCTGAAACTGAGAAGAAATTTGTAAAAGAGGCTGAATAGCCTCTTTTTTTTTTTTTTGTAGAGTTGGGTTGGAGGAGACCGTCTGTTTCCAGCACACAAAAAATCTCATTATATTGTACAACAGAGATTTGACAGTTCTATGCATGGAGGAGAGACAATACAATGCATTAGACAAGGCCTAGGAAAGCTCGGCCATTATACAGACATATGAAGCTAACTATCAGCCCACCATTGTATTAAGTAAAGGGAGAGTTATATGGCACACAATAATAATCATATTTGACACTGTCCTTGCATTATCCACCGTGAAGGTTGGGCAAGATGTGTCTGTTCGGTACACTATGGCAGCATAGCGTCTTAGCGCAGTGACCCAGTTAGGGATAGAGACACTGGCAAATATATCTGCGAGGATTTGCCAAAGGGCACAGGAGATAAGTGACAAAATGGAAAATGCTTTAATGATGATCATATAGGTCTTGTGTGGTGGAGTGTTGGGGGCACAGCTTCAGTGTTCCTCCTCCTGTTAGCTGTTCACGCAGCCTGCGGGAGAAAATTTCACTTTCCTTACCCAACGAGCAATAAATAACCTTAGTGGACCTGAGCTTCCGCATAGGCAAATTGGCACCCTTTGAACAGATTGGTAGGGTATTGCGGTACACTGTTAATTTATGTCTACTCAACGTAATAGCCATCAAATTCTCAAATGCAATAACACTGAATCTCAAAATAAAGATCCATACGTGTATAGGAGAGATGCTAAAATAATTAAGGCAGGTAACTGAACAACAACAGAAGCATGTTGTTTATTTCTGTATTTTTCTTTTAATGAGCAACTGTGAAGATGAAGCGCATGTAGGTTGCTATGCTGCCTGCACTTACACCTGTATAGTATGTGATGATGAGGACACCATGATCTGGTACCGAAAACCTTAACGTACGTGTGACTGTGCTGCGTCAGCTTTGGATGCAATCATTTGGCATTTGTTCTTACAACATCAATGTGTTTAATTAATTATTAATGGTATATAATTCGCCTTTGTTCTCTGTGTTGTTGTTAATCATGCTTACAGCGCAAACCATTGTTTCTGTGCAGCAGCAGAAATTTGTACGCCGTTTCTGATTCGTCTTAAAGCGTGAATCAGGCAAACAAATAATTTGGGTTTGTTGGTTTGACTAGACTCCTTAATTCCAATGAAGACCCATCTTAATGCCACTGCATACAATCACATTTGAGAATTGTGTGCTTACAACTTTGGGGCAAGAGTTTTGGGTGGCCCAGTTCTGTTCCAGCATGTCAGTGTGCCAATGCACAAAATGAGATCCATAAAGAATATTGATTTTCTTTACAGAGTTGTGTTGTCACTCGATATAGCGTTGCATTTTTTCTGGCAGCATTTCATAGATGAGACAATTTCGCTACTTTACGTTTTTCAGCTGTTTAAAATGCGAAATAGCATGTTCTATTAGCCAGTGAATCATTCGAGTTGGTTCTTTTAATGAATCGATCAAACGGCATCGGCTTTGGTTTTGTTTGAAACAATTAAGTCGCGTGGCAAGAGGGTGGAGCGTTTTATCATCATGGAATAATTGTGGCCAATCAGAATTTCCTCATCTTGTTTTGTGATCCCAGTATTTTTCTGTGACAGCCGAAAATTGTGTAGTGTGTTTTGGGTTTAAAGTGAAATAGCAATGCAATATTTTTAAAAGAGAATGAAATTAATGGAATATATAATGGCACAATGAAAACAATATTCACAGTATATTTAAGTTCCCTGAATGATTTTGTAAACATATTCAGCAATTTTAAAGGAATGGCGTTGACTTCTTTTAATGAGGAATCTCTCTAATTTGATCTTTGATACACATCTGGTACAAACCTTGATCAGTTTCCAGAGTGGAAGTCTTTAATAACAGTTCTTCATTTGCTGTTACCTTACTAACCTTTTACTAACTTATTAAAAAGTTAGTAAAAAGAGACCTACAAATTACACTCTGTTTAGCACCATTATTTATTATTATTTATTTAATTTAATAAAATAAAAAAGAGAAAAAAAACCTACAGCTGTCTAAAAATCATAGAGGGCCTTTACAGTGAAGTCTTGGTTAAAAAAAAAAAAATTTCTATACTAGCAAAACAGTTTGGAGTGGACAGATAATCTTTGAGAGCGAAAATAAACCTCCAGGAGAACGGTTGTGTGTCTCACATCAACACACAGCGGCGTTTCATTAATGGATTCATATTGTTAAATGAATAGTGAATCAATGATTCAGTGAGCCATTCTGCTTTGTTTCTAAAGGAATCAATCAAATCAATCTGAACGAATCCATGAATAACTGAATAACTATAAAGAAAAGTAAGTTTTTCCTAATTCACACTATTATCTTTCTTCATAACTTCATCTTAAATTATTGCATGTTAATTAATCGTGTTATTTTCAGATTAACTTTATTAATTAATCTGCACATTATGTGATTAGATAAAAAATTACCTAATAAGCCCATTTAAGACTTAAAAATACACCCCTCCGACTTGAACTGAAACATAGCAATAGAAATGATAATAAAAAGTTGTGTGTCTTGCTTCTTTAAGGGTTGCATTATAGTGGGCTCTAGCTTTACTGCATTTGGTGCCTCTGCCATAATTCACCGTGAATGTTTTAGCTATTTAGATTGGCTTGTCATACATCTGTAGTTATTTATTGAAAGTAACTCAAAAGTAGTATAATGCATTACGATTCAGAGACAGTAATATTTAATGTAACTAATTACTTTAAAAGGACAGTAACTAGTAATGCATAATGTCTTCCAATTTGAAAGTAACTTACTCAACACTCTTAAAGTAGTATTGACATAGATTTGCAACTTGCAACTTGTGATATGTAATGCAAGTATTGGGTGTAAATTGAATTTTCTCTTCTGCTGCTTGAGCTTTAAGGTAATGTGCTGATTTTTAGCACACGTTTTGGTTTGCTCATACGCGGTGAGCTCTTTTAAATGATCCTGTTTTGTGGATAACCAAGCGTACTAAACAGACGTCCACTACATTTAACGTCAGTCTCAAAATCGGTTCCAGTTCCCACTTATCTCTTCTGACGCGGACATCAGAACTTTCGTCTCCGAACTTTTAGCCCTGATTAATAAGCCATTATGCCTTTTACGTCTGTGAGCGGTAAATAAGGAAGATATAATTATATCATGCTTAATCAAATGAGATGCTTTAAGTGCTGCTTTTCCAAGCAGATAATAAACAATTCAACACCACCGAGTAAGTCATGGGACCAAACACTCACATTCCTCTGAGCTGCAGTGATGGTTATGCTTTGTGAACGGTAGTACATTGTGTACAGCCTAGCTGTGTCTGTGGAAGCTTTTAGAGAGAATTAGACTATTACCACCAGTGTGTGAGTAACACCGCATGACAAAATAAGCTACAATATTGATGCTGGCATCAAATTATTTTCACGTTTTAAAACTTGGAACAACAGAGGTGTTATATTCTGCATCTCTGGTATAAAAAAAATATATAGATCCCACACCCCCCCACCCACACTTTTTGTTTTATTCCAATGTCTTGCCCTTGGCATTGTTTGCTTTTAAGAAAGCTCTGAGTATTTTTATTATTGACCATAATGATGTACATTAATTTCCTTCATGTACACATTCTGTGAGAAAGGAAAGTCTGAAGGATGAAATTGCTCTGTTTGGCAGAGGAAAGCTTTTTGTTCTCTGCTCTGTGCGCTTTTTGCAACTGCAACTAGGGAATTGGCAGCGCCGCCAAGATTAAAAAACGGCCAGAACCATTTTGAGCCAGTTTGTAATCTTCTCAAGCAAAGGCCTGACACACATTTTTTAATGCCACATAGTGAAGTATGATGACAACTAAGAGCCGCTATAAGGATCAGGTCTGTTGGGTGAAGGTCAGGAGAATTGCTGATGGGCTGTTCAGGGTCAGCACTCACAGCCCTACAGCCTAACAGCCTTCCGGAGATGGGATGATGGGAGGAGACGGGAAAAATAAACATTGCATCTTACTGACTTGGACAGTTCAATCAACATAGCAGTTCACTATTCTGGCTGTAGTTTGCGTTTGAAATGGTTAGAAATTGTAATTGTAATAAAAAAATAAATAAATAAATAAATACAATAACAGAACCATTCCTAAGACAAACAAAAAATGGAAACAATAAAATCACAATAGAAATTTTGCGGAAAATAAATACAGTAAAAATAAAAGGGGTTCTCTATGTTCTCTAAAATAAGAAAATATATCTTATTGATATCAACTGCATACATAGAAAGTAGGTTCTGATATATGGTGCATTTAGTCCTCCTGGGAGGTTTGTGTTTACAAGTTGATAAGTCGTAATGGCACGCCTTTCTTTATTTTTATTTTTTTGAAGACACCAATATTTTAAATGTTTTATAAAACAAGGAATAAAGAATGTGCGGTAGGTGCACTTGATTGTAAAAAATGATTGTAATGTGATTGTAAATTTCTGTACTGTTTTATTCAGTTTTTGCAAAGGTGCTACTGTGTTTTATATTATGAATATTTTATAGGAATTACAATACTGTAATTTTTTGTACCTGCAGTTTAGCTTCATTGTAAATACAGTATATATATATATATATATATATATATATATATATATATATATATATATATACATTTCAACAAATTTACCATCAACCGCAGTCACTGCACCTATATTTTTTGCCATGTCTCAAAACCTAAAATCAATAAAAAACGTAGAATCAATTGCTTAATATGACCTTTCTATCACTTTGCAACAACATTTCCAGTTTCAAAAGTCTATACAGTGCAGAGAATTGCACTCTAGTGATTTCATGGGATCTTTGACAAATTTTTTATAACGCGTCTAAATCCCACATTCACTCTACAATTTGTACTGATTCAATCCTGAATGTGTGTTTTATAAACTGCACAATACCAGTCCCGGTGACCCTATCAATTCACAGTTGCTGCATTCATCCTATAATTCCTTATTATACCAAATCAAGCTACTAGGTGTGCTCAATTTACAATGGGATTGGAGACAGATCTTTCCTTAGGGACTGCAACCACTGTATTTTTTTAATTACAGCTTAAAAGTTTAATGCTGAGTGTTCACTGAATTTGAAGCCATGGCAGGGATTATCATAACTAATGTATTTTAATAATGAGCAGGTTTAAGAGTCAGGAGAGGTTGATTGTGGTGGCTGCAAAAGCATGATTGTCAGCCTTAGGGCGAGGAGCCCTAATGGGGATTTATTACATGCCAAAGAGAGTTTGCATGCCTTCATTAAAACATCTTTTTTACTGTCCAAATGCCCTGTTTTAATTAAAAGGAAACAAACAGAGAGCTACTATTACGTTTACTGTTCCACTGGCCATTGAATGGTCGACATTTGTTCTAGTAGATAATGGGCGTAATTAAAGTCTGGCGATTTGCCGTAAGAAATTTTAACCCGAGTACCACCCTGGGGGACATCAAAAATAAGAAATGTGATTATCGCTGCTTTATGCTTATGTGTGATGATGAATTTTCTTTATTTATTTTTTTAATTAAGCAAAGCATGTCGAAACTAGCGCCAACCCAAAACGTACTGTGCTCAGCTGTCATTTATTGACACCCTTCAGTCATGTCCCCAGTGACTTTTATAAAGTCATACCTGAAACACAAAAAGATACCAGGAAAATCTGCTTTGACCCTCCCAGAGGCAGCAATGACCCATATTCTGTCATCCGATGACAGCTTTCTAAGGTTACGAGGTGGATTCCCTCCTAGTAACCATTTCACAGGTATGAAACCAAATACGTTCCCTGGTTTCAATGAAGCATTGAATCCATCTAATGGGCTCTCTGAATGGTTCACCATTCCCTGTGGGAGTACTGTGGTAGTAAGGGGTGACGCTAGGTGGGTTAGACACAGTAAAACCTTCATGGAGAGTCAAAAAAGAAACATTAGTCTCTCGCTTGTACAGCTGTGGGCCCAACAGTGACTATGTGATGTGGTTCACAATGAATCTAAATGATGGGTTAACGCATTGAATATTTTAGCCACCAGACACAGCAAGAACATCCAGGAATTTGTCTTCACAGGGGAAATAGTGTTGTCGAGGAGAGCCCACTGTAGGGGGGAACTCATTAATCATTTCAAGCCATTGAACCGTGCAGTTCTTCTACCCCTCTCAAGCATCTCTGCTACAGAAAGGCACTCTCCTTTGCAAACGTTATTCCAATGCCCTTTCATTTATCACCCAAAATCAAATTGCATGTTTCTGCTTAATAATAGAAGCCTCCCAAAAAGCTCTCCTGATGTGTCTTGTAGGGTTCAGTGTGCTTTGAGAAATGACTCCGGGAGGAAGTACAGACTTTAAATTAAAGGCGATACTGAAAGCTAGAATGGCTGAGTGTCAGTTGTGCTGATATACTTGAGCATGGGGTGATTTGTTTTGACCTTGGAAATGCCTACGGTTGACAAGGGTCATCTAGGGCACGTTATAAATGTTTCAGTTGTGTGAAAGATATGTATGGATAGATATTTAACAGTTTGTTATGTATTGTTGTCCTACATCTCAGTCGAGGTGTTGTGGAGTTTGCTAAGGATATTACAGGTTCTTTAAATAACGTTATAGTTGGGTTTTAGGGAATTTGATTTATTTTAGAGGTGCTGTTTACGATATCTGCAATCTAAAAAAATAGTGATACTCACTGGAATCTTTATTCTTTCCTGAAAACACTTATGTAGAAACCACTGTTCTTTTCCAGAAAAGCAGAAAACATTCACTAATTGATTGTTTCATTGATTTAATTGACTGGATATAACTGTTGTTTTTTTTAGTCAAGATTAGGCCTAATTTTACAATTCTTCTATAAAAATTTAGCTGATTTAGCTGATACAGTGGTGCACAGAATTATTGACACCCTTGCTAAATGTGAACAGAAATGCCTGTAAAAATAAATCAGCATCGTCACCTTTTGATTAAAATTATTTACAGTGCAGATTTACTTTCTTTTGCACATTTATCAAGGGTGTCAGTAATGTTGTGTACCACTGTATATAATTTTTTTTTATTTTCACTTTATTTCTGAGAGTGTATGAACTTAATGGAAAACCAGATGTACTCCACACTGAAGTTTAAATATGGGCAATTATGTGTTAATGTTATTTAATTATTTATTTATTTATTATTTATTATGTTACAAGTTCACACGAAACAAACAGCTTACAGTAAAGTTGCAGTAAATTATCGTTTTGGACGTTCTTTAACTTCTGAAAGTTAGTTTACATGGTACATTAAACTGTTGTATTTTTGAAAAGATCAAGGAAAATTAGATTTTTCAAGATTTGACCCCTTTAATAAAGGGAGGCTTCTGCTTTCCCCCAATAAATGATGGACTGCTTGAAAGATTACTTTGTTTTTATGAGTGGCATTTCATTTTAATTGGTTCATTATTTCCAGCAATTGCATCTTCAAATTCCCTTGATTGCTGCAGCTGTGGTTCATGCTGTGTCAGGATAGCTGAGGTTGTGAACACACACGTACACACACACACACACACTCACACACACACACTCTAACAGGCACATACTCCTATTTGCCAGATGGACACATTAAATCAGTGCTTGCTGGACCTGGCAGGATGTTATCAGAAGCCATCGACAGCTTCCACTGTGGGTGGATATTGCTATAAAATAAGAAAAAAGTGCTGATGTTATCGAATGATGGATTTTGGTCATAAGGATGTTATGGTTTTCATTTCCTAATTGAGCATCCCTCAAATAGTGCTTTCAGACATGTGTTCTATATTTGCAGTCGCAGATTATGCCAGTTCTTTGCCGACAGCATGCGATTCCATTGTGTGGATGTAATGAATGTGTTAAATGATGCACATCCATCTTTTGAAAGATCTCAAAAACTATTTGGAATTTTGGGACTTCACACTGGTAGCAATTCAGGTGACACGGAAAAGAAAAAAACTCTCTGAGGACCGGAAAAAAAGAGTTTCATATTTTAAAATGTGTCTTTTAAGGATAGAGTTATTGAGGGGGTGCGAGTTATTGCCACGTTCTCAGCAGCAATATGATGGTCGATTCAAAGGAATGATAAATGGCTCCAAATATTTTCAGGTCAAAAGTGTTTTTCCCCCCTTATACCACAGCCCTAACACTGAAAACATTGCCACTGCTGCTTCAGAGATATTTTATCTAGGAAATTCTGAGGTTTGGAGGCAAAAAATCTCTTTATCCAGCATGACAGGCCTTGTTTGGTCTATCAGAGACAGAGACATGAAAAACAGTTCACAGAAATCTTTTTTTTGCCACTGATACCTGTACATTTTCCTTCTGTAAGGATTTGTCTGTTCTCGGTTTTTGTGAATCCTAAACCTGACGAGTGCTGTTCTTATCTGACAAGCTGGTCTGGGAGATCACCAGACTCAAAGGACTGGTTAGTCTAATCTTTGAGCATTTAGCTGCGCTCTCAGCCCTCTAGGATATTAAAATGCACCATCTGTTTACTGAAACCTGCTCAGCATGGTTTACATGCAAGACCTTGTCAGTCAAATTTATGCTTGAGCAAATGGGCATGACAGCATATGCTAGGCAGGAGAAAAACGTAAATACATGAGACAAATTTTCACATATTAAACTGTGTGTGTACACTGTATGTGTGTGTATATATAGTGTGCAGTAAGGTCCATATATATTTGGACACATGCAAAATTTTTATTATTTTAGCCATTGACCAAAACATATTCAATTTAATTATATAGGATAATTTAATGTGCTTTCATTTGAAGGTATTCTTATCAAAATTGGAGTAAATGTTAAGGAATTACTGCTCTTTAATATGTACGCCCCCCCTTTTTCAAGGAACCATAAGTAATTGGACAACTAGCTCACAAGCTGTTTCATAAACAAGCTATTCCTTTGTAATTTCTACATCAGTTAAACAGGTAATTGTTCTGGATTCTAAGTGTGCTATTCACACATCATGCAATCAAAGGATCACCCCACACAAGTGAAACAGACAATTGCCAGGCTTCAAGATCAAAACAAATCTGTCAGAGAGATAGCAGGAACATTAGGAGTGGCCAGATCAACAGTTTGGTACATACTGAGGGGGAAAAAGACACACTGATGAGCTCAGCAACATTAAACAGCCTTGATGTCCACTAAGGAAAACAGTGGTGGATGATCAGAGAATCCTCTGAATGCTAAAGAAAATCCATTTCACAACATCCAGCCAAGTGAAGAATAGAGATGTGTCACTATCAATGTCTAGAATCAAGAGAAGACCTTCACGAGAGCAAGTACAGAGGTAGCAAACAAGACCAGATAAGATTTTGCCAGAAAACATCTAAAAAAACCAGACCACTTCTGGAAAAAAAAGCATTCTTTGGATGCCTGAAATTAAGATCAGCTTCACTGTAAAAATGAAAAGTTGACTTAACTTAAAATTTCAAGGCAACTCGCTGCACAGCTTTTTTTTGAGTTCACTGACCTTTGGAGAAAGTTGTTCACTCAAGCCAAGTCACTGAGTAAAGTCACTTTTTTTTGTTCAGTTAACACACTTTATTATCTTGAATGTTGATGTGATATATTTTTTCCTGTTTCTTGAAAAAATGTTCAGTACATCAACTAACAATAATGATAAAACAACAAAAAAGTTTAAATGAAATGATCAAACAGCAAAACAGTATAACTGCATCATTTATTCATGCAGCAACGCATGCTGGGAACTTGCAAAGCCTGAACATTTCAGCAACATGAAATTCTTTGTTCAGACAACTGCTTGGGTCAACATTTGGGTCAAGTTTAAAGAAAATAGAATGTTTTGGTGTTTGAGAGGTTTCGTAAACTGGAAAAGTGCAGTTCCTTTTCCAGAATACGTAGAATACGGTAGAAAGTGTGGAGTAGGCTTGGAACAGCTCATGATCCAAAGGATACAACATAATCTTTGAAACATGATGGAGCAGTGCGATGGCATGAGCATGCATGGTTTCCAGTGGCACTGGCTTACTGATGTTTAGTGATGATGTGAAAGAAGACAGAAGCAGCTGGATAAATGCTGAAGTGTATACAGATATACTCTATGCCCAAAGTTAGCCAAATGTAACAAAGTTGATTGGACAGTGTAAGTTTCATTGTACAGAAAGGTAAAAAGTGGGATATTCTAAACTGACCTAGTCCATCACCTGGTTTCAACCTGACAAAACTAAAGGCAGAAAGACCCACAAACAAACAACGATTTAATGTAGCTGCAGTAAAGGCCTGGCAAAGCAACACAGAGGAAGAAACCCATGCAGTCTCTGGTGAGGTCCATGATTTCCACACTTGAGGCAGCTATTGCCTGCAAAGAATTTTCAATAAATGATTAAACATTTTATATAGATATAATATATAATATAACATTTTATATAGATTTTTTTTAGATTTTATATCGATTATTTATCTGTCCTATTATATTTTTGTATATACTTTGTATGCAAATGTTTGTAATTCCTAAGCTTTTTATATGATATTTTTGTTCAACCCATTGAATTACAAGTCACACACACACACACGCACACACACACACTCACTCACTCACTCACACTTACACATATTTATATAAATAATATATTGGACCTTTTTGGTTTTTTTCAGTTTTAAATTGTCCTTGATTAAACTTTGCTTTTTTTATTTAATTTTCAGATGAGATGCCAACAGTACTTGAACCACCAACTGTTATTTTATCCGTGAAGTTGGCAAAAAGGTCTAAATTCATACTGAAGGTACACCAGGCAGTGCAACGAGAATATTAGTTCGGAAATAGAGAAATGTTGTGAAAATATAATATACGGCAAACACATACATTTCTATCCGGATGGAATTCAATTTCTCAAGGGACCTATGAGTTACCCGAAAAACAATGTGTAACTTGCTCTGTAATTTTTTCCGAGGTAGTGTGAGGAAAAACAAATTTACTTGGGGGGAAAACTAGCTGCACCCGATTCTGGCTTTAAGAATCACCCATTGACATTATCCATGCCAACTAAACGGACTTGAGGGCTGGAAAACACTTACACCCTAGCTAAAAAAGCTCTTTGAACATACAACCACCATGTTGTTAAGCTTTGATCTTAAGTCATTTACCAAGTGCATTTCACCACCTACGGAAAATGGACTGTATTCTTAAGCTTTTTTGATGCGCAGTAAAAACAATACCAGGAAACGTGCTGCACCTATCCACAAAGAATAGAAGGGACTCAAAAGGAGCATACATGGAAAGATCAAGGGTTTAACCCTTCTTTGATTTTTTTTTTTTCCCCTACCTGCATAAATAAATCTTATTCCGTATTCCGTGCTTGCCAAGATTATGTCACAATCTCTGATTCTTGGCACTTAGTTTAGCAGTCATCAGTTTTCCCACTAGGTGACTTGACCGACATTTATTTTTTATTGTCTCTTGATAATGTTATTTTTTCCCACTTGGTATTCAAGAAAAGAATGGAACTGTCTTTACTAGCCAAGTAGCCATCATTTAGTCTGACAAATTATTCATATTTTATTCTGACTTTTTTTTTCTTTGCCAGATACATAATGCTGTTGAATAATGAATCATTGTATACATTTTTAAATAGATATACTGCTGTAAAAAAAAGGAAAAAAAAAGTTTTATTCCACAGCTTCTGTGAAAACAACTTTTGTGAAAGAATATTTCGTCACGTAGTGAAAGATGGAATAATGTACTTTCAAGCAAAACATTCAGAACATTAAATATAATTAAATGCATTTAATATAAATGTTAATAATAATAATAATAAGTTAGTAAAACTGCAGGGAAATGGTTCGTTCACCCTAAGAGAAAAATTCAGTCATTTAATCATGTCACAGATCTTTTCTCAATCCTCCCCCAATTCACTTTCTCAGTAGCACAAAAGAAAAATCATGAGATGATGGCAATTTGTTTTGGAAGCAAGTAGTCTTGAAAATCACAAAGTAAATAGAAATAGTCCAAATATGCATTGTACACTATTTTTCCAAGTCTTCTGAAGTTTTACGTGAAGAACAGTTTGAAATCAGTCATCGTTGCTGACTAAAAATCATACTTTTTTGCAATTCATATCCGATGCATTTTTTTTAACATGCAGCATACCCCGTAAGAAACTGTGCAGAAACTCTTCAGCTCAGTTCAGCACAGTTCTGGCATGTACTGTCAACACAGCAGGTTTGAATATGCGAACATGAGCAAGATTTCAGAGCTTTAGGACAGTCGTCCACGCTTCCTTACAGCGCCATGTCTATTCCTGTGTGTCCTGAACTCTGCCTTGTCTTAGCTGCACTCGTTAATAGTTAATAGCTTGACTGACCATTAAAGCAGTGTTCAAAATGGTTATGGTTGTTTTGAAAATAAATTTTATTTACTTTTAGGTCTTCTGAGGGCTATCGTTTTGGGTCTTTGTAAGCGCGGCCGTGGCAAAATTAATATATAAATAATTTTGTTCCATCTGTTTCATTTGAAGGATTTTCAGGGATTTTGTTTTTCTCACTGCCGTCAAATAACTGTCTTTTTCGTTCCGGTTTCTCTCTCTGTCTGCAACCACACGTCTGTCTGCCTCATTTCCTTCAGGCCACCCACCAAATATGCGACCATATCTAGACAATGTATGTTTACAGCAATAAACAAATTAAACATAACAGAGCTGCAACAACAACAGGAGCATGAGTGAAATAAGCCTACTGGCGTGAATGGAAATGGCAGATGGAAGTAAGGAGTGCCGCCCAGGAGACACATATCACATAGATAACTGATGCCAGCCCAACTGCGTCTGACAGGAGGCTGCGATATTTAATCAGACCTAGCACTGAATCAACACCACCGCCAGCTGCAATTCAAATCCCTTTATATAACCCAAATGCCAATTAGCTGGAAATAGCACAGCACCACACCCTGTTGTCAAACTATTACATTATGATGTGTTGGCAGAGTCTTAGTTTGGCGCCCTGACAGTAACGGGGTAGGTGTGTGGCAGTACGCGGTTCATAATCCACGTGAAATGTAACTTCTAAATTCAGAGACTTGTGAAATACAGTGTACAGACATCTTTCTGCCACTGATAGATGTGCATTGTCTTTGTATAAGCTTTTGGCTCTTCTCGCTATTGAGAACTTGATTGCACTTTTATAGCCAGCTGTGGTTCCATGAGGAAACTTCAAAGCCGCCTTTCTAGTGGACCGAAAGGTCCTTTGCAGAAGAAAAAGTGAAGGATTATTCAAATGTTCGAAAGGAACGCTGAACGGTTCTTTGGTGAACCCAAAAAGGTTCTTATATGGCATCACCGTAAAGAGCGTGCGGCTCAAACTTCAGTGGCAACTAAGAATTACAAAAGTTTAATTTGTGGAAAATTCAAAGAAGAATCAAACCACCATTGCAGATGGTGATGAATGGCTGTATTGTGTGTGATTAGTTTGGACATGTACTGAGCTCTATTTAAAATTAAATAAATATAATAATCATAAATTAATTAAAAATATGCGTGCAATACACCATTAAAAAAATATGTGTTATAATATATCTGGGGGTATTCTGGATATCTAATTTCCTCAATAATTATCTTTTATTGCTGTTTATTGTAACTTTTTTTTTTCTTCAAATATATTTAGACAAAATAGCATCTAATTTCAATCAAGTCATTTATTAGTTATCTACCATACCATGAAAATAATAATTGGCTAACTGGCATCAGTAAGCCTTTAACTTTTTATGCTACTTTGTTAAACATTAAATATTGACAGGATTTTGGGCTTGAAATAAAAGCTTATGAATGGCAAAATACACATTTGGCTTCCTTCCTTTATAATTTAAAAGAGGTTGAGATAACACTGCGTTGATCATGCATTTGGACTGCTAGATTTGCTGTTTCGCACTTCATTAGAAACTGTGAACATTGATTGAATGGTGCAACATCATAAAAAACCAATAAGCCAGAGCGTAGTTATAAAGTTGCCTTGGGAATTCAGAAATAATGCTAAATATAATGGAATTTCATAACAAAATCAGTGTTGTGGTGTCAGCGAGAGTGAAAAGCAGGAAGTGTGGTGTTGTTTTGTGTTCTCCAAAGACCTTGCGCTGTCCCTCATGTCCCTCAGCATGGGGTTTGCCTAGTCTAATTGTATTTTTTGTATACATTTCAGATTGTGGCAAACCAAAATGGCGCTTTCACATTATGGCCAATGACAACAAAGTACCTTCATGTGAATAAAATAATCTCTCCTCAAACTCGAGCTAAATTTTGACCTCTCCCTGATGGTGTTAAAGGGGATTATGTGTGAGAGGCTTCAGTAGAAAGCAAAAGAAGTTTGAAATGCGAGTGAAAAGGAGAGAGAGAAATTTGCAGCATTCAGCTCCCCATCACTTTCCGCAAACCGTTTTCCAACACCTGCTACTAGCTGTAGATGACACATGAACTGTTCCATTTGATAGCACAACTGGAGCTCTGAAAGCCAAAGCCGCCTAAGTAATGACATCTCTGCAAAGCCTATGTACACATTATCCCGGTGGAAATTAGCTGATTTTATAAATGATTTGAATTCTATCAGGTTGAAGAAAACACGTGGCCCGTTAGAAAAACTGCATACCTGAAGAGATACTTTGAAGTGCTTGAGATAGACTTTTAGAAAAGGCGCCATATGCTGAGCAAGCCAGTTTCGAAGTTATTCAATCAGAGATGATTACAATTTTAGCGCACTGTATTGAATCTCAGCCAGGTCGTGTAAGCCTCAGTAAACATTTCTGCTAGAAAAATTATTGTAAAATGCTCATATGTCAGAGTGACCTATTGCTAATCATTTAAATGGCTGCCGCTGGTTGTTGAACATTCTTTTCTTTTTTCTTTTTTTGCATGAACTATAAATGCACTGTCCGTCACTGAAAAGTGCATGCCATGCATGCTTCCTTAAGAAATTATAATCAGATTCAGAAGATCAAAAATTCAAAAGTAAAGTTTAAATACAAGAAAGTTTAAAATTATGTTAAATCTTAAATATTTTAAGCATTTTCCTTATTTTAATGAAATCCTAAAAGAATGTATGGAAGTTGGATACCTTGTTTATTTTAATTCTTGATTTTAATTAATGTACCGATTCTTTTTGGGGGGTAAATACAACTTCAGCATTTCACAAATTTAAAACAAAAAAGGTAATAATTATTAGTTTTATGCATTATTGCATCTACAGTGGAACTAAAAATACTTTGGAATGGGTAACCATGTTACATGCTATCAGAAATTTGCTTTAAGGAGAGATATGAAGCACTTACCTAAAAAACACAAACATAGAGCAAACCCAACCCACATGAATAATTTTAGTAACTAGAAGTTCGCACAAACAGTTCAATGTCAACCGGTTTCCACTAAATGAATGCTTAAACAAAAATGAGTCTAATTTTTATGTTTTTTAAATCCTCTGATCACACTGCTTTTGAAAAGTTTGAGGTCAATAAAGTTCAAATCTTTTAAAGAAGTATTTTTCCCACCAAGACTGTATATCATTTTTAATTAATGTAGTGTTCATTGTTTGTCCATTTTATTTAATACATTATCTAATTTTAACAAATGGCACCTTATTGTAAAGTGTTACCATATATGCATGTACTTGGGATGGCATTAGTCTTCAGTGAAATCATTCCAACTGAAATTACTTTAATATGGTGTGCTTTTTTATTATTATTTCAGTGTTGAAAGAAGCTTTCTGTGAAAACCATTTGATAAATACAAAAGGACAAAATGATTTGAAATTGATTTTTGCCATAATGTAAAAGTTTATACACATGTTTTCTTTCCTGGATGACCCCAAACTTCTGATTGGCAGTATATAGTGCTCTAAATATGTTTTCTGCTCAATTTTACAGTTAATAGAAAATCGCTAATGCTGCGTATGTCAACAACAGAGGGTCATTTCTATTTAACCTGGAATATTCTTCTGAAATAACTCTCTGTCAGTTACATTCTTAAAGTTCTACCCTTTTGGCATCTCAGAGTCAAGAATGCCAGGGAGCCAGTGTTGAATGCACTTTTATGTTTTACATTTGCTTTATAGATTTTTGCACGCTATTTCAAATATAAAAGCATTTGGGCTTCAGCTGAAAATACAACAGAATAAACGAAGGCAATGTGAGGCATTATATGAGAATAGTCACAGTATGATGTGAAAAGCTGTCTCACAATAAGTGATAGCATCTTATGTGTTTCAGAGTGTCTGAATTGAAATGGCTGATAATGATGAAACCTCTACACCTTGCGATAATTGCCACACGCTGTCATGGAGGTGCCATTTAACGTAGCGGTACGAAAAGTGGTCTGCTAACCAAATGTATTTTGCCAACAGCAGTCCTATGGTCAGAAACATCTGAATGATAGATAGGATACAGTCTATAATTATACGGCTACAAGGTAGACTAGAGCTACCTTGTGGCCCTTGAAGACTTGGCCTCTGCTTAAATTTCTTACACTTGTACAGTTGTTTGGTATGCCTTCAATGACTTAAAGTTTTCACGTATCTTTTCTCAGTCTATGTGCCCTGTAGGTTAGAAATTAAGATATATAAATTAATGGGTTGAGAGGAAAAAAAAAACAATTATATGTATACCCTTTAATTTATATATTTTAATAGTAACAGTAATTCATTAAAAAATAACAAAATAAATAATATTAATGCAGAATTCCTGAAATTAAGCGAGTGTAGTAAGTTTGCTTGCTGCTTGCTGCCTACTGCATGCACAGCTCTCCAAATTAATTACATGACATTCCGTTACAGGTAGGATGCTACATTGCAAGAAAAGCAGCTATATGTAGGCAGTAGGCAGCTCACTAGGTGCTGGAACAGAGCCAGTGTGTTTCAAACCCTGCGCAGACTCTGCACACTTCACGGATGACAGCAGAAGAGCCTTGCATGCTGCTTGATGCATGGTGAGTTTGTCATTGAGATTCCTCATCACATGTTCATAGTCTTTTTTCCAAAAAAAAAAAAAAAGTGGGGGATGCTTAAAAGGGGAAAATTATGCCTCTTCATTCAGTGCTTCTACAGTACATCACTTCTTACCAGTACCACAGGCCAAAAGGCACTCAACACAACACTCTGCCAGCCCAGCTGTGGGAATGAAACATCTTTTACTTAAAGGCTCAGGTGGTTTTGTCACTTTAGAATTCAACCTCTTTTGTTGTATTGGATTACCTTACTTTAAAGGGGTCACGAAATGGAAAATCGAAATGTCCTTGTTTTATGCATATACGAGATTGCTCTGCAATAAAAGCATACCACAACTTTCATACCTCAAACTTATAACTCCTCAGTTTAAAGTATTAAAGAGTTTTTCTTCCAATCCTTCTGAAATGTGAGGATTTTAAATTCCTATTCAGAACATAACATCATAAAAAGTTATTCTCAACTATATGTTGCCATATCAAATTTTCCACAAAGTTGATATGATTTTTTAGGGCCTTAATGAAATGTTTACAACATTCTTTAAAATTCCTCAGTGGTTATGTGAAACAACTCTCTTTTTACCTTGTCAAAACAGCTATGTTCTGAACGACCCATTTCGGTGCATGTCTCTTTAAATCATAACGAGGTACTGCTCACTCCACCCCTTCGATGATGCAGTTCAACCATACTAAGTGAAAAATTTGACATTTGTGTTTAACTTTTGTGTTTCAATATTGCTGAACTTTCTGCTCCGCATTATATTCTTCATGCAATTTATTTGAGCTGCGCCCTCTACTGTACAAACATAAATACATTGGATTCAACTTTGCATTTAGCATTTTTGAGAGACAATACTGTAACGTTATAAACATCGAACGTTAAAAATGGCGTGCATTCAGATGCTGATGTTCTAAGCGCTGTTGAAATAAAAGTTGCAACCAAAAC
Organism: Puntigrus tetrazona; assembly: GCF_018831695.1. NCBI lineage: Eukaryota > Metazoa > Chordata > Actinopteri > Cypriniformes > Cyprinidae > Puntigrus > Puntigrus tetrazona. Next base: position 16,962,691 of record NC_056704.1, read on the forward strand.
GAGGAATACAAGTCAGCTTCCAGCACACTGGCTAAACAGAAGCACTTATTAGCATATGCGGCTATTTATATGTATCGTTGTTAGGCAATAAGTATTTCTGTTTTGGCTGATGTGTCTGAAACAGACATAGATTTTGATGGCATTGAAGATCACAGCCTCTGAATGCACTACCATTTACGTGGGAATGCCTTCTTAAACCTTTCCATTCTAGATGCCGTAAAGTTTTACATTGCTTGCTTAAAGTTTTTTTTTACTATTTTATACGTATCTTTGGTTAAACTTAAGAAAGAAAGATCAGTTAAAGGTTAAACATGAATTGTCTTACAGAAGATCTTAACTTACAAATGTTTTAAAGTGCTACTTATAAAGTTTTCAGTAAAATGGCAGGAGAGATTAAGTACTACTTATGTGACTAACATTCTCCTTAATGCTTTGAAAAACCCAGCCAAGGTCGGACTGAAGTGGCCAGTTATGCATTAATGGATTTATCTGTCTGATGTCAGAAAGTTGTGGAAATACAAGCCATATTTGCAGCTAAATTTCCTTTTTTTTTTTCTTTTGAAATAACTAAAATAGCGTCTGCTCTTCTCTGTATAAGATTACATAGTAGGCACTGTGCAACTGAAACCAATTGGTATTTACTCTGGACCTGGTTGAAATTCTGGTCATGAAGAAGCACCTCGGCCGCTTTTTGAATTCTTGACAAAAGGGAGGTTTGTGAAAAATGCAAAGCCTGAGAAAATAGTTTTTATTTGAAGTTGTTTCTGAAAGTGGATTGTTTCCCATTTTAGCCTCTAGCTTTCATTTTCAGAGGGGGAGTGTTATTGTAGGTGACACACAAGCTTGACGTCACATAATCCTAGCAGGTGCTACAGGCAGCCTGCCCGTTCTGTGACTGGCCACAGAGGACTTCCTGTCAGCCCTGCTTACCAGTCTTTGCCCTGCTTTTGTTTATTTGCAAGGCAGATGAAAGGTCTGTTGCAAAACACGGCTGAGTACTATAGCTGGAAATTGTTCATTCGCCAGGACAACCAGCTATGAGGTGTTATCGCAGATGTTTAAAGGAGTTGTTTAACACAGGTGCGCTGGCGTCCCTGGTGGTTCTGATGGAGGTTCAGCACTGATATGTGATATTTCTTTATTCACGTCTCATTCAACGGTGCGGCAATGCTACAAATGAGCAACTATTTTCCCGTCTTATATTAAGAGCCATTAGTTTAATCACAGACGCAGTCCACATTGTTATGAATGTTCTTTCATATTATTAATGACATGAATAATCTATAGGAGTGTAGCTAATGTAGCATTCTTTTCCCGCTTCAAGACAGTTTTTAAATGGAAATCTGTGGCTGTGGAGGAGCTTAAATGAAGCTTTACAGACACTTCTCAAATTACATCTTCTGTCTTCTTATTTTTTCAGTTGTCACTCTTATGTGACTGCATTCACACAAAGACTACGAAAAAAAGGCTGGGGGTCTTTTTAATGCTTCTGCAGACCAGTCTATAATACGGAAAAAAATCCATCCGTTAGCATTTCATTTCAGACTCCCAGATTCTTTTCTTTTCTTTTCTTTTCTTTTCTTTTCTTTTCTTTTCTTTTCTTTTCTTTTCTTTTCTTTTCTTTTCTTTTCTTCCAATTACCTTTAAGCTGTAAATGTCATGTGACTATGTGTAATTACTAGAGCTTGTGTGATTGTTCAAAATAAAAGCGAAAGTTGCGCAAGGTTTAATGTGATTATTCAATTCCAAAGTCTGTGAATGAATGAAATGTATGTCCTGTGTGTTTCGGAGTGAGGCATGGCACTGTGTTCTTACAACCGACCAGCTCATTATCCACCTGTGCTTGCTGCTTTGGGTCGATTTTGGGTGCATTGCAATGGAACATGCACCAGACATATTCCTATACTCCTGTCATTTTTATTCCGCATTCGAATATAAATAGCAATCCTTAGATTTATCTGTAGTAGTACTAATAGTCTTTGTACAGACACTTGGAAAAAAAGCCAGGCAAATGCTAGTAAATTTCACAAATAATTAATTTAAATGTGGACTATTTAAGTTGAAGATAAGTACTTTAGTATTTTCTGATAGTATTTTCTTGTAAAATGTACACAAAATACTTTTTCCTAAAGGTATTTAGATACAAAATAGTATTTCACATACATGTATTTGAAATAATGCCCATCTGTGTCAGCAGTTTAATAAGGAGGTTGATTGGCAAAGTACCTTATGTATTTAGAAAATACAAAAAGGTACTAAGAAATTGTATTTAAATGCGAAAAGGTATTTAAAGGCAAATGACTATTTTGCCTGTTTCTGTAAACTCTGATAAACTTAGTTTTGTATAACATTTTGATATTGATATAGTCTGGGCCATATTGAACTGCACAGCAAACCATTTTTTGTTGTTTTTTTAAAATTACATTTATTATTGTTTTATTATTACTGTAATCACATTGAATCACATTCAAATTTTCCACCAGAAAAAAAAAAAAAAAACAAATATATAAAAATACAATAAAAGGTTTGGAACAACAATGATATGATATTAGTTCTTCTGGACAAAAACCACACCATTAAAATTTTCTTTATGGTAGCCGTAAAATATTGCATGCTGTTGTTTCTGTTCTAAACAGAGCTTTCTTTTTGTCATTAATGTAGTTGTCTGTATTTTTCTGTAATAGTTTAATTTTGTGACGGATCAGTGAGAGCTTTGAAGGATACAGTATGGAGGTGAACTGAAGGGAGACAAAAACTAAAAATTGTCTGGAGTGTCTGAAGTAAGTTTTTTTCCCACTTATCCAATCACATAGAAGCTTTGTTCACAGACAACAGCACAGCCAAAAGAACCATTTAACTGATGCTTTTCCCATTTAAAAGCTTGAAAAAAAAAAGGTTCCTCTGTAGTTTTAATTTTACCTTTCAGGTTATCTCAGAATGAAAGATGAAATTTTCAGATGGGCCCACATTAAATAAACACATGTCAAATGGAGGGGCCAAAATTGAATGGAATGAGAAAATGTGCCGGATGAAAGAAAATGGCAAATCATTACCAACAATGTTTGAGGAAATAATGGTGTTTTATGACGAAGGAAAAGAAAAAGATTCCATGCAGCTTACATTAAAAGCTGGCTATTGATGTGCCTTGATTACACCTCAAAGTTCAGGCCCGGCGCTCAATCCGTAAAACGTTAATTCGCATTACTCTTGTCAGAGGAACAGAGCTCAGCACAGAGGGGGAACTTACAATATGTTTTCCAATATGGTGTGATGAGTGAAGTGTCATCTGTAAATTGTTCTACATCAAATCTGCCTTATTGATTTCTGTCTGTTGGTCTGAAAATCTTGTACTGTCTGGCTCCTCGTGCTCTGGAGGAGAATTATTACTTTTTCATCAGCTCATGGATATTTCATCTTTATTCCTCCTGCAAATGCATTGCCAGCTGCTCAGTGAGATGGGTAATGTGCCCTGGTCACGTCGATCATATGAAGCAAATAAAGTCTTGGTGCCAGTGTTAGACATCAAACAGACGAGCTGTGCATGTTGCAGCCTTGCTTGGAGCTCGCCGCTCTGAGCGACTTGACACCTGTCACGGAAGTGCTTACATCTGTTTCGCTTCTGAGCACGGAAAATAATTAACACTGTATCCAAAGTTGTTAATAATGAAAAATGATCACTGTAATTAATAATATCTGCCACTCCTTATTATCTCTTTCCTTCTCCCCCTCACCTTTTTGCTGCCGTGCTGACAAAACATAAACGGCAAGGAAATTACCTGCACTGTTCATTTTAATGCTCTTATATTCACAACCATCAGTCGGTTTTTCACATTTTTTATTAATTAAACCTTAGAAGAATATATGTGAAATATGTTGGGAGGTTGTACTGCGAGAAAGCCTTTTCCATATGTTTATCAAATGCATCTCTTGGGGAGGGAGAGAACCACCTGGTGTGCCAGCAGCTTGACTGAAAAATGTTTTTCGGAGAGGAAACTTCTCCCCAGGAACGACCAGATGAGCACCAGATTTTAGTTTTACACAAGAAATAAGAAAAATGGTTCCCATTCAAGCACCGTGGGGCGAGTTTTGCTTTGCCAAACAGCGTACGCATTATATTTTATTATATTATGTTAGCCAATATTTATTAGTAAACCACATAAAAATGATAACCAATTAATAAAACGAATTCATTCAAGCACACGCAAAACGGAGTGTGTATATTGTAATATAATATAATATAATGACTGTGACATTATATAATATGGTATTTAACCTCAGGATTTTTTTATGTCTTTTACATTGTTTATAAAAAATTATCTATAAGTTATGCTATGTTCTCAAACATCGGGAGTCAATTTCTTTAAAATAATGAAAAGACATGCATGAACATGCTTCGGCAAAGCATCGATTTTTAAAATCACCAATACATTTTTAGTTTTTGTTTACCAAACATCTTTGTATAAAGATTATTCTCAACTACGTTATAACAGAATTGTTTGATATACCATTTTTCTTTTTGCAAAATGCATGTGAAATATGTTGGGAGGTCTTCATATGTACGAGGACATATGAGGGCAAGGAGAGGAAGTAGTCACGATGAAACGTCCAATCGTTTGGTATCTCTGAATAGCCCGAATATGCTCTATACAGGACATCCAGACTTGAAAATGACCATAGTTCACCATATAGCTGTAGAAGGTTTAATAATAAATAAATAAATTGAGGTTTTAAAAACAAATAACATAATGAATAAAAAAAATATATAAAAATATTACCTTATAGAATTAACCCGTAGTGTATGAATGAGAACCATCTTATATCAGATGTAATATTAGAAATTAATAAATACAATGAAAAAGAATGAAAATCTAAATCTTAATCTGAACTATAGCTGGATTGTTTGCATCTATACGCTTTTTTATATATATATATATATATATATATATATATATATATATATATATATATATATATATATATATATATATATATATATATATATTACAATACTGTAAGAGAACATATAATTGAATCACATTCAATTTAATGGTTTTTTTTTGCTGAATTTATGACCTGAAACATACATATTTCTGATCACTGAGAAAATGGTTTATACATTTTTTCCATGTTTTGGAATGTGATTTGTGCCCACTGCCCATACGACCCATTATATTCTTGAACATAACAAGTGTAATTTGCCATTTAACTGCCGCTTTTAATTCAAGGTGAATTTCTGCTTAATTGCAGGAACCCCCTCGAGCCATTTGAGGTTGGATGCCTTGATCAAGGGAACGGCAGAAAAAAAAAAAAAAAAAAAAAAAAACGCAGTATAAAAGTCTCATTACCTCTATAGTTCCTCGGTCACCCCTACTCATGTTTGAACTTATAGCCTTTGCATTAGCCCAGATCTTTAACCACTGGAGTACTGCTGCCATAAAACATTGTTCATCATATGTTATCATCACTTGTTATCATATAACTGTCACTGACTGCCATTTTATGCTATAGGACATATACAATCCCTCTGTCATCTCTGATGGAAAAAAAACAAAAAAAACAAGTGAGATGAGTGATGATGAGACGGAGGAGAATCAGCTATCCTCTTGAATATGTGCCAAAAGAGTTATATGGTGGAGAAAAAAAGAAAATAAGAAAATGATGCATCTCCTGACTGAGCCAGAACCACAGATGGAGATACTGACAAGTACGAAATAAAGTTTAGTGTGAGAATAAATCATAACATGAAGCAGTGACAAATAACAAGCTAGATGAAAAATACAATTTAAAATGTCAAACTTTTATAATGCAAGTAAAAAAAAAGAATAAAAAAATAACAATAAATATGCATTATGTAGAGGCGCATTCTCATTTTGATGGTTTTATTTAATACATTCATGCCAGTGAATATAGATCCCGATAAAACCATGAAAATAAATAAATAAATGCTCATGAGTTGAGGTTATTCATACACTTCATGTAACTGGCCCTGAAAAGCAAACAAATGGGTTCTTTTTTCATTAACAAAGACATTATATCTATCGTAACTTATGTTTATATTTATCGCAAATTATGTTTTTCTTATTTGAAGATTGTCGTGGACACGCACAGCGTACAGTATCCAGCATCTTACGGTATTTGCTGTGTTTGTTTTTGGAGTCCTTTAGGGTTTTATCGACCCTTTGTGAAATGGTTATTTAAATAGTGAAGTCAAAAAGATCAGTCAAAGCACTTTTTATCTTTCTTTCCTTTTTTTTTTATTTTCTCACATCGAAGGCTGATCTGTTCTGACCCCAGAATTGTGACAGGGGAGTGTTATTCCCTGAGTTTGTTTAATTCATTTGTGTTGAGGGTCTTTCTGTGTTATTGTCCTTGGATCAGATCACTTTTCAATTGTTGGATGGCAACATAGACCTCTAAAGCATTTAATAATGTATATAATTGATAAATGACTCTTCTGGTCTCTTGAAAGACCTTAATCTACAGAAACAATTATAAAGACAAAAGCTGTTTGTGCGCTGGGAAAAGGTAGCATTGAGCAAATGAGTAAACGTTTCAAAACAAAAGAGAGACAAACAGCGAGGACAAAGTGAATTTTCTTTTTTGTTTTTGTCTCTGTGACTCATGCCGTATATGGTTACTGTAAAAAAAAGCTTAGGGAGTCTAATTTAGATATATTTAGACATTGCTGGACAAGCAAAGTTGATGCGTGTTACTTTAGAATTTTTTTTCTTGCGAATGTTGGCAAAATGCAGTGCTGCTATTGTACTTCCTGACACAGGTCTCTGCTCGGGGCAGCCTTCACATATATAAAACGTTTGCAAGCATATGAGTCTTGGCAGGGAGTTACTATAGCAACTCTGTCCAGATGTTCCAAAGATTACTGTAAAAACCCCTGGCTGTGTGAATGTGTAAGACCACTAATTTCAGACAAGCTAGCTTGAAGACATACATGACAAATTTTGTAATTTATATATATATTTGTATATATAAATTGTGAAATATTATGAATTAATATACATTTCTACAATTTCTTCCTTGATGAATAGAAAGAATTTAAAAAATATATATAATTTTGATTATATTGCAGCTGTCGTATTATTATTATTATTATTATTATTATTATTATTATTATTATTATTATTATTATTATTTAATTAACATTTAAATATATATACTTTTAAAATATCATATTTTTATAACTATTTTACTAATAGCTTTAATGCACCTTGCAATGCATCATAAATGTATGTGGAGATTATTTTGGTATATTTTAATGCATTAAAAAAAAAAAAAAAAAACCCATTACCTTTACATATGTTGTGCGAATCACAATTTGATGTTCCGTAAATAAAATGATTAAACGATTAGGGTTAAAGTTGAACTTCATTTATTTATTATTTTCTTTTTTTTTAAGCACATTTCCGTGCTGGAAATTAAAACAAAGTTTTGGGTTTATAACACAAGTTATGTTATTTAAGTGTCTATCACCCACTTGCTTAAAACTACTGCAGATGGCTCTAAATTATTAGTTGAAATTGGCAATAACATAAAAGCATTCCTCATCACTGTTGCCAAAATAATGAATAGAACGTCCTTTTTACTACTTTCAAAGATGCCCATAACTGTGAACTCATGGATTTACTTGCCAAACTAAGCAGATCTGAACTCATCCACCACTAAGTCTACTAAGCTGATCCACTAGGCAGATGCGAAATACAGATACACACAGTGTACTGCACCTTAACTCCTGCCGCCTCCTTGTCATCTTTTGGCTTCTAGAAGCAAGGTGTACCTGCTTTATTGCATCAAATAACGCCTTTGAGGCTGACCTTTTCACAATACGCTTCACCTTCCTCTGATACCACAAGACGTTTTCTTAAAATGCTTTAAAAGGGACACTTTTGCAGCATCAGAGGTGCAGGGTGCGCTCAGAACAGCTTGTGATGTGGACTCAGTGTCCTGAACGAAGGAAGAAATATCCAGGGACAGTGTGAGTGCAGTAGCATTTCTGAGTGCCTATCAGAAGAACCTCAAAGAAAATAAATAAATAAATTAAACCGCTCCTAGTGGAGCATTTTACTTTTCACAGCAGAGGCTTGAGCTCGAGCTATTGATTGTGCTGCAGTTAGTGCCTGTTAATGTCATTCAGACAACAATATTAGGTGTTTTTTGAGCCATTGTGAAGTCTTTTCTTAGAGAGTATTACTACCCATTGGCTGATATTTGATTCATGTAGGATGTACTGGCTTAAATATGATTGCTGTCATCAAGTCAATTGCTCAGTGCTCTCAGGATATGAATTAAAAAAGCATTTTTTAGCTAGCAATATGTAAATGTTTATAATGATACGTACAGTGTTTATTGTAAAACAGACCAATACAGCAATACAGAGAAACTGTATGATTTTATACCTAATTGCCATGAACTAACAGCTGCTTATCAACAGTAGCAAATCTGTAGATGGATGTCAAAAACTTGACAGTGCTTGAAAGAGCATCTGGGTTTTTTTTTGTTTTTTTGCAGTTATTCAGTCAGATATAAAAAATAAATAAATAAGTATAAGAACAAGCAATTAATCTATTTTTTATGAAGAATTATACATTAATTCAACTATATTGTTTTATTTAACTTAATTATAAGACATCTCAAAGCCGAACATCTGGCTAACAATTAAGTCATGCATCTTGCTGTTCATTAGGGTCTGATATAAAGATCCGTTTTGCAATCTGACATGTTGTAGTATAGTATGCAGCTGTAAATTATTGTAATGAATATTGTTTTAATAAAAATAAATGAACAGTTGTCCTTTCTAATTTATTGCAATGCGTTTTGGTTTGCTATTTGACAAATGACAGGAGTTTCAGGCAAATTGGTTTGGATCTGTTTACAGTATGTCCCGGATTTGTTTTGTTTTTTTATGTCTGTACAGACGTCTATTATGACATGGCTGTATTGCCACGAAAATAAAATGTTTATCCCAAAATCTGATGCAAATAATCACTGTTATGGCCTTTAATTGGTATTCGCTGGTCGTGGGTAAATCCTGCGAATCAGGACCAGGACAAAAGAACCAGCAATAGCCAACTATAAAGATGCTGAAGACATTATTTTGTCTCTGGTTTATGTGCCACAGCAATTTAAAGACCTATTGAAATCAAAATGAGAGTTTTGCGGTATTTAATCCATGTTTGTTTGCTTTGTAGATATCTATATGCTGGCTAGTGCACCCCTAAACATCTCCCACAACATACTCGCAGTCCCAACGGTATGAAATGATCTATCTTGAACCAATCATAAAGTGACTATAATGGAAGAGCTTGCTGAAATGCCCAGGTGAGGGAGTCTGGAAGGATACCCTAGAGCACGTCGGCCAGAGGACATTCAGGCACGTGAATTTGATTCCTTGTCCTTGTCTTGTCCACACCCACTGGAGTTATTGTGAAGCTGTGGCCCTGTAGAGTGCCTATAGGCTCACCAGCAGGCTATCATGGGCTAAATGTAATGGGATGTCATTGAAGTCCCAAAGTCAATGGTACAGTCCCACTGCTACATTGGCTTTCAGTGGGTAAATGACAGCTTCACCTTTGACGGCACTCCATGCATTTGGTAGTTGAACTAATAGAGCACCTATAAGTGTAGCAATGATCCTTAACTCAATGAACACCCTGCCGGGATCAAATATCTCTTGTTGTATGCTTTATCTGGCCACCAGATTGCAAAAGGGAGATTGGGTTTTGTGCAGCTTTTTAAACTGCAAACTGGCCTTCAAAGCAATGTAGGGGAAGTTGAGATGATGCATGAAAACTATGTTAGGGTTGCACTTGTATTGCTTGCCTAATGTAAAACAGATTGCATGCAATAAAAGCATGAACTTGTGAGAGGAATGGACTTAAATTGTCAATGACCAAAGTCGTTTGTCACTGGAAGCATTCCCCACTGCTGTAGATTTATCTTACTGTGTTTTTCAAACTTACCAGGTGGAGATTTTTCATGTGGTGTTAGATTCAGTAGCATTTGTTGTCTAAAATATGTAAATCCGCTATTATATAGTTTTGAATTGAACACAAATGAGATCTGAGAACTCAGTGATTAATGTGATTAATGAATTAAAATTTTAGGTCTGTTTCTCACACAAAAGTATTATATAGCTTTTTTTGAGGTCCCATTTGGAGCTGGTAAGATACATCACCAACCACTTGCGTTGTGAAAAAGAGCATTTTGTCCTAACAGCCTATAATCTGCTTAACATTTTGTATTTCACAAAAAAAAAAAAAAACGTGAAAACAATATAAAAGTGTAGCCAGAAAAAGAACAAAGAAACGTGTTTCCAATAATACACTTTAAATTAAATGTAAAGCACTCCAAATATGTTAAAAATGAGCACCACAAGCTACATTTACATATCTTATTTAGTATGTAGAAAATGTCAAAACATTATTACCATATGCTATTTTTCAAAGTATTATTAAAAAAAAAACCAAAACGCTTTTTTGTCCACCCAATTGATTACATCCTAATTTAAAAGAATTGTTGACCCAAAAATTAATTTAAATGATCTGGATGAATAAGCAGAATACCACATGTTATCAACAGAGCTTGTGTTCTTTTTTTGAAAAGTTTTCTTTAATTATGTGCCGGTTAAAGGACATCTTCCTGTAACTCGCACATACAATAATTGCAGTGCCAGAATCTGAACAAAACAGAAAACCCACACAGAAGCTACTAGGGTTTGCTCCACAGAACTTCTCAACTTGCTTTTAAGCTTCACGTAATTGGCTACAAATACCACAGTAGCCACAGAAACGTCTGCCCTTCTGCACCTTGTGGACAACAGGAAAGCATAGAGTATCAAGAGCAACCCTATATGTCACGTCATTATTGATAAAAATCTTTGTGTAAACAAGTTATCACTTTCAATGCATTCTGGATGGAGACATCGCACCTTTGTGCATTAGTTTCCTCAAAGGGTAAATGTCCTGAGCTGGTCTATCATTTCTGATCTACTTGTTTCTTATCTCTTCTCATAACGGGGACACGGATACCATGGAGTTTCAGCTGTTTAAAGTTGTTGTGAATGTCAGAAGAGGAAAAGAATTTATTTTAAAATGAGAATATGATTACCTAAAGGGCAACCGCTGTAGATGCACTTTTGACATTTACGGTTATTTGTTTCCACAGGTTTAATCTTGAGAAAAAATGAGATTTTGCATAACACTATTCCCAAAATACTTGTGTTGATAAGATGGATTACAAATTGCTTGTGCTGGCAAATGCAAAAGAATATTGAAAAAGTACAGTTTTACATGAAAGACAAAGAAAGAGTCAATAGCATAAAGGCAATGCTCTTTTGACCCACATCTTCTGTTCCTCTGAGTGTCTTTGTACGAATGCCAAACTGAGTATTTAACATAATAAATCCTTTTACATTCAAAAGCACAATAATGTGTGAAAGCTTTCTGATCTGCTTCCACATAGCAACATGCAATGCTTAGCTAAATCATGTAATGGAATTATGTATCTACTATTAAACATATTACAGGTCACTTTGTATTTAAATGGTATTTTCCAGTCCTTTGTTGTAAGCTTTTGGTTTAATTTTTCTTTAAACAAATATTTTTTAAAGTGTATCTCCAAATTATGGGACCGTCTCCATGTAGACCTCTATATTTAATCCTAACTATTTGTATGCCGCTTTCCTGAACCTTTATGACTATGTTTACTCGTTTCAAACTGCCTAATGTATAGCTGCACAAACTGGAACATGATAATAATTACACAGTTAAGTTGTTAGCTTACCTTAATGGGTAATAGTAATGTCGATGGTGCTGCAGGCAGGAATACATTTCCCAGCATGCACGCAGTATGAATTAATCAGGCAAGCTACTGTTGTTTGCTTCAGTGTTGTTCTCATAGTTTTTCCTTTAAATTATGTTTTATGTGATTAACTGCATTTCTTTTCATAAATAGAGTCTTGTTTATAGTGTGTGTGTGTGTGTGTGTGTGTGTGTAAGTGCCAAATCACCTACAACACTCATTGTTGAGTGCAGAACTGGCTGTTTGAGCAAAAAAGATATGCAAAGGGATATGTGAGGGAGTGATATCCATTACTCTAATACCGCTTCTCATCTGTGTAGGTGTTCAATCTTCTTTTCACATATGTCCAAAAAGTTCTTTTAATATGCAACGAAGGTGCAATTTTTTTTGTGAAAATCGGGTGTAATTAGCATTTTAAGTGCCTATGCCTAATTAATCCATTAAATATACCACAAAAATTAGAATTCAGTCACAGTCAATAGAGCATTTCTGTCAACCGTTCAAGTTTTCCTGAAGTCACAGCCATTACTCTTGAGTTAATTTATCTGAGTGAAAAGCTTATTATGAACCAGTAAATAACCAAGCAAGGGAAATCAAAAGACTTTGTACTTAAAAGCCTATCTATCTATCATATATCTATCCATCCATCTATCTATCTATCTATGTGTGGCTCTTGCATCATGGCAACTAAATGTAATCTATCAGAAAATTTCCTCTTTCGTTTTTCTCTATTTTATTGTGATGGAAAAATCTAATTTTTGGACATAAATTACCTCCGCCGTGCGCTCTCCTTCTTCACAGCTAGAATGAAATGATTACCTTTTGCTGAAAATGCTGTCACATGCATTTTTGTATATGGTTGCCTAGAAACAAGAGGTGGCTCATCTTACCCTGCAGCTCATTTTACTTCTGTCTCCCCCAGTCGTTAATAGATCTTCTGTGTATGTGTGTGTTGAAATGTTATAATTAGTGTTGCATTGCTTTTGCAGGTCTTGCACATTTGTGCTTTTACTTATAAGCTATAGCTCAAATTTCCAATTAGAAAAGCTTTTTTGTTGTTGTTGTTGTTGTTGTTGTTGTTGTTTTTCAACCTGTGGGCAGTGTTGCGCTCGCATTGTATCATCATTCCTGTGTGTTTATAAATGAAATGCGGGTCGGACCGGTAATGTTTAAGCAAAGTTTAGAAAGAAGGCAGGTGGAAAATAATTAGGAATCCCACGGTTACATAGATGTTTACAATTAATGAAGTGTATCTTTCAAAATCTGTCAGGTGTCTCATGACCACTACCTGGTGACAAAATCAATACTGATGCGGTCAAACACTCTGCGGTCCTTGAATAGCTGCTTTCACCTCAATCTCTCGAAGTCATTATCTGTCTTTTGAGGGCATTTCTTTGTGATTGCCTTCTTAAACTACTACCATATTGTCATTGTCCATGTGAGGCTATAATGGGGGTTGTTCCTTTTGCTTTTCAGTTCTCAAGGCGGTTTGCGTGAGTAGTAATTCCAGGAGACCTTATTTCAAGCAGTGCTCTTACGAAGCCGAACGTTTCCTTGTATGTCACCTGAAAGCAGTTTCGAAAGAAATATGGAGTTTGGATAACGTGTATAACAAAATGGATTATTCTGCATGTTCCTATGAATGAGCCTCTCAAAATAACCGTAGAAACATTTTCTATTCATTGCTTATTCCCCTCTGTGTTATTTAGTCTCGTGTAAGAGGCTGCAGTGTAAAGCTGAGATAAGCCCTAGATGTTGTAAGGATAGCCATCAAACCTATTTGATATGTCTCGATTGATTTATGGTTCATGATAAGTATCTCTTTCCAGGATGCAAAGGCTGAGGTGACAGGCCTGAATACTAACTCTTGGGAGCAAAATACAGAAAAACAAAACAGCTGTCTGCCCTTTGAAAAGATCCTTTGAAACTCCTTTAAAATTAAACAGAGCGGTGCTATTATAGTCACCTAAAAATGAGAGAAAAAAAACAAACAAGCAAAAAAAAAATATATGTTTACCCTAATACAGTTTTGACAAGTAATGATATTTTAAGCTAATTGCAAACGCAAAAAAATTCACTTTTGAAACTGAACTATAAAGCCGAACTATAAAACTGTAATGAAAAAGGAATGTATACAGTGTGCAAAAAAAGAAAAAAAATCTGATATCAAGTGACTAGGAGACACATCGGTTCTACATATGTGCATGATTTTTTTTTACTATAAAATAAAAATAAGCATTTTGCTAAAAAAGTAAAGGATCATGTGCTTTTTGTTTTTTTTTATCCAAAGTGAAACTTTTGTTTGATAGAAGAATCAAGCAAGACCAACTGAAAAAGACTCAGCATGAAATAAATAATGGGATAAATTTGATATGCAGAAAAAAAATCAATATCCATTTCCTTTTGCTTCTGACACATATAATTATTTCTTTCTTGTCTCTTTCTTTTCAGAGTCTTCTATCACGTCCTTGAGGGAAGGCCTGTTTGAAATTGGCCTGTAATCATTTCAATCATATCAGTAAATTAATAAAATACAAGCAGCAATCTAGCTTCCTTTTAGCAAATATATTGAAATAACCCCACAGTGATAGAAAATGAAATAACATGTGGTGGATGATGTGAGAGACAGTTTTCATTTTGCACCAACTTGAAAGGGCGGTGGCGGGGAATTAATTCATGACTTCTGTGTCTTCAGGCTCTCTTATCAAATCCAGTCGGAATAAGGCCATTTCACACATATGCATGGAGAATTGAGAATTGTGTGTAATTATTGCTTCGCACTGGCATACTTTACAGTGCTAAAGATAAATTAAATGATAAGCATTTTGCATATAACCATGGTAATTTCCTTGTCTGCTGAACAAGTTTGCCAAAACTGAATGTGTATTTTGGTTGCATTAGTTCAAGCTGCAAATGTTGACATGAAATTGCTTCTTGCTTTTTTCTTACCGACAGCATCGCACGGATTCATCTGCTGTCTTTGCTGTGATATGACTGTATGCATACTGTATATGCATTCGCTAAAAATGCATTCTTATTATCTGTCGTTATGACAAAGTTTGTAACCATGAAAAGTTTCTAAGTACGTCTAATCATACACGCTGCGGAAGGAGCACAATGTTGCTTTTTGATAGGTTAAAGGCATTTTTTTAAACCGTAAGTTTCATCAAAGTGAAATGTACTAACATCAGCTTTTGAAATGTCAGTCTACAATTATTTGCCCCTAAGCACAATTTGCTCCATATTAAGCAATCTTTGTCTTTGTAGCTGTTCTTCCTTTCTGTCTGACTCATATGCAGTGCTTTGTTCCACGCGGTTAAAAATACAGGCCGTTCCATGTTTGATTGGGAGCTGTAAGCAAACTCTCTGAACTCAGCTCTGTAAGAAATGTCATTCGGCTCAAAACCCTTTGATGAAGCCGTCACTGTCAACTTGTATTTTTACCTCGCTACTGTATCTTTTCAGGCACTCGTGGTATTTGTGAAATGCGCTGCTTCCTGCATCGCCTGCCATTATAAAGCTTGATTAAAGAGCAGCTGTCGAGAGAGATGATTTTTTTTTGCACTGCCAAACAGGTGTATTCAGATGGCGACAGCACAGCAGCATGGACGTGCTGGCTGAAATGGGCTAGATGGAGACAAATGGAATGATCTTTTTTCCTCATTCCGTCCGCTGTTCATGTCTGTTTGGTTCGTGGTGTGTCTATTTAGATTGCTGACCCTCTGTCTATTGAACATCACGTGCAAAGACCTTGTAGAAGGGGACAAATGAATAGTAAAAAAAGGGGAGAGTGAGGTAAATTGGGGCATACCCTGTGCCTGGAGAACTGTGGATTGTATTATGGGACCATTTATTTAGAAACAGCCTATGCAATTTTTTTTTCAGAGATTAATTTAATTTAAAGGGACAGTTCATTCAAATTTTAAATACTGTCACTTTCTGACCCTTATGTCATTCCGTAACTTCTATGCATTACTTTGATGATGTTTTGAGAAACTAAACTAAAATGAATTGTTAAATATAATATAATAATAAATATAATAACACACTCAATTATAAAACAAAAATAATGTAAAAATATAATGACAAATAAATTAAATGCATTTTCTTTTATTTATTCACTTTTTTGTCAAATTTATTACTAAAGCTCTAAAATAAATGAATACTGGAGAATGTATCCCAACTGTTTGGATAACAATATTGTTCAAAATATTTTCATTTGTGTTTAACAGAAGAAATAAACGCATATAAGCAAATGATGACAGAATTTTTATGTGGACTGTCCCTTTAAATATAAAGCTCAATTACACTGGATATTATTAGTACAAACAAACACATTTAGCTATGAATGCAAAACATTTTAGTAACATCATCCATTTGCCCCGTAGGTCACAGTTCCTGTAGGATTCCCTTTGCTGCTTTTTTTCCTGTAGCTCCGCATACTAACTTGACTGGCCTTTTAAATGAGGGGATGCAAAAAGAGAGAGAACACCTCTCTCTCTACTCAATCTGTCTCCCTCATACATAAAGCCTCAATTTCCAGCTGTAAATTTTTTCATTACACTGGAATTGAAAGGAAGAGGGGGACTTTTCACTCCGCTCCCTGATGAGTTCATACATTTGAAGTGAGGCTTTGTCAGTTGAGAATTAGCACACTGCACATGCACTCTCTTAATGTTCCAGGAGGCAGGCTTCACATCAGAGTCTTTCAGAGTGAGGGTGAAATAGAAACTTTACACCCAGAGCTCTCTGTGTGTGTGAGAGAGAGAGAAGGAGGAGAAAAAGAGATGATGTCAGTAGAAACTTATTAGCCATTCTTCCATTATGGCATAGTTTGCGCAGAAAATTGGATTGTGAGGTAGAAAACCCAGGTCTGAGGTGGAGGGGCGGTGTAAGAGTTTGTTTAAAATGAATAGACTTCTTTTGGGAGGTCTTTATACACCGCATTCTCACTCCCAACTCTTTGCTTATTGACGCTTGTCACATTGACGCACAGGTTAACCATTTAGCGTTATTTTTCGTTGTGCCGGGTCCTCCTGCTTTAAATACGAAACCCTTGGCGTCAGTATGCCGACATAAAAAGGCACTGGGAATTTTATTATTAAATTATATATTGAGTAATAATATTGCCATATAGATTGAGGTGTGAAATTTCAAGTATTTACACAATATACACATTTATGAGCACGTAACCCAACCCTGCCCTGTAAATAATACACAAGATATAACAGGCAGATATAGTTACAATAATAGTTTATCCGAAAAACATGAATAAGTATTCTGAGGCAAATTTGTGAGAGGAATAAACGCAAAACCAACCCAATTGCTACTCAAAACTAGCCCAATAACTTTTCCCGGTAAAAATCTCATTCAATTGGGGTAAAGTAAACTTTTTTGGCAGGTTTCCCCTGATAAAAGTCGCAACACTGTTCTGTAAATAAAAGAAAAAAAGTAAATAAATACAATAAAAGTTGCATCAGAAGAAGCTGTATATCAGTTTGGTTGTGAAATGTCACTGGCTCTTGTGTGTTTCGTGACCGATTGCGTCATACTACGGGAGTGTCTTTTCATGAGTTGCTCGTGGGCGTTAATGGAGTGATACCATTTTTAGCGATTAAAAAAAACATTATCCCTGCGTTCCATTCGGAAAACGGGTGCCCTAATCCCTTCAAAGGATTTACCCCCCGGAGTGGGAGCTTTGAAGGGTGTAGGGAACCAAACAACTGTTTCTTGAAGAGCTCTTTTGCGTCATCATGCCTTGACCACATGGAGGTATCGTCATCATGCAAAAAATCTGTGCAAAGGATAATAGTAGGCCCTTTGAAGTGGCCAGTTTGAGCTCTTCATTTTGGAATGACCCTTCAGTATGGTGGCCATGATTGTTTTTACTCTGAAGTAATGGCTTTATATAACATTTGGAACGCACCATGTGTTTCACTTTTTTCATCAGATAAAGATATCGATGGCTTCAGAAGGCTTGGAATGCAACAGCTTTTTAATGGTCAGTTTTTTCAATACACACCCGTGACTGTACTTTTATTTGCCCGCTACGTTTTATGTGACAAGTGGGAGTAAGAGCGTGTTGCTTTATACTTTATTACATATAACCTTCTAATTTACTCAATATGAGGTCCTTTATAATCTTTTAAACATGCAAACATTGCACTGAATCTCATTTGCAGGCGAATAAAACCTTTGAGTCTTGACCTTGTCATTTATCTGCTTTTGAGCAAAAGGGACGCATGAAACCTTTAAGTGCACTTGGCTCTGGAGTCCTATGTTTTTCTGTTGTTAATACTGATTGATAGTGACAGGGAGCAGGTGAAGGCTTTGTGAATCTGTTTGTTTAGTACAAGTTCACAGTCTGGCTTTTTTCTTTTCATTCAATTCACATGGGCTCTGCGCTCTGGTAAACTGCCTCAGGGGTTTGATGAATGCGAGTATCCACTCGGTTTGAAGATACCGACCGTAAGAGGGGTTGACAAAAAGCATGTTGTTGCTACTCTAATAAATGCACGATTTGATAGAGGACTGGTGCAAGCGATATAATGCATGGACTTAGAGCTAATGGAATTTAGCTGCTGATGTTGTTCTTCGTTGGTTTTAGGCAATGAATGTGACACTGTTTGGATTTAAAGATTTAATTAGATTTTAACGAGTATTCTTTCATGTCTGATTAGATTCAGCAAAAGTGCTTTAAAAACACTTTCAGGCTGCAACAGGTAGAAACAGTCCAAACTATTTTATAAAGATTTGGTCTGTCGTAAATAAGACAAATCAAAACTATTAAAAGAGATAATCAGAGCACTAAAGCATGCATGTAGGTGGAGAGAGAAGACCATTATTAAAAATTAATATAGCGATCCAATAGCATCCATAATGCATTCAATGTGCGTATTTATCAAATATTTATTATTGATCAAGTATGATTAGTCTACTTGTTTACTGTCGCGATATTTGTCTACATGCAAAAGTATAATTATAAATGCCACTTTGATGTAATATTTATTCAATAACATAGCATAATTCAATAACATAAATCAATAATGTAGCATTTTAGGTTATAATCCATATGAAACCAGCATAACCAGGGTACCATAAACTCTTTAATTTTTTTATATTGTGTTGAATTATTTGGACAAATGCATTTAAGGTGCAAAAATGTTCTTGGTTAAAAAAAAGGCAGGAATGGTAAGCAATGGTCCATTTATTGAAGCCAAGTGTTTTTTAAAGCATTTTTTACACAATTGCTGTAAGTACACAATATCTATTTAATTTAATTTACACTTTATATGTGAAATGTTGTTAATTATAGTCCTCTAATAGTCAACTCATTTTCAGATCATCAGTCAACCTTTGTAAGCCATGGTTACAGAATTCATCTTCTCATTAACACCACTATTTAGCTATTCATTTGGATTGGTTTGTGAATATGAAATAAGAGGTGGTATTTATAGCATGAACAACATAATAGGCCATATAATAATGTGATGCAGACATTGCCCACCAAACCCATAGTCCCCCTTTAGGGGTTCTGTTAAAACTCTGGAAGAAGATCACAAGAAAGACTCTGCCTCGGTGCATTCTGCTCTAACTTTAATCTCTGATATCGCTGTTATACAGTGTTTTTGTAGAAAAATTTATTACACTATTTAATGCCATATTTTTGTACAAATTTTCCTTGTTTTATTTTTGTACCATGGGTTATTTTTCGAAAGAGGCACTGCCTCATTTGAGTCTTCTGAGAATATAGGCCCCTGATTCTATGTGTAGCACCGAGGGTTAGGGTGATTGAAGTGTTCTTAGTGAAGCCCCAAAAAGCCATGGGGGCTCAATAAGGACTTACTTGCCTCTCAGACGTGGCGGTGCCGCAGTGCATGCTGATAGCAATAATGTGACAAACTAAATGAATGAATGCATAAATAAGGGGGTAAGAGACAGATCCTTAGATGTGTGCAGTTAGACAGGTGTCACACTGAGCCATGTGTCTTTGTGAGCTGTCCTCATTAGCAGGCTTCTTGGTCTACTTTAAATGCGAGTGCTCTCAGAACGAAATGGCTCCCACAGAAGGACCATGAGTGGTTCTTGCTGAATTTTCAGAAAGTTTCTTACCCTTAGGAAACTTGGCTCAGATAACAATTCTGCAAGGGGATGCCAGGAGCACTCAGATAAGCTCTGGATGAGTCCATTATGTATATATGAACACAGGGTTGGCTAATGTTTTAGTGACAGTGTTTTCCTCAGAGCCACTAAACAGCCCAGAGTCAGTGCACAAGATATTGTAAATGTACACATACATTTGACAGCCTTTTTCTGTACCGCCAGACTCTAAATGTCCCAGTAACAGAAACAGCAATTATGACATAATACAAAATATGAATTCAAAACACTCCTTCTGACAGTGTTTTCACAACAAATCACCTGCAAAGGCTCTCGTCACTCTCTCAGAGGAAGGCTTTGTTATTAAATCCTCATCTGCTCTCGGATGCTCTTCATATGTAAATCATGAAATTTATTCGCTTCTGACGGCATTTCTGTTACTGTTCTCACATTTCGACGGTATTCAAAAACCTTTTCTAAGAATTGCTGTTATTGATATAGCTCTGGCTTACCTGGTGGATGATCAATAAGGCCTTATGAATGCCTCCCTTTGATTTATTTTAATATTTCAATCTGCTGCAGGGGCAATTTCACCTTATGAAATGATGATTTGATTGTGCAGAAGTCTATTAATTATTAAGTTCTTCTAAGTATTGTTTAAAAACTCTGAGTTGTTTTTCGGGTTTATAGTTTGCAGAAACTAATCATGTTACACGCACACTCTCAGAAATAAAGGTACAAAAGCAGAACCTTTTTAAAAAGTACACTTTTGTATGTATTAGGTTGAAATATGTACACTTTAAGTACTAATACGTAGCTTTCACGTACCAAAATGTACCCTTTAGGTACAAACATGTCCCTTCTGAAAAGGTACCATCCCAGTGACAGTTTGTCGAAATAAATTAAGCTATATTTATGTACGGTGTTTTCATCTATACAGTAAAATGTCTGATACACCTGAACAGCTGTTCTTGTTTAGAAAGGGTTCACATAAACAATTATTATCTAATTTGTTTTCATTGAAAATTTAAACACATTAAGAAATGCATGTTTAATGTGTTCAAATGCTATTTGATTTCTTAGTCTTAGTTTGAAATACTTTTGATTTCCTGAAAGTGGAATAAAGAAGCTTTCAATTTATGCAAGGTTTGTAAGAACAGGACAATATTTAGTCAAGATACAACATTTTGAAAAACCTGGAATCTGAGAAAAAAATATATAATAATTTATATAATAATAATAATAATAATAATAATAATTTATATATGTATACCATGTCAAGTCAAGTCAAGTCTGCTTATTGGTGCAAACAGCTTATTGGTGTAAAATATACTCAATGATTTTTGGCATAAAAGAAAGTTGATAATTTTGACCCATGAAATACTTCTGTTGCCTATTGCTAAAAATACACCCTTGCTTCTTATAACTGGTTTTGTGTTCTAGAGTGAGATATCATATATATATATATATATATATATATATATATATATATATATATATATATATATATATATATACACACAACAATAATACTAGTAATAACAATTCTAATAATAATATTCATATCATCATCATCATCATGTAGATTTTTAGAATTTTTTTATTCTTTATTGTTCTGAACACTTTTATTATGATCTGTGTATGCCCTGAATTCATGACTCGAAAATGAATTTCTTGGGATATACATCAATTATAAAACTAAACGGTCCTCGTGTCACCATTACAGTGCACACCATTGATGCTACGAGCATTTCTATTCATCTGCACTTGGTATTATGCTTGTTGAGGCTCTCCGGTGCTTTATCTGTGACTCCCACACAGGCCTCCATTTCTAATTTTCTGATAACAACAAGAGCAAGAACTCCTCCCCTGAATGACACGACTTGAAAAGCCAAATGTGCAATAACACTGAAAGCGCTTGCTTCTTGTTACAGATGAAACACCTATACTGTATCAGAAAGAATTGAAATGAAACAATGAAAGGGTTTGTCAAACACTCCCATTCGAGCTTGATCGATGTAGCATCCTCCTTGAGAAAGGCCCCATCGTTCTTTGCCATAATCTTCCCTGTACCTTAAGATTCGCTTCTTGCTGGAGTGCAGAAGCCAGTCCTGCCTCCTTTCCTCTTATCTACATATGCAGGCTATCCCGACAACCAGCCCCATCCACCCAGATTATCCCAACTATGGGTGAAAAAAAGGGCAGCCCTCAAAAGATTCCAATCTGTGTTTTTGCTCACCGCATAAAAAAAAAAAAAAAAAAATGTTCCATACAATGTCACGCGTGAAAAGAAAATGATTAAGTGACCATAATTTAGATTTTAGTATTACAACTATAAATTGCGAAGATTTATGAGGAAAATGTATAAAATGTGGTCCTGCAGTGCTGAATAACGAGAAAACTGTTGACGATGAGTCTGGTCCTTATTTCAAATGCATGAGGCTCGAAGGGGATTTGACTAATTTAGCATTCAGATTGCAAATTACACATTGTTCACTTCAATTAGAGCTTTAAATCCCACTCACAGTAACACACTTGCTGTATAAATTATAGCCTAATATATCATTAGGTCTTTATTACTCTCTCAGGACCCTGCCTGTTTCACTCATTTGGTGTGTAGACTGGGTTTCCGTGTGTAGTATTCATAAATGTAGGAAGAGACCCTATGACTGAGGACATAAATACCCTTTGCACCAGTGTAAGGGTATTCATATGTGCACAGAATTATTATTTTTTTGAATGAACTCAGTGGCAAGTAGCATTTTAGCCAGAGCATTGGCAGTTATTTTGTCTTTTTTTTCTGTTAAACAGAGCCACAACATAATTAATCGCTGTGCGGCTTTGAGCAACAGTAGTTGCATTCTTGAATGAATTAGTGTTTTTGAATGAGTGAATGATTCAATGAAGGCAGTTCTTTGTTTCACTCCTGAATGGATCAACTGGTGTGTTGCGCCTCCACAAACCAGTTTCAATTAATAAATAATGGTGTCCGCGATTAATTAAAAAAGTTAGTAAACAGTGTATCAAACTTGAAATGAAAACATGATCTTTTAGTAAGCAGTCCGTTAAATGGTGAAATTAAAGGTACAGCTCTGTGTCTGTGACCTTCGTGACACCTGCAGCGTTTACAGAGGTTGATTACTGATGATCTGAAAATAAATTGACTATTAAAAAGAACAGCTGAACATCAGTTCAAGGAACATGAAATGACTGCATTCTTGAGAAATGCAATTTATTAAAATAATAATAAAAATAATACTCCTACACTGTTAATGTAAAAATACAAAATAGAACTGTGTTGTTTTTTTGTGTTCTTGATGTAAGTTATATGCAAGTATACTGTATATGTATTTTATTTAATCAGTTAATCAGTTATAATTTTTTGCTTTGTGTATGTAATAATGTTTGTGTTATACATTTCTGTAGTGGATGCAAATTATTAATCTTCTGAGATTTTCAGTGTGTGGATGTTATCCGCCAAATCTGCAGTGTTTGAAAATGAATCTTCTTAAATGTTTTGCCTCCTCACTTTGAAAGATAATAAATGAGAGAGTTTGGCCATGCTGTAATCACCAACTGTCTTCACTATGATGAAGAGCAGGCAACATCTTCATTTGGCCATTTTTTAAAAGCCGAACGGCTACATTAATTAGAATTATGACTATTCTAATGAGGATTCATGAATAATACGTAGAATACAAAATGAGGCCATAAGTTCTCAATTAGCATAACTTCTCTCTCATTTTCCCTTGTAAATTTGTGAATTAAAACCTTTAAACTAGAGCCTGTGTTGGTATAACGAACACGCCTACTTCTAAATATTTTTAATCACTGATAAACAGGTTGCGAACAATGAAAAAATAATGAAGATGAAGTTGAACAGAATATAAATTAACCCGCTGAGGGCTGCGAAATAAACATGGCCACAATAATTACGAACACATCAAATGGACTTCACCTATTAAAAATAATTTATTTTCACAAGTAATGCAATTCCTTTCTAACATGCTCCAGGAAATTGTCCTGCTCTTCATATCCTGTTGGCCAGTGGTTAAATTTGAAATGGAATGTAAACTAGGGCACTGATTAGTCCAAATATTGACTTCTGGTTGAAAACCCATTGTGTCACGAGTTGACAACAATTCAAGCAACAACCGCAAGCATGCCAGAGCATCAAGCTCCCAAATCCGTATTTACTTCAAAGGCAATATTGGACTTGTAGGTTGAACTGACTATAAATAAAACATCTATGGTGGTAAAACGAACATTCCCTGTGCTTTTAAGGAAACATAAGAATCCCTCCAGCCATACTGGCTCTGATGATTGTGAATTATGAGAAGAAACAGGAGAGAGGTTATAGATCATGTTTTGCGTATTGCAGTCAGAGATCAATAATTGTGTCTGTTGAAGTTCGAACACTGTGCATTGAAGTCATCTTTTGCTCTGAGATGAGGTCCTGGAGGAGGCAGAATGGACAATTAAACAACAATACAGATTGAATTTGTTTAAAGTACTTCACTGTCAAGGGGGCAGTAGAAAATTCTGAATAGGTGTCTCCATAGAAATCCAGGGCTATTTTGAACACCTTTGCTAGGCGTAAATGACTGCAGTTCAATAACTGTAAAATTACCAGAGGAAACATTGCACAGCTTGACTCTTTTTTACCCCTGTTTTATCAATATTCCTCAATTGAAAGCACCTCAAAAGCTTTCCAGCAATTTGAATGTGTGTGCTTGGGTTCCCCCGATCCATCGATTGGACTAGGTAACCTTCTTTGATGTGTGGACGACGCTTTAGAAACGCTAGAAGCTATTTCCAAAGATTTGATCCCGGGGCCACTCAGCAGTAAGGCGGCAAAGTTCCTGCCCTACACATTACACTAAAAGCAAAGCCATGTTTTTGAAGTCGTATAGCTAACCTCTCTACATAAATTGAATAATTTGCCCTCTTTGCTGTCCTACCGCCAGACAGTTGATTATGACACGTGACCCCAAAGTAATAACTTCGAGAGGTATCTAGAGGTGACCCCGGAGAATTGCACGCACATGAACTTGTTTTGTCAGAGCGATCTGTTAATGATATGCACACTTGAATTTTTAATTTGGCTGCGAGAAAGAACATGACAAATGAGACATGCGCTGGGATGCTCAAGGATAGCGTTGCTCGGATGCGAAAGCCAAGAGACATCTCATTGCATTGAATTAATTTCATTTTCACATGTTCATAATAACTTGTGGCTACGCCGTGTCAGCTGTTTTCTAGATTTAACTTTGAGCTTTCTTCGAAGCAGAGGTACGGTTGACGTTGAGTGACCGAGTGAAGACAGTAGAAGAAGTCCTTTAGAATTCCGTATTAGTCAGCGCCACAACAAGCGTCACAAGTACTCTGAAGAGATAAAGCATAAGTGACATTCAGATGGACTTGATGTTTCTGTTGATAGCATCCAAGCTTTTGATTGCCACCTTTCAACGTGTAACACAGATAAAAGTTATCTCTGATGTAAAGTATAATTAGTTAAATGGATTTACAAACGGTATTATGTCTTTTTTGTCCTTGATGTAACATTCTGGCTTTTTACGTTAATCTCAATCAACAGCATCTGTGAAAAATGTTGATTGGCAATTTTGTTCAATTATATATTGTATATAGATTTTTTTAATTTAAAAAAAGAAATAATGTAATCAAGAATTCATTGAGGCAGATTGGACCGATTGTTGGAGGATTTAAAAGCAGAAATGTGAAACGTATTATTATAATTATGCTTTCAAAAAAATGTTGTTAACACTATTATTAGTTTTTTTTTTTTAGACATGGTGTGGTCATGGTGATGAAGTTGCAAAACTAGATATAACTGTTCACAGAAAAAGTAATTTTTCCATACAATAAAGTGAATTATCATTTTCTTTTTTTAGACATTGATGGAATATTTAGAGTTCAATTAATGTAAATTAAGCTTTATCGGCAGCATTAGTGGTTGAAATTGTTAATCACCTCTTTCTTTTCCTTAGTGTTTGTCCATTGTTTTACTGTAAATAAGCAAAAATCGGTTGCAAGAGAGACATTTACAATAGAAATGAGTAGGGCCAATTTTGGAGGATTTAGTTTTAAAGCTTATTATATAACATTATGTATATTTTAGCTTTTTTTTTTTACACAGTCATTTTTGACATGCTGTTATTTTAAATATAACCAAAAAGCCAACCACCATATTGATTATGCTTTGTGGCAATACAATTTTTTAATTCTTTTTTAATTTACCTCAGTCACTTTCATCGCAAATATCTCACTATGACCTTTTTAAAATAAAGGAACTCAATTGTGGCATACGTTATAAACACCACGTATAGTCTGACCAATGTAAAGCACGTTTTTTTGTTTTCTTCGACAATGTTTCTATTAAATAGCAAAAGGTGAGAAAATGCTTTTGACAAAATGCGTCTGGTGACGAAGCTGCTGCATCAGCTAATGGGAATCACTTAGAGCTCTGTATCATCTGATATAGTAAAGGTGTGTTGTGAGTAAAATCCTCCTGACAAATCTAA
Organism: Puntigrus tetrazona; assembly: GCF_018831695.1. NCBI lineage: Eukaryota > Metazoa > Chordata > Actinopteri > Cypriniformes > Cyprinidae > Puntigrus > Puntigrus tetrazona. Next base: position 16,989,147 of record NC_056704.1, read on the forward strand.
AGCAGGATCAAAAATGGCAGTCTGTCTCCAGATCAGGTTGCAACTCCCACTCCAGAAAAGGAATTCTATCCGTGCTGTTTATTTCAGGAGTGAGTAAACTATAGACATAACACCAGCTGAGTCTGAGGCTACACCTGGGCCAACTGCAATTTTCCCAACTGATGGAAGGCCCCTTGGCCATCACCCTGAGCTAAGAAGTCTAATTAATGACATGCACAAATAAGATGCATGACTCATGAATATTAAATAGATCTAAATATATCAAGCATACTGTCTATGCAGGTTAATATCAAATAAAAAGAAGTGGTGCACTGTGTGGGCTAATTTCAGCAGTGAAACGGAATGTTGTTATAAAAGTGAAGGTAGAAAATCTTTTAATCCTAGATGAAGCTTTAATTTGCATGATTGTATTATGTAAATAGAACATTGAGAAAACCTTTTTTTAAAATATGCTTAATTTAACCCTTTAAGATATTTAGTATGATATTCAGTAATTAGGAAACACGTGGATTGAGTCATGTGGATACATACTGAGTGTGAAAGCAAACTTTTAAAATGAATGAATCTTTGTTTTCTTCACATGAAATGGAATCATTACAAGACATGTCCTGTGAAATCCAGTCACTTTTTTGATGAAGAGAAAAGGGTTTATTTGTCAGCAGCAAGGCTGACAAGTGCTAAAAACAGATGACAATGTGACTGTACTTTATTGCTGTCTTCAGTTGCATCAGAGACAGAGAAAGGAAACGTTATTACATTGAAGATGCCTCGTTTTTGCACATAGTGGACTACTGACAGGGAAAGGAAAACAACAGAAAATCTCTAAAAATATTCTATTTCCAAAACAGTTTTAATGCTTTTTGTTCATCTAAAAAAGAGCTCTGTGTATTTCAACATATCCAAATGTAATTAACCTTAAATTGTTGTTAAAGGCCTCACATAAATATCATCCAGTTTAGTCCACCCCTAAATGAAAATGTTTTCATAAATCACTTATCCCCATATCATTCCGAACTCTTATAAGCTCTTAAAAAAAAAAAAAAAAAGGGGAGGATCTACGTGTCCCATTGACCAATTACCAAACAATTACGATTGTCAAGGTGCAAAAAAGTATGAAAGAAGCCATCTGTACAAGACCTATCTTTACATTGCATCTAACACAGAACTGCATACGTTATGTGTGTCCACGGGCTGTCCACCACGCTATGGTGATGTTACGTGCCAAATCCTTGAATAAAGTCCTTTTTTTATTTTCTTTCTGTCAGTGTTCTTATTATACCATCGGGGGTGGTGGGGTATTGTGCGCACACAAAAGAGGCACACGCAAGTATCTTACAAGCGCTCTATAGGTTAAATTACTACATGATTTACCCTATTATACTTTATCGACACAAACTGATAAAAGAAACAACAAACATCCACCAACAAATGATCTATAAACAAAGCATAACTTGTCGGACTACAGAAGAATACCATAATTTCTCCATTCATTTAGCCTAGTGTGTTCACCAGAGTGTGTGCACCGCGTCACTCGCTCTAGATTTGGCTAATCACGGCACTCGCATGAATAAAAATATAGCGCCATCAAGCATGGAGGAGATAACTACAATCGCTGTTTTTTTGTGCCTGTTACGAAAGTCCCAACGGCGACAAGTCTGGTTTGACAGCACCATCCAGGTAAATAAAAGGGCTTGAATGGCAGAAAAGAGGGCTTGAATGATGCATTAGCATGAATAGAATGATATGTTTAGAGTAAACAAATTATATGTTTGCAGTTTTACACATAATAATCTACAATGATCACACAAACTGAAATTGCACATCAAAATAAGACATTGTCAATACTTTTATACACCATTTACAGGCATTCATTCAGCTTTGCGACGACATTTCGCTCCAACCTGTCCTCCAACCAATAAGCCCGAATAGGTAGTTTGTACAAATTAAATACAATCCATCAGAGCGTATGCTACAATTGTTTGTACAGTGTTGCATTATAAGATATGTAAGAAACGTAATCATGTGATCATGGGTTTGAACCCAGAGAACGCATTTGCTCACAAAAGCTATATGCCCTGTAAATTATGGTTTGGCATGATTTTTGTAATGGAAAGGTTTAAGGGTGGGGTTACAGTGAGATCAATGTAGAAAGTCCACACGCCGCATTTAAACAAAATGGGCATCTTGATTGGGAAGGACGGTCATGACAACAGACATGTAAACACGACACTAATTATTTTTATTCCTGCTGGAGGACGCTTAACTTAAAAAATAGGTTGTAATAAGGTACTTGCAGAAACAAACTATAGAGTCATTTTTGTTGGAGGACAGGCTCGTCCATCCACATACCATTATGCATCATGCCATATCCATACAGTATTTATCTGCACTCTCTCTCTCTCACACACAGTAGGGAGACAGAGCGATACAAAGTAAGAACATCATGATAACAGCCAGGTTTGCAAGAGCTTTTTCACCTGACTGTCAGTATAACGCAGCGCACAGTCTCTCTGTAGACTCATGGGAGTATAGGCTCTGTGAGATTATGCTCTTTTATAAGAGTGCTGTGTAGTGGAGCTGAACAGGCTCTCTCACTCTACTACATCCCTCTGTCTTAGGACTGTTTCATCTTCCCATCCCCCCCCCGTACCCCATCACTAGCCTTTTCTCCTGACTTTAATCATCTAATTTTCCAAGGTATAAAAGTTGGTTGTAGGCTAATTTAAATCCCAAGTAAGACTAGCGCTGTCTCATATTCAGGTCATAATAAATGGAATTGTTAAAGGTTGATTTTCAGGGTTTTCTTTTTTTTTTCAGGTTTAACATTTGTCCTAAATTTGTTCCTTTACAGCAAGATGTGGAACAGTGATCTTATATGAAACTGGTTAACCACAATCTTCAAAGCAAGTGCACTGTGAAGGAAGGTACTATAGAGTTTTGTACCATTAAAATAAATTAGCATTTTTGTCCACTTCAGTAAAGGTTCTTTTTTGCCGTTTATGGTTCCATTATGTATTATTTAATTTTTTTTAACTATCTTAAAGTGCCCCTATTGTGGGTTTTGAAAAGTTGATATTTTGGTTTTGGGAGTCCCAAACAACTGGCTGACATGTATGCGCAGTCAAAATGCATGTTAATTTTCTTATAATATGCATTTATTTGTTCACAATTCATTCTACCAAAACCCTCGCCTGATAGGTCAACTTGATTTAATGCAGTGTTTGTGAGCTTTTAACGCTCTGACAGCATCACCCGGTGGCAAAGGATGCATTTGATGCATTTATAAACGCGAAAAGACCAAGAAGGGGGCGGACAATAAGTTCATTTTTCATGTTGCCGTCATCACAAAATGGCTTCAGAATGACTCTAAAAAATGACTGGTAATTTTCAAAAATCCATAATAGTTTTATTTCATTTATTCGCTTACTGCTTACACTTTCCTTTTTTACACAGACCCAAAGATACAAAACAAAAAGCAGATGGATATGGTCACAACATAATTGCACAGTTTTATGGCTTTTATTTTGCGGACTTGCCGTGTGCTAGGCTAAATGTGCTGGGTATATGTGTGTATACAGTGGTATTTTTACCAGCTCAGAACTCACAAAAGCTTAAAAATGCGTAAAGGAGTCACAACAATGTCAAGCATTTCTCCATTGCACACACAAATGGATAGCTACTGTAAGAAGACAGAGGTTTCAAATCCTTTACTGAACTGTAATGGGCATCACAACCCCTATGACAAGAGGAACCAGGTATACTTGAGCATTTTGTTCTTTTTAAGGGCCATGTCTTGTGATTTGACGTCCTATTTTTATCTGTTTTTATGTCTTTGGTCCGTATTGCGTTCATGTTTCAGCTGAACCTCACCAGAGTTTGTTTGAAAGCAGATCGAGCATCACCTTTTCAGAGAGTGTTTGCCGTGCCAAGAAGTTCAAAGGACAGTGTTCACACTATTAATTGAACTGCAATAGCATAGCGATCACACCAGAATTCATTTTAGTCAAACCAAACTTGCCAAGTCTAAACATGCCCTTTAAAACAAAATGGTTCTTTTAAAAACTTTTATTGTATTGCGTTTTTTTTTTTTTTTTTTGTTTTTTTGGTGGGGAACAAAAAATGGGTCTTCTTTGCTTGCCAAAAAAAAGCTGCAAAATATCATGATATTTGTAAATGGTGAATTTTTTTTTTTTTTGCTGCATAACATTCACTACAGTTTCAATTGATATGAGGTTGCACTAACCTATAGCAGTGGCCATGTTTTTTTTTAAGTACTGGGTATAGCTTTGTGTTGCGTTCACACTCCAAAAGCACTGAGGGATGATTGAGGCCTAAATTAATGTTACTGTTTCCCTTTGATGAGATAGCAAATTGCAACATGACGGAAACCAATTGTTGTCTCAAGTTTACATTCCTGCTGAAATTAGTTTATACTGTATGCCAAATCTATATTTTAGCCGCTGCCCTTATTAAAAAGCTTATTGCAGCACTAGTTGACATGAAATTTGAACAAGCCCATTGTTACTGTTAGAATTATTCTTTGCACATTGCATTTGCATTCATTTACATGTCTTCGTGAATAATTTATAGTATACCATCAGAAAACTCCCACATTGGAATATATCGCATCTCAATTCTACGAACAGGAAATCACATTATAAATTAATAATCTGAAACATATCTGCACACATTTTAAACTATACACATGTGGTCCATGTACTTTTATGTCAGTATTACAAATATCTGATCACTTTACATATACATATATACACATAACCATCATTTCCAGTCTGCTGTACACTTATGGAAAGGTTTTAACACTGTGCTGTGGTCAGTTCCATCTTCCATCTAACATGTATTTACTCACATGGCGGATGCTTTTATTCAAAGAGACTTGCTGTGCACTCAAGGTAAACATTTTCTCTGTTGATGCGTTTCCTGTAGTTTTAACTCACGACCTTGGTGTTGCTAGCACCATGATCTACCAGCTTAGGGGAAGTAGAATGTATGATAAAATGCATTGTGTCATCCTGATATAACTAATACATATTTTAACTCGACAAATTCATCTGGATGGCTTGTTCTTTTATTGAAGTCTATGCAGAAATACTCTACATTTTTACATAAAGAAGAATGTCTGACAAAAATGTATTCTGTCATACTCATACATTGAAAATGTATACAGTGCACTACATGAGACATTACTCAGACAGAAGGGTGCACTCTGAAGCAATCTGATTGCAGCACAGAGCTACAGAAGAGATACAGGAAGTCCTTTGTTCTGCCAGCCATCGGGTTGTACAGTACATCCTCAGCTTAAAAAGATCTAATGTTTGTCCATCATTTGTTACTGCTATTCTGTCTATTGATATTGCATGTGATTTTTTTCCCCATTTGTAATTATTTATTGTACTTTGTGTTTACTGCTTTACTTAGTTGGTTATTTCATATGTTAAGTCGGTGCCACTTTATATTAGGTGGCCTTAACTATACTGTGTACTTGCATTTAAATCAATCATTTGATTCAGTGCACTCATTGTGTACATATATCTTTACATTACACTTAAATGTTTAAAACTACGTATATGTAATTACATCTGTAATTCATTTATGTTATTACATTTATAATTACACTATTGACCCATCCCTTATACCTTAACCCACCCTTGAACTTACCCATACCACCAAACCTGCCCCTAACCTTACCCTTACACAATAAGTGTTTTTTTAATGTACATAGTACATAGTTTAAGTACATAGTAGTTAAGGACACCTAACGTGTGACTGGTAAGTCTACTTTTGTGATTAATTTGTCTCTGTACATCAATAATATCAAAATGTTAATATAATTATAATTTATTCTTGTTTTAGTAATTAACATGTCAGATGAGTTAATATATTAATATAATTACAAAGCTGATGATTTTTTTTGTGTGTGTATCACTAAGCACACTGATTGTAGCTTAGGAATGTTTTATTATTGCTCAAAATGACATATTAACAAAAAGTGTCATATTTGAAATCTGTTCTTGATTTTTGTTGTTTTATTTTTGATGTGTAGGAAGTATGGACTATCAATGAGAATCTCACCCATGTCTTTGCCCAGTCAATTAAAATGCCCGAGATTCGACTTTCTAATAACTGGCTAGTCTTGTCAGGATTCTACCATGCAATTACGAGCAGAAACGCTTCTTGGCATCGCAATTATAAGTTTAATTACACTAGATAGCTATCAAGGAAGTGGCAGCATCAGGGAGAATCTTCTATCATCTGATGTGGCCCCGGTAATGGAGGGGTGACTTAATGAATTCAGTGTTTGTGGTGCTGGCCAATTTTGGGTTGTGACACCAAAATGCCTCATAAGCATTTTTGACCTGTCCTCCAATAGCAATAAAAGGGAGCGGAAAGTGGGAAGAAACACGAAGGGAATTTGGTTAACACTGTCCAATTAACTTGGCAATTTGCCCTGAAGAAACTGCAGCAAGATAGAGGATTAATGTGTTCCATTGTTATTTAATTTCTAAAGTGCTCTTTTAGACTACTCATGTGAAACACTGAGAACAACTATGCTTTTTATTATAAACAATCATAATTCAAATGATTGATTTTACATTTGTATTATCAAGTATAGCAAAAAGTATAGCAAAATCAGTTAAAAGAACAAAATATAACATATATCATGAGAGACTATTCGGTTATTATTCATAAAAGTTACGTACTAAACAAACATAACATTGGTGAATTTACTATAGTGAATTAGTTACGTTGAATTTGCTTGTTGTATTGAAACTCAATTCACTAATCATGCAAATGAGATAATGATGTACATAACACATCACTAACGGTTCATACTGCTACTATAAAGTCAACCATTTATATTGTTAATTATTATTATAGTTCAGAAAAACTTTTCTATGTTAATATATTTTTACGTGTAATGTATTTCTGTGACATTAAAGCTGAATCGTTGCTAATATTGAAAACTGTTGTGCTGCTTAATATATTTGCGTTGACTGTCATACATGTTTCTGTTCAAGATTCATTGGTGAATAGAAAGCCCAATTTTTTTGAAAGTACAGATGTGCATCTGTTACATCTGTAATTAATTTATGTACTTACATTTAGAATTACACATCCTTACACCTTAACCCACCCTTAAACCTACCCATATCACCAAACTTGTCTCTAACTGTACCTGTATCCCACCTCAATAGCATCAAAAGTGTTTTGAAATACAATATGACCACAATAAGTACATTGTGCTTATTTTTTTATTTTTATGTAAGTATATAATATTTAAGGCCACCTAATATAAAGTATGACCTTGTAGGGTTTCCAGTGTCCTCTTACACATTCTTACTTACATATGTTTTGAGGGTTGTTACGTGTGTAGTTATAGAAATAGTACAGCTGTAGTGTACTTACCCTGTGGTTACATCTAGTTACCATGTAAGTACACAGATACTGAGGACATTTAATATAAAGTGGTACCTGAATGGACCCTCATTTCCTTGCCATTGTTGGCCAATGCCTTGCAGAAGCCTAGAAAGTGCAGAACGCTTGAATTACAGTAGATATGACAGGATCATAAGAGCATGATGGACTTCTGCTTAGGGCCAGGAAGCAAATGGCCAGCTAAAGGCTTACATTTCAGTTCAACTGAAATAGTGTGAAGGCTATATTCTGCAAACATTAACTTTTTTTTCACCTAACAGCACTTCAACACATTGTTTGGTCCCTTGCTTCCTCGCCACGGACAGACAATTGCGCACACACCCAGTCCACAGCTCCCCCTACCTTCTCTCTGTGTGTGTGTGTTCCTCTAATGAGCCTTAGCACCTCACCATCACCATGGTTACCAGCATGCATTCCACCCCCCTGCACACAGACACACACACACACACATACACACACTCACACACACACCCTTAAGCTCTAAGTAAGAGCCTGTATCCCCAGCAGGACAAATCTACAGCAGCCTGCCTCAGGAGTCTCTTACAGTCTTGACAATCTACTAACACTTACAGCAGGTAACAGTGGTTACACAGCTAATACTTACACCTAGGCTATCAGCATAATGAAAAACAAAATTAATAAAAAATTGTACTTTTTTGGATAAATAAATTTTTTTATGTATCCAAGATGAATGTGTAGGGGTAATAACAATACACTCATGATTTGATCTACTCATAACGATATCCAAAACTGAATTAAAATGGAAGTTTTTTATTTTCATATTATTATTATTATTATTATTAGTTTCCAAGAGATACATTATACACAGTTACTGCTACAAAGGTCTTGGACCTTTTTCCTTAATCACAAGGCAATGGTGACACCATAATAAAAAAATTTATTATTATATTCGCTGTAAATACAAAATTATGTTAAACACATATGCTTACACTACATGATTACATACATACAATTAATATTTTATTTTATTTATTTTCAGTAATTGCTTAACATGAACACTCAAATGCGTGACCACCTAGGTTTGTCATATTCGATGTGCCAATTATACTTATCAATATCACCATGCTGGATGTTACCAATAATATGTGTAATATGTCATTTTTACACATGTGACCCTGAACCACACAATCAGTTTTAAGGGTATATAGTTATAAATAATAATAATAAAAATCTATGATTTTGATCCATACAATGTATTGTTGGCTATTGCTATAAATATACCTATACTTATGATCGGTTTTGTGCTCCAGGGTCACATATGCACATTATCTGGGTAGATGAAGATATGTTATGTTAAGAAAATGCAGTATATAAAATCCCCATAGTCAAATTTGGTGATACACATGAAGATTTTTACATGGTATTATAATATCAGCCATGTTCACACATGAAAAAAGGTTTCTTGTATATTTTTGGACATTTAATGTGCAAATATTAAATTTGCATATGGGGAATTAAATCTGGGCAACACTGTAGTATGAGACTGATTCTCACTTTTAACTTGTTGCTTATTAGCATGCGTATTAATAACATATTAACTGTTTATCAGTACCTATACATCACATATTCTGCATAACCATATTCTACATCCCTGATCCTACCTAACTAACCTTACTAACTAAAATTAGGCAAAATTAGGAGTTTATTGAGGCAAATGAATTTAATGGTTTGCTAATAGCTAGAATAATTAAAGTGCTTTCATTCAACTTTCATTGAAGTAGTTTTGTATTGAAATCTTATTGTGACCCGATACATAAAAAAAACAAGAAAACAATGTTTCTATGTAATATAATGCCTTGTAGCCCTTTGAGGTTACTATGTGAACTTGAAATTGTACTTGGCAAATGTATGAACATAAATGGAAATCAATTACACTTAGTACAAGGGGTTGATAACAGTGAAGCATGGGGCAATCTCTGCGCTCCTACCACAATTTCCTTTTTTTCCTCTCACCCTCCCAATTTATTCTTTCATGAAGCATATTGATGTAACTGAAGGTCTTATTAAATCAGACAAGTTCATTTGTTTAAGTCGTTTAAGCCCCACAGGTCCCTAATGGCTAATGATTTATAGCAGGAAAGAATTCGGCATTGGGGCACTTTCAGACCTGTTCGCCCTGTCGCTCTATGGAGGTGTCACATTACTTAGGAAATTAATGCAGGAGGAAGTCACTGTTTTTGGCTGGAGAATTAATCACTAACGAGACGGATGAGATGGAGAGAATGCTCTAGTTTTTATTCCGCCACGCAGACGCTCCGCTCCCCTCTGGAACGATGGCTGGGGTGGAACGCTAGTTCACAAAAGGCTGCGGCCGAGAAACGTAGCATTTGTTCCAAACAAAGCGGGTTGTTAATGGGCAAGGTTCTCTTCATGCTGCATGCATATAATACATCATACCTTTCATATCCTGGGGCCACAACGCGTTCTTTGTAGTATGGAGTGTTCCTGAGAGAATAGCTATGATGGCTTATTGTTCTGGCTTCGTTCAGGAGGTCAAGGTGATGTCAGATATTAGCCTTGATCACACCTCTTCTTACTTCCATTATGCTAAGCAACTAAAATCCAATCTCTCACTCACATGTGCAATAAGAAGCTCAGTGGGAACTGCTAGCTGCTAACCTAACAAACATCTATGCTTTCCTTGGAGACAGAGAAGAGCGCTTGTAATTTAAATTGCCACAGTATGTTGGTTTATCACAGACACCTCTTTGACAATTCCCACATGTAATATAAAGAGAGAAAAAAAAAATAAAGAAGAAATTTTAATTTCATGTAATAAGCTACTCTATTACTGAGGTTTGCAATCCCGGTTCACTGGGAAAACATGGCTCTGGAAAATGATATTGCGTAGTTTCTTGCACATTTTGCAACACTTTTAAAGTGTTATTAACGTGAATGTATCACAGCAGTTTGGACTGTCAGGTGAGTGGCATTTAATCATGCTTTATCACGTTGAAAACATTGAACTACCTAAACTACTCTAAGCTCTGCCCTAAACCTGACCGATAGTGTCAACAATGCAAATAAGATAAAAACACATTAAAGCAAATATGCCATTTTAGTAGGCTTCAAGTCTTTTGTTTATTTATTTATTTAAATCTATTCGGATTATCTTTTACTACATCTTAAACCATGATAATTTGTCAATGCTAACTGGTATTAGTCAATACAACAACAGCAGCAGCAAAAGTAGTACTAAAATAAACTAACCAACTACAATAATTAATAAAAAAATATATAAAACAGGTTAATAAATAAATATACATATACAACACATTCACACAAACACAAAATTAAAAATTTAATAAAATTTAATAAATAAATAAATGTATATTTATGTCACACTTTGCTGTTGCTTAGGAATGAGGAAACACTGAATAAACTTCAACGGTCTTTAATATATTCCAATGGAATACAGCATAGCGCAAACTCAGGAAGACAGGGACAGAAAGACGTATAACAGCCGACGCAGAACACTGGAAACACAGGGTTTAATTATGGAAAACAATGAGGACTTAACTAGATAATTAACAACACACACCTGGACCTCAGTGAACACAAGACAAAATGAGAATCGGAAAACCAAATATGGGCATACGAGTGGGGAGGGGCAGGTGGGTGCTAAGGGAGTACGACACCCGACAACACAGTCCATGGGGGTTACGAAGGAGGGAGGAGCTAGGGGAGAAATAGAAGGGAACCGGAGCAGGAGGAGTTCAGCTGGACCCAGGTCACAGCCACGATGACGACCCATAGTAAAGCCGACAGAAGGGAGCCCACGAGCCAGGGGAATGCCGAGGATCCGGGGGCCCAGGGTGGAACAAAGCGCTCTGACGATTGAGATGGAAGCGGAGATCTGGAGAGATCCAAGGCGATGTTGGAGTCTGATGGAGGCAGAGCCTGACGGAACCGAAGGGGTATGAAGCGACGAGGCACAGACAGAGGAGTGGAGACCCGAGGAGCAGTATGGTCGACGCCAGATCAAGGTGGAGCCGGATGGACAAGGGAGCCCTGTGGAACTGGAGGATTGATGGGAGATGGTGGAGTCAAAGAAGCTAGGAGCCGATGTGGAGCCTCAAGGGTCAACAGGCCGAGACAGAGTCTGGGCCTAATAGGCTTAAGGCTGAGTTGAGGGACACTCCGACCACAGTGACGCTGGAGGATGACAGTCCCATGTGGCTCACCCCGTACTGACTGTGGGCTGAGGATGAGAGCCGGGGCTGCCAGAAGCTACGGAGAAGGAGGCTAGAGTGGTACTGGGGTGCTCTTCAAGGAACTGGCACAGGAGGCCACTCTGGAAGCATGGGGCTGACTGGGACCAGCGGAGACACAGGAGGGAGGAATGAGGCAGATTTGACCTCCAGTTCAGTCTATAAGATCCTCTTCCACTTGTCATTTACCCCGATCTAAATCCAACAAAAATTACAAAAATGAACTGTTCTGTCACACTTTGCTTAGGAACGAGGTAGCACTGAATAAACTTTAACATCTTTAATATAATATATCGGAATATAGCATTGTGCAAATTCAGGAACACAGGAAGACATTTAACAGCCAATGTAGGACACTGGAAACACAGGACTGGAATTCAATCATTACAAGACAAAATAAGAATCGGAAAACCAAATATGGACATACAAGTGGGGGGGCAAGGGAACAAGTCTGACATTTAAAACAACCTTTTAACATTTTTTTATAATTTTATATCAGATTAATCAATGTATTGCACATCTCTCTTTTTGTTTAATTTTAAACATGAAAAGCTATGCAGTTATTTTACTAATAGTTTAAGGCGGAACTAATATAAAAGTTGTGACTTAATGTTACCTGTGTTTAATAGGCATATATGTCAGCCATACATATGTAGCTGATTATGTTATTTAAACATCAAAGTGTATTATTATATTAAACGGCTTTATTAGTTGGTGTAATCTGCCCCTGTAATCATAATTTGTGTGAAAAGCTAAAAAAAATGCCACTACTGTTTATTTCAACTCGAAACTGCAGAGATTTTTATGTATAGGTATATTTTTAGAGTTTTGCAGAAATGTAAGCAGTGGCATGGTTTTCAATGAGCCTGGTTGAAAAGGTTGAGGTCTATTTGCCCTGAGCCGTTTCTTTGAAGGCAGATCCTTCACGTTCCTGTCACAAATCTCTGGTGTTTTAATATGAAAGGTGACATATTAGAAATGAGTGATTCTTGTAATGTGCATACGTGGTGAACGATGAAGTGCAATCAGTCACTGTGACGTGACAAAGTATGCTTGGGCGGTGCTAATAGTGCGGCAGATGACAAAGCAAGCATTTTGATGGCTTATGTGAGGAGTTTATTCTGAAGTAAATATCGTGGGATTTAGAAACGGCCTCATTATGTTGTATTATCTGATATATCACTATTGCTGCCATGGTTTTTTGTTCGTTTTCTCTCAGGGTGCGTTTCAGATGACAGCTATTTCTGCTCAGATGACAGTCATGTTTTCAGCTTGTTCACACTGATGAGAGGTAAATTAACAGTGCTACATTGTGCTTGGTGGGGGATTGGAAGATTACAGAGGGAAAGTGATATTTCATGGGAGCATATTTCAGGTGAAATTTCGTTATTTTCATACCTCGGCATAGTGAAATTCAATTTATCGACACCCTCCCTCCAAATTCAAGCTCATACGCGGGATCACAGATCTATAACTTCCCGTAGTGCTCCATCATCAGAAACCTGAACGACATCTTTAAACGAGCATTTGTGCGAGTGTGTTTTCTTGACATCTCCGTGTCAGAGTCTCTCTGGAACTTGACCAGGATCTGCTAGCGGGAAGGATATGAAAGTTTGATCAGATTGACTGGTTATGAAAACTGCATGATTCGATAGCAGCAGGAGCTCTTTATTTCTTCCCTCCCTCTTTTTAGGGGCTCTTTCTTTCTCGTTTCGAAAAGGGAACGTGATTTTGAATGTTCTATTCATGCACTCTGACATCGACACATTTATATAAATCACACTCGCTCAGACATCCAAAAGTCACATTCACGCGGGTGACTTATTCAAGGGGATTGTTTGCCACCTACCGTGTACTGACCCGCGTGACTGTAAGAGCTTGTACGGCTGGCTGAGCTTTACACACACAATGCATTTAATGCACAAAAACACCCATAGGCACATCATTAATACAAACACACTGATTGCTAAAGAATTTCAGGGGGATTTTTTTGTCCCATAAAACAGGCTTTGTCCCATAGATGAACATGGTTGATTATTCAGTTTAACTACTGTACAAAAATTCTTTAAATTTAAGCTTTAATTATGTAGATTAAAAATAATCATAATAATGCAGTTTTTATATATTAAAGCAAATTATGTAAAATCCATACAATCTACCAGGTTGAGTGTCATATTTTCTGTTACCTTTGTATTTGTAGATTAAAAACAAAAAAAAATCCTGATTGCTGTATCTACTAAATGTCCTCCACAATTGCAGTAGCTCCCTTTGCATTGGTGGACTGAGAGGCATCTTCCACATGCTAACATCACAAGTCTCTCTCACACTCCGTCAACTTACACTGTGACTGAACAATCTGAACTACAATTTGGTGTTTAGTAATGCCATCTGTCCTACTTTGTGGAAACCAGAGAGGGTGAAACTACTGTACGAAAGCCAAAGCAACAGTGCCACCTTTGGGCTTAAAAAGGAATTTAGGTAGCGGAAAAAAATCCAGGACATTTATTGCACACAGCTTGTTTATAACAAAACTGCTACACCAATCTTTGTTGATTGATTTTTTTTTTTGTTGTTTTTTTTTCGTGAAACTGTTGTCCTTGACAACTTCTTAAATGTTTTCATAATCTCCTTAGAGTTAAATAAAAAACATTTTTACATAATTGTCTAATTTGTGTAAACCATCATATTAACATGAGAACAGCGAGTTATTGAATTTGTTTTCACTTCCAGAAATACTCTTTAAATTGTTAAAGTTTTAAATATAAGCTGGATATAAAATCTGTCCCAACTGATATATGTTCTAACTGGGTATATATTAAATCTTTATCTTAATACAGTAATAATACAGTATAATACAGTACATGTGCATTTTTTATAAAAAAAAAAAAAAAAAAATATATATATATATATATATATATATATATATATATATATATATATATATATATATATATATATTTTCATAGATTTGGCAAATACAACCAGTATTCAGGGCCTACATTTTATTAGTTTGTGGTCTTTAAAGAATTACACATTGATTTTGATGTTACTAATCCGGCTTTCGGATACTGTGTGATTTTGTTTTAATATATATTTTAAAAAGTAATATAAAATGTAATATATTTATAGAATATTTCGTGAAAATATTTTATTATGAATGTATTGTAATAAATATAATCTGTTTGGTTAATTTGCACATTTTTACAGAATCTTTTTTTTTCTTTCTCTTTTTTTATTAGAATGTATATTCGGGTCAACATTCGTTTTTGATTCCTGAATCTTAGTATCATAAATGCGTTGTAATGAATATTTGATAAAATCATCATCATTATTATTATTATTATTATTGCCAGTTAGAATTTTATTATTATACTGTATATTGAGTCCACGTTTTTTTCTGAAATAATCCATTTGCAGTTTTATCAGTTAATCATAAAAAAGGTCGACTCTTTCTCTGTGGGCAGTATTTGGAAAGTATTTCTTGGACAGTATTTCTTTCCAGTATTTTAGACTGGAAAGAAAATCTGTCAGTACTATGGGACACTCTGAAGCCCCAGCTCACACGAGAAAGAGCAGAGACATTAACAGATTGTCGGGGATGACCTGAGAGCATGAGATGCTTACAGTGATGACACCTGATGACACATAAAGAGAGCAGCCCAGGGCCTCTGACTGGAACCACTATGCCACTCCTGGAGATTGAATGAGGTGAGCTGAGAGGAGGGTCCAATCTTCCCTGACCTCGGCAGCGGTCTTACTTTTGTGCCAAGAAATGGAAACTTGATTTACCTGAAGCAATTGATGAACTCTGTTCAATAACACACACAGACACAAACACTGCTGGAGTTATTCGTGCTAGAGCGCGCGCACACACACACATTGATTTCTTTGTATTCTTGAGTGTGTCTGATTAACATTCTGCAAAACTTGGCAGCTTTTCTATAACCAAAAGAACAGGGCTGACCCATGAGAGATTTTTGGGGCATTAGGCGAGATTATGGAAACTCTGAAATGTTTTTAAAAGAAGTTTACAGAATCTAATTGCCTACAAAAGTGTTTTTATTTAATTACGATTACATTGTGTTTTTTTTCTTTATTTTATTTTAGTATTCTGCATTTAAACCAAACAAAATCCAGTCTCGGGCATACAAGAGATGTCTTCTAAAAAAATGTCAAAGTTTCCATAATCTCACCTAATGCCCCAAAAACCCATGGGTCGGCCCTGTTCTTTTTAGTATGTGTCTATATATTAATATATATATATATATAGAAATGTGATTTATTCCTGTGATAGCAAAGCTGGATTTTCAGCAGTCATGATATAAGTCTTTAGTGTCATATGATCCTTCATATTTTGTGTTTGTTGCTGTTGAGAACAGCTTTTGTTGCTTGATATTTTGAAATCGTAATACAGTACCTATTAAAAGGTTTGGGGTTATTTATTTATTTTTTCAAATAATTTCTCTTTTGTACTTTCTATTAACGCTCTAATTAATCACAGTTCATATATACAAATATATTAACTTGCTAAATGAAATAATGTATAAAACTATGTATGGCTACAATTACAAAAAATTGGGCTTATGCTTATAGAAAACAACACGTTGAATATCTAAACATAGAACTGCATATACAGACACAACAAATAAGTACACTGTATATATACTGGCAAATAAATGACAGCTCTCTTACAAAGCAGATCTTTGCAAGAAAAGTTGCAAAGTAATAACTTTTTTTTTTTTTTTTTTTTACTGGCTGATGTTTTGGACCGTGTCTGAAATTATTCATCATTGTTAAGAAAGTATGGCAAGCCATATGTTTCGACAAATGCTGTTTTGACCATGCAAATGTGCTCCAACATTCAGTGAGTACTAATCATCTTGATTTTTCTATCTTGTTTACTGTAGATCACCGGGGGCTCTATAGCTGTACATCACCTGTGTTATGCACCGTCCCAGCTGCTGAAGTATAACGACCGGGTCAGCTATGGTCATCATGTCTTTTCCCAAAAAAGGTACAATTTTCAAAAGCTGCTTTACCGTTCAGTGTAATGAGAGGAAAGGTTTTGACATCATTATTAAATGTTGGCATTAAAGATTTGTGAGGCCATTTCTGGCGTCTTTAATCTTCACTAGGCTTTATACTGCATCGGTTTGTCCTCCATCGGTATGTAGCCGGGCTTGTTTGTTATCTGTTTTCTTAGTTGCCCACCACACACCAAAGCTCATAGCTCTTATTGAATAAATCGAAACACAGACATCCTCTGCCAGATACAGTAACATTTTGCACACATTCAGCAATGCTTCTGCTGGAGCTCTCTCACACACACACACACACACACACACACACACACACACACACACACATCTCTCAAACTTTCTTATCTCACACATCCTGAATCTCACAGCTCTCTTGCCGTCAAGTGGCACCAGCTGACATTGTGGAGCGTAATCGCATTTCTCTCTCCAAATGTGACACCCAGGCATCTCCAGACGGGGCATCAACGTCACAGCTAGTCAGCAGGTTTGTGAAATATTTACTGCGGATGATGGTTCATGAAGAATACATGAGGACAGTGGAGCAGTGCTTTACGGCCTTGTTGCTGTGCGAACCCCTGCCAGGAAGGACTGCTGCTCGCTCTGCTGACAAAGTTTTCACAGGGATGCCTGGCATGAAGAGGTACGAGACAAATTGTACCATAATTCTGTGGATTTTTATTCAGTTATTCTAAAAGATAAGAAAAGTTACTCATATTTTTGCATGAGGAGGACATTTTAGGTTTTTTGTGTATACTAAAACATGACTCTGTCCAGATATCAGAAGCACAATGCAAGTTACATCCAACCCACCACAGTCTCCTCTGACCCTTAAGGTCCAGGAAATGATATCTATAACGATCATTTTATTAGCATCCTTACAAATCCACTGTATTGTTGCAGCAATTATTCATTAACCTAAAAAATGACTTTTTTTTTGCTGTTTTTAGTATTTTTAGTTATCATTATTGGTGTGAATGCAACTTTAACCATAATTGTGTATGGTTGACCTTTTTTATTATTATTTATAATTTTTCTATTCTTAGAATTAAATGATCAATAATGCATCTAATAAAAATATAATTTATACAGACATATATTATGTGCACCCATTAACACCCATTGCCTAATTTAAATGCAATTATAACATCATTACAATGCAATTTTTAATTTGTCATTTATTTCTATGATGGCAAAGCTGTCTTTTTAGAAGCCAGCCATTATTTTGGTCTTCACTGTCACATGATCCTTCTAACATGACGGTTCAATGCTTTAAGAAACATTTCTGTTATTATTTGTTTAATCTGTATTGATGCTCACTATTTTTGTAAAAATATTTTTCAGGATTCTTTACAGTTTCAAAAGACAATCAAAATATTTTGTAAAATTATAAATCACTTTTTACTTTTTGTCACTTGTGACTTTTCATCAGTTAAATGTCCTTGCTAAAATAATATTTTAACAACAACAACAACAAATAATAATAATTAACTAAAAATTATAATAATGATAAAAAAATAGTAATAATAATAACATTAGTGTCCATGAATGTTTGAATGGTGGTGTGTGTATGTATATTTAGATATAAACCAATAGTATGTACAGTCTAAATGGGTTTATTTAGAAACTGTCGTTACCTGCATACCATTCTTGTATCTTAGTGCATTACTTCTAGCATGGAGATACAAAATAATCAGTTAAGGAAACCGAAAACATCCGTTCAGTAAGATTTCAAGCTATCTGTTATGGAGAGATTATCATTGGTCACACTGTTGGTGGAACAAAATACACTACGACTTTTTCTTCACTGTGCTATCACTTTCACCCGTTCCATATTTCTGTCTTTCTCTGTCTCAAGGTCTCTAGGGTCGACCTTGTTTTCTATCATACAGAACATCATAGTTTGTTTAATCTTCTCTGAACCTTTCACATCAGAGGGCCCCTACAGGCAGCCTTTTTATTACACATCTAAAGACCTAGAAGGTCAGCGTGCATAAGCAATTAATTACATATGCTATCAATGCTAATAATAAACACCTCAAAACAGCACTGCAGGACTCAGCTGACCTCACCTTATGGTTCGTTCAAGGGCACAGAGAGAGTCAACTGGCGTTCCAAGAGATGAATGGGTTGACAAAATGCCTCAGCCAGGTCAAACACACGCTACGCATCCTTCAACACGTACAGGAAATGGAATAAAATAAATATATAACTTGCCAACTGTTGCTTGGCTCCGGCTTGTCTGATCGTCAGTGTCAGGATAAGAGAATACAAAAGAAGAAAAGATAATGATAGACTTCCCACTTGTAATTAAAACAACCGTAATACTGAATATAGGTGCATTTTATGCTGCCCTTTATCATTTGACAGTTTTGAAGAAATATTTATTTGAAAAACATACTTCTCTCTCTCTGTATCTCTCTCTCTCTCTCTCACACACTTTAAATGTATTTAGTGGTCATTCTTTATTTCTCTTTAGTTTAGCTTTTTATGTGAAGTTCTGTGTAGTTTTTATTACTTTAATCACTATTATTTATTTTTCTTTAAAATGTTTTTTTTTTTTTTTTTTACATTCTAAATCAATTATTTAATTAGTCTAATCTAATCTGCATAATGTACAATAAATAGTGAATTTAATATGTGAAGTAAAATGATGGAAAGCACCTAATTTTTTCAGCAAGGGTAATTTTCATCAGATATTTTTCCATCATAACTTTCTTTTGGTGTATTATTTGTGATTCAAACTGTTGTGTTACTTATACTGACATATTTTGTTGCTCGCTCTGTTGCTCTCCTTTGATTTTTTTGTGGGTTTCTAAAAATCGGAAAATCATTAGCTGTCTAATGGGTGACTGAGAGATAGCTAACAAGCTTTACATTTCCTGCTGCGTCTCAATCAGATGGATTTGCAAAATCAAATGGAGAACTCCACTGTTATTGGGCTTTGATGCACAGAAGCAAAACAAAAGATTAAAAGAGAAACTTTGTGACAAATTCTTGTCTGAATGCGTTCGAGTTCTTAGAATGAAAGCAGTGCTTAGGTCTTTCCCCACTCTTTTATTCTTAGTAATAAAAAAAAAGACAAAAAAATGATGGGATGTAATATTCAGGAAGAGCAATAGAGTCTACACAAAGACTCTGCGGACCAATCAATAGAGACATTTTGTCCAGTGAAAGTTTGAAGCTAACAGACAATTTTACTTTATCAGTCTCTTTTCTGCATGACCGTAATCTGTTTTATGTTTTATACGTCTATCACAGAGTTTAAACGTGTTTTTTTACACCTAAATTGGACACGTTGTAGGACTTGATGTCCCTGCCTTAATTATATATTTCATTGTTCCTGTTCATATTAGCGTTATGCAGCCAGCATTCAAACTGTGAGAAAAATGTTGTTGTTATTACTCAACAGATGGTGTTTGTCAAACCCCCATGGCTGACTCAAGGGTAGTAGTAGGGAGTTCATTCTTTTTGGTATTAACTGTGAATTTCGGCGATGCTGGTCAACAAATTATTTTATTGCAATCAGACAGATCCCCCTGCACTCTCCTATTTCCTTCGTGTGGAATATGAACAAAGCTATATGATTAGAATTTAATGTGTGCAGTGTTTTCTGGTGCTGTTAAAAGGCTCCGGCAGACAGAAAGTCAATTGGCTAACAATATAACAAGGGAAATATTTGCATGAGTGATTTGTAGATGAGGAATTCATATCTCCAGGCCAAGCACAGTGTAAACCTTTATACAAGCAGCCTGGAGATAAATCAGACTCACTACAAAAGAGGTAAATAATATATAATAATAAAGGAGTGGAAATGGGATTCTTAACTGAAAGGGTAAATACATTCATCAGAGTTGTGCGGAGCAGCTCTACCATTTTGTAGAGGGCTCTCTTGCATGACAAATGAAAGGTTTGTGTATAACAGAGCGAGCGTACTACAGCAAAGTTCAACCTCGATTATGAGCACCGGTTTTATCTACATCCCTCATACGCAAGCGGTTTATACGTTGGTGGGCCAATCTGTGAAAACATCATTTATCAGGGACAATATACGTTAACGATACATTTTGATGAAGTAGTTTAGCTTCTTTAAAAAGCTTACACGTTCACACTCACGTCAGTAATTTCAACGTCACTCACAGCAGAAGGCCGGGGTCCCCTCGGTACACACATCGAGATCGCTTTCCGCGGCCTGTAGTTCCCCAGTGTTCAACCTTAGAACCGTCACAGGAATCTTTTTCATTTACAGGAATCAAACCATTTAAAATGCTATATTATGCATCTGTTCCCAAACTGTTCACAAATTTAGTTTTTCATAGTATATAGCGTAGAAATAGTTACTCGTATTTTAAAACCGTTTTTAAAAGGTAGCATTTTCGGCTCGAAAGACACACCAATGTCATGTAAATAAATGAGCAAAATGTTAAAAAGCATTTGAATTTTTTGTTGAAAATGGTTGGAACATCCCGTAAAAATGCCAAACAAGTGCCATCAAAATAATAAATAAATGAAATTAAAATTATTTATATAAGGTATATATATATATATATATATATATATATATATATATATATATATAAACTTTTATTTAAAATTTTTAGCATTCCCAAAGTTCAGGTTTGATCATTTTTTTAATCATGTAGAGAACCAGTGGAGAATGATACCTCTTACCTGTATTAGAGGGAAGTGGCATTGTATAGGTTTGCGTTTTCAGGTCTTATTTGTTATGTATGCTAAATTTACCTTTTTATCAATTATGCAAATTGAATTATGAATTACGCTAAATGCAATTTCATGTCACAAACGTTAAAGCAATAACGTGCCAACAATATATGCAATGTATAGTGAGCCGTGATGTCAATCAAATTTGTATGTAAATCAATTTATTTGCATTTGTTGCAAATGATAACAGCAGTTACCATATGTAGCAGATTATAAACAGGTTTTATCAAAGGACGGGGGGCCAATGACCTTTGAAGCGGTTCTGATAATTTAAAACAGCATCACAGCAAATGATTTTATTTATTTCCCTTTCCTCAGACATCTTGTTCTATTAACAGCCGTAATTGTTTTATCATTACTGCATCTTGTTGTTTAATGAACTGATCTAAATGTTAATGACATCCCTCAATAAATATTTAATCTGTCCACAGCATGCTCCTTCACCTTGCCAAGGCTCAAGGCAGGAGTCTTTTAACTTAGCCTGTTTATATCTGCCGTGTTTTCTGCTTGTAATTGATTCTGCTGTATATTAATTAGTCCCATTAGTACAGAGCAAGCATGTTTTGTTGATTACTTCGAGATTGCATATGAAGGGAAGGAATGCATTATCCACCTTAATGAAGCGACTTGAAAATTCATAAGTGTTGTTTATTTGATATGATACTTGGGCATTATTATGGTCCTGTTATTGCAAGGTTATGAGATTGGGTGGGGGGGGGATGATTGTGTTGCTGTTCTTTTGCCTTGTCCTTACCTTTTATATTTTTGTGCCGTTGGGATATTTTCCAGTGTTACATTGTGTCTGTGTGGTCACCCTTGTCTTAATATAGTAACCTCTGATGCAGCTGCCCTATTTTTCTCGGATTTACTTGGAGCTTCTCTCTCTTATTAATCTCCACGCCGTACTCTATTTTGTGAAATCGTTACAGTAACATTGTGTGATAATAGTTAAAAATCCAAATGCTTTTCCATATTATTGCTTCAAAATAGCTATAGCTGCGGTTTTTAGGTGACAGTGTGATAAAGCCTTACACATGGATGGATAACTACATGAGGATATGCCTTTGAGAGGTGTTATTAGGTTTTTTAAGGATAATTGCACCCTAAAGGAGCAGGTTTCTCGTTTTTTGAATCTCTCACGCTCTCTCTGTCGCACCACTTTCCCTTTCCTTTAATCTGACTGTAATGAAGCAATGTGGTGACATTTATAGAATGTTGATATGTTATACATGTAAGACAAATGGGTCATTGCGCAGCGTTATAACCTCAACCCTTGGGTAAGGTTAATTAAAACAACTTTTAATTAACCTATTGTCACGGTTGAGTGCTTTTCTCTGTTATTAGCAATGAGGAAGTGGAAACAGCTAGTTTGTGGAGACTTCTGACACCCAGACAAGAACCTGAATGTGTGTTTGGTTACTGAAGTTGAAAAGCAGCTTTTATTAGCAAATTAGAAGCAGTGAATATTTCTTCAGTTCATCATTAGACCATTACTTTACAGTGTATAGAATTATATACACATACACTGCTAGCTAAACGAAGACATTTTCATGTAAAAAAAAAAGAAAAATAAATCAACCAATGAATAAACAAACAAATAAATAATAAAGTAAACTTTGAAAATGCTATTGCAATTTAATAGCCTATAGGAATATATTGTTAAATGTTATTGTTATTTAAAGTTATTTATTTATGCCATGCTGAATTTTTATCATCGTTACTCGAAAGCGCTATGTGGTTTTTAAAAAATCATTGTAATATGCTGATTTGCAGCTCAAAATTTCTATTTCTAAATATTTACTGTATTTTTGATCAAATAAATGCATTTAAAATCCACAAGCATCAAAACATCTGATAGTATCTAATAGTTTGTTCCTAAAATCAGTTATGCAATGAAACTGAGGTTGTTTTATGATTCATTATCTTGTAATAGATTCCATCCTGAGATTAGTTTCTATCAGTGCCCACTCCTGCAAGTAAACATTGTTTCTCCTAATTTACTCAGTTGCCATAATTGCTAATTAATGAACTCCTAAAACCTAAAGTGTTGTAGTAAAACTTAACTATTTGTTTAAAGAATAACGATGTAAAGAATATCAGACACTGAAGCACTGGTTTTTATTAGGTACTCTATTTTATTTTCTATTCTGATTAGAAATGTTTCCAGTAAGCCGTGGTTATAAAATCATGTTGTTTTTGTATGCTTTCTGAAAGGGTCAATTTCAGTTGCAAAATGTTTCTACTTGTGAAGCATTTCCAACAAAGAACTGGCTGTGGATGTATCTTGATTCATTGATCTCAGAGCCCTCTGACACTAGAGTTGCCAGATCTTATAGTGACCCCTGATACCTGAACACGCATATTTGGAGACACAGTTTCTCTGACCTCTACAAATGGACTTTTTTTATCCTCTTTAGTACGGCTGAAAGTTCCCAGCCAAGTTGTAGTTTTTTGACTTTGCCAAAAATGTAGTCAAAAACAGTAGGCTAGGGTGTCAGTAGGCAGTCACGTGGTCACTGTTACATATTTTTATTATATTTTAGAGTGTGAGTTTTGTGCAGTGGCTGTATTATTGTTTTGTGTATTAATGACCTATTCTTTTTTTTAAATACAGTATTTGTTGAACTTTTAACAGCAACTTCTTTAACTGTCACAACTTTGAACATGCCACTAAACTCATATTAGCGATGCTTTTAATTCTTGAATGACACATAATTGCAGAATGGGAAGATGAAACGAACGTGGCCATTTCGGATAATCACCATTTGACACACTTGGTTACGTAATTGCTCGTTTATTTTAATGGATTTTGTATGTGTTGTTTCATTCAAATATGAATAATGCGCTTTTAGCAGCTAGTTAATTTAGTAAAATGGAATAAAAAAAGCTTTAATTTTCCTTTCAACTTGATTTAAGGACTGAGGATGACAATCACTGTGAAATTGTTTCATAAAGGCTTTCATAAAGGATGTGATTACAGAACATGCAGGTAGGCAGAATTGGCTGCAGTAAGAGTGTTGTAGTCATAGTGGAAGTGGCTCTTTCCTTCAAGAAAAAAAATGTTTACTGCATTTCTTTGTCTTTCTTTCTTTCTTTCTTTCTTTCTTTCTTTCTTTCTTTCTTTCTTTCTTTCTTTCTTTCTTTCTTTCTTTCTTTCACTGTGCAATGTCACCTCTAATCATGATTACCTTTGTTAGTGAACGCATTGATTTTCTGAACAATGACATTGTTGATTAACTCACCAGACACCAGACTGGTGAACTCATCGATTAGTCCATTGATGGACTCACAGGTGATTTTAAAAATGAGCTACATGAAGCCTGTCAGTAAGTTCTCAGGTGAGACCTCGGTTCAGCTAATTTATTTTAGTTACTTTTTTGTAACCACCGAATTGAACTGCTGTCTGTATTTTGTAGATCTGTATGGACATAATTTGTCATTAACTAGTCATTAACCTTTATTGGTATTTCATTGTCAAGGTTTGAATGGAAATAATGGAATAATTGACTCGCCCTCATGCCATCCAGGATGTAGATTGTTTCTTTATTGTTTCTTAATTAAGCATTACATCACTTGCTCACTAATAGATTGTCTGCAGTGAATGGGTGCCGTCAGAATGAGAGTCTAAACAGCTAAACATCACAATGTCCAAAATCCATCAATTGACATATTGTGAAGTAAAAAGCTGCATTTTTGGAAATAAATGTATCATTAATTTGTGCTTTTACTTACAGCTATTTCAAAATTCATTTCAAAATATCAAAATCAAAATGTAGCTTTCTCCCAGTCAAAAAGTCATATTGTCTGAATCAGGGAGAAATATACACAGATAGAGAAACTGTTTTTACAAGCAAAAACATAACATATGTTATATAAATAACATATAAATAACATATCTGGGGACAGGGGGTTGGATGTTTTCCACTGAAGAAAGTTATTCTAAATATTACAAAGTTATTATGAATTATGGATTACTTTATGGGTATTTTGCCAAACCAAACCTCATTCCGACTGCACCCATTGACTGCAGAGGATCTACTGTAGAGCAAATGATAATGCTAAATCTCTCCAAACATGATTGGGTTTCAGGTGAACTATTCCTTTAAGCGTCTCATAAATCTCCTCATTCTGTAATTAGATATAAAATGATGACTACATTAGTTGTGGTCTCCTAAACGCCACCTTTATCATTATTTTTTTTATTGAAGGCTTGTAGTGCTATTAATATTCTTTGATTTTCAGGAAGTGTATTAATTGCAATGTTTATAATCTCAATCTGTATGCCTAATGAATATTAAATTCAGTCACAGTGAATATAAAAGCACAAAACGTTATGCTGAAAAAGTAAGACAAAAGTTGCACAAGACTGTACCGCATGGCTTCTGCATTGCGTTTGATCAGTGCGGCTAATCTTAACTGTCATGACATAAAGCACAAAGAAGATATTGTCAAGCTTCTTAGCGGACTCCGCACTTGTGTTTTGTGCCGTCTACACCACAAAGGGTACAATTATTTTCATGCTTTCATTGGTGAATGTGGAGAGAGATTCCAGTGAGCTAGGTAATCGAGTGAAACGGGAATGCTCTCAATAATCCAATGCTGCAGCAGCCCACGCATTTTCCAATTGTTCTTATATCTAACAGTGAGCTATAGAGGTCATAACAAGTTCTTCATAACAAGAGCCAGAGGACATAACTATGTCACTTTCTTAAAGTTTCCCTCCACCACAATAGTGCAGAGACAAATTAAGCTGTTGTCAAATGCCTTTTCTGCGCTACTTATGCTTGTTTATAGCCCTACATATAATTAAAAATAGCACAATTAGACATATATCTTACAGTAGCGCCTTAAAACTTCAATTCTGAGTATCTGAGTTTACTGAGAATCACTTGAATAGATACCCCTAAATTATTAGCCCTGCAGGGAAAACCAGCTGATGTAGCAATTAGCCAGTGGCTTCATTAGCATGGTTAGAATTCATGTGTTTAAACAAGCATGAGATACAATGAGCTGCTCTGTTTCTGTAATTAGCTATTTTAAATCATGAAACCGGCCTAAAGACTACATCTAATTGCAGCTATATGCAGTATAGCTAAAATACTCATCTTTTTTTCTCTTCGTGTGAGTGATAATAAAGCCAGAGGAGATGTCTTTGAACCCCCGAGTGAATCTCTAGAAATTTACATCCTCAGAGCTCCTTCACAGGTTGAAGTGGTAGCAATTTACTTTTAAACTTTTAAAGCACATTTTTAAACACATGCCCACTAGAAATGTAAGAGTGAATTATTTCATTCATACATACTGTAGTTTTGCATCTTGTCAATTATACACTTTTTTTTAAAGGTCTTTGGATCACGATAGAGGTATATTTTGAATGTTAGCCGATAACATTTTCAGTAAGTATATACAATAATCAATCATTCATACTGCTGAGTGCTTTTTTGACAAAGGCTTGAAATCATTAGCTAGGTAGTCCATATGGCATTACAAAATATTAATAATACCCTAATATTAGTTATAAAAATTACATGTTTTTCTTTTCACTTTTTGGTGTTTCTAAGGTTTAATGGTGCCAAAATACCATTATACCAGTATACCATAATGCTGTAGAAATGAACAACAAGCTCTTTGTAGTGTATTTGATGCTTAGAGTGCACTGTATGTATTTGCATTTTTAATTTTTGTTAATAATAAATTAAAAGATCTTATGGAAAATATTGCACTGACCCACTTAGGATAGTCAACTTGAAGACTATGTTTCCTGCCTAGGCAAGCACTACTATTACTAATGATATTAATGAGAAGAAGACTGTGGTGAGAAGATGAGTGATGAGTGGTAGCAGTGCGCTGTTGTTTAATGTGGAGCAAACTCAGAAAGCAGAGCTGTCACTTCTTTAAATGTTTTCACTTGTCTGGACTGATGCACATTGTCTTTTACTTTGAATAAGAATGACAAGCTTGACTTGTCACAATTTAAAGATTCCGATTATAAGGCTTCATTTAATCTCCTATGACAGAATGTTTGCAAGGGCTCATCACCCTGCAGCAGTGTTTTTAACCTGTCGTAGACTAAGGAGCTTCACAACCACCTCCTTGCCTTCAGTCGGGTGTTAAAACGATTCTTCGAACTGCTTTTTAAACAAAGGAAGGAAGTGACAGATTTATGGTCCGGTTGAGTGGAATAGCGGACAAAAGGGATATAATGATGAATGCTATGTTGTTACACAAAGTACATGGAACAATGGAATAGGAATTCATTAACTAAAGTCAAACTGGAAAAACATTATATATATATATAGATATATATTTTAGGTAGTGCAACCTGTAAGTGGCATACATTGTTAAAAATAAAGAGCCCAACAGGGATTTTCACAATGATGCCACAGAAGAAACATTTTGGCTTCTCCATAGAAGCTAACTGCTGAATTTTTGTCTTAGTGTAAAGAACATTTTAATCATCTAAAAAAAGCAATGGAAAGGTTACATACAATAGTTGTTAAAGGCAGTACATGGAACCACATAAGCCAATAAAATCCTTTATTTTTAGGAGCGTAGTCCACAGGACAAAAGGAGAACTGAGGAGCAGAACAAATAAATTTGAATGCTTTTGCCAATGTTTTTCTTGTGCCATTTAGTCGATGAATGTTGTAATGCGATTCAAGTTTTTCTAAAATACTTCATATCTGTCTGTCTTAAGCATTTCACTGATGTTAGAATAAGAAATCGAGAGAAAAACACCATTTGTTCCTCAAGTCCTCAGAGCTCCAATAACACCCCTTATATAACTAAATAAAGAAACGGTTTGATAAATAACCCAATATTATGTCTTAAACAAGTAACAGTTTAAAGACTCTGAATTTGTCTGCAGGACATGCAACGAGAGCACAGCACCAGCACCACAAGGGATGGTTGGATGGTGGAGTTCAGCTTGTAAACCTACTAGTGCAGTGAGGCAGAAAGGTAAGTGCCCCTTTTATGCCTTGCCAGGACGAGATTGGCTAAAAAATACCTTTAGGACATGTGGAAAAATGGGTTATATGTTTAAAAAAGTTTATTTATAAAAGAAACTAAAAATCAGATTACAGTAGTAGAGTACAGTAAAATATTATTTTCCTGAAATTGGCGATTCATCTTAAAAAAGCATTTTTGAATGAACAGAATGAATATTACCACAAATTACCACAGTGCTGATGATGATCAATGGCAAAAGCTTAAAATAATGTCTTAATGTCATACATTTACTTTATGCAAAATATTATTTTAAACTGAAATATGGACCTGGATATTTCAAAAATTCACTAAATACAGTTGTCTGTGTGATTTAGGCAGGGTTAGGTTGGTGTCACACCAATTGCTTTGGCTAAAAAGATCAATCTTGGTCTAATCTGAAATCACTTCCTTATGCTCTCAGAGAAACATGCTCACAGACCAGTAGCCTTCCTCACAGGCAAGTTTTTTTGCAGAGCTCTCGATATGGTTGAATCATGCTCCATAATCCCTTTCAGCTACTGAACTCTATTGCCCCCTGAAAGTAACTGTTGGCCTCTCTGAGGCTTTCCACAAGTTTGTTTCTTCAGGAACTTTTTCTAGGAAACGTTTATGTGATTTTCTAATATACAGATTTTCTAATATATATTTTTTGACAAGTAACTTTGGAAGTTTCGTTGTTAATTTCGGTAAACGGTTTCCCCTTATATCAGGAAAGGGACAAACAAATGGAATAATAAAAAATCTCAGAAATGTTCACTTTGAACAGATTGCATTAACATGTTGTCAATAATGCTACCTGGTCTCATGGCATAAACGTACCTTGTACTTTAGTAAGACACGAAATACATACCAACAAGTACATATATACCAACAAGCCACTTATACAGTCAGAATTGCAAGATATAAAGTTGCAATTGTGAGATATAAAGTCAGAATTCTGTCTTTTTTTATGTTATTTGTGACACTTTCTTTCTGGCAAAGCACATGTATGCCATTTTCCACTTTACATTACACAATTGCGATATAATTCTGACTTTATAACTCGCAATTATAAATTGTGAGATAAAAAGTCACAATAACCTTTTTTTTATTTTTTATTCAGTGGCTGAAACGGGCTTCCATAGGAAAATGGCATACAAAGCTCTGTTAAAAAAGTATATATTCCCCGTGTCCTGTAAGAGTCACATCTCGTGGTTTCCTATGGTGCTTTGCCAGAAAGAAAGTGTCACAAATAAGAAAAAAAGGCAGAATTCTGACTTTATAACTTGCAATTGAGACTTTATAACTCGTAATTTTGACTTTATAACTCGCAATTTCTGACTTTATATCTCATAATTCTGACTTTATATCTCACAATTCTGACTTTATATCTCACAATTCTGACTTTATATCTCACAATTCTGAGGAAAATAGAATTGTGAGATAAAAAGTCGCAATTATTCAGTGGTGGAAACGGGCTTTCATACGTGTTTCATACGTGTCACTGCAGTTTCCACACAATTACTTGAAGAATATTATGTTATTACTTAATATTATTTAATATGCTGGGATATTTTAAATGTTTGAGATTTTTGAATGTTAGCATCAAACATATGCAGCTTAATATCTATGGGTTTTAATAGATGGTTTGTTCAGTAGCTCAAGGAGTGCAGAGATGTACTTGAGAGGCAAGTATCTCTGATTTAAATCCAGTGTAACTACGGCTTGACAAAACAGTTCAAATCAGTTTTGCATTTGTTCACACTATCGGGTAGGTTTAGGGTTGGATTTGGTGTAGGCATATTTCCAACATCACAGAGCATTAACTTTAAGCAACAGTCTATGGATATATTTTAATTCTGAACCACTGCATTACATACCTATATCAATGCAATAAACATGTGCCAGGGTTCACATACTGACCCTGTGTTTTGGTATCACTCAGTGGACATTTCTCTCCGGAAAAAAGTGCATCAAGGTACGTAAACAGTGTTGCACAAAACACGAGATATGCAATAATGTGTACCTTCAGCATACTTTGCCGATGCCAGAAAGTTAAGAAGATGTGTTTTCAGACAGACAAAATTATCTTTGCTTGAGCAAACATGGAAATCTAGGATTTTTCATTTAATTTGGACTGGCTAGGGGTGAGCAATTCACAGACAGCTTTTCATGTATATAAAATGACTCACAAGCCAAACCAACCAACGAGAACATGGAACAATAATGATGATTCATAACAATAGAGCATAGGCACCAAAGCTGTTGTGGGTCCATTAACCGAATCACTCAGCAACTAGCACAGGTTTTCAGAAAATTAAAGTTGCTTGGCAAATAAATAAGTTAAATGCATATTCCAAATATTTTATTATTTAAGCTTTACGTTACTCCACAAATGACAAGGGAATTTATAGTAATGTTAAAATTAATTAGCCAGTTCACATTCATTCTCTTATTAAATAGCTTGGGTATGCAGAGCATTCACAGTTCATATTGTCTGCACACCCCTGCTAAATAAGTTTATATGCATGCATCGTTTAGCATATGCATGAGCTGATGAGAACACTTTGTATTTCCAGCAGTCCAGAAGCGTGCCAGAAAGGCATCAGTTTCATAATACTTCAGAAATGTTGCCATTATTCACATCGCCGCCATGCCTGAAGACGGATCATTGTTCATAGTGTGCAACACGCGGATGTCAGAGCTGCTCTGTCGGAGTCCATCAAAGTGAAGGGCGAACATCTTCAAGCTTTCTGATCAGAGAAGACAAGCCTGGCAGGGGATATCCCCTCATACCATCATACGCACAAAGAGGATGATGGTGAAGTGTGAAAGACAGGATTTTTGCTCTTTTTATTTTGAAGAGACTATAAAGAAATCATTTGGTGGAACTGGGTTGTCGGCATGTTTTCTGTGACAGGTAGAACAAAGAGAGAGAGAAAGAAAAAATAAAGCGTTAGGCCTTGTTTATCAGTCATTATATGCTACAGCTGACTCAATTCAAACTTGTCAGCATTCGGTTTGCGTTCTCCTGCTGTAGTGGGTAAATTAGCAAACTTTAGTCAGAGCTAAACTGTTTTTTGAAAGCCATTTGTGATGAATTCTCAAGTTGTTCACTGCTATGGGAAGCCTGTGTGATGGCTATTCTGTTAAACAGGGTTTCTCAGCCAGTTGTTCCCAAACCCTTAGAGGCTTGTGATGGAACTGCAGGGGGTTTGTGAGATTCTGATAAGCCATCTGCACACTGTCGAGTCAAAGCAGCTCTGTGCCAGCTCTAAAATCTGCAAACTCTACAAATTATGCAGCTTCAGTACATAAAGCTGCTCAAAAGGCACTCTAAAATATGCCAACTCATATTTGACAAGCCACTTTCTCCGTGTCAGAGGTGTCTCTGATGCGCCTTTGGCTCTGTGTAAAGGAAATGCCACATCAGAGCCACTTTGAACTTTGCTGTTGTCGTGACAGTCATACATCTTTCTTTTGGCTGCACGATATAGTGCAATACCAATATATTTAAAATAATGTATTTAAGTTGTATAATCATTCTGTTTCATTTAAAATAATAATCTATGACAATGCAATGAAATAAAGTGATCAAGCTAGGCTGTGAAATACACTATATGTATTGAAACCTTAGGAGGCAGTCCAAGTAAGGCATGTGGGTTCAGTTGAGCAAAAATGTTGGGAAACCCTGCTGTAAAAGGTCCTCCGCATGTAATATATCCCCCTTGTGGTGCTGTTGGCCGGGAAAAAAAAGCTCATGATAGATTTCATAACCTTCAGATAATGCTCTCACTCTCCTATGGGAATAGTGCCATCCTGAGGAGTTGAGAGTAGATGAGAAATAGAGAGAAAAACAGGAAAATATTTTAATGGACATTTATTTAAAGAACTGTCTTACAGCTTTTTCTGTCCTACAAATAAATATAATGTAAATGTATTTTTATCAGTTTAAAGTTTAATGTGACTA
The DNA here is from genome assembly GCF_018831695.1 of Puntigrus tetrazona. Lineage (NCBI taxonomy): Eukaryota > Metazoa > Chordata > Actinopteri > Cypriniformes > Cyprinidae > Puntigrus > Puntigrus tetrazona. The sequence goes on from NC_056704.1 coordinate 17,021,531, forward strand.
CAGTGAAAGTTCCCAGAAAAGCTGTTTCCAGTATTTTTTTACTATTTTACTCTGATTTTACTATTCAGAGTATCACACACCATACATTATATGCATACTTTTGTAATTGGTATACCGATCATTACCAGCTGTATTTGAGAAATACGGCTTTGATTCATGTTGTGTTTGTGGTCCTTTTGTGGCCTTTTTAATTGGGTCTGTTTGATGAAGGAACATTTTTAATCCCCTTTATTTTTACAACATAGCTTTTGATCTTCAAATGATTGTGTGATACATTTCTTCTGAGGCCAGGTTGCTAACATTTAGCTATTAACATTCACCCTCACTCACCCACTTTTCCTTTGTGCAGAATAACAAGGCAGTCACCAAAAACCTAAATAGTTCTAGTTCTCTCTGCATGTTTCTTGACCCTGTTTAATTCTATGTCTCTCTACGCTTTCATGGCCACATGGGACCACCGTTCCTGTGATTATTCAGCAATTAGTTGGCTCTTCATCGTCCGTGCAGTACTGAGACAGTTGCCTTATAGCCTATTCTTCATGTTCTCAGTAGGTTTCTGGTAATTATTTTTGAGTCTTCAGTTCAGCGGGAGAAAAAGAGTTGCACTCAAATATATATCTTCCAGGAGAACACAAATGCAAAAGGGAAACTGAGCTTCACATTTAAAACGAGCTGATAACAACAATAGGTAATTCATCTTTTTTTAAATATTAATCTTAAGTAATGTGAATTAATTTAATGAGAAACATGGATACAGTTTATGGATGTTATGTGGCATGTCTGGTGGTGCCATATGTCCTGGATCTTCTCAGCCTCTTTACATTTTTTGGGCAGTTTGGCAGAACAGGTTTTTATCCTGCTCAATTCTTAAGGCAGGGACAGACAGATGTGAAGCCTATGGTCCCAATGAACCGTCTTGAGTCATGACAGAGAACTTTCAGGTCTTTCAGTAATTGCTAACTTCCCGTTGTGCTTCCATGACAAACACAAAATACTCTGAACTGGCAGAAAACTACTCCCTGTAATGCACATAATATCAAAATGAATTCCCTGGCACTCTAAGTAACCATCGTACCCAAATTAGATGAATTGTAATAAACTGTTAAAATAGATGGAATCCAATGATCTCAAGGGATGTGTAAACATATTCATCAAATGAATGAGACAAATTAAACAACACAGTGCCTTCTCATAATGATAAAAGACTTGGCAAAAGCTGGGCTAAACACATCAAATGACATATGAGTGTCATTTCATTTTGTGACAATGCCAAAAATTGTCAACAACACCAAATGCCTTTTTATGATGTGCCTAAAAGGTACACACCTGCCCACACCTAAATGACACAACCTCTCAAGGATTTTCAGACCAGAATTATGATCTAGGGACACTAGATCAACTTTCTACTCTAAATTAGCCATATTATTGTCCTACGTGAATGAAATGTTTAATTACATATTACAAATAATTAATTTTGTGAGAGTTATTGCATATGTCCATTATAGCATATGCTTGGCACCCTAGACGTTTTTGTTGTCGAAAATATGAGACATCACTCATAGATTGTTTTAACAGCATTCGTTCCGGTCATTTGCAATTGGGCTGGCATAAAATGTACGAATAAATAAAAAGTTTATATTCGTAATAAAGGAATGTTATTGAACAGTGTCATGGTTGTGAATGTGTGGATGTATCCACACATATCTGTGTAATATCCACGAATCTTTGATTTTCAGACTTCCGGATTTTCAGTAAAGCTATAGCCTAATCTCTTTGTGCAGTGTGTGGCCTTCAGATGCTCTGTGTACAGAACCAGAGTGGGTTCATCTTAAAGAGATTATGGTGGCAGGATTGTAATTTCACTCTAATACTATTGGTTGACTCTCCAGTTCCCCTTTTAAAGCAGTGTGAAGTTGACTTGAGACATTCTGGATGGCAACCTTATTGGAATATCAACCGTTGTGGAAGACGCTGTGAGAGAAATCTCAGGATCCTAAAAAGAGGAAATCTCTCTGAGTGAAATGGCTCCTACCTATACCATTTACTTCTCTGTCTGAAGTGGCAGTCTTGCTCCAAATCAACTGTGAAATTGTATTTGAAAGACATTAAACTGGTACTGTTACACTATAGGAGTTTGCTCACAGAGCCAAATCTTATTTCCAGTTGTATCCCACTACTTCAATAAGAACTGGTGTAACACTGCAGACACCATATAATGAAATACTAGTACTCGTGCTCTACTGCCTACTAGAGAAAACATTTGCCTACTTTGCTTATACTATGCCATACTATAAGCGTCATTCGATAAGATTAGAGGGCTGAAACAAACTATAACATGTTTTGCATAATCTCCTTTGAAAATGAACATGCTAACCTTTGAAATCAATCCTGACTCATCAGCCTTATGCATTTCCTGGGAGAGAAGCAGTAAGAAACAAAAATAAATAAAACATCAGCAGCAGAATTTGTCTTTGAAATGAAACATCAAATGCATTAGAAGTTCCTGGCAAAGGCCAGTTGCGATGACTCAAATTAAATTGAATTGCCAAGGCAGTTGTATAGATAAAAGTTGAGATGAGGCAGTCGATTAAGAGCTTTAATAATGAGCTTGCCATTGATGATATTGGGAGCTAAGCACATCAATTGGGATGAGTATCGTTTTTAGTCTTGTGTCGTAGATCTTATGCTCTACAAGCCGTTTTAAAGCAGCTCTAACAAAATCACATTGAGGCACATTGTTTTCACTTAGTAAATATATTGTAGCTTTTCTTTTCTTTTCTTTTCTTTTCTTTTCTTTTCTTTTCTTTTCTTGTCCCTTACAGTGCTCTGCTACTATATTTTCATTTTGTATGCACACTATATGCCAACCTTTTCTTCTCTCAAAGAGAAGATGAATTTAATTCTGGTATTCTCTTTCAAAACTTTGCAGCATGTACGTGGTTAAGTTCATTTCAGTTCTCAGTTCACTGAAACAAGCATCCTTTGTGCCAAACACAAAATTCTCATCTGCAAAAGTGTCAAATTGCAGCCCTAGGCACTTAGTAGTGGTCAAAAAAGATTTCCAACACGACTTACAGGCCAATTCTGCTTTTGTAAACTCAGATGACAATTCAGACAAGAATTAAATTACCTCTAGGTCATTCGCCTGGAAAATTTCTTCACATTTCTGATTCAGACAGCAATAGAATCACAGACTATTGAATGCAAGAGTTGAAATTACATTATGTGCACATATAAAACAATTACTGTCTGAATAAAGCATTTGATATATGTCTATAATGTATGTGCACAATAATATCACTTACTGTAGTTCTTGCTAACAGTTTCCATACTTATTATATTACACTACAGCAAGGACTGAAACAGACATGCTAACAGAGGTCAAGTACTTTTTCACGTCCTATGTATCGATATTTAGTGCAGTTTTAGTGCTTTATTTATTACATTTAATATATATGTTTTATACAACCTAGTCTCACAAGAATGCGTACCTCTGTGCACTTTTTCTGCAACACTATTTTTACATGCCTTGCTGCATGTTTCACTGAAGTTTCAAAGAGAAATGTCCACTAAGTCACGCCAAAACGCAGGTGCAGTACATGAACCCTGGCACGTTTTGTATTGCGTTAATATAGGTACGCATTACTGTGTTTTTATTACATTAAATATCCAGAGACTGTTGCTAAAAGCTAATGCTCAATCATGTTGGAAATATGCACTACATTAAATCCAACCCTAAACCTGCAGAACCTGATTTTGCTGAGTGGAGCAACATTTTGATTAGCCAATCAGATCTGAAGAACCAGTTTATAGTTTTTGTGAAGTTTAGGCTTATAATGTTTGTACATATATACAGGCTTACAATGTGCATGTACATATATATCATTCATCATTCAATCCATTTTTTGGGGATTAAAATGTTGTTTCAGAGTAATCAAAGTATGTTGACGTAGGAAAACGTCAAATTCAACAAAATTAGGATGTGCAAACCTACAAGATAGTGTTAACAAATGCAAAACTGATATAAAAAGGCATTTGATGATGCAACCGCGTTATTTCAAATTCCTTTTACACAGATTTGAACTTTATTACATGCAATTTAAACATACGCCTCGCCTCTCAAGTACATCTCTGTACTCCACGAGCTACCAAACAAACCTATCGTCTATTAAAACCCATAGATATAAAGCTGGATATGTGTGATGTTACCATTCAAAAGCATCAGTTTTCAAATCTCCCAGCATATTAATATTGTTTTGAAATCACAGTTTTGAAAGTGCTCTCAGGTCTAAGTATACATTTATGCCATGAGACCAGGTAGGTTTTATATATAAACATTTAGTGCACACATTGACACTACTGTATTTGTACAGACAGACAGTCCATCAGAGTCTGTTTTGTGCGATTTGGAAAAGCTTAGCTCTTTTAGAAACCTGACAGAATGGCACCTTCATTTTTATGTTACAAATCCTCTTCCATCCTCTATTTAAAGGATACAGAAAGATATCAGTGCAAACCATACGCTGTATTTGGCAAATCATTTATTTATCTGTCATCAGATAGACTACATGCTTCTGACAGCTTTACTGTCAGGGTGTGTACAATACACACCTGATCAGTTCACTGCTCCAATATTATGTGAATGAAAAGCATGTGGATCACATAGAGATTTATTTGGAAATTAAATAAAAATCTGAAGAGCGGTGTTTTAGAGCAAATACCAGTATCTCATTCACAAACCATCAACAATCTAAATGCTGAGATCTATTGCTAAATCTGCACTGTGAGTATTTAAATGCAAAAATGATAGCATGTGACCGTTTAAGAGTGAGATGTCAAGTGAGTTGAGCTAAAAGAGTGTTCGCTGGTTTTATCCAAAACATTAGCAAAAAGGTTAATATTCTATTGTGTTTGAAAATAACATACCACCTGCACTAAACCCCTCTCTCTAAATCTAAATGATTATTTTAACTGAATGAAATATGAAATAAAAAACACTTTTTATATCTCAGCTGGCTTTTACAAGTATTAGAGCTTTCTTATGGTGAATCATGTTTCAAGTGCAATGCTGTACCAGCCAGCTAGCAAGTCTACCTAGACAGAAAAGTTATACATATAGAGCTGGTGATGAATATTTGTAGATTTGACATATGCCAAAAATAATGCATTAATACATGCACTATAGTAAAAGTGTTTTGAGGTCAATAGTATTATGCAAGGAACTGTGTAAAAATGAGCCTTTATTAATTGATAATCTTCCCGTGGAGACATAATTTGTATGAAAATTACTAAAAGTTATTTGTGTTTTTTTTTTCTATTGTTAATTTCAGCTGAAAACTGCACTGGACTGTATACATTTAAGTAGGTACATTTTTTAAATTTTGCACATTTTTTTCAATGAGCCTTTTGAATAAATAAGTTAACACCCCTAAGGTCAGACGAGAAAAGTCCTTGGGTATCTGTATAGTGGCTTCCTGTGGCAAGAAAATGAATTTTTGACCCATGTGGTGCTTTAGGTCATTGTCTTTTGGCTATGTCACATCTGCACTCAGAGACCCTCTGTGCAAGCACAGAAGAAGACAATAAGCATTGGTTTCTCCTCATCATGAGCTCCCAGCAGGGTTATGTTGTCTCACCAGTGAAGATCTAAGGGCTTGCTGATTCTCTGTCACACGGATAAAAGGTTCAAAAAGGCACCAAAACAGAGGAGTCAGATGCTACCGTCTCATTAACACATCAGTAAAACTAAATCAAAACTGTTTAATTCAAATACTTGAAAACACCAGCAGCTCTGCATTTGCACTCAATATAGTTGTAATAATGGAAGAAACCTATAATTGTTTTGGCATGAAGTGATGCAAATGGATTTTAAGTGCATCATTAATTGTCTGTGAGGATGAGAACAAGCAAAGAGAATAGAAAGATGACAGGGTTCCTCTGTTCAGATGACCTTTGGAATTCAACTTAGTCTTCTTTTCACATCAAAAATTCCTAGTACACCAATGAGATTTAAATTACTGTATTCAAAATGAGTGGCACAGAGTAAATGTGGCCAGACTCATGGGAGAGCAAATCAAGAGGAACTGATGAAAAAAAAATCTTCTCTGAAAAGTTTTTTTTTTTTTTTTTTTTTAGCAGCGATTGATTTGCAAAAGCCATCAACTATATATAACTGCCCATAGTTAGTAATTAAATCGTAAGCAAGGCTTTGCTAGCAGACCTGTATGATTTGATCAAAGGAATGATGTTTACATGCTTAAATGACTCATATCTGCTTTGAGCCCAATCACGCACCTTACTAAATGCATCCTCTTAATGCATTTGCTGTAAAAATCAAGAGCACTTTTTGTCATCCTCAAAGAGAATTAATCCACTGAGGTTTTCACAGGTGAGTTAATAAGATGGGAGCGCCTCAAAGAAAGCTAGAGTGTCACAGTGAGTTAAGGAAGCAATATTTTTGTGGGCAACTGGGACAGGTATATTAATTGTCTCCAATATATGTTTGCCAGCTGCAATTAGGGAGCTGGTGAACATTAAGGAACAAATTCATACCTTTGCTCAGCACAGTAACACCCTCAGTCCCATTTCTGCTTCAGGGTCTTGAATATGAACTTGACTAAGACTTCTCTTCTCCGTAGTTCACCTCAAAAAAATTGTATTTTAGTTATTTTACACCCATTCTTTTGTTTTCTCAAACCTGCTCATATACATATATATATATATGATATATACATATATATGTATATATATAAGCTAATTTAGCTATAATGTTATAGTGTGGTGCAAGGTAGAAGTAGTGCAAGTAGAATAGGCATGATTAAATACCTTCAATGCAGTGGAGGTCATTTAAGATAAAAGCATTTGCCTAATGTATAAATGTAAATGCAAATTTTTCACTGAAAATTCTTTCAGTTGACCTTATCAAACAAATCAGTTAATCTGGTTCCCAAACAGTAAATGATTTGTTAAACACCAGACGGATCCGGGTTCTCAAATTCAACTTGGTAATCTGGTTGCAGCAGTTAACAGCTTACTGGAGTTAAATTTAGGTCTTTTTTTCACACAAAGGTTCTTATCTTACGGTTTCAGAAGACTTAAAATATAGTGCATGAATTGTTTGAGGCATTTTCATCATGCTTTTATGGTGTTTGTTTGTCCTTTTGAAGCAAATAAAAAAAAAAAAAAAAATCACCTTTTATGTTCTACAGAGGGACAAAAATGGTGTGCGAATGATAAAATTAGCATTTTTGTGTGCGAGCTATTCCTTGCAATCTGTGTCTAAATCATGCAACACATTTGCAACTGTTTTTCTCTTGATAAAGGGAATATTTTGAAACTCAGTTTCGTATTTGTGAGACTAAAAAGAGTTTGATTTAAAACAGTAAAATGCATGGAGCATAAAGAGCAGTTGCGAGTTCAGGTTTTTGTCATGCACCTAGGACTCTCTCTGGACAGCTAGTCACACCGTGAAGAAGATTAAAATGCCTAGGAAATGAGGCTCAACTCTTGGCATGATTAATGTCCATGAAGTGTAATTAAAGACTTTTAGTTAATTCCCTTGTCTTCTGACACTTTAACCAGTTTTAATCATCCCCACTGACTGGTCATGCATAATTGCAGAATCTCTACAGACCGACAAACTATTAACGTAAAATATTAACTGCCCGTATCTAAGAGGTATATTTGGGAATGTGCATTAGACCAATGCCTACTAAAGTGCTACTGTTTTTGAAATGTTTTGAAAGCATTGGTGAACAACTTTTGCATTGCACATTATGCCTGTCAGCATAATTTTTTTACTTTTACTTTCACTTGAAGAAATAATTTCCTATAGAACCTATGCCTATTGCAATGAAGCGCGAACTGGATGTGTGACGCGTGCTGTGAAACATAGAGAACAATCAACACTGCTTCACTACTCCAGCTGGGAGATATGATCACTTAAAAAGTGTTAAGGTTATTTAATTGCATTCCGCTCGCTGCTCTAAGGCTTTCAATGACCCCTTCAGAGACCTTTATATTGTTAAAGGACTGCTGGTTTTGTTCCTGATGATGCTCTCTGTTGGAATTACACAACATATGTTCTCCCCGCCTCACATTTCTCAGAAGTTCTCATTATTGGTGTCAGAAAGTTAAATGCGTTTGTAATAATCTTGACTGAAGGGCCCATTCAGAGTTCATTGTACAAATGAGAAATGATTGCATACCAGCCCCCCACAGTACTTATCACTGAAATTGCAAAGTTAAACTTTTGGCAGGTTTGCTTATTATGTGGCTAAACTATTGAAGTGATAGCTTGAAATGAGCAAAACTATAGGAAATTGCAAATGGTATATATGTGAGTCATCAACAATGTTCTGTGTTTTTTCGACATTGTTGTAAATGAAATTTTGAAACCAGTTTTTGAGTGAAAATTTCCTTCTACATCAGTTTTTGGCCCAGTTGTAAAACTAGACATCTGTGCTAACTAAATAATTAAGCTTAATAAATACAGAAATGCTGTTTCACAATATGAAATGAGCAAGAACAAAGTTTTTAAACATTTTAACTGGTTAATGAAATTTTCCTTTTTAGTTGTATCGGCCCCTACATACACTTTTTTTTCCACCATGCTTAACGATTAACCTCTAACCTAACATATTAGAAAAATTTCACAAAAGAAAAATGCAGTATGTTTTCTTTGGTGATAAAATTAGTAGCTTGTTTCAAATGAAATTGCTTAGATTGCTATGTACGTATTCACCTAGTACTGTACATGTAATGTATTACAGTGGTCAAGCCACACATTCAGATCATGTTGCTTAGATATTCTTCTAGCCTCCCTTCAACTCCCTTTACCCATTAACAACCTCAAAACTATTTTTTTGACTTCTAATGCTAATATCCAATATCCCTTTTTATTTTTCCCCTACGTAATCGTTATCAAGTAAGCAATTGAAAACCAATCTGGATTTCTTTGTGATTAGCAAAGACCTGTCTTTAATCTTTCATTCTTTCTAAAATAATTTAAAATTAGCCTACAGCTCAATAACCATTTTAGCATTAATACAGTAACAAGACGAAACATTAAAGAGCTGCAGCCTAGTGGCAGCCTTCCAGCCTCTCTCTTGAAACCAACATGGAAGTGACTTAAACTGCATTTCATCAATTGGCCACAAGAGACTGGCTCCACAAGAGAGACCCTGTCACGTTAAAACGGTCAACTTTATTTTTATGAAAATGTTTACAGCCTCGCACAAAAAACTAACTCATTTGTTTAAAGGGTCCTACGGTATCGCTAAAAAGTATATTATTGTTGTCCGCTAAGACCTGTCTTCTTGAAACGGTTGATTTGTACAAAGTCATTCTAAAAAAACGAGGTATGCTCTTATTGGCCAGCTATTCAGTGTGTTGTGATTGTTTTGATGCATTGTGTATTTTCACTCAGAAATTAATAGTGCATTTTACAAATTACAAAGCAACAACAAGTACCCTGAGTTAAATGCGACCATACTGGAATTAACTTTGAAAAATCTATGATTTACACTTTAAAATGTTAATTTTAATATCATGCACGAAAATGGCTTTTATGAAACTATCTGTTCAAAAGAATACCTGTAATATACACACACATTCATATAAAAATCCACCTCCATAATTTATGACAATGTGCTTTTTAAATGGTCAGTGGCTTTTAATTAAGCTCTTTCCAAGACTTCTTAGCCTCATACACTGTATTTTTTGTAGAGGATCAGTGTCAGATCACATATTCTAGCTTTTTGTGACAGGAACAGACAGAACACTATTATTCACTTCCCATTAGTCACATCTTTCCCTTCAGAGCTTACAAATCTTATTCTCACTTGTGTTCAATTCAAACTTGACACATTTAGACTTGTCATATCAGGTCAAAACTTTGCCTATACCAAAGGACAACAGAAAAGAGTACAATAATAGACAAAAAATTTATATATATACAGTACATATTATAGGTAACATACACTATCTGAGAAAAAAATAGAATACCATCTGGGAACATGGAGGTCTTTTTTGATACAGTTATGATTGCATTAATCACAAACTGGCATTATGGTGAGTCAGAGCAATAGTCCTGTCTCATATTATTTGAGATGGATTTAATTGCCAAGTCTGACTGAGGAAACAAACAAGCTTGCTAACAAAGTGTCAAAAATGAAGAATACAACACAAGCTTCTTGGCTCAGGACCCTCTTTTATCTTGCTGTTGGAAACAGGCTAAAGCAGCAAGGCTGGCTATTATCTGGCTGAAAAATGAGAACTCATTGACCAGAACTACAGGCAGTGTATCTGCCATTTCTGTCACACAGTAAGGATGCTGGGCAGGGCAATGGACAATATTTGTATTCGAAAGGCACAATGCATGGAGACTGTAACAAGTGGTTATTTGCTCCAGGATTGGTAAATAAACATTCTTATTTTGGTTCAGACGGCACACTATTGGAAATATGGGCATAAAGATGCATGCCTCAGCTCTGCATCCCCGGGAGCACCATGGGCAGTTCTAGGTCAGTGGATATCTTAGACTTTGCCCAGACATCTGTGTCTGAGCCCATCTTTTGAAGTTGTATTGGAATAAGATGCACTTTAAAATGAATCTAGATATGCTACATCTGCAAGCAGTCATTTTATCAAGTACATCACAATATTATTGCTGCTAAATCTAAAACGTTCTCTCTAACATTCATCTCAGCTTTAAGCATGCTCAAAGATCAGAAATTGTATGTTTGTGTTATATTTGAAAGACCACGTATGAGTGTATGTGTGTGTGTATACACACATATACATAAATCCCATTTACATAATATACACTGCTTTTTCAGAAATCTATGGTCATTACGATTTTCTTTGATATATATTTTTATTTGTTTTTTGACAATCTAGTTATTAAAGACTGAAATATACACAAACAAACTAAAATAAATAGAGCAACAGTTAATCAGCACAATTGTTTTCAACATTGATAATATTAAGAACCAAATCAGCTTATTAATACGATTTCTGAAGGATCACGTGGAAACTGAAAAAACTGGAGTATTTACTACTATTCAGCTTTGCAATATCAGCAACACATTACTTTTTAAGTATTATTATAAATGACGTAAAAATATTTTAGATTGTATTGAATAGTTACTGTTGTCATTGTAGTTTTTATTAAATAAATCAATGCAGCTTAATATCTCAGCATCTTGTGAAAATGCTTTCACCCTTCTGTGACTTGCCATGACAGATATTTCAAATTCAATTTGTTGTGCTGTTTATATGTTGTAGTTTCAGAAGGAAAAAAATACCCCCTGAATTGTGATTGTGTGTACAAACCTTTCAGCGTGTTACGTTCTTCTGGTGCCTATTTATAGCCCCATGAGTTCAGGTTTTTTTTCTTTTACTAATTTTACTGTCTGCTAAACAAAAATCTAATCAGAAGTTTAATCACTTAGAAAAGCAATAGCACATTGCTCCTCAATAAGCTCCCTTATTTAAAGGTATCATTGACGTAATGGTGCGGGACAGGTTATGTTTAGAGTGGAAAAACAAGAAAAATAAGCAGAAGCAAAAACAATAGCAATGCTTGCCTTAGCAAGCACTGCTAATTAACATATCAAGCTGAGAACAAGCCTCAGCTGTGATAAGTAGGCTGTATCTGTTTATACCGTGTTGTGAATATAATTCATTTTTGTGTATACTAAGTATATGTATATCTTTACATTTATAGCGAACAACAATGCAGCATCTGTTTCTCCAGTTTACACATTCATACATGCAGAACAAAAATGCATTTATGCAGATATATATTTGGTGCAGTAGAGTGTTAAAAGAATATGAAATGAAAATGAAAATTTGAAAATGTACTAACCTCAGGCCATCTAAGAATTTGTTTCTTTATCTGATTTTAGAATTTAGCTGTCAAAATTATATATTGTTTTGAAATGAGACATTCTTAAAGTAAATCCCAAGCCGCTTCATGTTAGCATACTGCCCGGTCACTAGGTGCCACTTTTGAAGCCGTAAAAAAAAAAGTGGTTTCCCTGGTAACGCTGTACACAAAGCATCACTCACAAACACCTAATCAAGCATTGCAGGCATGATGAAATGAAAATGAAACCAATTGGACCAATCACGACAGATTAGCAAAGGTGGGGTTTGGAAAAATGAATCGCTGAGTGAATCGTCTGGGAGTCATTGAATAAGCAAAAGTTAAGATAAATGCATATTATAAACAATGATAGTGTTTTGACCTTGCATGCATGTCAGACTGTTTTTGGGAGTACCCGCAATACTTTAAACTCTCATTCTTAAGTCACCCATTCACTACAGAGGATTCATTGCTGATGCAATACTAATTATTTGGAACTGATTTCTCCAAATCAGTTCCAAACCCATCTATATCTTGGATTGCCTAAGGGTGATTACATTTTCAGCAAATTTGCATTTTTGGGTGAACTATTTCTTTTTAAGTACTGCAACTAGCATAACTACCATTTCATAGCAACAGTCCAAATTGAAGTGGATCGATTGGTCTGCTGAACATCATTAGGATTAGACATGTTTTTGAGACCATGAGCTACAATATTATTCTGGGATTTCATCTCACTTTAAGTGATGTTTTATCAATAGTTGATGGCTGTGTGTATTGGGCATCTGACGTTTCTTACAGTTTGCCACAAGCTTTCACCTCACCATATAGACTAGTATCTGCATGCCAAAATCTGTGGGTCACAGAAATCTCAGTTTATATAAGGGCACAAGAGTTTCTCAGCCACTAGCTTATTAATGAGAATACTTTCCACTCCTCTACTAGATTTAGTCTACTCTCAGAGGAAATAACTCATGTGGCTGGGATCTTTTTTTTTTTTCAATGATTTATATACTAGGAGAGCCAATTAGCAGAAAACAAAGCATGGCATTATGGTCTACATGACAAAAGGAGGGCAAAGGTGTTCGGCGGCCAGCTTCACTGTTAGTGTAACTGATGGTTCCATCGATCAAGAGTGGATCTTTATGTTTGACTGATTCATACTGTCATGGTAGCTGCCACCAGCTCTGAGAGGCAGGAACTGGGTCATGAGAACTCTTTAATAGTCAAAGCTGCGGTGGGTCTCATTTAAATTTGCCTTGGGCAGGAACTAATTGAGCATGTTTTTTCTTGTGCATTTCCATTTAAATCTCACCCTTAGAAAATTAGAAGATTTAGATAAACGCACAAACAATGATTAACTCCACAAACATACTAATGCAGCTCATATACGCATGACAATCGAGACAAACCCTGGCTTTTTGTTTCTGAATTAATCAGTGAGATTGAGAATCCACCATCATTAGACGCCTGACGCCAAGATGCTGATTATTCTGATTTTGCTTTCATTACAAACGCCTGGAAAAGAATGAACATTTTTGGAAGAACACAGATTGAACTATTTCGCCATATGCAAATTCTGCCATAATGTTTCAGAAGGTATATGAATTTTTTATGGAAAGCCAAAAGAGGAATAAATTTTTAAAGAATGTACTGTACCAGGCATGCTTTTTCAATTCTGTCTGAATTGTAAATTAATTATTCACGCTTATTTTTGCGGACTGTATCGACCAATTTATTGAAAAGAAATTGCAAATACCTCAAAACAGACAATGCTTTTCTAATTTTAAAAAAAGGATTTGTTTTTACTTACCTGCTCTCGTGGTATAAATGTACCTAGGTTCACTTTAAGCAAGACACAACATACATACCAATAAGTACATATCACTTCAGTTTCCAAGGTTATCACTAGAGGCAATAAACCTTTTGACACCTTTTATTCCAATTTACAGAGTTTAGATTAAGAAAGTGTAATTTTAGCACAATTACTTAAATAACATCACGTTATGACTTCAAAACTATATTAATATGCTGAAGATTTGAAAATGGATTCTTTCAAACGTTAGCATCACATATCCAGCTTCATATACAGTATATGGGTTTTGAGACCTTGAATACTATGTACCTACAGTTCAACAAAACAGTTCAGATCTGCATAAACATGACATGGTTGCATCATCAAATGCTTTTTATATTTGTTCACACTATTGATAGGTTTAGGGTTGAATTTGGTTTATGGCATATTTTCAAGACGATAGAGCATTAGCTTTTAGTGACAGTCCGGATATCTGAATTCGTAATGTTTTGAAAACATGCCAGGGTTCACGTATCAAACCTGTGTTTTAGCTCTATTCAGTAAACATTTCTTTATGAAACTGGGGTGAAACTTGGTGTTGCACAAAAAGTGCACAGAGCTAATTTGTATTTTTAGGAGACCAGGTTAGTTTTCACAGAACTATAATCTAATCAGCATTTTAGAATTATTTTGAAATAATTCTTAAAATTCATGGCATTTTTTGCAAACCATTAAAATAGAAATTACAATGTCACAAACTGCACTTTTTACTTTAAAACCAGACTTTTCCTTACCTCATTCATTCAATGACTAAATCAAAGAAATGGATTATTATTTTAACAATCAATTCAGCTTAACTAGCAGAAAATGCCATACTGACCGGCCATGAATGAAAAAATCATTCATGCTTATTGCCACAGAGCAAGCGCTTATTGCTGCTCAACTTGATTTTCATGAGTCTTAATGTGGATTTTTATTTGTCCTTTGGTGCATATTTAAGGGTCTATTCCTGTCGCTAATGTAGAGCATTGTCTTTTTGGGAGCAATTAATGCTCAAGTGTTTGCTCGCTGTTTTTTCCCTCTTGCTTGTGTATGAATGCAGAAAGGTCAGCAGAGCCATTTATGAGCTTGTTCTTCCCATTACTCATTTGAATACTGCTGTTTGACACTGCATGTCCTCAGAGCCCCTGGGAGCTCCGTATACTACACAGAGACTCGCAGATGAAGGTCTGTGGCAAGATGAGAGATTCTAAGAACATGTGTTCCTAGTGGAAAGCGAGTTGCGGGACGTGTAAGTGACTTTTGATTATTTTCAGCGGATGCACTCATGCATCATCTGTCTTGAGCACTTTGATCGGATAGCTGTTAAAGGTATAAACAGTTCCACTTCCAAATAGGTATGGAAATGGCTTTCCCTGCATATGGAGACAATACAAGGCTTGAGAAATATAATCTGTTTTTACTCACTCCAATATGAAACTCGCAAATTGGAAAAAACAGGTTGGATGCAGACTCATTACTGGGGTTAGCCTACTGTACAGGTCTCATTGACTTGTTTTCCCGGGCATTTTGTATCACGGTATGTGTCGATTTTCCTCATTATCACTTTATCAGTCTAATTTACACCTTAACAGCAGTCCCTGCCTGCACAATAGCTGAAAGCATGAGCATGCAGTATCATATCATGTCTAACATTTTGTAAATTTGTTTCACTGAATCATCATAGATACAGCATATGTTACAGCTAGTTATTTAAGAACTTTTTTATGATTTGTTTTCTAGAGCCAATGATAAAAATAACAATAGCAAAAAATAGTTGTCTGTATATCGTTTGAGTGAAAGAACTGATTCATGTTTTTTACGTTGTTATTATTATTATTATACCATGTTTGATTTGTGTTTTGATTCACCTGTTGGCAAAATGTCAGAATCTGTGTCAAGGTCGTATACAAGTCTGGCTGAGAGTGTCTGAGAGAGAGTGTTTTTAGTTTTACGTTTTCCTGTGATATTTTATGAGAATTCCCGAGATTCTTTTGAAATGATATCCTTAAAAATGTAATTAAATATAACATTTTAACAAAACTAATTTAGTAGCTTGTAATTTGCAAAAGTTAAATTAAATAATAGGTTAGATGACATTATTTTAGCGTAATAAAACCCTCATGACCTCAGAGCAGCAGAGAGAGTTACACAAATACCATAGAAAGCAGCACTTCTGCACATACCTGTTTACTTGTGAAAGCACTCATCCATAAAACACTCTGCTGGCTGAGTCCTTCTGTTGCTCTCCGCATGGGTTTGGCCCTTAAGGTTACAGGTCTATAAAGAGAACTACATGAAGGAAAAATCTATTAAACGGGTCTATAAATTTTAAACCTAGACCAATCAAGTTTCTCACTCTGGAGACAAGTATCTATGTTCATCCTTTAAATGGACATATCCACCACCTGAATGTTAACTTATATTCTGTTTGCAGAAACATAAATGGAACTTAAATAATTTTTAATGCTATAATATACACATATAAGACTTAAATATAAATAAATATACATTAGTAAATAGATAAGTTGATGCAGAAAGTGCATTCTACCTGAAAATGTACAAATTCAGCGATTTACTGGGAGCATACTCAGAATGAAGTGTCAGTCAGACACCATATGGCTACTCTCCCTTGACTTTAATTATGATAAACTGTTGGCTAAACAATGTGCTAAACCATGTGTGTTCCATTAGGACCAGGATGTAAGCACCTGTGGAGGAGGGAGAGACAGGCCACATCAGTGATTATCCTCTCAGCCAGAGTCATCACAATACAGGACCATCAGGTGGAGGCCAGCTCACTCGCTCTGTCCAAAGCCAACATTAGACAGCTGTGAAACAGAAATTGCACCTGCATTACTAAGATGAATACATTTTGTGGGTAATTTGAGGATATCTTTCTTTTCTAGGGTGGAGAAATACAGTTCCCCATACTAAAACCGTAAGTCATTGACATTAAATATTTGATATAAATCCTCACTTATCTGCTAAAAGTTATCAAATGAGAAACGATGAATAATGAAATAAAATAGATCACGATGATAAACTGGAATACCAGTAAATTTCTAAATGAAATTTAATTTACACTGACACAGTATAATCACTTCCCCTAATCAATCTCATTTTCATGAAAGTATCACGAAAGGCAAATCTTGACACAAAAGCAGGATGCTGCCTGTTCTATGTTTTAAAAACAGACGCTTTCAAAACTCCTTCAATGAAAACATTTGGCACCATAGCTGCCAAAAAGTAGCTTCACTTAAGAAAAAGTTACTATCAATGGATCCCTCTGCAGCAGAATGGGTAGTGCCACTCCTAGATATTCCAAAGATCACAACAATTCACATGTAAAAATCCACAAGCTGCATGTTTGTAATAAATCCATCAAGATGTTGTTGCTGTTTTAAAACTCTTGCCATTTCAGGCAAAGATATCCTCTATAAGTCCTCTATCCAAAATATTTCTCCAGTGAAAAGGCATCTTGTCTGAATCTGGAGAAAAATGTGTACCAGATTTAATTTACCTTGAGTTTAGATTTAGATAGATTTTGATTTATGAAGACAACATGGGATGGATGAAGAGAAGAGTTACTGTGGATTACATGCTCATATTTTGTCTAGAAGCAAAGATTTGAAAATCAAATTTTTAGTAAATGTTCCTACTATTACACTTTACTGTATGTGACTGTAATTATTTAACAATCACGTAACATTTCGTATTTTTAAACTTAGGAGAAAGCGTTCCTTCTATTGTGTTGTGACTGACAGCCTGCAAGAGCAAAAGTATTGACATATTAGAGTTCCACAGTAGTATTTTATGGGTTTTCTTACATGCTATGCAGTTCTGTCTGCCTCATGTAACTTTTCTGGAGCGCAACTTCAGTAAGTTTCTGCCCTGCGCCTTTCTCTCTCTGACAATTACGCTTTCACTCTAGACAGACAAAAGGTTAGTTGTGACTTCTTTCATGATGGTCACCACTTCAGCAATTAGCTGGTGTTCCAGCAGTGGGCCGGAAGTCGCTGCAGAGCCTGTGAAAATGCCATCTGTCATTGGGACACACTCTGCATGAAATGCTCTTCTCCGCCTCAGTGACTATTTCCCCTTCAGGGAGTCGCAAAGGATCGCTCAAGTCGAATGATGCTCCGAGAAAACAATAATTATTTGCTGCGAAAAATAATTTGGCAGGGCTGTGGGTGCCATGTGCTCTGAAGTGTGGCGGTTTCCTCACACAGCTACCCTGGAATATCAGACTGAATTAGAGCAGCACCGTGTGCCTGTGTTTAGGTCACTTTGTGTGTATGTACAGTATTTTTAGCTCATCATTGTATGGCTGTGTCATATTTTAGGCTGAACCAGTGAGGGTCATTAGTTGTCTAGTCATGTTCTTTTATCGCACTGTAAAATATATATTTTTTCTATCTTCTGACCTTTGATAGGATCTTAAAACATCTGATTACTATAACTCCTCTTTTTATTGTCATCCATACAAAACTGTTGAACCAATAATGCTTTCTTTTCAGTAATGATTTTTACCAAAAGGACTTTAAGTGTTTGTGGGTGAACTATAAAAATAATTCTGATTAAATATTTAAAATGACTGACATCAATGTACAATAATGATCTTCTAAGCAATTACACTTTAAAAATGTAAATAATTATTTTTAACATCTAAACATTTTATTTTTTTTACTTAAAGTTAACATGGCTACAAATGAAAGTTTATACATAAGTAGTCCTTTGAAGTTATTTTCAAGAATATTTTCTCTGAAAACTGATATACCATAAAAGTGACAGTGCCAAAAGAACTCTTGATGTTTACTCTCCAATCGCACACATTGCGATTTATCCAAGCCGTCAATCCAGCAATTTTCACTGCAGTGTGTCCATGAGCACTTCCATCGCTCGGAAAGTGCTTTTCTCGCTCAGTGCGAGTAATATGTAACTGTCAACGGCCGTTATATAATTAGTGCTATCTACTGAACCCTCGCTGGCCCCTCTCTTTAACAAGGTCAGATGGTCTGAGCCTGCGCTGTCAATCCCTCACCCAGTCAGACCTCAGATGGTGCCTGCAGCATGTGATAATTTCCACTGGTCCCTTCTCTCAAGGTGAGAAATACCAACAACAGACATTGTGACTCTCAATGACATTCAGTTCCAGAACTGCCATTTGTCCACCATACAAAAACACTGGGGTGCCTACAATGGGAGTAGAATAAAAGTCTGCCATAACTAATTACTCCCAATAATTTATGCATTCTTTCGTACGTTTTTAAGGCAGGAATTGGAAGGTTAGATAGTTGTATTGCTGACATGCTCTTAGATAACAAGAACTCTAGAACTTCTGCAGTTTACTGATGTTGTTTCGCGAATAGCATGGACACATGAAGCATAATGTTTTTTGTATGATGGATCGTTACAAAAAAAGGGTTTCAGAGGGATACAACGAAATCGGCCTCCATTTTGTTTTCAAAGTGCTTTTAGCTGAGGCAAATTATTTGGTCTCGAAAAAGCTGTAAATGTGCAAATCTTTTCTTCTTGCCTTGTTATTTCACGAATTGGGCAATCTGATGTCAAGACTGCTCGTTAAATCATACGGCCTATTCACATCCAGTGTAAACAGCACCAGCCAAAGTTATAATGATAATCTGTGACTCCAATGCACCAGTGCGGAGAAGGGTGGATGAATGGATGAATGTGAATTTTTTTCTCTTTTTTTTATTAGAAGATCACTGAATAAGCTTTTGTCTATCTTTAAAAAAGTCAGCAAAATATGTTCGCAAATATTTGTGCCAAGCAATTACTGGCAAAGATTTGTTCTAGAATTCACTCATCTATTTAATAGCCATTTTTAATACTGTTTTTCGTTGCAGGTTGTTTTTTAATGTCCATGTGTTGAATAATGTGATATTTAGCTCCTTGAATGCGTAAACTGAAAAAAAAAAAGTATTTTACTCCAACGGAAAGTTGCTGGAGGACCGCTTGGGCTAGGCTTACGCCAAAATTGGGTGTGCGTTAACCTGGCAACACTGGTCTTGGATACAAAACGTGCTTAAAAAACAACCATCAACACACATACACACCTGACAGAAGGCTAAGGCTAGGGGCATAGATTTATCATTTACTTTAAAGCGCTGCATTGTAATCAACACTAACACCATGTTCCTTGCTAACTTGAATTTACATTTATCCAGCAGTAGCTGAATTCGTGAACACCTTAAGTATTCAATATATATATATATATATATATATATATATATATATATATATATATATATATATACATACATGTTCTGTACACATGCATGTATGGGACAGAAAGATTTGAAAATACCTAATTGTAACTCAGAATTATATTTACACACACACATATTTATGTATTTCTTATTTCTTTTTTCTCAAATAAAAACATCAAACTCAACTCTCAAACACTTTCTTTACATTTAAAATGCCCTTGTTGCGTTGTTATTCCACTTCCCTGTCTGAGAGAGCCTGTTTAACCCGCTACCAAATGTGTGACATCTGGAAGAGTCGCATACCTTTGCTGAAGTAAAAGACTTCAAAGCAAGCATGAAGACACACTTACTTGAGGTGGCATTCCCTGCACCTGCCCCTGTGGGATATGTGCGTGTGGATATTTAATGCCCATTTCCCTGACTCTACAAATATATGACTAACACATAAAATATGAGCACGAGGCATCATCACAGTTTGCTTTCATGTAAAGTAACAAGCAGCAAAACAGCCATACAAGTTCACCATGTTTATCCTCGTATGGGCGAAGGTGTAGAAAGTTTAGATGGGTGTTTGCTGTTAGTGAAATGTCGTCGGCATCTATTAGTGTGGCAGGCAGCCACGAACTGTCAGCATCCAGCAGCCGTGGACTTCCATTCTTTAACTTTTACCAGACAAGTTAGTATTTTAATGACCTGAAAACGGTAAACATTTTACAACTATTATTGATACAACTACGATTGTTATTTTAATACTGATATCTGAGAGTCTAGTTGATACAAATAAGATCGTTTGCCATGAGCAGTTTTATAGCTGCTCGTAGATATCATTAAAAAGTCCTTACCAGTAATATACAGTAGGGTTTAGGACACGGGCAGTATACTCCAAAGTTGTTTTGATAACAGCCTTCAGCTGTAATGTAGATGCTATACGCCCGACTTACCTCCTTTTACCAGGTTCTCCATCAAAATACTCACCTCAAGGCTTGACCTTTGCTTCACTTTCCTGCTTTTTTACACTGCATTCTCAAACTGAAGATCCTGCAACATCTTCCCAGTCCTGAAAATTATTAGGATGCATTTCATATAATTAACTATCCTTTGATCTCTTGAAAAAATGCTGGAATAAGCAATCATTTTTCATACTGGTCAGGCTGCTGACTTCAGACTGTCTGAGGAGTTACTTAGTCTTTCTAAATAGTCTTTGAAATGCTGTCTATAATTTCAGACAAATTATCAGTCTCTTTACATTAGGTTATCTCTTTTGTGAAGTATGACCAAAAGGGTAGAATGGTTAATTGAGCTGGAAGGGTTTAATATTTGTAAAGGGACAAATGCGTTATATTTGACATTGTTCAACTCCAATTGAAAGTGACTAAAAAAAAAGAAAAAGCTGTACACATGTAGATGCCAGTGTCTCTCTATTTCCCCTGGTATTATAATTTGCTGATAATAGCTAGACCTTTTGGTTTTTGGCACTTAAAAAAAAAAAAAAAAAAAAAAAAACAGAGACAGAAGCTTTTTGGAATTTAGATTCCCAGCAATGAAAAAATACTGTGCATATGTGCATGGGATAGTGTGTGTGTGTGTGTGTGTGAGTAAGCCCAAGAGACCAGTACAGAGAAAGATAGGAAAGAGATAGTCTGCCTGCCTGTAAAGTGAGATAAACTGACAGGAGGTGACAAACCCATACCAGCTTTGTGCAACCACAATTCTGAGGGATTCGGAAGTTGGCCTCAAACAAGGTGAGACATGTGACAGGGACATTCCTCTCTGAACCTGCTCATGCTGCTGCAAAAGAGACTGTTTCATACAAGATGCTTCCTGGAAAGTCACACACAAAGGGATGTGTTGTCATCTGTTTGCCGAAACACCTGTGAAGGGAATTTGTGTGAAGGTATTGGGCTGATTTAAAACAATTATACAGCTTAAAGGGGCTATTAGTGGTTTCAGAAACAGACTCTATTCATCGCCGGCTCTATTTTTTTTTTTACATGCTAAACATAATGAAAATGGATTTTGCTTTTACCGGCAACTAAACATGAAAATTACATTCTCTTTGGTGCATTGTCTTTGTTAATGGTTGAAAATCATGTCACTGAGTCAAGCACCTTATAAGACAGCACTGCTGGGTTTCCCTGTGTGCATTTCTCGTAGATATTTCTAAGAATCTATAAAAGCAAAAAGGTGGAATATTATATAACAAATGAATTGCAAACTGTTGTTTGTGATCGTATGTTGCTTTAGTATCAGATTTAGAATCTCTGTTACCACAAATGATGGTAACAGAGCAAATGTGCGGAACAAAATCTGTGCTGTCGCAATTTGTATGGCACAATCTTATGGGTTGAATATGAGCATGTGGGAGATGCATTTTAAAGAAACCTTTGTGAAGGACTTGTTACTAAAATATAATGGAAGCTATATATTGCGTGTGAGAAAAGGTGTGATATTATTGAACTGATTCTTGAGAAGTGGGACAAATCAGGGTGCAATACTGAAAAATAAAACCTTGTTCTCAGGCAAATTTAATTTCTTTTTTGTATCTTACATGCACTAAGCCACTGAGATTCACTTTTGATTCAACCTCCCAAATTTCAATGTTTTGTCCAAATGTGCCATCACTTATTTGGAAATCAAATGTATTCAACACATTCTCATGTTAGCAGACAGATTACATGTGACCAACAATTCCTAAACAAATATAAAATACCATAATTATCAAAACAAAAAAACAACAACATTATATTAAAATACATTATATATTACTATTTAACATAATTAAAAATGACATGAAAAACTCTAAAATATGATGAGTTTGTGTTCAATGTCAACATCTTACTGTACATGGTGACATCTGACGGTGTTGACAAATTTGGCATTTTTTTCACAAAACGGAGTAGCCATTTTTTTTTTTTTGTTGATGCTAAATGCTAATAGAACCTGCTTCAGGAGAATCAAATGATGAAAGCATATTTCAAATCATTCTATTTGGAAGATGGTGTTGACATATGGTCGCAACACAGGAAATATTTACATTAGGATTTAAATTATTATAAAACTGTAAAACGTACCAGAGCCTGTCTGACATTGATGTACTCTGCAGAGGTGGAATGTGGCAAGGGGGTCCTTTAGAGTGACAGCTGCCCCTGATATTCCCTGATTTTATTACATTTTAATGAATGTCTGACGGTGACAAAAAGTTGGGACACAAACCTTGTGAAACACACGTGTCCTTGAAAAACAACCTTGCTTTGATATGATATATTATTAAGTGTTGCTTTTGATAAAACAGGCTTTTATAATCATTAAAATAAATAGATACAATTTTATACCATTTTTAGCGTATGGATGATTGACCCTTCTCTATGGACACACTATTTTAGATGCATTGAGAAGACAGTAGGCTAATTATTTGATATAATAATGATACAATTAAATTGAAGAAGATAATTGTATTAAGTGCATTCTATTGATAATCCGTCGGAACATTACACTTGAACATATCTCAAGAATCAATGGCTTTGTAAAGTCAATAAATTTATTTAAAATATTAAATATTTTATATAAAAATGTATAAATACATTTTAATTATTTTCAAAAATATATATTTTAAGTAAAAATAATAATTTGATAAAACTAAAAATATATCATAATTTTTTATTTATATATTTATTTATTTTATTTTTTCCCCAGTCAAATTTTCTGCAGAACATATAGCACCCCTTTGTGCCCCTTTGGTTTTAACAGAGTTCAGTTTGAAATCCCTTGCAATATTCTGTAATCTGACTTACTTCACTGGCACTGTACAGCATCACCTCACTATTACAATTTTTGTCTCTCGAACAGTTATGTGCCTAGTTGTAATGCTCTTTCTCCATACTTTATGGTATGAATAATGGAACAATATATGCAAACTTTCTAAATAAAATTCTGTTTACTGCTGACTAACCCAGGCGGCAATAGCATGATGGTAAATGTGGCATGAAAATTGTTTGGTAAATAAGCAATAAATAAGGAAAGTCTGTGATGAGCCTAATTTAGAAAGAAGAGATGTTTGAAATTGAAAAAGTAATAAAAAATGGCATAAAGAAATAGTTCAACTTAAAATGAAATTGTGTTGAAAATTCACTTACCCTCGGGTCATCTAAGATGAAGATGAGTTTGTTTATTCATCTGAAAGAGATGGAGAAATCTACTGTAGCATTGCATCAATTGCTCATCAATGGATCCTATCGCGTGAATGGTGTGTCAAAATAAGAACTTATAAAAATGAAACAAGTGATTGAAATGACTCCAATTAACAACTTGTAAAAGTGAAAATCTCTGTGTTGTTAAGAAACAAATCCATCATTAAAATATTTTTAACTTCAGGTGGTACCTCCTATCCATAATAATGCTTTCTCCAGTGAAAAAGTGTTGGTGTCTGAATCAGGAGAGATCCCAAACAAATACGTAGGTAAATTTTGATGTGAACAGAAAATGGCCAGAAACAATGGTTGTGGATTATTCCCATGTTTTTATTAACTATTTGGACTCTCATTCTGATGATGGCACCCATGCACTCACTGCAGAGTATTTATTGGGTAGCAAGTAAAATCCAAATCTGTTTCAATAAAGAAACAAATCTCAGACTGCCTATGAGTGAGCAAATTTTCATTTTGGCTGAACTATTACTTTAAATAAATTTTTAGGCAATTAAACTGGATTGCCAATGGCTGGTGAATAAATCAAGCGCATACCATGCTTTAAATTGCTTAGTGAAATTGGGTGTTAAGTAACAACATGTATTTATATTGCACAATATCATGTTTGTTTGGTTTTTTTTTCTTTAAAAAGGATAACCACCTGTTGTGTCTCTCAAAACAGCTCTCTTCAAAGTCAGACCAGCACATTCTTGTTGAAAAGGTCATTACCGGTGCTCTGTCTCGCTTCTCGTCCTCGCTCTCTCTCATAATTAGTGCATTAGAGATTTTCAATCTGGCACAGCAGGCAACTTCTGGCTGATAAGCCTGACAAGCACTTTTGTGAGGCTATTCTAAGCAAAGAAAAAACAGTGAAAGGAAAAAAAAGAGAGAAAGGCTAATCAATTCTCAATCTATGTCATAAAGAACATTGTTCCTAAATTTTCTTCAAATCACTGTTCCTCTCATTCGTCTGTGATTGTCACATTTTCCCAAGCTTCTGATTGCAGTCTGAATTGGACTGGACTCAAGATTTCATTTTATAAACTCCCTACACTGAAGTGGTTCCATCATCTGGTTGTCTTTATGGCTGAACAGTTACATCGCACTGCAACTTCAGTGTACTGTATATATGCATAACTAATATTTCCCAAAAGATATTTAGCAAGGGCATTTTAGGTGAAATGACTTGACAAGGTCTGAGTGATTTTAATCTCTCACAAATACAATGAGATGCGCACACTCTGTCAATGTCAAAAGCCTCTTAAAGTATAAAGATGCATAAAGCGGATACTGTGTAACCTTAGCTTTATTTTTTCCAAAGCGAACCGTTTTACCTCTCTCAGTATTTAGTATCTGTCAGTGTTTTATACTCGTTTAACAGCTTTGATGCAAAATAGCGTCACATTGTTCCAGCAGTGGTGCATGACTAATTACACCAATAGTAAATGATGATAAAAATAGATAAGAGGGACGCGAACGTAAATGGAAACAAATAACTTCAATATGTTCCTCAAAATAGTGCGAAAATTATGGTCAGTAGTATTATGGGCCCATTAATGGCTGTCACTAATTTGCTTGGGTCCATTTCTGCGGATACTCTCACAAGAACAAACCTGCCTGGAGTAGCTAGTTTAATTGGGACATTTGCATCGTAATGACCCATGAGTCAATTTCCTGCTATTTCCTACTTTTATAGTCTTGAAACGCGACCAAAGGCTCAAAGTTAATGAACACATGAAATCAAGTCTCAAGCAAAAACAAGGTGTAATAAAATGTGACATTGTAACTAGGGCTGTATCTGTTCTGCTTAGAGATATTTCTTATTTTTACTTCTTTTGTGACGGTGATCTGCTGGCTTTCTTTCTTTCTTGTTTTTTTTTTCTTTTCTGTTTGTTTCGTTCTTGCTTTTCTTATGTTTGGTTTATTTGTTTCTTTCTTTCTTTAATTTTCACTTACATTTTGATAAACTGTCATTTGTATGCAAATGTATACTATTTTCATATATATATATATATATATATATATATATATATATATATATATATATATATATATATATAAATATACACACATTTGCATAAATATGACAGTTTATCAAAACTATAATACCTATTTTGGAAAAGTTAGAACTATAATAACTATTTTGGGAATAGTATATATATATATATATATATATATAAAACATATTATTATTATTATCAGTTCTTATATAATTTGTCTTACAAGCTAGTACATTGGATTATTTTTCCCAAAATAGTTATTATAGTTATTTATAATTAGTTATAAGTAAAAAATCTGAAATAAATGGTAGTTTCTGCTCAGAGTCTGTCAAGTAAACATCAAATGAAACTGAACATGAATTTACTTTACTACTGGGTTTACTTTACTTTACGCAAATCCAACCCACATCACTGGTGCACATATAAGTACTGAACAAGAAATGAACATGCTTGTACTGGAGTTTATTAGTCCATATGTCATGCTGTGTTCAACAACAGGCGAAGAGAACTTGTCATTCCCCTCTGTTCCGACACACCTCTTGCCTTTGATATTACATCAGGCTAATTTCATAGATTGAGCCTTGGAGATGGAACTGTCATGGAATGTTTGGAGACCAACTGTGATTATTATTTTGCTGTTCTGGGCAAGCTGATGCTCGCCGATCCATCTGTCATTATGCAAAGATTTCCTGTTCTGGCCAGCTTATTATTTCCATCCAAGAAGAAAAGTGATGTATTTTTGTACTGAAGCATTATTCATGTGCTAGAACCCTTGGTTACATTACATTCTTTTTCTTTTTCTTTTTCCTGTTTTTGGCTGAATACAGAGCTGTTTGACAGTCTGTACAGAGTTGGGATTTGTAAAAGTAAAATTGATTCAGCTGCATATGACAACTTTTATACTATGGCATGAATTATATTGTGCATTACAGACAACATGAAATATCATTCAAAACCTGCATCAAAAAAACATAAACAAAATGTTTGTACGATACATTCTAAACTGCATGTCTATTAGTTTCAAATGAGCTCTGTATAAAGAATCGGTACTTGTGAAACTTTTACTTATAAAGTAAAGGTTGTAAAATGTCACATATACAAAGTTTATTTAATTAAAACACACAGCTATTTTTCATCAATGGAGACTGTCCAGGACTGTTTATTCAATAAGATCAATTTTAATTTCATCAGGTCATCTGTAGGTCCTAAAAGGTATTAAAATGTCTTAATTCACTTACTTGAACTCGCCTGGTCGTGGAATAAACATACCTTGGTGCACAAAATATGTATCAACAAGTAACTTTAGTTTCCAAAGAAATAAACACTAAACTGTGACATGTTTTATTACTTTTTACACAAATTTTCAGAATTTTGATACATAAAATGTAATTTTCGCACAATTACTTGAAGAATATCATGTTATGACTTCAAAACAGTATTAATATGCTGATATTTGAAAACTGATGCTTTTTTACATTAGCATCACACATATCTGGCTTCATATCTATGGGTTTTTAATAGACTGTAAGTTTGTTCAGTAGCTCACAGAGTACAGAGACATTAAGTTAAAAGAATTAAGTATGTCTATGTTAAAATGGCATAAAAAGTGCTTTTATATCAGTTTTGCATTTGTTGTAGGACGTTGGACAGAGTTGGTGTAAGGCATATTTCCAACATGATAGAGCATCTATTTTTATTTAGCAACAGTACACGGATATTTCAATTCTATACCACCATAATACATACCTATATCAATGTAAATAAAATGTGCCGTGGATTGCCACGTATTGAACCTGTGTTTTAGCGCCAGACATTGCCCTTTTAAACTGGTGAAATGTGCAGGAAAGTAAAAATGGTGTTGCATTTATTGCCATTTATTATAAATGTCTTGTTTTCTAATAAAGAAACAAGAACAAAAATCTATTTAATGGGGTATGAAGTTGATTTCTCTGAGCCCACTGGCAGATATTTGTTATTGTACAACTCACTTCATTATCATCAGCTACTCAGAAAACAAGACTTAATTATTTTATATCATTTACTGCCCAGAATCTGCCCTGGAAAACAGAACAAAAATACTCTGAGTACAGCAAAAGCCATTTCCATATTGTAGGAGTTGGCAGGAGGTTTCTTTCCTAGTGTAACCGAATTAGAAAAGTAATCTTTGGAAGTTGCATTTTTAAACTTATGCTGCAGACATTTCCATTTGAGACCATTATACAGGCGTGCAGTGTTCCATTAAATGTATTCCCTTTAATTTTTGTTTAGGTTTTAAAATACTTTAACGTCTTTAAAAATCTGCAGAAACCTTTCTGTTCATGTGACTTTAAAGCTGAAATTCACAGCATTAATCATAGTTAATTTCTAAATATCCAGCCAGTGCAACTAAAATAGAAATCTGGAAATTGCAGTGTGTCTTTACAACCTGCAAGATGTTGGTTAACCTCTGCTCTGTGGACCATATCTATAGTTATGTAGAGATAGGTATATAAGCTGATAAATGACTTTTTCATTTTGAGACTGTGAGCTCTTGAAGCGTTGTGTTCCACGTACTTGAGCCTGCCATTATTTAACAATTTATCAAATGATTGAGCAGTAATTTAACGCTGCTGTCTTGCGAAACGACCTCTTGATGATATAAGATAGCCAGGCGGGCATCTGCAAAGTATACCGCTGCAATCACGGAGGAATAACATCAATGCGCTTTATGCGGTGTCTGATTTTGAAATTCCACTTGGTTGTGGTACATAATACATATCGAACTGAAAGATCTTCGATAAAGGCGAGATTACATTTGGGCCTATTAGGCCATATCTGATATGACTATCAAATGTAATTAGCTCTTCATTGTGTGGATGCAACACAGCAATGGTGCCGTTAAGCCCAAAGCGTCATTACACTAGGGTGCCTGCAGGTGCACAAAGGGTGTTAGGTGCTCTGTTGTGATAGAGCGTGTAATGGTGAGCGAGCAAGGCCGAGACATTACCCTTGCTTTGTATTGTGACGCCACACTCATCAGATAACATGATTTGAGTGTTTCATGCAGCGGTAATCTTCATTTTAATTCCCCGCTGGCATGTCTCGAGAGCAGAAGCTGTTGTGGAAGCTGCAATTTATTTGGAGCAAACGCACAACATTTGAACCGTTTGCCTCAAGATGTAATATCCCTAAAATAAAAAAGGCAAAGTGCGGTCTGTCTGGTAGATGTCGACATTGTATATTGCATGAAGCACCTATTGATGGCGCTGCTCATGCGTGTAATTATAATAACATGGCCAACCTAGTCTCATTTCTTGGAGTCAGAGTGCATAATATTACAAATAATAATAATAAACAAAATATCATACACGATCTGCCTTGCATGCAGGAAGGAGCTAATAGCTTTGTATTGTGTTTGTGTGTATGTGTGAGAGTGTGTGTGTGTGTGTGTGTGTGTGTGTGTGTGTGTGTGTGTGTGTGTGTGTATGTGTGTGTGTTTTACATACACCTTTTTCTTGGGAATGCTAAGTTATCACTTTGGATTAAAAAGTATACTGACTTTGCTTATACAGAATGCAGATTTTTACCTTTTCTGAAATTTTAACTTGTAGTGCTCTATTACAAAATGTATTGACATACAAAAAACATTGCCAAAATGTGTACCAATATATTGGCTTTTTTTTTTTTTACAAATATTGTTTAATGATCACTGTGTTCACTTTTGTATTATCTTAGTTAGCTTTGTATTTTTGTGTGTTTTACTAAAATGTCTACAAATATATATATTTTTACTTTTGTTTGTGCATACGACAGATCTGATCTAAAAAAAAATACAAAACCTGCTAACGAAAGAAAATAAGTTTACAACAAGATTGAATCAAGTATAGATGATAATGGCGAAGATTCTGATCATATTTGGAAGGCAGGCACCAGGGTTAAGAGATATACAGTACATTCAACACAATGACATTTGTAAATCAGCAGTCTCTGAGAACCTCCTTCCATTCGCATGGCATGTATTATCATTTGCACGCATAGATGAGTTCAAGGCTAATAGTTTTTGCCAATGTAATACACACAAATAAGATAAACTCCTGTATCTGCAAAAATCGGAGGGATTAAGAAAATGCCAAGAAATAAATATTTTCCTTTCACGAAAGATTAACCTCTACATATTAGCGTCAGTAAACCTGCAGCCTGCGGCGGTGTAGCTGAAAGGAAGCAGTCAGGGCTAGTAAACACAGCAGATTAGACCGGCAGATAATGGAAAGGTACAGGCATAGATGACAGAGGAAAATTTCTCTTCTGTCATTTGAAGGAACTAGATCAAAAGACTCCACATTAATCAGAGGCGGCTATGGGGTGCAGGTGATAGAATGAAGTAGTAGAAAAGGAGGTTTGCTTTGGGAGAAAGCACCGCTGCAGGGGAATGGATGGGGTGAGGTGGAGGGCAGGAGATGGAGGATCATGGGAAGGTAGAGAAGGAAGCGGAAAGTGGGCTCTTGAAATGTTATATTCAAAGAGCTGGATATAGGTGGCGCCACAGTGGGACCGGTTGAGGGTTGACCTTGCTGTGTGTTTCCTCGGTGTGAGGATCATTACAGGGTCATGGAATGGTAGAACAGGTGCTGAAAGAGAATATTTAACCATTTCCTTTTCACTTTAACTCTAATTTAGATGTGTCGAAGAAAACATGGTATATGTGTGAAAAATAGGCTTGGTGTATTTAGGGACCCAGGAGTTCATGGTATTTTAATTTTCCTGCGGGTATGGGCTTTGGCCATATTTACACTGACACCAGTTTAGTTCCATTTCAAAATAATATATATTTCACATTTCTTATATGTGAATATAATAAAATAATGCTGATATAGAGTACATCATCACTGGGGCTTTCACAGATTTTTTTGTCACTTTGTGTGTGACCCTTTCGATTGTGTTACTGTCACGGTTTGTGTGTTGGCACGAGAGCACCTATGGCGATCTGCAGAAAATAAGGGTTTAATTCAAACAAAATAAGATATACAGGCAGTTAGTCGAACAGGCAGGCAGGATATTTGGTAGAGACGTTATTAGGTAAGGACCTCGGCGCTCGATAAACAGAACTCAAAACACAGGGCAAATACCTGGTAATTGTGGCAACACTGCGGGAACCACGGCTGAACCAATCCTTTAATTAGCATGCGCTGGAGGAAAGGCTAGTGTGAAGACACATGTACGAGGCGAAAGCAATAACCAGAAGTCGGGAAGCGTGACATTACCCCCTCCCGGAAGGTGCGTCCTGCCTAAGGGTAACAAACATAAACACAAACAAAAACCAAGATGACTGGGGATTTGGGGGATACCGGGTCTTGGGAGGTTCTGGTGGAGGGCGGATGAGCCAGGATGGGGGCAGGCAGAAGGCAGAAGGGTCCAGGGAGGTAGATGGAGGGAGGAGCCAGGGGAGGAGACAGGAGGTCCGGGCAGGAGAGTCAGGCCCAGCTGGTGGTCCCGGTGGGGCGAGCGGAGGAGGGCCAGGAAGAGACAGGAGGAGTCCCGGGAGCAGGAGGGAGATCCAGGCCCAGCTATGGTGGTCAGGTGGGCATGGAGGAGAGCCATGGAGGAGGAGCAGCCATGACTCCATGGGAACTGACTCGGCAGGCCGGGCAGGTGGTGGAGGAGACTGAGAGGCAGGCAGGCCGAAGAGGCAGAGGTAGCGTCGGCTGGGGTCAAGCGGCGCGCGAGCTTCTGGCGACTGACGCGACAGGCCAGGAAGGCCAGCGGGAGCCAAGCGACTGAGACTAGGGGAGTAGAAAGCCGGAGGAAGGAGCCTGACAGAGCAGTGCGGGATGGAGGGGCGGCAGGAGAAAATCCCGGCGCAGATGTGTGAGACGACAGACAGCCCGGGCCGGAGGCAGTGGAGCCTGGTGAACTCACAGTGGACTGGCGGACCACGGTGTGAAGGAGGAGCTAGGAGCCCAGGGGGCCGGCGGGTCTGAGCCGAGGAGGTCTGGGTGCCGAGGCAGGGCGGTGGCGAAAGTCCTCAACACCGGCGGCCCGATGGAGACCCCGGCAGACCCGTGGCGAGCTCCGGATGGTGAGCTGAGGATAGCGCCCAGGGCTGCCAGGATCATCGGCGTGGTGTGTAACTGAGGTGGGTAGGAAAACTTGAGCGGCACTGGAGGAAGCGCACAGGCGCCCGGGCACAGGAAGCAGGGCGAGGCGCGCGGGCGCGGGCACAGGAAACGGGGCGGAGCGCGGGCGGCGAGCTGCTGGGAGGAGCTGTGGCGCGGTGCCTGAGGCGCCGCATTAACGCGGGCCTGGAAGGCGCTGCGTGGCGGGCACTGGAGAAGGCGCTGCGTCGCGCCGGGCACGGAAGCAGGGCGGCTGGGCGGAACCAGCGGGCTGGGCGGCTGGTAGGAACCAGCGGGCGCGAGGCGGCTGGCGGAACCAGCAGGGTGCGGGCCAGCTGGCGAACTGGCAGCTAGCAGGGCGGCAGGCGAACAGCGAGCTAGCAGGGCTGGGCGACAGCGGCTGGGCGGCTCAGGCGGAACCAGCGGGCTAGCGGGGCGGCTGGGGCGAGGAACCAGCGGGCTAGCGGGGCGGCTGGCGGAACCAGCGGGCTATGGGGCGGCTGGGCGGAACCAGCCGGGCTTACTGGGTAGCTGAGCGGAACGGGAACTCAGGATACAGAGTGCAGTCTGAAGTCCAAGTCCAAGTCACCATCATCCAGCTCCTTTGCAGATCAACGGCCCCAGGTGGATGATCAGCTCATCCTCAGCACGATGTGATGGCGGAGCTCCTCCGCTCTCCTCGCGGTCGGCTGTCTCCACGCGCGGGGAGCTCCGCGTTGCTGGCTTCGCGCGCCTGGTCAGCGTGTCGGCACCGGGTCTATTCGCTCCACGGCTCTGTCGCTCTCTGTGACGATGGGTCGTGGTCCCGCACCTCGACTCCGCCCGTGTCCAGCAGTGGGCTCAGGCTGGGGCTCGACCATGCGGTGAAGAGGATGATTGGGCTCCTGGATCACCCAGGTGGGGCTGGTGTGTCGTTGTCCTCAGGCGCAACCATCATTGTTGATTTGCACGACACCAGCACCCCACTCACGGCGACCATGCGGCGAGGAGCTCTCTCGAGGACGCTCGGACAGCTGCGCTTGGCTGGAGGTGGTAAGTCCCACAGAAATGAGTTGACGAGAGCAGTCAGTGGCGAGTCGTTGGCGTGATTAGAACAGTTGAACGATACCGAAGCAATCCCCTGCTCCAGCAGGATCGCCAGGTCTTTAAACTATATTTCTTTGTGAAGCAAAAACAAAAAAATAAGGGAAAATGCGCGCTGTTACTACACCTGCGGTCAGCGTTCTGTCCGCATTGTAGTATGCGAAGCCTAGAGATTCAATGAAAATAAAAGGGTTTAATTCCAAAATGGTAAAATAAAGATATACAGGCCAGATGAGTCGGGTGACACGAGCAGGATACTTCAGGTAAGAAAAAGTGTTGATAGACCTCATTTGGACAAACAGAACTAAGCACAGGACTTAATGTGCAGGGTGGTGACCACTGTGTGAGACACGTGAAGCTGCGAACAATCTACAGATAACATGAAAAGTGTGGAGCACAGGATTTATGGCGAGACAATAACAAGTCCGAGGCGTGACAGTTACATAGTTAGAATGCTAAAGCGTGACTGGTGAGTCACTGATCATTTTACTGAAATTGATTTATTTACAGCTTGTAGATTCATTTTGGGGAAGAAAGCAACTCCCTGTCTTTGTAAGTGAGTCATTGAATTCAGTGCAATTAATTCCAGCTTGCTGTTAAATTTATATAGTGCATAGTTTACATAAATTTATATAGATGCAGAAAATCATAAATTAAACTTTGGATTTCTTGTTTGTTCTAAGCATGAAATATTGCACTGTTGCCTTTCATTAACTTTATAATATTACACAAATTGTGGTGTTATAAATGTGCATTCTCCTTCTTCAGAATATATAGATTTTTGATTTATGTTTAGATATTGCGTGAGTAAATTCTGTAAAAAAGTGTCTATTTCTGTTGTTCCTTTGTTTTGAGCTGTTTTCTTATTTGGTGGAACAAAATAGATGAAATAACTGGCGATGTGTCTAAAATTAGTCACTTTGTCTGAATGCGCATGTTTGAAATGATTCTCATGTAATAATTAATAATAATCAAGACAAAAATCTTCAGAAAAACTATTCTGTCAAATGGACAAAGGACAAATGTGCAATAAATGACACCTTTACTTCCTAAAGATGCTGTTTTGGACATTATTTTGTCTAATAACCTCACCTTTTCTTCTTGGTTTGATAAACCAATTCCCAAAGCATAAAGATTGCCAGACAAATGTTTGCCTGAAGATCACCCTCTCGCAAAGGTGCATTTTGTATGTAGACAACTTTCCAGATGATTTCCTAGACAGAACAGCTGAACACACTAGACTGTGTAAAATGACAGGCGAAAAGGGGCTTTGGTCACTTACAGACAGCTGCTTGAATCACCCAGTAAAACTAATTTGCCCAGAGCAGACTTTGCTTGAGCAAACAAATTTTAATAAATTAACAAATACCTTCCAATACTCACAGTTTTCAAAAAACACAGATATATTGTAGGAGTTACACACTCTACAAGGACACAAAATATTGGTGAGATTCTCTGTTTTCATAACAGCAATTACAAATGCCAAGCAAGAAAAATCATGAGCAACAGCATTAAGCCTCGAGGACACCAGGTATTTAGAGAACAGTGTGCATATTTAATCTTTCACCTTCAGTGTGCTGCTTTATCTTAATAATTTAATTTAAATGGCCTGCAGTAGAAGTTTGGATCTCTGGGTGCAATTAAGGATGAATATGATTATGAATTTAACACTCCCTTCTAGGTTTGGTTCTTGCTGGTTCATTTATGAAGTTTTGCATACTTTTGAAGAAGAAATATGGCAAATATTGTTGATTGATTTATTTATTGATTGATTTATTCATTGTGAATTTTGAATACTTGTTTTTTAATAATACAATACTTATGAACATAAGGCAGTTTACCAAATAAATAACTAACAAATAGAATTGAGTGACTGGTGTTTCTGGATAAGGTCTGGCTCATAAGAAGTCAGATCGTTGATAGACAGACTATGTGCTGTGGTAACTTTTGATATAAATAATATACAGGAAACACGTTTTGCTGAAAGCCATTCTTCTAATCATGTGATAGTGAACTATTTCTCTACTTATGGCCACAATTCACACAACAGCAGTGGATGGTAATTAGGTACAATGCTTTTATATGGATGATTTCATGGAATTAGGTTCATTACATTACGTCATTCTGATGCATTTCAGACTTCCAGAGAGGAGTAGTGTGGAGTCAGAGAGAATTGGAAATGTCAGAGTTGATTATTTGGAACAGTCACCGAAAACTGATCCTTGAGGATTAATTAGCTTTCTGAGACCCACACAGCAGATGTCACGAGTAATCTTGGAGTTGCAGACTTGAGAGAGTCAGTGTTAATATCTCAACTCTGGAGATGAAAAGTGATCTCCCAGAATCCACTGGGTGGGCGTCACGAGGCTTCATCAGTCACCATATCTACATCACTCAATGCAAATGCCAGAGACACTACTCTGCAATGGCCTCATTACTCAGTTCAGGATACATATTGAGGTCAGTCACTGTGGATGGTAGTATTCGAAATGTCTAGAATGGCAAAAGACAAAGCGTCTTGCTAATATGCTACAGCAAAGGAAATTTAACTATGTCAGAAGCAATTCACAAATCCTGTGCCACTTAGTCTGTCCCAGCTAATTCTTGAAGGTTTTGCTAACGCTCCCATTCATTTTGTTTTGTTCCAGTTTATGATTTTTTGGTTATGTGAGACATTTGTGAAGCATTATGGAATTTATTTTCAATGTTCTCTAAACCAGTCTTAGATGAAAAGATAAAAAAAGTGTTATAAATAATGTATACATATTGTTTTTGCGCTAACATTTTAGAATGATACTAAAGACCAAATAGCTTTGAATGAATAATAGTGTACTCAGAAAGTTGTTTCTTAACTGATCCACAAAATTTCTGAAAATTGTTCCTGTTAGCTAGGTTAGAGCAGGTCTTTTATTCGTAGCTAATATAAAAAAAAAGAGAAATGCCATATCTCACTAGCTCTGCAACACAGAATTCAATACGTGTCACAGAACCACAATCTCTATTCTTTTTCCCTTTGCAGGAGAAAATCCATTGTACCCTTTCTCATCACCCAGCCTCTCTCAGTGAGAGTTCCACGGCTCTGCAGTGGTGTGCAACTAATGAGTCCAAAAATGTGGCCAGACACTCTCCCTGCCAGGGAGGCCTGGGTGTGCACTTTTCAGCATTCTCCGTTATCTGAGTTATGGCCCAGTATCTCACTTCAAATATGACTGAAATCTGCCGAATTAATATGTTTAGTACAACCTTGATGGGACGCATTTATTTTAATAAATGTCCCGGTTGAAAGGAAAGAAATGATAGGCTACTTACTGCGGCTGGAATTTGCTTGCTCACAATTTAGATAAAAATGTTTCAAATTCTTGAACTCTGCCAAAACCTAAGTGATGGGATTATAGCACAGCTTCTGCGTGTATATGATAAAGCCTAGAAAAGAAAGGTTTGCCAGCAGTGCATGCTACTGTGTGCTTAAGAGTAGTACTTTTTCCTTTTTAATGGGATGTCGTTTTAGCTCACCTCAAATGTCATATCCATCTTCCTCCTGTCTGAGTTTCCTAACACCCCAACACCTTCCGCTCTTGAGTTGGCCTGTCAGCCTAAGCTTCCTCCTCATTGTGATAACACAATCGATAAAATGGAAAACAACAATTCCTCCTCTTCTTCTTCTTAGCCACATTGAACTGCTTTATATAAGATACATGAGCAGATATATAGATTGTGGAGTGCAGCTATTAACATTTGAAAGGGGATGGGGGGAGGTGGTTTGTTGGGAAATGAGTCACAGAGGTTCACCAAAAACATGTTATACAAGAGTTTTGCCACTGAGAGGTTGCTGTAATAATCATTGCTGCGTTCTGCATTGTTTGAAAATCATCACTGCCTATTCGTTGTGAGAAAAGCAAGACTCCATGTGTCTTTTCCTTTTTATTTTTGTGTCAGATTTCTGTCAAGAAATAGCGTGAAGTGACTCACTAGACTTGCAACATTAACTCAGATGTTTTGGCTAGATCACGTGGCAAAGCTGAAGACAAATGATGTATCATAAAGTATGGGCTTCTTCCTTTGGGTGATTCTTTAGTCAAGCATACATATATGATATGATATGTGCATAATTCAAGGGGTTAAGTAAAAAAAAAAAAAAAAAAAAAAGAATGTGCATTTAAACACGGAAATTCTCCCACTTTAATTATATTCTGGGAGCAGGGTTTTTATGTGGCCTTTGAATGTGTTCAGAAGAAGCAGACACCTGCTAAGGCCTTTGTAGCGGTAAATGTCTGATACCATCAGGGTCTTTATACCTTTATCATACTGGTCTCTTGTACCAAAAGGATGTCATACGAAGAAGAATACATCTTAAATCTGAGATTATCCATTTTTAAAAGCAATGTTAACGCCTTAAAGGTCCAAGTGGCTTTACTTACTGCTTACAAACCTATCAAAACTTTAATCAGGTGATGATAATGAAGGCTAAATGGACTTGTCATGAAAAGAAAAATCTATAACTGGCAGCAACTCTAACAGCTCTTCAGCGTTAAGTGTTCAGCATTACATTCGCTCCTTCAAATCCCAGTTTAACAATGCAAAAATGTGTTCTGTGAAAACAGCTTTGCCACATAATCAAAAGGAAGCCTGGGAAAACAAAGCCTGCTTAAATTTCACATTCAAAACTTATTCATGCTTGGGGGCTGAGTTAAGTATAGATAAAAAGTAATGCCAGGCTAAAGCCAGAAGTTTGCCCTACTGAAATCAAAAAATTAATTGGCTGTCTAAAGGCATTTGTGCACTTTCGGATGTATCCACACAATCCCACTCTAAATTGCATCAGGACAAAGACACAAAATTAAAATAAATCTTATTGCATCATTCATATTTAGTTTTTTAAATTGACTCTGTAATAAATCTATTTAACAGCGGATGAAAGGAAGTGATACATATTCAAACTTTGCCATAAAAAGATTCCACTCCTTCAGGTGAGTCTGTATTCAAAGAAAGTGCATACTGCGGCTGGAATTACTCTTATTCTATAATTTCAGATCCCAATCTTTAGCACACAGAAAATACTGCAGGTATCTAAAGTTATTATAGACAGATGGTATTTGCGTTCTTAGAACATAAAGACAGAAGGGCTGTTCGCTCCTCACATGCTAAATATGAGAGGACATCGATATTATTGACATTCTAGTTATTTTTTCTTTAATCGACCTATAATTAATGCTTGCAGGTTACGATGGCTCTGAGCGTACACAAAGGCTGGCAAGTCAAATAATTTAAGATCAGCTTAAATCAAAGTGGGGTTAAAATAATGATGATTAGGGGTCTTTCTGAGTCTGGCCGCTGGCTGCTATACTTCTGAAGTGGAAACCTCATATTCTTTAGCTCCAGCTGAAGGCATCATTTTGTGCAGGTGTCACAGGCATGACATTATGAACCAACGTTGTGCCCATGCATCAGTATGTTTGGAACCAGTGAAAAATCAGCCAACCCTCTCGCTGAATAACCCCCTTTCAGTCCTTTAAGTCAGTATATTTAAAGTTCCCTTTAGATGACTGTGAGCTGGCTGGACCAGATCATGCAGGAAGTATCTATCCTCAGTGATGAAAGATCAAGCAGTTTCTTACATAGCACACAGACGTTGATCACCCAGGTGTAGCACTTCAAAGACTCCTTCTTTTTTTTTTTTTGGCACCAAGTCTGAAGTATTCCACTTGCCAGTGGTCATCATGCTGGATGATTTATTTAGGCTTCTTTGTTACCATATACATGCAGATTCACTGTTTTGTTAAGATGCATTTTTCACTCTAGATTAAAGTTGATGTCTGTAATTGGGTGAGTATTTTCTTCAGTCTCTGCATAGTGAGCAGAACAACTAAACCATTCAGAGGTTGAATTAACCACAGAAGATGCAGTTTTTTCTGCTGTGTGATGAAGTCTACAGCACAAAAAAACAGCTAAAACATGGTTAGAGTATATAAAAACAACTTAACACAATGATTACTATAATATACCTATATTTAGATGATGGATATGGAGCTGTTGAAACTTTTTTTTCCACGTGTCTCAGTTTAAAAGTTGCATTGTTTCTTTGGCTTTTTGCAGTGGGCCATGAAGTGGATGTTCTGGAACATGTTGTTATTGACATCACAATGGTTTGCTCTCTCTGAGCCTGCAAATCAGGGAGCTGTACTGAGTTCCTCTTGATTATTTTCAAGGTTCTTTTGTGCCTTCTTAAAAGCATCTCCATGTTTTTACAGAACCCACTAACAGCACATTTCAAGACATGGTCTCACCCAGGGAAGTAATATGAGGTTGTCAGGCTCCTTTTTTTTTTTGACACTGCCTGGAGTATCCCAGCATTGCTTGTTTGAGTCCCAAATGACAACTTTTTCTGCAACCAATAGCATAAATTCCAGGGATGGGGTATTTGTTTGGCCTAAAAGACAAAATATATATGAGCTAACGTTGGTACTCTTAGGAATAAAATAAAAAAAAACTGTCACTCAAGTGAAACTCTTTCCATAAGCGATACCACCACTATATATTTAAGTACTAATATGCACTTTTAAGAACTAATATGTGTTTTAAGTGCTATTATGATATTAATATGTACCATTTGGAGATAAAGTGTCTTTTGTTTTCTTTCCTGAGGTGCATAAATAACTGAGTTTAAATGTTCATCTGCAGGTTTTATCTAACTGTACATTATTAGTATAGTAAAAAAATGGCTTTGACAATGACTAAATAAATGTAATGAATTTAATATCAGTTTATGGTATAACTTTATCACGGTATTTTTTCTGACACAAATCGGCTCTTTATACATGAACATGCATATCATGCCTTTATATGTTATCATAATTGGGTTGTTATTCATCTATCATATGCTGATCCATTGCCAAAAAAACAAAAAACATCTAAATACTGCAACAAATTTTGAATGTCCATCAAAAAGGATCGGTTCTTAATACAGCATGCTGCAGTTACTAATTAAACTAAGTGCTATGCTTTTAGTCAGTAAGACTGAAAGTCTAGCAAAAATTCTGTTTAGCGTTTCCCCAAGCTTTAGAAATCCCTGTCATTATGGATTTATATCTTTAGCTTATATAGTGAATGGTTTGTGCTCCAGTGTTAATGTTTTAGCTTGGAGTGCATATGACCCATTTTCCCATTGAAATAGGGATTGTCAGCTATATCACTTCTACAGGCATAACATATGAAATTGCACTTTTGACTGAAACTCTTTCCCAATAATTTGTTCTTGGCTATTAAGAGAAAAAATAAGCTAAGCCTATAATAGTATTCGTTGGCATAATTTAGTGCCAGATTCTGCATATATTACTGAGTCTCCCACTGCTTTAATTTATTATGTAAAGTCCTTAGTATATTCTCCTACATGAGATGTCATGGCCTTTAGGCCACCAGGTCCTATCATGCACCATCTCTTCCATTTGGACTCAACATAGCAACTATTGCAGTGCTCTCAAGAAGACTAAATATGTCACACACACATAGAGACATACAAGAGAATGTTAAATCAGAACCCGGATGATGAATGTTTGCATGTGCATTCAAGGAAAAAACTGAATCATAGTCTGTCTCTTAAAAAAAAAAAAGATCCATTTCCATATTCCTTTGGAGCTGTGGTATCAACAGGAAATGTGAGACTGTGACAATAAGAAGAAAAACAAAGCCATTAAAATGTGACATTTTATGAAGCTAGTCTCTAGATTATAATTGTAGCGTATATACATAAAGACACACTGATTATCACTTTGTTTTACAGTAAGGTGTGACAATTATCTAAAAAGCCTGTATAGCTCTAGCTCTTTTTGTTCTCTACAAAAATGAACACTGTATTTTCGTGCTGTAATCAGTATATCATCTAGAGATAGTTGTGTTGTTTAATAATTAATCCAAGCGAACCAACTGGTAAGATGTACTGTAAACACTGAGGTTGCAGAATTTTGAAAAACGGAAAACAAACAAATGTTATGAATAAGCGTTTTGTTGCTTCTTCTAGGTCACTGAGCAAATAAGCGTGCTGTAACAGGAGCTTATTAACTTCTTTGTACAGATGTATGAATGTTCTCGCTTCCACGAGGCCAAAAAAGCTCTGCAGAATCTCCGTCGTGGCCAGATAACAGTTATTGGTTTATTCTGCACAAGAGTTCCTCTAAACCCGCGATGCTGCTGGCAATTAAAAGCAAGAAGAAATGCATGCTAATTTTTTTCAATTGACTTATCACTCTATTTGTTAAAGCAGTTAAATGTGTTCTGCAATGGAGAAAAAAATACAACATTTTTCTTTAAGATTTTGGTTTGTTCAGGTAGGAAGGATTATGAAACATCAACGTAGGAGAATGAAACTCTCTCTCTTACCGCCGGCCAGCCTGTAGATTTAATGTTGACGATTTAAATGCCGTCATTGCAGGTCGAAGTGAGCTGCCGATGACTCACCACATGGGAACATTTAACACGCTGGCACCGCACAGCGCGGCTGCAATGTAGCCACGGCATATGTGCACTGCCCAAACAAATCTTAGGCTGTGGGATGATTAATATGTTATTGTTTGATTTAAAAAGCGATTAAATAACCATGAGTTACTTTTGAAAATGGTCGATTTAAAACCTTCTTCGCTTTATTTGAAGATTGCAAAAACTGAAAAAAAAGCATGCAAAGTCCTGTCTAAACCGACCTAGATTTAAACTCGATTGTGATTTATCATTTACAAAAAAGTAGAAAGCAGTAAAGTACACTGTACAGGAACACATACCCAAATTGCTGAAATGTGTGCATGAATGCAGCAATGTGTGAGGTCAGCAATTATGTTTCTGTTCTTTCATTTTTAAATGATAATGTGTCACAGAGCTTATTTGTCGGAATGAACTTTGCATGTTTTTTTCAGTTTTTGTAATCTTCAAATGATGTTTTTAAGATGGAAACCATTTCAAAAAATGGCTGCTGTTATTGTCGTTTTAAATCGAAGCAATAAACCTAGTAATCATCCATTTCAGCTAAAGAACTGTTTGTGTTAGCGACATATAAGCTATTTATAAGTCATGCTGAAGTATTGCCGGCGTGTTAAATGTTCCCGTATTGGTCATCGGCATCTCACTCTCGACACGCGTGCTCATATTTGAGGAATGTCAACGGCTTCAACGTGGCGACAAGGGATTCATTCTCACCTGGTGATCATTTCTGTAATCCTTCCTACGCAAGAAAATGCTTTTGTATTTTTATCGGTACGGGCCCGATAAACTGCTTAACAAATTGAGTGATAAGTTCAATTGAAAAATTAGCATGCATTTCTTCTGCTTTAATGTCAGCAGCACTGCAAGCGCATGAACTCTTTGTGTGCAGAATAAACCCAATAATCAAGTTATCCGTCACGATTTGAGATTCTGCAGAGCTTTTTGGGCCTCGGTG
Source organism: Puntigrus tetrazona (assembly GCF_018831695.1). Taxonomy (NCBI): domain Eukaryota; kingdom Metazoa; phylum Chordata; class Actinopteri; order Cypriniformes; family Cyprinidae; genus Puntigrus; species Puntigrus tetrazona. The sequence continues at coordinate 17,064,247 of NC_056704.1, forward strand.
GAAGTGAGAACATCTCACATCTGTACAAAGAAGTTAACAAGCTCCCTGTTACAAATACGCTTATTTGGTTAGTGACCTAGAAATAGTGCAGCATCAAAACGCTTATTCATAACATTTGTTTGTTTTCCGTCTTTCAAAATTCTGTAACCTCAGTGTTTACAGTATGATCTTACCAGTTGGTTCGCTTTGATTAATTAAACAACACAACTATCTCTGCATGACATTGATTACACGAGAAAAATACATAAGTGTTCCATTTCTTGTAGAGAACAAAAAGGCTTGAGGCTTTACAGGCTTTTTAGATGGTTCCAAACACACCTTCATTTTGTAAATGAAAGTGTGACAATTAGTGTGTCTTTATGTATACGTTTACAATTATAACTTGAGACTGTTTCATAAAATGTCACATTTTAATGGCTTTGTTTTTCTTCTTGCTGTCACAGCCCACATTTCCTGTTGATGTTCTACAGCCTGTGCTGAATATGGAAATGGATCTTTTTTTTTTTTTGGAAGAGACAGACTATGATTCAGTTTTTCCTTGAATGCAATGCGCAAACATTCATCATCCGGGTTCTGATTTAACATTCTCTTTGTATGTCTCTATGTGTGTGTGTGACATATTTAGTCTCTCTTGAGAGCACTGCAATAGCTGCTATGTTGAGTCCAAATGGAAGAGATGGCATGATAGACCCTGGTGGGCTCAGCAATATGACATCTCAATATGTAGGAGAATATACTAAGGACTTTACATAATAAATTAAAGCAGTGAGACTCAGTAATATATGCAGAATCTGGCACTAAATTATGCCAACGAGAATACTTATTATAGGTGTCGGCCATATTTTTCTCTCTTTTAATAGTCAACAAGAACAAATTATTAAAAGAGCCTGTTCAAAAGTGTTGAAATTCGTTATGTTATGCCTGTAGAAGTGATATAGTCAGACAAATCTCATTTCAATGGGAAAATGGGCCGATATAAATCTGCTAAAAGACACAAGACAACCATTCATTATAGCAAGCGCCAAAGATATAACCATAATGACAGGGATTTAAAGCTTGTGAAAACCAAATAGAATTTTTGCTAGACTTTCTGCCTTACTGACTAAAAGCATAGCACTTTTTAGTTTTACTAGTAACTGCAGCATGCTGTATTAAGAACCGTGATCCTTTCTTTTGATGGACATTCAAAATTTGTTATGCGTGATTTAGATGTTTTTTGTTTTTTTTGCAATGGATCAAAAAATATGATAATGATGAATAATGAACTCAACGCATAACATATAAAGGCACATATGCATGTTCATGTATAAAGAGCCGATTTGTGTCAGAAAATACCGTGATAAAGTTTGACACTACAAATTTCCGATATTAAATTCATTACATTTATTTAGTCATTGCTCTAAAGCCATTTTTTTACACTAATAATGTACAGTTAGATATATAAACCTGCAGATGAACATTTAAAACTCAGTTATTTATGCACTCTCAGGAAAGAAAACAAAAGTTAATTTACTCCAAAATGGTACATATTAATATCATAATAGCACTTAAAAACACATATTAGTTCTTTAAAAGTGCATATTAGTACCTTAAATATATATAGTGGTACGTTTGAAAGAGTTTTGCCCCAGTGACAGTTTTTTTTTTTATTTTATTCCTAAGAGTGTATACCAACGTTAGCTTCCGTTATTTTGTCTTTAGGCCAAACAAATACTCCCATCCCTGAATTTATGCTATTGGTTGCAGAAAAAGTTGTCATTTGGGACTCAAACAAGCAATGCTGGGAGCACGAGGCAGTGTCAAAAAAAAAAAAAAAAAGGAGCCTGACAACCTCATATTACTTCTCTGGTGAGACTCATGTCTTGAAATGTGCTGTTAGTGGGTTTCGCAAAAAAACATGGAGATGCTTTTAAGAAGGTACAAAAAGAACCTTGAAAATAATCAAGAGGAACTCAGTACAGCTCCCTGATTTGCAGGCTCAGAGAGAGCAAACCATTGTGATGTCAATAACAACATGTTCCAGAACATCCACTTCATGGGCTCCCACCGCAAAAAGCGAAAGAAACAATGCAACTTTAACTGAGACACGGAAAAAAAAAGTTTCAACAGCTCCATCCATCATCTAAATATAGGCATATTATAGTAATCATTGTGTTGGTTAGGTTTTATATACTCTAACTATGTTTTAGCTGTTTTTTTGTGTTGTAGATTCTATCACACAGCAGAAAAAACTGCATCTTCTGTGGTTAATTCAACCTCTGAATGGTTTAGTTGTCTCTGCTCAAATTATGCAGAGACTGGAAGAAAATACTTCACCCGAATTACAGACATCAACTTTAATCTATGTGAAAAAATGCATCTTAACAAAACAGTGAATCTGCATGTATATGGCAACAAAGCAATGCCCAGCTAAATCATCCAGCATGATGACTGATTGGCAAGTGGAATACTTCAGACTTGGTGCCAAAAAAAAAAAAAAAAAGAAGGAGTCTTTGAAGTGCTTACACCTGGGTGATCAACGTCTGTGTGCTATAAGAAACTGCTTGACTTTCATCACTGGAGGATAGATACTTCCTCTGTGCATGATCTGGGTCCAGAGTCAGGTTTCACAAAGTCATCTAAAGGGAACTTTAAATATATACTGACTCTAAAGGACTGAAAGGGGGTTATTCAGTGCGAGAGGGTTGGCTGATTTTCGCTGGCTCCAAACATACTGATGCATACACAATTGTCTTTAATGTCAAGTGCTTGTGACACTCAAGACAAATGATGCTCTCAGCTGAGCTAAAGAATATGAGGTTTCCACTTCAGAAGTATAGAAGCCAGCGGCCTGTGACTCAGAAAGACCCCTAATCATCATTATTTTAACCTCTACTTTGATTTAAGCTGATCTTAAATTATTTGACGGCTAACCTTTGTGTACGTTCAGAGCCATCGGTAACCTGCAAGCATTAATTATAGGTCGATTAAAGGCAAAAAAATTATCAGAAATGTAGTCATTATCGATGTCCTCTCATATTTAGCATGTGAGGAGCGTAACAGCCCTTCTGTCTTTATGTTCAAGAACGCAAATACCATCTGTCTATAATAACTTTAGATACCTGCAGTATTTTCATGTGCCAAAGCATTTCGTGATCTGAAACGCAGAATAAGATAATCTGCATGCAGTATGCACTTTCTTTGAATGAAGATCACCTGAAGGAGTGAAATCTTTTTTTTTTTATGGCAAAGTTTGCATATGTATCACTTCCTCTTCATCCACTTTTGCTTAAATAGATTTATTGCTAGAGTCAATTTAAAAACTAAATATGAATGATGCAATAAGATTTATTTTAATTTTGTGTCTTTGTCCCTGATGCAATTTAGGAGTGGGATTGTGTGTGACACATTCGAAAAGTGCACAAATGCCTTTTTAGACAGCCAATTAATTTTTGATTTCAGTAGGGCAAACTTTTGGCTTAGGCCCAAGCATTACTTTGTCCATAATTAACTCAGCCCTAAGCATGAACAAGGTTGTTTTGAATGTGAAATTTAAGCAGGCTTGCTTTCCCAGGCTTCCTTTGATTGGTGTGGCAAAGCTGTTTTCACAGAACACATTTTTGCATTGTTAAACTGGGATTTGAAGTTGAGCGAAATGCAGAATGCTGAACACTTAACGCTGAAGAGCTGTTAGAGTTGTCGTTTAAAGTTATAGATTTTTCTTTTCAAGGACAAGTCCATTTTAGTCGCTATTAACACATCACCTTTGATTAAAGTTTTTGGCAGTAAGTAAGCCACTTGACCTTTAAGGCTGTTAACATTGCTTTTAAATGGATAATCTCTGTATTTAAGATGTATTCTTCTTCGTATGCGATTATCCTTTTTTTGGTACAAGAGACCAAAGGGATTAAAGGTATAAAGACCCTGATGGTATCAGACATTTATCGCTGCCAAAGGCCTTGGTGTCTGCTTTTCTGAACACATTCAAAGGCTTACATAAAAACCCTGCTCTCAGAATATAATTAAAGTAAGAATTTCCGTGTTTAAATGCACATTCTTTTTTTTTTTTTTTTTTTTTTTTTTACTTGAACCCTTGAATTTATGCAACATATCATATCATATATGGCGTTTGACTAAAGAATCACCCAAAGGGAAGAAGCCCTAATGTTCTTTTATACATCATTTATCTTCAGCTTTTGTTACTGTGATTCTAATAAAACATCTGAGTTAATGTTGCAAGTCTAGTGAGTCACTTCACGTTGCTCTTTGACAGAAATCTGACACAAAATAAAAAGGAAAAGACACATGGAGTCTTGCTTTTCTCAATAAAACGAACAGCAAGTGATTTTCAAACAATGCAGAATCCAGCAGGGTTTATCATTACAGCACCTCTCAGTGGCAAAACTCTTGTATAACATGTTTTTTGGTGAACCTCTGTGACTCATTTCAGAATAAACCACCCTCCCCATCCCCCCTTTCAAATGTTAATAGCTGCACCCTACAATCTATATATCTGCTCAAGTGTATCTTATATAAAGCAGTTCAATGTGGCTAAGAAGAAGAAGAGGAGGAATTGTTGCTTCCATTTTATCGATTGTGTTATCACAATGAGGGAGGAAGCTTTTAGGCTGACAGGCCAACTCGCAGCGGAAGTGTTGGGGTGTTAGAAACTCTTAGACAGGAGGAAGATGGATATGACATTTCTGAGGTGAGCTAAAAACGACATCCCATTAAAAAGGAAAAAAAAAGTACTACCTTTAAGCACACAGTAGCACACTGCTGTTGAAAACCTTTCCTTTTCTCCTGTTTTATCAAGCACACGCAAGCTGTGCTATAATCCCATCACTTAGGTTTTGCTAGAGTTCAAGAATTTGAACATTTTTATCTAAATTGTGAGTGCTAAAATTCCAGCCGCAGTAAGTAGCCTATCATTTCTTTCCTTTCAACCGGGACATTTATTAAAATAAATGCGTCCCCATCAAGGTTGTACTAAACATATTAATTGGCAGATTTCACAGCCGCATTTGAAGTGGCAGCGCCGCTCATAACCCATAACGGAGTGAATGCTGAAAGTGGTCATTCCAGGCCTCCTGTGGTAGGAGAGTGTCTGGCTACATTTTTGGACTCATTAGTTGCACACCACTGCAGAGCCGTGAACTCTCACTCGAGAGGGTCAAGATGAGAAAAGGGTACAATGGATTTTCCTGCAAAGGGAAAAAGAATAGAGATTGTGGTTCTGTGTGACACGTATTGAATTCTGTGTTGCAGAGCTAGTGAGATATGGCATTTCTTTTTTTTTTATATTAGCTGATGAATAAAAGACCTGCTCTAACCCAGCTAACAGGGAACACTTTCAGAACTTTGTGGACTGAAGTTAAGAACAACTTTCTCTGAGTAACACTAATATTCATTCAAAGCTATTTGGTCTTTAGTATCATTCTAAAATGTTAGCGCAAAAAACAATATGTATACATTATTTATAACACTTTTTTTTTTATCTTTTCATCTAAGACGGTTTAGAGAACATTGAAAAATAAAATTCCATAATGCTTCACAAATGTTCACATAACCAAAAATCATAAAACTGAACAAAAAACAAATGAATGGGAGCGTTAGCAAAACCTTCTTGAAGAATTAGCTGGGACAGATCATGTGGCAATAGATTTAGAATGTTTGGACATGTTTAAATTTCCTTTTGCTGTAGCATATTAGCAAGACGTTTGTCTTTTGCCATTCTTAGACATTTTCGAATACTACCATCCACAGTGACTGACCTCAATATGTATCCTGAACTGAGTAATGAGGCCATTGCAGAGTGGTGTGTCTCTGCATTTGCATTGAGTGATGTAGACATGTTTGTGACTGATGAAGCCTCGTACGTCCACCCAGTGGATTCTGGGAGATCACTTTTCATCTCCAGAGTTGAGATATTGCATTGACCTCTCAAGTCTGCAACCCAAGATTACCTTGACATCTGCTGTGTGGGTCTCAGAAAGCTAATTAATCCCTGCTGACCTAAGTTTTCGAGGGACTGTTCCAAAAGTGTCCAACCTCTGACATCTCCAATTCCCTCTGACTCCACATATCACTCCTCTGAAGTCTGAAATGTATCAGAATGACGTAAATGTAATGAACCTAATCTATGAAATCATCCAGTTATAAAAGCATTGTACGAATTACCATCCACTGCTGTTGTGTGAATTGTATTACAAGTAGGAGAAATAGTTCACTATCAAGCATGATTAGAAGAATGGCTTTTCACAAAACGTGTTTCCTGTATTACTATTTAATGTGCCACTACAGCACATAGTCTGGTTCATCAACGACTGACTCTTATGAGCCAGATCTTTGATTCAGAAACACCAGTCACTCAATTTATTTGTTAGTTATTTCATTTCAAACTGCTCATGTTCATGTTAGTTGTATTATTAAAAAGTATTCAAAAATTCACAATGAATAAATCAATCAATCAATAAATCAATCAACAATATTTGCCATATTTTTTCTTCAAAAGTATGCAAAATCATAAATGAAACCGCAAGAACCAAAACCTAGAAGGAAGTGTTAAATTCATAATCATATTCATCCTTAATTGCAATCCCTAGAGATCCAAACTTCTAATTTTTGGTGCCATTTAAATTAAATTATTAAGAGCAAAGCAGCAACACTGAAATAAAGAAAATATTAAATATGCACACTGTTCTCACAATGTCACCCTAAAAAGTCCCCGAGGGCTTAATGTTGCTCATGATTTTTCTTGCTTGGCATTTGTAATTGTTGTTATAGGGCAAACAGAGAATCTCACCAATATTTTTCAGGGGTCCTTGTAGAGTGTGGCAACTCCCAAGGTCATATATCTTTTGCAGGTTTTTGAAAACTGTGAGTATTGAAGGTATTTGTTAATTTATTGCACCTGTTTGTCCAAGCAAAGTCTGCTCTGGGCAAAATTAGTTTTTATCATGATTCCGGCTGTAAGCTGTTCAGAAGGGACCAAAAGCCCCTTTTCGCCTGTCATTTTACACAGTCTAGTGTGTTCAGCTGTTCTGTCTAGGGAAATCATCTGAAAGTTGTCTACATACAAAATGCACCTTTTGAAGCGAGAGGGTGTGATCTTCAGGCAAACATTTGTCTGGCAATCTTATGCTTTGGGAATTGGTTTCATCAAACCAAGAAGAAAAGGTGGAGGCTTGGGTCAGAGACAAAATAATGTCCAAAACAGCATCTTTGTGAAGTAAAGGTGTCATTTATTGCACATTTTTTGTCCTTTGTCCATTTGACAGAATAGTTTTTTCTTGAAGATTTTTGTCTTTGATTATTATTAATTATTACATGATGAACCCCATTTCAAACATGTCACATTCAGATTAAAGTGACTAATTTTAGACACATCGCCAGTTATTTTATCTATTTTGTTCCACCAACAGAAAACAGCTCTAAACAAAGGAACAACAGAACAGACACTTTTTTACAGAATTTACTCACGCAATAATTAAACATGAATCAAAAATCTATATATTCTTGAAGAAGGAGAATGCACATTTATAACACCACAATTTGTGTAATATTATAAAGTTACGTAAAGGCAACAGTGCAATATTTTATGTTTAGAACAAACAAGAAATCCAAAGTTTAATTTATGATTTTCTTGCATCTATATAAATTTATGTAAATTCCCATGCATCTATATAAATTTAACAGTGTTTTGAATTAATTGGTGGACTGAATTCTTCAATGACTCACTTATAAAGACAGGGAGTTGCTTTCTTCCCAAATGAATCACAGTTTTTGAATAAATCAATTTCAGTAAATGATCAGTGACTCACTTATATCACGCTTTAGTACCCTAACTATGTAACACACCGAAAAGGGTCGCTGTCATACAAAGTGACAAAAAAAAAATCTGTGAAAAGTCTCAGTGATGATGTACTCTATATCAGCAATATTTTATTATATTCACATACATATGAAATGAAATATAAGTATATTTGAAATGAACGAAATCCGAAAAGCCAGTGTGAACATGGGCTAAAGCTCCATACCCGCAGAAAATTAAAATACCGCAACTCCTGTCCCTAAAATAACTGCCTATTTTTCATCATCATTTACACCATGCTCTTCTGACATCAACATCTAAATCTGTTGGGTGAAAAGGAATGGCTAGCGTACTCTTTCAGCACCTGTTCTACCATTCCATGACCCTGTAATGATCCTCAATACTCCGAGGAAACACATGTAAGCAAGGTCAACCCCTCAACCTCCGGTCTCCACTGTGGCCTTTCACCCTTATCCAGCTCTTTTCATCATAACATTTCCCAAGAGCTCATTCCTTCCTGCTCTCCCCTTCTCTACCTTTCCCATGATCCCTCCATCTCCCTGCCCTCCACCTCACCCCATCCATTCCCTGCAGCGGTGCTTTCTCCCCCAAAGCAAACCTCCTTTTCTACTACTTTCATTCTATCACCTGCACCCCATAGCCGCTCTCTGATTAATGGAGCTTTGATCTAGCCCTTCTCAAATGACAGAAGAGAAATTTTCCTTCTGTCATCTATGCCTGTACCTTTCCATTATCTCGCCGGTCGACCTGCCGTGTTTACCAGCCCTGACTGCTTCCTTTCAGCCACACCGGCCGCAGGCTGCAGGTTTTTACTTCGACGCGAATATGTGAGAGGTTAATCTTTCGTAAAGGAAAATATTTATTTCAGCATTTTCTTAATCCCTCTCCGATTTTGCAGATGAGCCGATTCATTTGCATTACATTACAAAAACGCTATTAGCCTTGAACTCATTCATGCGTGCGCAAATGATAATACATGTGCCATGGTGACTTAGAAGGAGTGTTCTTTGCAGACTGCTGATTTGCTAAATACGGTCATTGTGTTGAACAGTACTGTATATTCTTTAACCCTGGTGCCTGCCTCCTAAATATGGATTGTGAATCTCTCGCTATTATCATCTATACTTGGATTCAATCTTGTTGTAAACTTATTTTCTTTCGGTTAGCACAGGTTTTGTATTTTTTTTTTTAGACCTGATCTGAGCGTATGCACAAACAAAAGTAAAAATATATATATATTTGTAGATATTTTTGGCAAAAACACACAAAAAAATACAAAGCTAACTAAGATAATACAAAAAGTGAACACAGTGATCATTAAACAATATTTGTAAAAAAAAATAAAATAATAATATATTGGTAATAATATTTGGCAATGTTTTTGTATGTCAATACATTTTGTAATAGGAGCACTACAAGTTAAAATTTCAGAAAAGGTAAAAAAAAAAAAATCTGCATTCTGTATAAGCAAAGTCAGTATACTTTAATCCAAAGTGATAACTTAGCATTCCAAGAAAAAGGTAAAAGGTAAACACACACACATACACACACACACACACACACACACACACACACACACACACACACACACACACACACACACACATACACACAAACACAATACAAAGCTATTAGCCTGCCTTCTGCATGCAAGGGTGATCAGTGTGTATGATATTTTGTTTTTATTATTATTATTTGTAATATTATGCACCTGACTCAAGAAATGAGATCAGTGTCAACATGCTATTACAATTACACGCATGAGCAGCGCTCACTATGAAAAGCTTCATGCAATATGCTAATGTCGACATCTACCAGATACAATCGCACTTTGCCTTTTTATTTTAGGGATATTACATTTTGAGGCAAAACGGTTCAAATGTTCAGTGCTTGCTCCAAATAAATTCGTAGCTTCCACAACAGCTTCCTGCTCCTTGAGACATGCCATGGGAATTAAAATGAAGATTACCGCTGCATGAAACACCTCCAACTGTGTTATCTTGATGAGGTGGGTGTCACAATACAAAGCAAGGGTAATGTTCCTGGCCTTGCTCGTTCACTATACACGCTCTAATACACAAATAGAGCACCTAACACCCTTTAAAGACCTGCAGGCACCCTAGTGTGTAATGACGCTTTGGGCTTAACGGCAAATTACTGTTGTGTTGCATCCACACAATGAAGATTAATTACATTTGATTAGCTATATCAGATATGGGCTCTCAATAGGTCTAAATGCACCGGCCTTTTATCGAAGATCTTTCAGTTCGATATGTATTGAGCACACAACCGAAGTGGAATTTCAAACCCGCACACCGCATAAAGCGCATTGATGTTATTCCTCCGTGATTGTGAGCGGTAGCACTTTGCAGATGCCCTGCCTGCATATCTTATATCATCAAGAGGTCAAGCCTCGCAAGACAGCAGCGTTAAATTACTGCTCAATCATTTTGATAAATTGTTAAATAATGGCAGGCTCGGCTAATGGAACACAACGTTTCAAGAGCCTTTTCACAGTCTCAAAATGAAAAGCTTTCATTTATCATTTACATACCTATCTCATTAAAATTCAGCAGGAGCATGTCCATTACAGAGGTTAACCAACATCTTGCAGGTTAAAGACACACTGCAATTTCCGTATTCTCTATTTTAGTTGCACTGGCTGGATATTTAGAAATTGAATCCTAAGTGATTAATGCCGTAATTTCAGCTTTTAAAGTCAACATGAACAAGGTTTCTGCAGATTTTTAAAGACGTTTAAAGTATTTTAAAAACCTAGCAAACAAAATTAAAGGAATACATTTAATGGAACACGGTACGTCTGTATACGGTCTCTAAATGGAAATGTCTTGCAGCATAAGTTTAAAAAATGCAACTTCCAAAAGATTACTTTCTTAATTCGGTTACAATTAGGAAAGAAACCTCTCCTGCCAACCTCTACAATATGGAAATGGCTTTTGCTGTACCTTGTGAGTATTTTTGTCTTGTTTTCCAGGGCAGATTCTTAAATAAGTAAAATGATATAAAATAATTAAGTCTTGTTTTCTGAGAAGTTGATGATAATGAAGTGAGTTGTACAATAACAAATATCTGCCAGTGGGCTCAGAGAAATCAACTTCATACCCCATTAACAGATTTTTGTTCTTGTTTCTTTATTAGAAAACAAGACATTTATAATAAATGGCAATAAATGCAACACCATTTTTACTTTCCTGCACATTTCACCAGTTTAAAAGGGCAATGTCTGACGCTAAAACACAGGTTCAATACGTGGCAATCCACGGCACATTTTTATTACATTGATATAGGTATGTATTATGGTGGTATAGAATTGAAATATCCGTGTACTGTTGCTAAATAAAAATGAATGCTCTATCATGTTGGAAATATGCCTTACACCAACTCTGTCCAACGTCCTACAACAAATGCAAAACTGATATAAAAGCACTTTTTTATGCCATTTTAACATAGACATACTTAATTCTTTTAACTTAATGTCTCTGTACTCTGTGAGCTACTGAACAAACTTACAGTCTATTAAAAACCCATAGATATGAAGCCAGATATGTGTGATGCTAATGTAAAAAAGCATCAGTTTTCAAATATCCCAGCATATTAATACTGTTTTGAAGTCATAACATGATATTCTTCAAGTAATTGTGCGAAAATTACATTTTATGTATCAAAATTCTGAAAATTTGTGTAAAAAGTAATAAAACATGTCACAGTTTAGTGTTTATTTCTTTTGGAAACTAAAGTTACTTGTTGATACATATTTTGTGCACCAAGGTATGTTTATTCCACACGACCAGGCGAGTTCAAGTAAGTGAGAATTAAGACATTTTAATACCTTTTAGGACCTACAGATGACCTGATGAAATTAAAATTGATCTTATTGAATAAACAGTCCTGGACAGTCTCCATTGATGAAAATAGCTGTGTGTTTTAATTAAATAAACTTTGTATATGTGACATTTTACAACCTTTTACTTTATAAGTAAAGTTTCACAAGTACCCGATTCTTTATACAGAGCTCATTTGAAACTAATAGACATGCAGTTTAGAATGTATCGTACAAACATTTTGTTTATGTTTTTTGAATGCAGGTTTTGAATGATATTTCATGTTGTCTGTAATGCGCACATATAATTCATGCCATAGTATAAAAGTTGTCATATGCAGCTGAATCAATTTTACTTTTACAAATCCCAACTCTGTACAGACTGTCAAACAGCTCTGTATTCAGCCAAAACGGAAAAAGAAAAAAAGAAAAAAGAATGTAATGTAACCAAGGTTCCCACATGAATAATGCTTCAGTACGAAATACATCACTTTTCTTCTTGGATGGAAATAATAAGCGCCAGAACAGGAAATCTTTGCATAATGACAGATGGATCGGCGAGCATCAGCTTGCCCAGAACAGCAAAATAATAATCACAGTTGGTCTCAAACATTCCATGACAGTTCCATTCCAAGGCTCAATCTATGAAGGTGCCTGATGTAATATCAAAGGCAAGAGGTGTGTCGGAAACAGAGGGTGACAAGTTCTCTTCGCCTGTTGTTGAACACAGCATGACATATGGACTAATAAACTCCAGTACAAGCATATGTTCATTTCTTGTTCGTACTTATATGTGCACCAGTGATGTGGGTTGGATTTGCGTAAAGTAAAGTAAACCCAGTAGTAAAGTAAATTCATGTTCCAGTTTCATTTGATGTTTACTTGACAGACTCTGAGCGGAAACTACCATTTATTTCAGATTTTTACTTATAACTAATTATAAATAACTATAATAACTATTTTGGGAAAAATAATCCAATGTACTTAAAGACAAAATTATATAAGAACTGATAATAATAATAATAATATGTTTTATATATATATATATATATATATATACTATTCCCAAAATAGTTATTATAGTTCTAACTTTTTCCAAAATAGGTATTATAGTTTTTGATAAACTGTCATATTTATAAATGTGTTTATATATATATATATATATATATATATATATATATATATATATATATATATATATATATATATGAAAATAGTATACATTTGCATACAAATGACAGTTTATCAAAATGTAAGTGAAAATTAAAGAAAGAAAGAAACAAATAAACCAAACATAAGAAAAGCAAGAACGAAACAAACAGAAAAGAAAAAAAAACAAGAAAGAAAGAAAGCCAGCAGATCACCACACAAAAGAAGTAAAAATAAGAAATATCTCTAAGCAGAACAGATACAGCCCTAGTTACAATGTCACATTTTATTACACCTTGTTTTGCTTGAGACTTGATTTCATGTGTTCATTAACTTTGAGCCTTTGGTCGCGCTTTCAAGACTATAAAAGTAGGAAATAGCAGGAAATTGACTCATGGGTCATTACGATGCAAATGTCCCAATTAAACTAGCTACTCCAGGCAGGTTTGTTCTTGTGAGAGTATCCGCAGAAATGGACCCAAGCAAATTAGTGACAGCCATTAATGGGCCCATAATACTACTGACCATAATTTTCGCACTATTTTGAGGAACATATTGAAGTTATTTGTTTCCATTTACGTTCAAGGTCCCTCTTATCTATTTTTATCATCATTTACTATTGGTGTAATTAGTCATGCACCACTGCTGGAACAATGTGACGCTATTTTGCATCAAAGCTGTTAAACGAGTATAAAACACTGACAGATACTAAATACTGAGAGGTAAAACGGTTCGCTTTGGAAAAAAATAGAAGCTAAGGTTACACAGTATCCGCTTTATGCATCTTTATACTTTAAGAGGCTTTTGACATTGACAGAGTGTACGCATCTCATTGTATTTGTGAGAGATTAAAATCACTGTACCTTGTCAAGTCATTTCACCTAAAAATGCCCTTGCTAAATATCTTTTGGAAATATTAGTTATGCATATATACAGTACACTGAAGTTGCGTGTGCGATGTAACTGTTCAGCCATAAAGACAACCAGATGATGGAACCACTTCAGTGTAGGGAGTTTATAAATGAAATCTTGAGTCCAGTCCAATCAGACTGCAATCAGAAGCTTGGGAAAATGTGACAATCACAGACGAATGAGAGGAACAGTGATTTGAAGAAAATTTGGGAACAATGTTCTTTATGACATAGATTGAGAATTGATTAGCCTTTCTCTCTTTTTTTTCCTTTCACTGTTTCTTTTTCTTTGCTTAGAATAGCCTCACAAAGTGCTTGTCAGGCTTATCAGCCAGAAGTTGCCTGCTGTGCCAGATTGAAAATCTCTAATGCACTAATTATGAGAGAGCGAGGACGAGAGCGAGACAGAGCACCAAATGACCTTTTCAACAAGAATGTGCTGGTCTGACTTTGAAGAGAGCTGTTTTGAGACACAACAGGTGGTTATCCTTTTAAAAAAAAAAACCAAACAAACATGATATTGTGCAATATAAATACATGTTGTTACTTAACACCCAATTTCACTAAGCAATTTAAAGCATGGTATGCGCTTGATTTATTCACCAGCCATTGGCAATCCAGTTTAATTGCCCTAAAAAATTTATTTAAAGTAATAGTTCAGCCAAAAATGAAAAATTTGCTCACTCATAGGCAGTCTGAGATTTGTTTCTTTATTGAAACAGATTTGGATTTACTTGCTACCCAATAAATACTCTGCAGTGAGTGCATGGGTGCCATCAGAATGAGAGTCCAAATAGTTAATAAAAACATGGGAATAATCCACAACCATTGTTTCTGGCCATTTTCCGTTCACATCAAAATTTACCTACGTATTTGTTTGGGATCTCTCCTGATTCAGACACCAACACTTTTTCACTGGAGAAAGCATTATTATGGATAGGAGGTACCACCTGAAGTTAAAAATATTTTAATGATGGATTTGTTTCTTAACAACACAGAGATTTTCACTTTACAAGTTGTTAATTGGAGTCATTTCAATCACTTGTTTCATTTTTATAAGTTCTTATTTTGACGGCACCCATTCACCGCATAGGATCCATTGATGAGCAATTGATGCAATGCTACAGTAGATTTCTCCATCTCTTTCAGATGAATAAACAAACTCATCTTCATCTTAGATGACCCGAGGGTAAGTGAATTTTCAACACAATTTCATTTTAAGTTGAACTATTTCTTTATGCCATTTTTATTACTTTTCAATTTCAAACATCTCTTCTTTCTAAATTAGGCTCATCACAGACTTTCCTTATTTATTGCTTATTTACCAAACAATTTTCATGCCACATTTACCATCATGCTATTGCCGCCTGGGTTAGTCAGCAGTAAACAGAATTTTATTTAGAAAGTTTGCATATATTGTTCCATTATTCATACCGCCAAAGTATGGAGAAGAGCATTACAACTAGGCACATAACTGTTCGAGGACAAAAATTGTAATAGTGAGGTGATGCTGTACAGTGCCAGTGAAGTAAGTCAGATTACAGAATATTGCAAGGGATTTCAAACTGAACTCTGTTAAAACCAAGGGGGGCACAAGGGGGTGCTATATGTTCTGCAGAAAATTTGACTGGGGAAAAAATAAAATAAATAAATATATAAATAAAAAATTATGATATATTTTTAGTTTTATCAAATTATTATTTTTTACTTAAAATATATATTTTTGAAAATAATTAAAATGTATTTATACATTTTTATATAAAATATTTAATATTTTAAATAAATTTATTGACTTTACAAAGCCATTGATTCTTGAGATATGTTCAAGTGTAATGTTCCGACGGATTATCAATAGAATGCACTTAATACAATTATCTTCTTCAATTTAATTGTATCATTATTATATCAAATAATTAGCCTACTGTCTTCTCAATGCATCTAAAATAGTGTGTCCATAGAGAAGGGGTCAATCATCCATACGCTAAAAAATGGTATAAAATTGTATCTATTTATTTTAATGATTATAAAGCCTGTTTTATCAAAAGCAACACTTAATAATATATCATATCAAAGCAAGGTTGTTTTTCAAGGACACGTGTGTTCACAAGGTTTGTGTCCCAACTTTTTGTCACCGTCAGACATTCATTAAAATGTAATAAAATCAGGGAATATCAGGGGCAGCTGTCACTCTAAAGGACCCCCTTGCCACATTCCACCTCTGCAGAGTACATCAATGTCAGACAGGCTCTGAGTACGTTTTACAGTTTTATAATAATTTAAATCCTAATGTAAATATTTCCTGTGTTATGCGACCATATGTCAACACCATCTTCCAAATGGAATGATTTGAAATATGCTTTCATCATTTGATTCTCCTGAAGCAGGTTCTATTAGCATTTAGCATCAACAAAAAAAAAAAAATGGCTACTCCGTTTTGTGAAAAAAATGCCAAATTTGTCAACACCGCCAGATGTCACCATGTACAGTAAGATGTTGACATTGAACACAAACTCATCATATTTTAGAGTTTTTCATGTCATTTTTAATTATGTTAAATAGTAATATATAATGTATTTTAATATAATGTTGTTGTTTTTTGTTTTGATAATTATGGTATTTTATATTTGTTTAGGAATTGTTGGTCACATGTAATCTGTCTGCTAACATGAGAATGTGTTGAATACATTTGATTTCCAAATAAGTGATGGCACATTTGGACAAAAACATTGAAATTTGGGAGGTTGAATCAAAAGTGAATCTCAGTGGCTTAGTGCATGTAAGATACAAAAAAGAAATTAAATTTGCCTGAGAACAAGGTTTTATTTTTTCAGTATTGCACCCTGATTTGTCCCACTTCTCAAGAATCAGTTCAATAATATCACACCTTTTCTCACGCAATATATAGCTTCCATTATATTTTAGTAACAAGTCCTTCACAAAGGTTTCTTTAAAATGCATCTCCCACATGCTCATATTCAACCCATAAGATTGTGCCATGCAAATTGCATTCAGCACAGATTTTGTTCGCACATTTGCTCTGTTACCATCATTTTGTGGTAACAGAGATTCTAAATCTGATACTAAAGCAACACAGTCACAAACAACTGAGTGCAATTCATTCTTATATAATATTCCCCCTTTGCTTTTATAGATTCTTAAATATCTATAGAAATGCACACAGACGGCGATTATGTCTTATAAGGTGCTTGACTCAGTGACATGATTTTCAACCATTAACAAGACAATGCCCCAAAAAGAGGAATGTAATTTCATGTTTAATTGCTGTAAAAACAAAATCCATTTCATTATGTTAGCATGTAAAAAAAAATAGAGCCGGCGTGGATAAGTCTGTTTACGAAACCACTAATAACCCCTTTAAGCTGTATAATTGTTTTAAATCAACTTAATGCCTTCCACAAATTCCCTTCTGAGGGTGTTTCGGCAAACAGATGACAACACATCCCTTTATGTTGTGACTTTCCAGGAGGCATCTTATCAGAAGCAGTCTCTTTTGCAGCAGCATGGCAAGTTCAAGAAGATGAAATCCCTGTCACACATGTCACCTTATTTGAGGCCAACCTCCGAATCCTCAGAATTGTGGTTGCACAAAGCTGTTATGAATTTGTCACCTCCTGTCGGTTTATCTCACTTTACAGGCAGGCAGACTCTCTCTTTCCTATCTTTCTCTGTACTGGTCTCTTGGAAGCACTCACACACACACACACACACACACTATCCCATGCACATATGCACAGTATTTTTCCATTGCTGGGAATCTAAATTCCAAAAAGCTTCTGTCTCTGTTTTTTTTTTTTTTTTTTTTTTTTTTTTTGCCAAAAACCAAAGGTCTAGCTATTATCAGCAAATTATAATACCGAAATAGAGACACTGGCATCTACATGTTAACAGCTTTTTCTTTTTTTTGGTCCGCACCAATTAGATTTGAACAATGTCAAATATAACGCATTGTCCCTTTACAAATGTTAAACCCTTCCGCTCAATTAACCATTCTACCCTTTTGGTCATACTTCACAAAGGATAACCTAATGTAAAGAGACTGATAATTTGTCTGAAATTATAGACATTTCAAAGACTATTTGAAAGACTCGTAACTCCTCAGACAGTCTGAGGTCAGCAATGACCAGTATGAAAAATGATTGCTTGTTATTTTTTTCAGAGATCAAAGGATAGTTAATTATATAAATGCATCTAATTTTCCAGGACTGGAAGATGTTGAGATCTTCAGTTTGAGTACGAGTGTAAAAAAGCAGGGAAAGTGAAGCAAAGGTCAAACGCGAGGTGAGTATTTTGATGGAGAACCTGGTAAAAGGAGGTAATTCGGGCTGTAACATCTACATTTTAGCTGAAGGCTGTTATCAAAACAACTTTGGAGTATACTGCCCGTGTCCTAAACCCTACTGTATATTGCATTGGGACTTTTTTAATGATATCTAAGGCAGCTATAAAACTGCTCATGACAAACAGTCTTATTTGTATCAACTAGACTCTCAAGATATCAGTAAAATAACAATCGTAGTTGTATCAATAATAGTTGTAAAATGTTTACCGTTTTCAGGTCATTAAAATACTAACTTGTCTGGTAAAGTTAAGGCGAGTCCACATTGCTGGATTATGACAGTTCCTGGCTGCCTGCCACACTAATAGATGCCGACACATTTCACACTAGCTGTAAACACCCATCTAAACTTTCTACCTTTCATATACGGATAAACATGGTGAACTTGTGGCTGTTTTGCTGCTTGTTATACTACTTAAACAAACTGTGATGCCTCGTGCTCATATTTTATGTGTGCAGTGTATGTTTGTAGGAGTCAGGGGAGACGGGCATTAAATATCACATATCCCACAGGGGCAGGTGCAGGAATGCCACCTCACGTAAGTGTGTCTTCATGCTTGCTTTGAAGTCTTTACTTCAGCAAGGGTATGCGACTCTTCCAGATGTCACATTTGGTGGCAGGTTAAACAGGCTCTCAGACAGGAAGTGGAATAACAACATAACAAGAGGTGTTTAAATGTAAAGAAAGTGTTTAGAGTTGAGTTTCGATGTTTTTTATTTGAGAAAAAAGAATAGATACATAAATATGTGTGTGTGTAAATATAATTACGGGTTACAATTAGGTAGTACAAGTCTTTCTGTCCCATACATATGTGTGCAGAACATGTATATATATATATATATATATATATATATATATATATATATATATATATATATATATATTGAATACTTAAGGTGTTAAGTAATTCAGCTACTGCTGGATAAATGTAAATTCAGGTTAACCAAAACATGAGACATTATTGATTACAGTAAGCGCTTTAAAGTAAATGATAAATCTATGCCCCTAGCCTTAGCCTTCTGTCAGGTGTGTATGTGTGTTGATGGTTGTTTTTAAACACGTTTTTGTCAAGGCCAGTGTTGCCAGGTTAACCCACCCAATTTTGACGCAAAACTAGCCCAAACGGTCCTCCAGCAACTTTCCATTGGGTAAAATACACTTTTTTTTAAAGGGGTTCGCATTCAAGGGCTAAATATCACATTATTCAGCACATGGACATTAAAAACAACCTGCAGCAACAGTATTAAAGTAGCTATTAAATAGATAGAGTGAATTAGAACAAATGCGCAGTAATTGTGGCTGAAATATTTGCGAACATATTTTGCTGACTTTTTTTAAAGATAGACAAAGCTTATTCAGTAGTCTTCTAATAAAAAAAGAAAAAAAAATTCACACATTCATCCATTCATCCACCCATCTCCACTGGTGCATTAGGTCTAGTTATCATTATAACTGGCTGGTGCTGTTTACACTGGATGTGAATAGGCCATTATGATTTAGACAGTCTTGACATCAGATTGTGATTCATTAAAGAACAAAGGCAAGAAGAAAGATTTACATTTACAGCTTTTCGAGACCAGATAATTGCCTCAGCTAAAAAGCACTTTAAACAAAATGGAGGCCGATTTCTCGTTGTATCCTACGGAAACCCTTTTTGTAACAGTCCATCATACAAAGCAATTATGCTTCATGTGTCCATGCTATTCGCGAGCAACATCAGTAAACTGCAGAGTTCTAAGAGTTCTTGTTCTAAGAGCATGTCAACAGCCAACTATCTAACTATTAATTCCTGCCTTAAAAAACGGCCACGAAGAATGCATAAATTGTTGGGGTAATTAGTTATGCTTGACTTTCATTCTGCTCCCATTGTGGGCACCCCAGTGTTTTTGTATGGTGGACAAATAGCAGTTCTGGAACTGAATGTCATTGAGGTCACAATGTCATTGTTGGTGTTCTCACCTTGAGAGAGGGACCAGTGGAGAGTATCACATGCTGCAGGCACCATCTGGTCTGACTGAGTGAGAGTTGACAGCACTGACTCAGACCATCTGACCTTGTTAAGAGAGGGCTGTGAGGTTCAGTAGATGGCACTAATTATATAACATGCATTGACAGACACATACTCGCACTGGCGGAAAAGCACTCAAACGTGGAAGTGCTCATGGACACACGGTGAAAATTGCTGGATTGACAGCTTGGATAGTCACTGTGTGCGGTGGAGGTAAACATCAAAGTTCTTTGGCACTGTGCTGTGGTACATCAGTTTTCTGAGAAAATATTCTTGAAAATAACCAAGGACTAATTATGTCTGTTTCATTTGTAGCCATGGTAACGCTAAGTAAAAAAAAATAAAATGTTTAGATGTTAAAAATAGTGTTACATTTTTAAAGTGTAGTGCTTAGAAGATCATTAATGTACATTGATGTCAGTCATTTTAAATATTTAATCAGAATTATTTTTATAATTAACACAAACACTTAGATCCTTTTAGTGAAATCATTACTGAAAAGAAAGCATTATTGGTTCAACAGTTTGTATGGATGACAATAAAAAAAGGGGTTATAGTAATCAGATATTTAGATCCTATCAAGGTCAGAAGATAGAAAAAATATATATTTTACAGTGCGATAAAAGAACATGACCAGACAACTAATGACCCTCACTGGTTCAGCCTAAAATATGACACAGCCATACAATGATGAGCTAAAAATACTGTACATTACACAAAGTGACCTAAACACAGGCACACGGTGCTGCTCTAATTCAGTCTGATATTCAGGGTAGCTGTGTGAGAAAGAGCACCGCCACACTTCAGAGCACATGGCACCCACAGCCCTCTGCCAAATTATTTTTCACAGCAAACAATTTATTGTTTTCTCGGAGCGCCATTCGACTTGAACGATCCTTGCGACTCCCTGAAGGAAATAGTCACACTGAGGCGGAGAAGAGCATTTCATGAAGTGTGTCCCAATGACAGATGGCATTTTCACAGGCTCTGCAAACTCGGCCCCACTGCTGGAACACCAGCTAATTGCTGAAGTGGTGACCATCATGAAAGAAGTCACAACTAACCTTTTGTCTGTCTAGAGGAAAGCGTAATTGTCAGAGAGAAAGGCGCAGGGCAGAAACTTACTGAAGTTGCGCTCAGAAAAGTTACATGAGGCAGACAGAACTGCATAGCATGTAAGAAAACCCATAAAATACTACTGTGGAACTTTCAATATGTCAATACTTGCTCTTTTGCGGCTGTCAGTCACAATACAATAGAAGGAACGCTTTCTCCTAAGTTTAAAAATACGAAATGTTACGTGATTGTTAAATAATTACAGTCACATACAGTAAAGTGTAATAGTAGGAACATTTACTAAAAATTTGATTTTCAAATCTTTGCTTCTAGACAAAATATGAGCATGTAATCCACAGTAACTCTTCTTCATCCATCCCATGTTGTCTTCATAAATCAAAATCTATCTAAATCTAAATCAAGGTAAATTAAATCAGGCACATTTTTCTCCAGATTCAGACAAGATGCCTTTTCACTGGAGAAATATTTTGGATAGAGGACTTATAGAGGATATCTTTGCCTGAAGCAATGGTTAACAGCAACAACATCTTGATGGATTTATTACAAACATGCAGCTTGTGGATTTTTACATGTGAATTGTTGTGATCTTTGGAATATCAGGGTGACGCTACCCATTCACTGCAGAGGATCCATTGATAGTAACTTTTTTCTTAAGTAAGCTACTTTTTTGGCAGCTATGGTGCCAAATGTTTTCATTGAAGGGTTTTGAAACGCCTGTTTTAAAACATAGAACAGGCAGCATCCTGCTTTTTGTCAAGATTTGCCTTCGTGATACTTTCATGAAAATGAGATTGATTAGAAGTGATTATACTGTGTCAGTGTAAATTAAATTTCATTTAGAAATTTACTGGTATTCCAGTTTATCATCGTGATCTATTTTATTTCATTATTCATCGCTTTCTCACGGCTGACAACTTTTAGCAGATAAGTGAGATTTATATCAAATATTTAATGTCAATGACTTACGGTTTTAGTATGGGAACTGTATTTCTCCACCCTAGAAAAGAAAGATATCCTCAAATTACCCACAAATGTATTCATCTTAGTAATGCAGGTGCAATTCTGAACACGCTGTCTAATGTTGGCTTTGGACAGAGCGAGTGAGCTGGCCTCCTGATGGTCTGTGATGACTCTGGCTGAGAGGATAATCACTGATGTGGCCTGTCTCTCCCTCCCTCCACAAGTGTTTACATCCTGGTCCTAATGGAACACACATGGTTTAGCACATTGTTTAGCCAACAGTTTATCATAATTAAAGTCAAGGAGTATAGCCATATGGTGTCTGACTGACACTTCATTCTGAGTATGCTCCCAGTAAATCGGCTGAATTTGTACATTTTCAGGTAGAATGCACTTTCTGCATCAACTTATCTATTTACTAATGTATATTTATTTATATTTAAGTCTTATATGTGTATATATTACAACATTAAAAATTATTTAAGTTCCATTTATGTTTCTCAAACAGAATATAAGTTAACATTCAGGTAAGGATATGTCCATTTAAAGGATGAACATAGATACTTGTCTCCAGAGTGGAGAAACGATTGGTCTAGGTTTAAAATTTATAGACCCGTTTAATAGATTTTTTCCTTCACGTAGTTCTCTTACAGACCTGTAACCTTAAGGGTCAAAACTCTGCGGAGTAGCAACAGAAGGACTCCAATAAGCAAGTGTTTTATGGCGAGTGCTTTCACAAGTAAACAGGTATGTGCAGAAGTGCTGCTTTCATGGTATTTGTGTTAACTCTCTGCTGCTCTGAGGTCATGAGGGGTTTTATTACGCTAAAATAATGTCATCTAACCTATTATTTAATTTAACTTTTTGGAAATTACAAGCGTTAAATTAGTTTTGTTAAAATGTTATATTTAATTACATTTTTAAGGATATCATTTCAAAGAATCTCGGGAATTCTCATAAAATATCACAGAAAACGTAAACCAAAACACTCTCTCAGACACTCTCAGCCAGACTTGTACACGACCTTGACACAGATTCTGACATTTTGCCAACAGGTGAATCAAAACACGAATCAAACATGACATAATAATAATAATAACAACGTAAAAACGTAATCAGTTTCTTTTCACTCAAACGCATACTGCAAACAACTATTTTTGCTATTGTTATTTTTATCATTGGCTCTAGAAAACAAATCATAAAAGTTCTTAAAATAACTAGCTGTAACATATGCTGTATCTATGATGATTCGGTGAAACAAATTGACAAAATGTTAGACATGATATGATACTGCATGCTCATGCCCAGCTGTTGTGCAGGCAGGGGACTGCTGTTAAGGTGTAAATTAGACTGATAAAGTGATAATGAGGAAAAATCGACACATACCGTGATACAAAATGCCCGGGAAAACAAGTCAATGAGACCTGTACAGTAGGCTAACCCCAGTAATAGGTCTGCATCCAACCGTTTTTTCCAATTTGCAGTTTCATATTGAGTGAGTAAAAACAGATTATATTTTCAAGCCTTGTATTGTTCCACATGCAGGGAAAGCCATTTCCATACCTATTTGGAAGTGGAACTGTTTATACCTTTAACAGCTATCCGATCAAAGTGCTCAAGACAGATGATGCATGAGTGCATCCGCTGAAAATAATCAAAAGTCACTTACACGTCCCGGCAATTCGCTTTCACTAGGAACACATGTTCTTAGAATCTCTCATCTTGCCACAGACCTTCATCTGCGAGTCTCTGTGTAGTATACGGAGCTCCCAGGGGCTCTGAGGGACATGCAGTGTCAAACAGCAGCATTCAAATGAGTAATGGAAGAACAAGCTCATAAATGGCTCTGCTGACCTTTCTGCATTCATACACAAGCAAGAGGGGAAAAACAGCGAGCAACACTTGAGCATTAATTGCTCCCAAAAAGACAATGCTCCACATTAGCGACAGGGAATAGACCCTTAAATATGCACCAAAGGACAAATAAAAATCCACATTAAGACTCATGAAAATCAAGTTGAGCAGCAATAAACGCTTGCTCTGTGGCAATAAGCATGAATGATTTTTTTCATTCATGACGGTCAGTATGGCATTTTCTGCTAGTTCGCTGAATTGATTGTTAAAATAATAATCCATTTCTTTGATTTAGTCATTGAATGAATGAGGTAAGGAAAGTCTGGTTTTAAAGTAAAGTGCAGTTTGTGACATTGTAATTTCTATTTTAATGGTTTGCAAAAATGCCATGAATTTTAAGAATTATTTCAAAATAATTCTAAAATGCTGATTAGATTATAGTTCTGTGAAAACTAACCTGGTCTCCTAAAAATACAAATTAGCTCTGTGCACTTTTTGTGCAACACCAAGTTTCACCCCAGTTTCATAAAGAAATGTTTACTGAATAGAGCTAAAACACAGGTTTGATATTGTGAACCCTGGCATGTTTTCAAAACATTACGAATTCAGATATCCGGGACTGTCACTAAAAGCTAATGCTCTATCGCCTTGAAAATATGCCATAAACCAAATTCAACCCTAAACCTATCCAATAGTGTGAACAAATATAAAAAGGCATTTGATGATGCAACCATGTCATGTTTATGCAGATCTGAACTGTTTTGTTGAACTGTAGGTACATGGTATTCAAGGTCTCAAAACCCATATACTGTATATGAAGCTGGATATGTGTGATGCTAACGCTTGAAAGAATCCATTTTCAAATCTTCCAGCATATTAATATAGTTTTGAAGTCATAACGTGATGTTATTTAAGTAATTGTGCTAAAATTACACTTTCTTAATCTAAACTCTGTAAATTGGAATAAAAGGTGTCAAAGGTTTATTGCCTCTAGTGATAACCTTGGAAACTGAAGTGATATGTACTTATTGGTATGTATGTTGTGTCTTGCTTAAAGTGAACCTAGGTACATTTATACCACGAGAGCAGGTAAGTAAAAACAAATCCTTTTTTTTAAAATTAGAAAAGCATTGTCTGTTTTGAGGTATTTGCAATTTCTTTTCAATAAATTGGTCGATACAGTCCGCAAAAATAGCGTGAATAATTAATTTACAATTCAGACAGAATTGAAAAGCATGCCTGGTACAGTACATTCTTTAAAAATTCCTCTTTTGGCTTTCCATAAAAAATTCATATACCTTCTGAAACATTATAGCAGAATTTGCATATGGCGAAATAGTTCAATCTGTGTTCTTCCAAAAATGTTCATTCTTTTCCAGACGTTTGTAATGAAAGCAAAATCAGAATAATCAGCATCTTGGCGTCGACGTCTAATGATGGTGGATTCTCAATCTCACTGATTAATTCAGAAACAAAAAGCCAGGGTTTGTCTCGATTGTCATGCGTATATGAGCTGCATTAGTATGTTTGCGAGTTAATCATTGTTTGTGCGTTTATCTAAATCTTCTAATTTTCTAAGGGTGAGATTTAAATGGAAATGCACAAGAAAAAAAACATGCTCAATTAGTTCCTGCCCAAGGCAAATTTAAATGAGACCCACCGCAGCTTTGACTATTAAAGAGTTCTCATGACCCAGTTCCTGCCTCAGAGCTGGTGGCAGCTACCATGACAGTATGAATCAGTCAAACATAAAGATCCACTCTTGATCGATGGAACCATCAGTTACACTAACAGTGAAGCTGGCCGCCGAACACCTTTGCCCTCCTTTTGTCATGTAGACCATAATGCCATGCTTTGTTTTCTGCTAATTGGCTCTCCCTAGTATATAAATCATTGAAAAAAATCCCCAGCCACATGAGTTATTTCCTCTGAGAGTAGACTAAATCTAGTAGAGGAGTGGAAAGTATTCTCATTAATAAGCTAGTGGCTGAGAAACTCTTGTGCCCTTATATAAACTGAGATTTCTGTGACCCACAGATTTTGGCATGCAGATACTAGTCTATATGGTGAGGTGAAAGCTTGGGCAAACTGTAAGAAACGTCAGATGCCCAATACACCACAGCCATCAACTATTGATAAAACATCACTTAAAGTGAGATGAAATCCCAGAATAATATTGTAGCTCATGGTCTCAAAAACATGTCTAATCCTAATGATGTTCAGCAGACCAATCGTCCACTTCCAATTTGGACTGTTGCTATGAAATGGTAGTTATGCTAGTTGCAGTACTTAAAAAGAAATAGTTCACCCAAAAATGCAAATTTGCTGAAAATGTAATCACCCTTAGGCAATCCAAGATATAGATGGGTTTGGAACTGATTTGGAGAAATCAGTTCCGAAATAATTAGTATTGCATCAGCAATGAATCCTCTGTAGTGAATGGGTGACTTAAGAATGAGAGTTTAAAGTATTATGGGTACTCCCAAAAACAGTCTGACATGCATGCAAGGTCAAAAACACTATCATTGTTTATAATATGCATTTATCTTAACTTTGCTTATTCAATGACTCCCAGACGATTCACTCAGCGATTCATTTTTCCAAACCCCACCTTTGCTAATCTGTCGTGATTGGTCCAATTGGTTTCATTTTCATTTCATCATGCCTGCAATGCTTGATTAGGTGTTTGTGAGTGATGCTTTGTGTACAGCGTTACCAGGAAACCACTTTTTTTTACGGCTTCAAAAGTGGCACCTAGTGACCGGGCAGTATGCTAACATGAAACGGCTTGGGATTTACTTTAAGAATGTCTCATTTCAAAACAATATATAATTTTGACAGCTAAATTCTAAAAATCAGATAAAGAAACAAATTCTTAGATGGCCTGGGGTTAGTACATTTTCAAATTTTCATTTTTCATTTCATATTCTTTTAACACTCTACTGCACTAAATATATATCTGCATAAATGCATTTTTGTTCTGCATGTATGAATGTGTAAACTGGAGAAACAGATGCTGCATTGTTGTTCGCTATAAATGTAAAGATATACATATACTTAGTATACACAAAAATGAATTTATATTCACAACACGGTATAAACAGATACAGCTTCTACTTATCACAGCTGAGGCTTGTTCTCAGCTTGGATATGTTAATTAGCAGTGCTTGCTAAGGCAAGCATTGCTATTGTTTTTGCTTCTGCTTATTTTTCTTGTTTTTCCACTCAAACATAACCTGTCCCGCACCATTACGCTAATGATACCTTTAAATAAGGGAGCTTTATTGAGGAGCAATGTGCTATTGCTTTTCTAAGTGATTAAACTTCTGATTAGATTTTTGTTTAGCAGACAGTAAAATTAGTAAAAGAAAAAACCTGAACTCATGGGGCTATAAATAGGCACCAGAAGAACGTAACGCGCTGAAAGGTTTTGCACACACAATCACAATTCAGGGTGTATTTCTTTTCCTTCTGAAACTACAACATATAAACAGCACAACAAATTGAATTTGAAATATCTGTCATGGCAAGTCACAGAAGGGTGAAAGCATTTTCACAAGATGCTGAGATATTAAGCTGCATTGATTTATTTAATAAAAACTACAATGACAACAGTAACTATTCAATACAATCTAAAATATTTTTACGTCATTTATAATAATACTTAAAAAGTAATGTGTTGCTGATATTGCAAAGCTGAATAGTAGTAAATACTCCAGTTTTCAGTTTCACGCGATCCTTCAGAAATCGTATTAATAAGCTGATTTGGTTCTTAATATTATCAATGTTGAAAACAATTGTGCTGATTAACTGTTGCTCTATTTATTTTAGTTTGTTTGTGTATATTTCAGTCTTTAATAACTAGATTGACTGTCAAAAACAAATAAAAATATATATCAAAAAATCGTATTGACCATAGATTTCTGAAAAGCAGTGTATATTGTGTAAATGGGATTTATGTATATGTGTGTGTATACACACACACACGCACACTCATACGTGGTCTTTCAAATATAACACAAACATACAATTTCTGATCTTTGAGCATGCTTAAAGCTGAGATGAATGTTAGAGGGAACGTTTTAGATTTAGCAGCAATAATATTGTGATGTACTTGATAAAATGACTGCTTGCAGATGTAGCATATCTAGATTCATTTTTAAAGTGCATCTTATTCCAATACAACTTCAAAAAGATGGGCTCAGACACAGATGTCTGGGCAAAGTCTAAGATATCCACTGACCCTAGAACTGCCCATGGTGCTCCCGGGGATGCAGAGCTGAGGCATGCATCTTTATGCCCATATTTCCAATAGTGTGCCGTCTGAACCAAAATAAGAATGTTTATTTACCAATCCTGGAGCAAATAACCACTTGTTACAGTCTCCATGCGTTGTGCCTTTCGGAATACAAATATTGTCCATTGCCCTGCCCAGCATCCTTACTGTGTGACAGAAATGGCAGATACACTGCCTGTAGTTCTGGTCAATGAGTTCTCATTTTTCAGCCAGATAATAGCCAGCCTTGTTGCTTTAGCCTGTTTCCAACAGCAAGATAAGAGGGTCCTGAGCCAAGCTTGTGTTGTATTCTTCATTTTGACACTTTGTTAGCAAGCTTGTTTGTTTCCTCGGTCAGACTTGCAATTAAATCCACATCTCAAATAATATGAGACAGGACTATTGCTCTGACTCACCATAATGCCAGTTTGTGATTAATGCAATCATAACTGTATCAAAAAAGACCTCCATGTTCCCAGATGGTATTCTATTTTTTTCTCAGATAGTGTATGTTACCTATAATATGTACTGTATATATATAAATTTTTTTGTCTATTATTGTAATTTTTCTGTTGTCCTTTGGTATAGGCAAAGTTTTGACCTGATATGACAAGTCTAAATGTGTCAAGTTTTGAATTGAACACAAGTGAGAATAAGATTTGTAAGCTCTGGAAGGAAAGATGTGACTAATGGGAAGTGAATAATAGTGTTCTGTCTGTTCCTGTCACAAAGCTAGAATATGTGATCTGACACTGATCCTCTACAAAAATACAGTGTATGAGGCTAAGAAGTCTTGGAAAGAGCTTAATTAAAAGCCACTGACCATTTAAAAAAGCACATTGTCATAAATTATGGAGGTGGATTTTTATATGGTGTGTGTGTATATTACAGGTATTCTTTTGAACAGATAGTTTCATAAAAGCCATTTTGTGCATGATATTAAAATTAACATTTTAAAGTGTAAATCATAGATTTTTCAAAGTTAATTCCAGTATGGTCGTGATTTAACTCAGGGTACTTGTTGTTGCTTTGTAATTTGTAAAATGCACTATTAATTTCTGAGTGAAAATACACAATGCATCAAAACAATCACAACACACTGAATAGCTGGCCAATAAGAGCATACCTCGTTTTTTTAGAATGACTTTGTACAAATCAACCCGTTTCAAGAAGACAGGTCTTAGCGGAGCAACAATAATATACTTTTTAGCGACACCGTGAGGGACCCTTTTAAACAAATGAGTTAGTTTTTGTACGAGGCTGTAAACATTTTTCATAAAAATAAAGTTGACCGTTTTAACGTGACAGGGTCTCTCTTGTGGAGCCAGTCTCTTGTGGCCAATTGATGAAATGCAGTTTAAGTCACTTCCATGTTGGTTTCAAGAGAGAGGCTGGAAGGCTGCCACTAGGCTGCAGCTCTTTAATGTTTCATCTTGTTACTGTATTAATGCTAAATGGTTATTGAGCTGTAGGCTAATTTTTAAATTATTTTAGAAAGAATGAAAGATTAAAGACAGGTCTTTGCTAATCACAAAGAAATCCAGATTGGTTTTCAATTGCTTACTTGATAACGACATTACGAGGGGAAAATAAAGGGATATTGATATTAGCATTAAGAAGTCAAAAAATAGTTTTGAGGTTGTTAATGGGTAAAGGGAGTTGAAGGGAGGCTAGAAGAATATCTACAACATGATCTGAATGTGTGGCTTGACCACTGTAATACATTACATGTACAGTACTAGGTGAATACGTACATAGCAATCTAAGCAATTTCATTTGAAACAAGCTACTAATTTTATCACCAAAGAAAACATACTGCATTTTTCTTTTGTGAAATTTTCTAATATGTTAGGTTAGAGGTTAATCGTTAAGCATGGTGGAAAAAAGTATGTAGGGGTCGATACAACTAAAAAGGAAAATTTCATTAACCAGTTAAAATGTTTAAAAACTTTGTTCTTGCTCATTTCATATTGTGAAACAGCATTTCTGTATTTATTCGCTTAATTATTTAGTTAGCACAGATGTCTAGTTTACAACTGGGCCAAAAACTGATGTAGAAGGAAATTTTCACTCAAAAACTGGTTTCAAAATTTCATTTACAACAATGTCGAAAACACAGAACATTATTTGATGACTCACATATATACCATTTGCAATTTCCTATAGTTTTGCTTCATTTCAAGCTATCACTTCAATAGTTTAGCCACATAATAAGCAAACCTGCCAAAGTTTAACTTTGCAATTTCAGTGATAAGTACTGTGGGGGGCTGGTGTATGCAATCATTTCTCATTTGTACAATGAACTCTGAATGGGCCTTCAGTCAAGATTATTACAAACGCATTTAACTTTCTGACACCAATAATGAGAACTTCTGAGAAATGTGGAGGCGGGGAGAACATATGTTGTGTAATTCCAACAGAGAGCATCATCAGGAACAAAACCAGCAGTCCTTTAACAATATAAAGGTCTCTGAAGGGGGTCATTGAAAGCCTTAGAGCAGCGAGCGGAATGCAATTAAATAACCTTAACACTTTTAAGTGATCATATCTCCCAGCTGGAGTAGTGAAGCAGTGTTGATTGTTCTCTATGTTTCACAGCACGCCACACATCCAGTTGCGTTCATTGCAATAGGCATAGGTTCTATAGGAAATTATTTCTTCCAAGTGAAAGTAAAAGTAAAAATTATGCTGACAGGCATAATGTGCAATGCAAAAGTTGTTCACCAATGCTTTCAAAACATTTCAAAAACAGTAGCACTTTAGTAGGCATTGGTCTAATGCACATTCCCAAATATACCTCTTAGATACGGCAGTTAATATTTTACGTTAATAGTTTGTCGGTCTGTAGAGATTCTGCAATTATGTGCATGACCAGTCAGTGGGGATGATTAAAACTGGTTAAAGTGTCAGAAGACAAGGGAATTAACTAAAAGTCTTTAATTACACTTCATGGACATTAATCATGCCAAGAGTTGAGCCTCATTTCCTAGGCATTTTAATCTTCTTTCACGGTGTGACTAGCTGTCCAGAGAGAGTCCTAGGTGCATGACAAAAAACCTGAACTCGCAACTGCTCTTTATGCTCCATGCATTTTACTGTTTTAAATCAAACTCTTTTTAGTCTCACAAATACGAAACTGAGTTTCAAAATATTCCTTATCAAGAGAAAACAGTTGCAAATGTGTTGCATGATTTAGACACAGATTGTAAGGAATAGCTCGCACACAAAAATGCTAATTTTATCATTCGCACACCATTTTTTGTCCTCTGTAGAATGATAAAGGTGATTTTTTTATTTGAGCTTCAAAAGGACAAACAAACACCATAAAAGCATGATGAAAATGCCCTCAAACAATTCATGCACTATATTTTAAGTCTTCTGAAACCGTAAAGATAAGAACCTTTGTGTGAAAAAAGACCTAAATTTAACTCCAGTAAGCTGTTAACTGCTGCAACTAGATTACCGTTGAATTTGAGAACCGGATCCGTCTGGTATTTAACAAATCATTTACTGTTTGGGAACCAGATTAACTGATTTGTTTTGATAAGGTCCAACTGAAAGAATTTTCAGTGAAAATTTGCATTTACATTTATACATTAGGCAAATGCTTTTATCTTAAATGACCCACTGCATTGAAGAAGGTATTTAATCAGCCCATGCACTACTTCTACTTGCACCACACTATAACATTTTAGCTAAATTGCTTTATATATACAGTGTATATATATATATATATATAAATGAGCAGGTTTGAGAAAACTGGAAGAATGGGTGTAAAATAACTAAATACATTTTTTTTTTTGGTGAACTACGGAGAGAAGACCTTATGTCTTAGTCAAGTCCATATTCAAGACCCTGAAGCAGAAATGGGACTGAGGGTGTTACTGTGCTGAGCAAAGGTATGAATTTAGTCCTTCTTAATGTTCACCAGCTCCTAATTGCAGCTGGCAAACATATATTGGAGACAATTAATATACCTGTCCCAGTTGCCCACAAAATATTGCTTCCTTAACTCACTGTGACACTCTAGCTTTCTTTTAAGGCTGCTCCCATCTTATTAACTCACCTGTGAAAACCTCAGTGGATTAATTCTCTTTGAGGATGACAAAAAGTGCTCTGATTTTTACAGCAAATGCATTAAGAGGATGCATTTAGTAAGGTACGTGATTGGGCTCAAAGCAGATATGAGTCATTTAAGCATGTAAACATCATTCCTTTGATCAAATCATACAGGTCTGCTAGCAAAGCCTTGCTTACGATTTAATTGCTAATTATGGGCAGTTATATATAGTTGATGGCTTTTGCAAATCAATCGCTGCTTCAAAAAAAAAAAAAAAAACTTTTCAGAGGAAGATTTTTTTTTCATCAGTTCCTCTTGATTTGCTCTCCCATGGTCTGGCCACATTTACTCTGTGCCACTCATTTTGAATACAGTAATTTAAATCTCATTGGTGTGCTAGGAATTTTTGATGTGAAAGAAGACTAAATTGAATTCCAAGGTCATCTGAACAGAGGAACCCTGTCCTCTTTCCTATTCTCTTTGCTTGTTCTCATCCTCACAGACAATTAATGATGCACTTAAAATCCATTTGCATCACTTCATGCAAAACAATTATAGGTTTCTTCCATTATTACAACTATATTGAGTGCAAATGCAGAGCTGCTGGTGTTTTCTAAGCATTTGAATTAAACAGTTTTGATTTAGTTTTACGATGTGTTAATGAGATTTGGTAGCATCTGACTCCTCTGTTTTGGTGCCTTTTGAACCTTTTATCCGTGACAGAGAATCAGCAAGCCCTTAGATCTTCACTGTCATCCTACTGCTGCTCAGACCAAGAAGGGTGAGATAACAACAACTTCTGCTGGGAGCTCAATGATGAGGAGAAACCAATGCTTATTGTCTTCTTCTGTGCTTGCACAGAGGGTCTCTGAGGTGCAGATGTGACATAGCCAAAAGACAATGACCTAAAGCACCACATGGGTCAAAATTCATTTTCTTGCCACAAGGAAGCCACTATACAGATACCCAAGGACTTTTCTCTGTCTGACCTTAGGGGTGTTAACTTATTTATTCAAAAGGCTCATTGAAAAAAATGTGCAAAATTTAAAAATGTACCTACTTAAATGTATACAGTCCAGTGCAGTTTTCTAGCTGAAATTAACAATAGAAAAAAACACAAATAACTTTTAGTAATTTTCATACAAATTATGTCTCACAGGGGAAGATTATCAATTAATAAAGGCTCATTTTTACACAGTTCCTTGCATAATACTATTGACTCTCAAAACACTTTTACTATAGTGTATGTATTAATGCATTATTTTTGGCATATGTCAAATCTACAAATATTCATCACCAGCTCTATATGTATAACTTTTCTGTCTAGGTAGACTTGCTAGCTGGCTGGTACAGCATTGCACTTGAAACATGATTCACTATAAGAAAGCTCTAATACTTGTAAAAGCCAGCTGAGATATAAAAGTGTTTTTATTTCATATTTCATTCAGTTAAAATAATCATTTAGATTTAGAGAAGGGTTTAGTGCAGGTGGTATGTTATTTTCAAACACAATAGAATATTAACCTTTTTGCAATGTTTTGGATAAAACCGAACACTCTTTTAGCTCAACTCACTTGACATCTCACTTTAAACGGTCACATGCTATCATTTTTGCATTTAAATACTCACAGTGCAGATTTAGCAATAGATTCAGCATTTAGATTGTTGATGGTTTGTGAATGAGATACTGGTATTTGCTCTAAAACACCGCTTCTTCAGATTTTTATTTAATTTCCAAATAAATCTCTATGTGATCCACATGCTTTTCATTCACATAATATTGAGCAGTGAACTGATCAGGTGTGTATTGTACACCCTGACAGTAAAGCTGTCAGAAGCATGTAGTCTATCTGATGACAGATAAATAAATGATTTGCCAAATACAGCGCATGGTTTGCACTCGATATCTTTCTGTATTCTTTAAATAGAGGATGGAAGAGGATTTGTAACATAAAAATGAAGGTGCCATTCTGTCAGGTTTCTAAAAGAGCTAAGTTTTTCCAAATCGCACAAAACAGACTCTGATGGACTGTCTGTCTGTACAAATACAGTAGTGTCAATGTGTGCACTAAATGTTTATATATAAAACCTACCTGGTCTCATGGCATAAATGTATACTTAGACCTGAGAGCACTTTCAAAACTGTGATTTCAAAACAATATTAATATGCTGGGAGATTTGAAAACTGATGCTTTTGAATGGTAACATCACACATATCCAGCTTTATATCTATGGGTTTTAATAGACGATAGGTTTGTTTGGTAGTGCTCGTGGAGTACAGAGATGTACTTGAGAGGCGAGGAGCGTATGTTTAAATTGCATGTAATAAAGTTCAAATCTGTGTAAAAGGAATTTGAAATGGCACGGTTGCATCATCAAATGCCTTTTATATCAGTTTTGCATTTGTTAACACTATCTTGTAGGTTTGCACATCCTAATTTTGTTGAATTTGACGCTTCTCACGCCAACATACTTTGATTACTCTGAAACAACATTTTAATCCCCAAAAATGGATTGAATGATGAATGATATATATGTACATGCACATTGTAAGCCTGTATATATGTACAAACATTATAAGCCTCAAACTTCACAAAAACTATAAACTGGTTCTTCAGATCTGATTGGCTAATCAAAATGTTGCTCCACCCAGCAAAATCAGGTTCTGCAGGTTTAGGTTGATTTAATGTAAAGTATATTTCCAACATGATTGAGCATTAGCTTTTAGCAACAGTCTCTGGATATTTAATGTAATAAAAACACAGTAATGCTGCACTATATTAACGCAATACAAAAACGTGCCAGGGTTCATGTACTGCACTCCGCGCTTTGGCGTGACTTAGTGGACATTTCTCTTGAAACTTCAGTGAAACATGCAGCAAGGCATGTAAAAATAGTGTTGCAGAAAAAGTGCACAGAGGTACGCATTCTTGTGAGACTAGGTTGTATAAAACATATATATTAAATGTAATAAATAAAGCACTAAAACTGCACTAAATATCGATACATAGGACGTGAAAAAGTACTTGACCTCTGTTAGCATGTCTGTTTCAGTCCTTGCTGTAGTGTAATATAATACATGGAAACTGTTAGCAAGAACTACAGTAAGTGATATTATTGTGTACATACATTATAGACATATATCAAATGCTTTATTCAGACAGTAATTGTTTTATATGTGCAC
Organism: Puntigrus tetrazona; assembly: GCF_018831695.1. NCBI lineage: Eukaryota > Metazoa > Chordata > Actinopteri > Cypriniformes > Cyprinidae > Puntigrus > Puntigrus tetrazona. Next base: position 17,099,738 of record NC_056704.1, read on the forward strand.
ATAATGTAATTTCAACTCTGCATTCAATAGTCTGTGATTCTATTGCTGTCTGAATCAGAAATGTGAAGAAATTTTCCAGGCGAATGACCTAGAGGTAATTTAATTTTGTCTGAATTGTCATCTGAGTTTACAAAAGCAGAATTGGCCTGTAAGTCGTGTTGGAAATCTTTTGACCACTACTATGTGCCTAGGGCTGCAATTTGACACTTTTGCAGATGAGAATTTTGTGTTTGGCACAAAGGATGCTTGTTTCAGTGAACTGAGAACTGAAATGAACTTAACCAATGTACATGCTGCAAAAGTTTTGAAAGAGAATACTAGAATTAAATTCATCTTCTCTTTGAGAGAAGAAAAGGTTGGCATATAGTGTGCATACAAAATGAAAATATAGTAGCAGAGCACTGTATGGGACAAGAAAAGAAAAGAAAAGAAAAGAAAAGAAAAGAAAAGAAAAGAAAAGCTACAATATATTTACTAAGTGAAAACAATGTGCCTCCAATGTGATTTTGTTAGAGCTGCTTTAAAACGGCTTGTAGAGCATAAGATCTACGACACAAGACTAAAAACGATACTCATCCCAATTGATGTGCTTAGCTCCCAATATCATCAATGGCAAGCTCATTATTAAAGCTCTTAATCGACTGCCTCATCTCAACTTTTATCTATACAACTGCCTTGGCAATTCAATTTAATTTGAGTCATCGCAACTGGCCTTTGCCAGGGAACTTCTTAATGCATTTGATGTTTCATTTCAAAGACAAATTCTGCTGCTGATGTTTTATTTATTTTTGTTTCTTACTGCTTCTCCAGGAAATGCATAAGGCTGATGAGTCAGGATTGATTTCAAAGGTTAGCATGTTCATTTTCAAAGGAGATTATGCAAAACATGTTATAGTTTGTTTCAGCCCTCTAATCTTATCGAATGACGCTTATAGTATGGCATAGTATAAGCAAAGTAGGCAAATGTTTTCTAGTAGGCAGTAGAGCACGAGTACTAGTATTTCATTATATGATGTCTGCAGTGTTACACCAGTTCTTATTGAAGTAGTGGGATACAACTGAAATAAGATTTGGCTCTGTGAGCAAACCCCATAGTGTAACAGTACCAGTTTAATGTCTTTCAAATACACTTTCACAGTTGATTTGGAGCAAGACTGCCACTTCAGACAGAGAAGTAAATGGTATAGGTAGGAGCCATTTCACTCAGAGAGATTTCTCTTTAGGATCCTGAGATTTCTCTCACGCTGCCTTCCACAACGGTTGATATTCCAATAAGGTTGCCATCCAGAATGTCTCAAGTCAACTTCACACTGCTTTAAAAGGGGAACTGGAGAGTCAACCAATAGTATTAGAGTGAAATTACAATCCTGCCACCATAATCTCTTTAAGATGAACCCACTCTGGTTCTGTACACAGAGCATCTGAAGGCCACACACTGCACAAAGAGATTAGGCTATAGCTTTACTGAAAAACTGGAAGTCTGAAAATCAAAGATTCGTGGATATTACATAGATATGTGTGGATACATCCACACATTCACAACCATGACACTGTTCAATAACATTCCTTTATTACGAATATAAACTTTTTATTTATTCGCACATTTTATGCCAGCCCAATTGCAAATGACCGAACGTAATGCTGTTAAACAATCTATGAGTGATGTCTCATATTTTTCGACAACAAAAACGCCTAGGTGCCAAGCATATGCTATAATGGACATATGCAATAACTCACAAAAATTAATTATTTGTAATATGTAATTAAACATTTCATTCAATGTAGACAATAATATGGCTAATTTAGAGTAGAAAGTTGATCTAGTGTCCCTAGATCATAATTCTGGTCTGAAAATCCCCAGGTTGTGTCATTTAGGTGTGGGCAGGTGTGTACCTTTAGGCACATCATAAAAGGCATTTGGTGTTGTTGACAATTTTTGGCATTGTTTACAAAAATGAAATGACACTCATATGTCATTTGGATGTGTTTAGCCCAGCTTTACAAGTCTTTTATCATTATGAGAAGGCACTGTGTTGTTTAATTTGTCTCATTCATTTGATGAATATGTTTACACATCCCTTGAGATCATTGGATTCCATCTATTTTAACAGTTTACTACAATTCATCTAATTTGGGTAATGATGGTTACTTAGAGTGCCAGGGAATTCATTTTGATATTATGTGCATTACAGGGAGTAGTTTTCTGCCAGTTCAGAGTATTTTGTGTTTGTTATGGAAGCACAACGGAAGTTAGCAATTACTGAAAGACCTGAAAGTTCTCTGTCATGACTCAAGACGGTTCATTGGGACCATAGGCTTCACATCTGTCTGTCCCTGCCTTAAGAATTGAGCAGGATAAAAACCTGTTCTGCCAAACTGCCCAAAAAATGTAAAGAGGCTGAGAAGATCCAGGACATATGGCACCACCAGACATGCCACATAACATCCATAAACTGTATCCATGTTTCTCATTAAATTAATTCACATTACTTAAGATTAATATTTAAAAAAAGATGAATTACCTATTGTTGTTATCAGCTCGTTTTAAATGTGAAGCTCAGTTTCCCTTTTGCACTTGTGTTCTCCTGGAAGATATATATTTGAGTGCAACTCTTTTTCTCCCGCTGAACTGAAGACTCAAAAATAATTACCAGAAACCTACTGAGAACATGAAGAATAGGCTATAAGGCAACTGTCTCAGTACTGCACGGACGATGAAGAGCCAACTAATTGCTGAATAATCACAGGAACGGTGGTCCCATGTGGCCATGAAAGCGTAGAGAGACATAGAATTAAACAGGGTCAAGAAACATGCAGAGAGAACTAGAACTATTTAGGTTTTGGTGACTGCCTTGTTATTCTGCACAAAGGAAAAGTGGGTGAGGAGGGTGAATGTTAATAGCTAAATGTTAGCAACCTGGCCTCAGAAGAAATGTATCACACAATCATTTGAAGATCAAAAGCTATGTTGTAAAAAATAAAGGGATTAAAAATGTTCCTTCATCAAACAGACCCAATTAAAGGCCAGGGCCAAAAGGACCACAAACACAACATGAATCAAAGCCGATTTCAAATACAGCTGGTAATGATCGTATACCAATTACAAAAGTATGCATATAATGTATGGTGTGTGATACTGGAATAGTAAAATCAGAGTAAAATAGTAAAAAAATACTGGAAACAGCTTTTCTGGGAACTTTCACTGTAGTCACATTAAACTTTAAACTGATAAAAATACATTTACATTATATTTATTTGTAGGACAGAAAAAGCTGTAAGACAGTTCTTTAAATAAATGTCCATTAAAATATTTTCCTGTTTTTCTCTCTATTTTCTCATCTACTCTCAACTCCTCAGGATGGCACTTATTCTACAGGAGAGTGAGAGCATTATCTGAAGGTTATGAAATCTATCATGAGCTTTTTTCCCGGCCAACAGCACCACAAGGGGGATATATTACATGCGGAGGACCTTTACAGCAGGGTTTCCAACATTTTTGCTCAACTGAACCCACATGCCTTACTTGGACTGCCTCCTAAGGTTTCAATACATATAGTGTATTTCACAGCCTAGCTTGATCACTTTATTTCATTGCATTGTCATAGATTATTATTTTAAATGAAACAGAATGATTATACAACTTAAATACATTATTTTAAATATATTGGTATTGTACCTATATCGTGCAGCCAAAAGAAAGATGTATGACTGTCACGCATAACAGCAAAATAAAGTGGCTCTGATGTGGCATTTCCTTTACACAGAGCTAAAGGCGCATCAGAGACACCTCTGACACGGAGAGAAGTGGCTTGTCAAATATGAGTTGGCATATTTTAGAGTGCCTTTGAGCAGCTTTATGTACTGAAGCTGCATAATTTGTAGAGTTTGCAGATTTTAGAGCTGGCACAGAGCTGCTTTGACTCGACAGTGTGCAGATGGTTTATCAGAATCTCACAAACCCCTGCAGTTCCATCACAAGCCTCAAGGGTTTGGGAACAACTGGCTGAGAAACCCTGTTTAACAGAATAGCCATCACACAGGCTTCCCATAGCAGTGAACAACTTGAGAATTCATCACAAATGGCTTTCAAAAAACAGTTTAGCTTCTGACTAAAGTTTGCTAATTTACCCACTACAGCAGGAGAACGCAAAACCCTAATGCTGACAAGTTTGAATTGAGTCAGCTGTAGCATATAATGACTGATAAACAAGGCCTAACGCTTTATTTTTCTTTCTCTCTTTTGTTCTACCTGTCACAGAAAAATATGCCGACGAACCCAGTTCCACCAAATGATTTCTTTATAGTCTCTTCAAAATAAAAAGAGCAAAAATCCTGTCTTTACACTTCACCATCATCCTCTTTGTGCGTATGATGGTATGAGGGGATATCCTGCCAGGCTTGTCTTCTCTGATCAGAAAGCTTGAAGATGTTCGCCTTCACTTTGATGGACTCCGACAGAGCAGCTCTGACATCCGCGGTGTTGCACACTATGAACAATGATCCGCCTTCAGGCATGGCGCGGCGTGTGAATAATGGCAACATTTCTGAAGTATTATGAAACTGATGCCTTTCTGGCACGCTTTCTGACTGCTGGAAATACAAAGTGTTCTCTATCATCAGCTCATGCATATGCTAAACGATGCATGCATATAAACTTATTTAGCAGGTGTGCAGACAATATGAACTGTGAATGCCTGCATACCCAAGCTATTTAATAAGAGAATGAATGAACTGGCTAATTAATTTTTAACATTACTATAAATTCCTTGTCATTTGTGGAGTAACGTAAAGCTTAAATAATAAAATATTTGGAATATGCATTTAACTTATTTATTTGCCAAGCAACTTTAATTTTCTGAAAACTCTGTGCTAGTTGCTGAGTGATTCGGTTAATGGACCCACAAACAGCTTTGTGGTGCCTATGCTCATTGTTATGAATCATCATTATTGTTCCATGTTCTCGTTGGTTGGTTTGGCTTGTGAGTCATTTTATATACATGAAAAGCTGTCTGTGAATTGCTTCCACCCCTAGCCAGTCCAAATTAAATGAAAATCCTAGATTTCCAAGTGTTTGCTCAAGCAAAGATAATTTTGTCTGTCTGAAAACACATCTTCTTAACTTTCTGGCATCGCAAAGTATGCTGAAGGTACACATTATTGCATATCTCGTGTTTTGTGCAACACTGTTTACGTATCTTGGATGCACTTTTTCCCGAGAGAAATGTCCACTGAGTGATACCAAAACACAGGGTCAGTATGTGAACCCTGGCACATGTTTATTGCATTGATATAGGTATGTAATGCAGTGGTTCAGAATTAAAATATATCCATAGACTGTTGCTTAAAGTTAATGCTCTGTGATGTTGGAAATATGCCTACACCAAATCCAACCCTAAACCTACCCGATAGTGTGTGAACAAATGCAAAACTGATTTGAACTGTTTTGTCGTGCCGTAGTTACACTGGATTTAAATCAGAGATACTTGCCTCTCAAGTACATCTCTGCACTCCTTGAGCTACTGAACAAACCATCTATTAAAACCCATAGATATTAAGCTGCATATGTTTGATGCTAACATTCAAAAATCTCAAACATTTAAAATATCCCAGCATATTAAATAATATTAAGTAATAACATAATATTCTTCAAGTAATTGTGTGGAAACTGCAGTGACACGATGAAACACGTATGAAAGCCCGCTTTCCACCACTGAATAATTATTTTTTTTATCTCACAATTCTATTTTCTCAGAATTGTGAGATATAAAGTCAGAATTGTGAGATATAAAGTCAGAATTGTGAGATATAAAGTCAGAATTATGAGATATAAAGTCAGAATTGCGAGTTATAAAGTCAAAATTACGAGTTATAAAGTCTCAATTGTGTTATAAAGTCAGAATTCTGCCTTTTTTCTTATTTGTGACACTTTTCTTCTGGCAAAGCACCATAGGAAACTACTTGAGATGTGACTTTACAGGACACGGGAATATATACTTTTTAACAGAGCTTTGTATGCCATTTTCCTATGGAAGCCTGTTTCAGCCACTGAATAAAAATAAAAAAGGTTATTGTGACTTTTATCTCATAATTTATAATTGCGAAGTTATAAAGTCAGAATTATATCGCAATTGTGTAATGTAAAGTGGAAAATGGCATACATGTGCTTTGCCAGAAAGAAAGTGTCACAAATAACATAAAAAGACAGAATTCTGACTTTATATCTCACAATTGCAACTTTATATCTTGCAATTTGACTGTATAAGTGGCTTGTTGGTATATATGTACTTGTTGGTATGTATTTCGTGTCTTACTAAAGTACAAGGTAACGTTTATGCCATGAGACCAGGTAGCATTATTGACAACATGTTAATGCAATCTGTTCAAAGTGAACATTTCTGAGATTTTTATTATTCCATTTGTTTGTCCTTTCTGATATAAGGGGAAACCATTTATCAAATTAACAACGAAACTTCCAAAGTTACTTGTCAAAAATATATATTAGAAAATCTGTATATTAGAAAATCACATAAACGTTTCCTAGAAAAAAAGTTCTGAAGAAACAAACTTGTGGAAAGCCTCAGAGAGGCCAACAGTTACTTTGTAGGGGCAATAGAGTTCAGTAGCTGAAAGGGATTATGGAGCATGATTCAACCATATCGAGAGCTCTGCAAAAAAAAAAATCCTGCCTGTGAGGAAGGCTACTGGTCTGTGAGCATGTTTCTCTGAGAGCATAAGGAAGTGATTTCAGATTAGACTAAGATTGATCTTTTTTAGCCAAAGCAATTGGTGTGACACCAACCTAACTCCTGCCTAAATCACACAGACAACTGTATTTAGTGAATTTTTGAAATATCCAGGTCCATATTTCAGTTTAAAAATAATATTTTGCATAAAGTAAATGTATGACATTAAGACATTATTTTAAGCTTTTGCCATTGATCATCATCAGCACTGTGGTAATTTGTGGTAATATTCATTCTGTTCATTCAAAATGCTTTTTTTAAGATGAATCGCCAATTTCAGGAAAATAATATTTTACTGTACTCTACTACTGTAATCTGATTTTTAGTTTCTTTTATAAATAAACTTTTTTAAACATATAACCCATTTTTCCACATGTCCTAAAGGTATTTTTTTTAGCCAATCTCGTCCTGGCAAGGCATAAAAGGGCACTTACCTTTCTGCCTCACTGCACTAGTAGGTTTACAAGCTGAACTCCACCATCCAACCATCCCTTGTGGTGCTGGTGCTGTGCTCGTTGCATGTCCTGCAGACAAATTCAGAGTCTTTAAACTGTTACTTGTTTAAGACATAATATTGGGTTATTTATCAAACCGCTTTCTTTATTTAGTTATATAAGGGGTGTTATTGAGCTCTGAGGACTTGAGGAACAAATGGTGTTTTTCTCTCGATTTCTTATTCTAACATCAGTGAAATGCTTAAGACAGACAGATATGAAGTATTTTAGAAAACTTGAATCGTGATTACAACATTCATCGACTAAATGGCACAAGAAAACATTGGCAAAAGCATTCAAATTTATTTGTTCTGCTCCTCAGTTCTCCTTTTGTCCTGTGGACTACGCTCCTAAAAATAAAGGATTTTATTGGCTTATGTGGTTCCATGTACTGCCTTTTAACAACTATTGTATGTAACCTTCCATTGCTTTTTTTAGATGATTAAAATGTTCTTTACACTAAGACAAAAATTCAGCAGTTAGCTTCTATGGAGAAGCCAAAATGTTTCTTCTGTGGCATCATTGTGAAAATCCCTGTTGGGCTCTTTTTATTTTTTAACAATGTATGCCACTTACAGGTTGGTACTACCTAAAAATATATATCTATATATATATATAATGTTTTTCCAGTTTGACTTTTTAGTTAATGAATTCCTATTCCATTGTTCCATGTACTTTGTGTAACAAATATAGCATTCATCATTATATCCCTTTTGTCCGCTATTCCACTCAACCGACCATAAATCTGTCACTTCCTTCCTTTGTTTAAAAGCAGTTCGAAGAATCGTTTTAACACCCGACTGAAGGCAAGGAGGTGGTTGTGAAGCTCTTTAGTCTACGACAGGTTAAAAACACTGCTGCAGGGTGATGAGCCCTTGCAAACATTCTGTCATAGGAGATTAAATGAAGCCTTATAATCGGAATCTTTAAATTGTGACAAGTCAAGCTTGTCATTCTTATTCAAAGTAAAAGACAATGTGCATCAGTCCAGACAAGTGAAAACATTTAAAGAAGTGACAGCTCTGCTTTCTGAGTTTGCTCCACATTAAACAACAGCGCACTGCTACCACTCATCACTCATCTTCTCACCACAGTCTTCTTCTCATTAATATCATTAGTAATAGTAGTGCTTGCTCAGGCAGGAAACATAGTCTTCAAGTTGACTATCCTAAGTGGGTCAGTGCAATATTTTCCCCAAGATCTTTTAATTTATTATTAACAAAAATTAAAAATGCAAATACATACAGTGCACTCTAAGCATCAAATACACTATAAAGAGCTTGTTGTTCATTTCCTTTACAGCATTATGGTATACTGGTATAATGGTATTTTGGGCACCATTAAACCTTAGAAACACCAAAAGTGAAAAGAAAAACATGTAATTTTTATAACTAATATTAGGTATTATTAATATTTTGTAATGCCATATGGACTACCTAGCTAATGATTTCAAGCCTTGTCAAAAAAAGCACTCAGCAGTATGAATGATTGATTATTGTATATATTTACTGAAAATGTTATCAAGCACATTCAAAATATACCTCTATCGTGATCCAAAGACCTTTTAAAAAAGTGTATAATTGATAAGATGCAAAACTACAGTATGTATGAATGAAATAATTCACTCTTACATTTCTAGTGGGCATGTGTTTAAAAATGTGCTTTTAAAAGTTTAAAAGTAAATTGCTACCACTTCAACCTGTGAAGGAGCTCTGAGGATGTAAATTTCTAGAGATTCACTCGGGGTTCAAAGACATCTCCCTCTGGCTTTATTATCACTACACACGAAGAGAAAAAGATGAGTATTTTAGCCATACTCTCGCATATAGCTGCAATTAGATGTAGTCTTTAGGCTGGCTGGTTTCCATGATTTAAAATAGCTAATTACAGAAACAGAGCAGCTCATTGTATCTCATGCTTGTTTAAACACATGAATTCTCTAACCATGCTAATGAAGCCACTGGCAATTGCTACATCAGCTGGTTTTCTGCAGGGCTAATAATTTAGGGGTATCTATTCAAGCAAGATTCTCAGTAAACTCAGATACTCAGAATTGAAGTTTTAAGGCGCTACTACTGTAAGATATATGCGTCTAATTGTGCTATTTTTAATTATATGTAGGGCTATAAATAAAGCATAAGTAGCGCAGAAAAGGCTTTTGACAACAGCTTAATTTGTCTCTGCACTATTGTGGTGGAGGGAAACTTGCAAGAAAGTGACATATAGTTATGTCCTCTGGCTCTGTTATGGAAGAACTTGTGCTATGACTCTCTATAGCTCACTGTTAGATATAAGAACAATTGAAAATGCGTGGCTGCTGCAGCATTGGATTATTGGAGAGCATCTCCTGCTTCACTATCATTACCTAGCCTACTGGGAATCTCTCTCCACATTCACCAATGAAAGCATGAAAATAATTGAAATACTCTTTGTGGTGGTAGACGGCACAAAACATGAAGTGCGGAGTCCGCTAAGAAGCTTGACAATATCTTCTTTGTGCTTTATGTCTAGTGACAGTTAAGATTAGTACGTGATTGATCAAACGCGAATGCAGCTATATGCGGTACAGTCTTGTGCAACTTTTGTCTTACTTTTTCAGCATAACGCTTTGTGCTTTTATATTCACTGTGACTGAATTTAATATTCATTAGGCATACAGATTGGAGATTATAAACACTGCAATTTAATACACTTCCTGAAAATCAAAGAATATTAATAGCACTACAAGCCTAATAAAAAAAAAAATAATGATAAAGGTGGCGCTAGGAGACTCACAACTTCAAATGTAGTCATCATTTTAGATCTAACGAGCAGAACAGTGAGATTTATGAGACGCTTAAAGGAATAGTCTTCAATTGAAAACCCAATCATGTTTGGAGAGATTTAGCATTATCATTTGTTTCAATAGTAGATCCTCTGCAGTCAATGGGTGCAGTCGGAATGAGGTTTGTTTGGCAAAATACCCATAAAGTAATCCACAGTTCAGTTAAATAACTTTGTAATATTTAGAATAACTTTCTTCAGTGGAAAAACATCCAACTCCCCTGTCCTCCAGATATGTTATTTATATGTTGGTTTATATAATATATGTTATGTTTTGCTTGTAAAACAGTTTCTATCTGTGTATATTTCTCCTCTGATTCAGACACATGACTTTTTGACTGGGAGAAAGTTTACATTTTTGATTTTGATATTTTGAAAATGAATTTTGAAATAGCTAAGTAAAAGCAATGAACTATAATGATACATTTATTTCAAAATGTAGCTTTACTACAATATGTCAATTGATGGATTTTGACATTGTGATGTTTAGCTGTTTAGACTCTCATTCTGACGGCACTCATTCACTGCAGATAAATCTATTAGTGAGTGATGTAATGCTTAATTAAGAACAAACAATATAAAACAATTCACACATCCTGATGCAGACATGAGGGCTAGCCAATTATTCCATTATTTCCATTCAAACCTTGACAATGAAATAACAAAGGTTAATGATCAGTTAATGACAATTATGTCCATACAGATCTACAAAATACAGACAGCAGTTCAATTCGTGGTTACAAAAGTGAACAAAATAAATTAGCTGAACTTTATGGTCTCACCTGGAGAACTTACTGACAGGCTTCATGTAGCTCATTTTAAAATCACCTTGTGAGTCCATCAATGGACGATCATGAGTCTACCAGTCTAGGTGTCTGTGAGTTAATCAACAAATGTCATATTCAGGAAAATCAACAAGTGCCTATACTAACAAAGGTAATTCACTAGAGGTGACATTGCACAGCAGTGAGAAAGAGAAAGAAAGAAAGAAAGAAAGAAAGAGAAAGAAAGAAAGAAAGAAAGAAAGAAAGAAAGACAAAGAAATGCAAAAAAACATTTTTTTCTTGAAGGAAAGAGCACTTCCACAGTTGAGAATACCACACTTCCATTGCAGCCAATTTGGGCCTACCTCCTGCATAAGTTCTTAATCAAGATCTTTATGAAAGTCCCTTTATGAAACAATTTCTACAGTGATTGTCTCTAGTCCTTAAATCACAGGAAAATTAAAGCTTTTTTATTCCATTTTACTAAATTAATTCAGTTGCTAAAGCGCATTATTCATATTTGAATGAAACAACACATACAAAATCCATTAAAATAAATCAGAGCACATGTGAACAGTGTGTCAAATGGTGATGATCCGAAATGCTGCTGCTTGCTTCATCTTTCCCATTCTGTAATTATGTGTCAGTCTGGCAATTAAAAGTAATGCTTAATATGAGTTTAGTGGCATGTTCAAAGTTGTGACAGCGAAGAGTTGCTATAAAAGTTCAACAAATACTGTATTTATAAGAAATGTTAATACATAAACATTGAATGTTACTGCACAAAAACTCACACTCTAAAATATAATAAAAATATGGTAACAGTGACTACGCATCGTCATTGATAATTTTCTAGCCTATCATGTTTTAATTTTACATTTCTTTGCAAAGCTAAAATCACAGCAACTGGCTGGGAACTTCAGCAGCCGCATTTCAAAGAGGACAAAAAGTCCATTTAGAGGTCAGAGAAACTGTGTTCCCAAATATGCGTGTTCAGGCATCAGGTCACTATAAGATCTGGCAACTCTAGTGTCAGAGGGCTCTGAGATCAATGAATCAAGATACATCCACAGCTGTCTTTGTTGGAAATGCTTCAATAAGTAGAAACATTTTGCAACTGAATGACTTTCAGAAAGTGAAGGCAAAACAAATAAGATTTTATAATCACGCTTTACTGGAAACATTTCTAATCAGAATATGTACAAAATAGAGTACCTAATAAAAACCAGTGCTTCAGTGTCTGATATTCTTACATCGTTATTCTTTAAACAAATAGTTGGAAAGCTTAATAGCAATAATTTTTAGGTTTTTAGGAGTTCATTAATCACATAACAGGCAACTGAGTAAATTAGAAACAATGTTTACTTGCAGGAGGGGCACTGATAGAAACTAATCTCAGGATGGAATCGGCTACAAGATAATGAATCATAAACAACCTCAGTTTCTACTTGTACAACTGATTTTAGGAACAAACTATTAGATACTATCAGATGTTTTGATGCTTGTGGATTTTAAAATGCATTTATTTTGATCAAAAATATAGTAAATATTTAGAAATAGAAATTTTGAGCTGCAAATCAGCATATTACAATGATTTTAAAACCACAAGCGCTTTACGCAGTAACGATGATAAAATTCAGCATGGCATAAATAACAATTTTAAATAAGCATAAGATTAACAAATATATTCTAGGCTATTTTACACTGCAATAGATTTTTCAAAAGTTTACTTTATTATTTATTTGTTTGTTTATTCATTGGTTGATTTTATTTTTCTTTTTTTTTTTTTACATGAAATGTCTTCGCTTAGGCTAGCAGTGTATGTATATAATTCATACACTTCAAAAGTAAATGGTCTAATGATGAACTAAAGAAATATTCACTGCTTCTAATTTGCTAATAAAAGCTGCTTTTCAACTTCAGTAACCAAACACATTCAGGTTCTGTCTGGGTGTCAGTCTCACAAACTAGCTGTTTCCACTTCAATACACATGAGAAAAGACTCACCGTGATACAACAGTTAATTTAAAGTTAGTTTTAATTAACTCACCCAAGGGTTGAGGTTATATCGCTGCATGAATGACCCATTTGTCTTAGTATGTATAACATATCAACATTCTATAAATGTCACTACATTGCTTTATTACAGTCAGATTAAAGTGGGAAAGTGGAAAGTGGAAAGTGATAGAGAGAGCGTGAGATTCAAAGTGTGTGTGCAAACGAGAAACCTGCTCCTAGGGTGCAACTATCCTTAAAACCTACACACCTCAAAGGCATATCCTCATGTAGCTATCCATCCATGTGTAAGACTCATCACACTGTCACCTAAAAACCGCAGCTATAGCTATTCTCGAAGGCAACAATAAGGAAAAGCATTGATTTTTAACTATTATCACACAATGTTACTGTAATCATTTCACAAAAATAGAGCACGGCGTGAGATTAATAAGAGAGAGAAGTCTGGCAGGGAACGAGAAAATAGGCAGCTGCACCTTGAGGTTACTAGTACAAGAGCAAGTGTACGAAGCACAGACACAATGTAACACTGGGAAAATATCCCAAATGTACAAAAATATAAAGGTAAGGGATGTAAGGCAAAAGAACAGCAAATACAATCATCCTCACCAATCTCATAACTCTGCAGTCATTATATCTGCTAATAATGCCCACAAGTATCACATCACAACAACACTATGGGACCTTCAAGTCGCCATTATGTGATAGTCACACCTTCCTTCCATATGCAACTTAAGTAAATCTACTGTTACGCTTGCTCTGTACTAATGGGACTAATTTACATACAGCAGAATCAATTATACAGAAACATGCAGATGGTAAACAGGCTGTTAAAAGACTCTGCCTTGAGCCTTGCAAGGTGGAATATGGCGCTGTGACAGATTAAATATTTGCATGAGGGATGTCATTAACATTTGATCAGTCTATTGGCAACAAGATGCAGTAATGATAAAACAAATTACGGCTACAGACAGAACAAGATGTCTGAGGAAAGGAAATAAATAAAATCATTTGCTGTGATGCTGTTTTAAATTATCAGAACCGCTTCAAAGGTCATTACCCCGCCCTGATAAAACCTGTTTATAATCTGCTACATATGCAATTGCGCAATACGGTAACAAAATGCAAATAAATTCGATTTACATACAATTTGATTGACATCACGGCTCACTATGCTATCAGTATATATTGTTGGTAATGCTATTGCTTTAACGCTATGGACATGAAATCGCATTTAGCGCACTCCATAATTCAATTTGCATAATTGATAAAAAGGTAAATTCTAGCATATACAATAAATAAGACCTGAAAACGCAACCTATACAATGCCACTTCCTCTAATACAGGTAAGAGGTGATTGCCATTCTCCACTGGTTCTCTTACATGATTAAAAAAATGGACTAAACCTGAACTTTGGGAATGCTAAAAATTTTAAATAAAGTTTGAGATGAGTATATATATATATATATATATATATATATATATATTATATAATCTTATATAAATAATTTCTTACTCTATTTAGTTATATTTCTGATGGCACTTTGTTTACATTTTACGATGTTCCAATCCATTTCAACAAAAATTCAAATGCTTTGGCCATTTTGTTTATTTATTTATATGACATTGGTGTGTCTTTCTGAGCCGGAAAATACCTTTAAAAACGGTTTTAAAATACGCAGTAACTATTTCCACGCTATATACTATGAAAACTAAATTTTGTATCAGTTTCAGAACAGATGCATAACATAGCATTTCCAAATTATTTGATTCTCGTAAATGAAAGATTCCTGCGGACGTTCTAAGGTTGAACACTGGGGAACTGTTATGTCATGGAAAGTTTATCTCGATGTGTACCGAGGGGACCCCGCCTTCTGCTGTGGAGTGACGGTTGAAATTACTGACGGAGTGAACGCAGTAATTTTTGAAAGAAGCTAAACCATCATCAAAATGTATCGCTAACGTGATACTGTCCCTGATAAATGATGTTTTCACAGATTTGGCCCACCAACGATAAACCGCTTGGCGTATGAGGGATGCAGATAAAACCGTGCCATAATCAGGCTGAACTTTTATTGTAGTATCGCCTGTTATACACAAACCTTCATTCCATCAAGTGCAAGAGAGCTCCCTCATAAAATGGTGGTGAGTTGCTCAAGACAACTCTGATGAATGTGTATTTACCCTTCAGTTAAGAATCCGATTTCACTCCTTTATTATTATATATTATTTACCCTTTGTAGTGAGTCTGATTTATCTCCAGGTTGCTTGTATAAAGGGTTTACACTGTGCTTGGCCTGAGATATGAATTCTCATCTACAAATCAATTAGCAATATTTTTTGTTATATTGTTAGCCAATTGACTTCATTATCTGCCGAGCCTTTTAACAGCACCCCAAAACACTGCACACACAATTCTAATCATAGTAGCTTTGTTCATTCCATACGAAGGAAATAGAGAGTGTAGGACTGTCTGATTGCAATAAACAATTTGTTGACCAGCACGCTAAATTCAGTTAATACCAAAAAGAATGAACTCCCTACTACTACCCTTGAGTCAGCCACGTGGGGTTTGATAACATCATCTGTTGAGTAATAACAACAAAGATTTTTCTCACAGTTTGAATACTGGCTAAGTAACGCATTATGAACAGAACAATGAAATATATAATTAAGGCAGGGATGACGTTCCATAACGTGTCCAATTTAGGTGTAAAAACACGCTTAAATCCTGTGGATAGACGATAAAACATAAAACAGATTACTGTCAAGTGCAGAAAAGAGACTGATAAAGCAAAATTGTCTATTAGCCTTAAACTTCTCTACTGACAAATGTTTTCATTGATTGGTCCGCAGAGTTCGCAGTAGACTCTATTGCTCTCTCCTGAACATTACATCCCATCATTCTTTTTGTCTTTTTTTTTTTATTGGCCAAGAATAAAAGAGTGGGGAAAGACCTAAGCACTGCTTTCATTCTAAGGAACTGGAACGCATTCAGACAAGAATTTGTCACAAAAGTTTCTTTAATCTTTTGTTTTGTTTCTGTGCACTAAAAGCCCAATAACAGTGAGTTCTCCCATTTGACTTTGCAAAATCCATCTGATTGAGACGCAGCAGGAAATGTAAAGCTTGTTAGCTATCTCTCAGCCACCCATTAGATACACGATTTTCCGATTTTGAAACCCACAAAAATCAAAGAGAGCAACAGAGTCGTAGCAACAAATATGTCAGTATAAGTAACACAACAGTTTGAATCACACAAATAATAGTACTAAAAGAAAGTGATGGAAATATCTGATGAAAATTACTCCTTGCTGAAAAATTAGGTGCTTCTATCATTTTACTTCATATATTAAATTCACTATTTATTACATTGTGCAGATTATTAGACGACTAAATAATTGATTTAAACAAAAAAACATTTTAAAGAAAAATAAATAATAGTGATTAAAGTAATAAAACTACACAGAACTTCACATAAAAAGCTAAACTAAAGAGAAAGAAGAATGACCACTAAATACATTTAAAGTGTGTGAGAGAGAGAGAGAGATACAGAGAGAGAGAAGCATGTTTTTCAAATAAATATTTCTTCAAAACTGTCAAATGATAAAGGGCAGCATAAATGCACCTATATTCAGTATTACGTTGTTTTAATTACAAGTGGGAAGTCTATCATTATCTTTCTTCTTTGTATTTCTATCCTGACACTGACGATCAGGATGTCAGAGCTAAGCAACAGTTGGCAAGTTATATATTTATTTTATTCCACTTCCTGTATCGTGTTGAAGGGGATGCGTAGCGTGTGTTTGACGGCTGAGCATTTTGTCAGCCCATTCATCTTTGAGCGCCAGTTGGCTCTCTGTGCCCTTGAGCAGACGCAAGGTGAGGTGTGGCTGGAGATCCTGCAGTATGTTTGAAGTGTTTATTATTATGTAAATGTATATGTATTAATTGCTTTTGTATTAGAGTCTTAGATATGTAGCCAAAGAAGCCCTGCAGGGCCTCGATACTAGAAAGGTTCAGAAGATTAAACAATTTATGATGTGTTCTATGATACCAGAAAACAGTGCGACCCTAGAGAGCCAGCAGAGACAAGAAAGACAGAAATATGGAGCGAATTAGTGATAGCACAGTGAAGAATAAGTCGTAGTGTATTTTGTTCCACCAACAGGTGTGACCAATGATAATCTCTCCGCACTTAGATAGCTTGAAATCCACCGACAGATCTTTTGGTTTCACCAACACAGTTGTTTGTATCCACTTACACTGATGTGCTAGATACAAGAATGGTATGCAGAGTAACGACAGTTTCTAATGCTTTATTTAGACTGTACATGCCTGTGTGGTTTATATCTAAACCTTCACATACACACCACCATTCAAACATTCACTTGGACACTAATGTTATTGTATTACTACTTTTTTATCATTATTATGATTTTTAGTTAATTATTATTATTTGTTGTTGTTGTTGTTAAAATATGTTGTAAGATTGCTGATGAAAAATCTAAGTGACAAAAAGTAAAAAGTGATTTATAATTTAAAATATTTTGATTCTCTTTTGAAACTATAAAGAATCTGAAAAATATTTTTACAAAAATAGTGAGCATCAATACAGATTAAACAAATATGCAGAAATGTTTCTTGAGCGTTGGGCCGTCATGTTAAGAGAGATGTATGACGTGAGACAAAATAATGGCTGGCTTCTAAAGACAGCTTTGCACTGCATCCATAGAAATAAATGACCATTAAAATTGCATTGTAATGATGTTATAATTGCATTAATTAGCGTGATTATTAAATGGTGCACATAATATGTGTCTTATAGTCATATTTCCATTAGTCCATTATTGATCATTTAATTCTAAGAATAGAACAATTATAGTAATGGCAAAAATTCAAACCATACCAATTATAGTTAAGTTGCATTCACACCAATAATGATAACTAAAAAATACTAAAAACAGCAAAAAAAGTCATTTTTAGGATTAATGAATAATTGCCAACAATCTGATGGATTTATGGGATGCTAATAAAATGATGGGTATAGATATACGTTTCCTGGACCTTAGGGTCAGAGGAGACTGTGAGTGGAGTTGGATGTAGCAGTGTAGCTACAATGTCTGGACAGTCATGCTTTCGTATACACAAAAACCTAAAATATCCTCCTCATGCAAAAATAGATAGCTTTTCTTATCTTTAGAATAACTGAATAAAATCCAAATTATGTGGCTAATTTGTCTGTGCCTCTTGTTTGCATCCCTGCTAGCTTTTGTCTTCAAATAAACCTTAGTCCTTCACAGCAGGAGTTACTTTTGCCTTGGCAGGCAATGGCTGCACTCCACTGTCTCTTATGATGTGTGAACCATCATCCGCCCAGTAAATATTTCACAAACCTGCTATATTCATTAGTTGTTGCCCATCAGAAATTGCAGTGTCACATTTGGAGAAATGCGGTCGCTCTGTGATATCATTCATTGCCATGAGCAAAGGCTATGGGACCAGGATGTGAGATGAAAAGTTTGAGAGATGTGTGTGTGTGTGTGTGTGTGTGTGTGTGTGCCTGTGTGTGTGTGTGTGCCAGAAATCCAGCAGAAGCATTTGCTGAATGTGTGCAAAATGTTACTGTATCTGGCAGGATGTGTCTATAATTTAGGTTATTCAATAAAACTATGAGCTTTGGTGTGTGGTGAGCAACTAAAAGCAATTAACAAACAAGCCCCATGACTGCATACGATGGAGACAAACCCATTTGATGCAATGTAACTGTGAAAATTAAAGAAGCGCCAGAAATGGCCTGCAATCTAATGCCAACATTTTATGTATTATCAAACACTTTATATATTTACACTGAGCATTAAAAACGCTTTTTGAAAATTGTACCTTTTAAGGAAAGACAGCATTGACCATAGCTGGCTTGATCGTTATACTTGGCAACTGGTGATTTATAACACAGATGATGTACGGCTATGAAACTTTGGTGATCTACAGTAAACAAGATGAAAATCAAAGTGATTTAGTACTCACTTTGAATGTTGGGCACATTTGCCATTAAAATGGCATTTGTCAAACAAACACGCCATGCTGCTTAACAATGATGAATAATTTCAGACGCGGTCCAAAACATCCCAGCCAGTAAAAAAAAAAAAAAAAAAAAAAAAATTATGCTTTCACAACTTTTCTTGAAAGATCTGCTTTGTAAAGAAGGCTGTCCATTGTTTGATGTATATGTTGTACTTATTTGTTGTATTATGCATGTTCTATCATTTGAATGTTAATGATATTATTTACATAAACACCAGCCCAATTTTTTTGTAATTGTAGCCATACATAGTTTTATACATTATTTCTTTAGCAGTTAATATATTTGTATATATGGACTGCCTTGATTAATTAAAGCGTTAATAAGTACAAAAGAAATTGTGAAAAAATAAATAAATAACCCCAAACACATATTGCACTGTGTGCGTTTTAAATATCAGTAACCAAAAGCTGTTTCTGTATAACTAAACACAAAATATGAAGGATCATATGACACTAAAGACTTATATAAACATAAAGAAAATCAAACACACCTCAGGAATAAATCACATTTCTATATATATATATATATTAATATATAGACACATACTAAAAGAACAGGCCGACCATGGGTTTTAGAGGCATTAGAGTATGAGATTATGGAAACTTTGACATTTTTTTAGAAGACATCTCTTGTATGCGAGACTGGATTTTGTTTGTAGTTTAAATGCAGAATACTAAAATAAAATAAAGAAAAAAAAACACACAATGTCGTAATTAAATAAAAACACTTTTGTAGGCAATTAGATTCTAGTAAACTTCTTTTAAAAACATTTCAGAGTTTTTCCATAATCATACTTCAATACTTCCAAAATCTCATGAGTCAGCCCTGTTCTTTTAGTTATAGCTGCCAAGTTTTTGCAGAATGTTAATCAGACACACTCAAGAATACAAAGAAATCAATGTGTGTGTGTCTGTGGCAGCTCTATACGAATAACTCAGCAGTGTTTGTGTCTAGTGTGTATTTATTGAACAGGAGTTCATCAATTGCTTCAGAATTGATCAAGTTTCCATTTCTTGGCACAAAAGTAGGGCCGCTGCGGGGTCAGGAGGTGGACCCTCCTCTCAGCTCCTCATTCAATCTCCAGGAGTGGCATAGTGGTTTCAGTCAGAGGCCCTGGGCTGCTCTTTATGTGTCATCAGGTGTCATCCTGTAAGCATCTCATGCTCTCAGGTCATCCCGACAATCTGTTAATGTCTCTGTACTGCGTGAGCTGGGGCTTGGGTGTCCCATAATTATGACAGATTTTCTTTCCAGTCTAAAATACTGAGAAAGAAATACATCAAGGAAATACTTTCAAATACCTTACAGAGAAGAGTCGGCCTTTTTGTGATTAACATTAAAACTGCAAATGGGTTATTTCAGAAAAAGCATTGGACTCAATATGCAATATAATAATAAAATTCTAACTGGCAATAATAATAATAATAATAATGATGATAGTTTTATCAAATATTCATTACAACATTTATGATACTATAAGATTCAGAATCAGAAGCGAATGTTGACGAATATACATTATAATAAAGAAAGAAAAAAAAGGTGTAAAAATGTGCAAATTAACCAAACAGATTATATTTATTACAATACATTCATAATAAAATATTTTCACGAAATATTCTATAAATATATTACATTTTATATTACTTTTTAAAATATATATTAAAACAAAATCACACAGTATCGAAAGCAGTTAGTAACATCAAAATCAATGTGTAATTCTTTAAGACAAACTAATAAAATGTGGGCTGAATACTAGTTTTGTATTTGCCAAATCTGAAAATATATATATATATATATATATATATATATATATATATATCTCTCTCTATATATATATATGTGAAAAAGAAATAAAAAATGCACATGTACTGTATTATACTGTATTATTACTGTGTATTAAGATAAGATTTAATATATACCCAGTTAGAACATATATCCAGTTGGGACAGATTTATATCCAGCTTATATTTAAAACTTTAACAATTTAAGAGTATTTCAAGTGAAAACAAATTCCAATAACTCGCTGTTCTCATGTTAATATGATGGTTTACACAAATTAGACAATTATGTAAAAATGTTTTTATTTTAACTCTAAATTATAGAAAACATTTAAGAAGTTGTATCAAGACAGTTTCACAAGAAAAAACAACAAAAAAAAAAACATCAATCAACAAAGATTGGTGTAGCAGTTTTATTATAAACAAGCTGTGTGCAATAAATGTCCTCTAGATTTTTTTCCGCTACCTAAATTCCTTTTTAAGCCCAAAGGTGGCACTGTTGCTTTGGCTTTCATTGCAGTAGTTCACCTCTCTGGTTTCTAAGTGGGACAGATGGCATTACTAAACGCAAATTGTAAGTTCAGATTGTTTCCAGCGTCACAGTGTAAGTTGACAGGTGTGAGAGAGACTTGTGATGTTAGCATGTGGAAGATGCCTCTCCAGTCCTGATACAAAGGAGCTACTGCAATTGTGGAGGACATTTAGTAGATACAGCAATCAGGATTTTTGTTTTTAATCTTTCTAAATACAAAGGTAACAGAAAATATGACACTCAATTAGATTGTATGGATTTTACATAATTTGCTTTAATATATAAAACTGCATTATTATGATTTAATCCTCATTAAAGCTTAAATTTAAAAATTTTTATTACAGTGATTAAACTGAATAATCAGCCATGTTCATCTATAGGATAAGCCTGTTTTATGGAATAAAAAAAATCCTAATTCTTTGTAATCCAGTCATGTTTGTATTAATGATGTGCCTATAGGTGTTTTTGTGCATTAAATGCATTGTGTGTGTAAGCTCAGCCAGCCGTACAAGCTCTTTTACAGTGCGAGTCCAGTACGGTAGGTGGCAACAATCCTTGAATACAAGTCACCCGGCGTGAATGTGACTTTTTGGATGTCTGAGCGAGTGTATTATATAAATGTATGCGATGTCAGAGTGCATGAATAGAACATTTCAAAATCCACGTTCCCTTTTAACGAGAAAAGAGGCCTAAAAGAGGAGGGAAGAAATAAAGGCTCCTGCTGCTCGAATCATGCAGTTTTCATAACCAGTCAATCACAGTCAAACTTTCATATCCTTCCTTCTAGCAGATCCTGGTAAGTTTCAGAGAACTCTGACACGGAGATGTCAAAACACTACTGGAAATGCTCGTTTAAAGATGCCAGTTCAAGTTTCTGATGAGAGCACTACAGGAAGTTATGGATCTGTGATCGCGTGAGCTTGAATTTGGAGGAGGTGTCGATAAATTAATTCCACTATGCCGAGGAGTATGAAAATACTTGAAATTTCACCTAAGTATGCTCCCCATGAGAATATCACTTTCCTCTGTAATCTTCCAATCCCCCACCAGAAACTGTGGCACTGTTAATTTACCTCTCATCAATTGTGAACAAGCTGAAAACATGACTGTCATCTGAGCAGAAATAGCTGTCATCTGAAGCGCACCCTGAGGAGAAAGTAGACAAAAACCATAGCAATAGTGATATATCAGATAATCCCACAACATAATGAAGCCGTTCTAAATCCCCACGATATTTACTTAGAATAAACTCCTCACACATAAGCCATCAAAATGCTTGCTTTGTCATCTGCCCACTATGCTTTGCGCATGCACATCACGTCACAGTGACTGATTGCCTTCATGTTTCACCACGTATGCACATTACAAGAATCACTCATTTCTAATATGTCACCTTTCCTTAACCCAAGAAACACAGAGATTTGTGACAGGAGGCGTGAAGATCTGCCTTCAAAGAAAGCGGCTCAGGGCAAATGGGCCTCCGGCCTTTTCCTTGAGCTCATTGAAAACCATGCCACCACTTACATTTTCTACCAAAACTCTAGAAATATACCTATACATAAAAATCTCTGCAGTTTGAGTTAGAATAAACAGTAGTGGCATTTTTTTATTTCACACAAGTGCCAATTACAGGGCAGATTACACCCAGCTAATAAAGCCGTTTAATGTAATAATACACTTTGATGTTTAAATAACATAATCAGCTACATATGTATGGCTGACATGTATGCCTACTTTTAGGTAACCTTTAAGTCACAACTTTTATATTAGTTCTTGTAAACTATTAAGCCGTGCTGCATAACTTTTCATGTTTAAAATTAAACAAAAAGAGAGATGTACAATACATTGATTAATCTGATATAAAATTATAAAAAATGTTAAAAGGTTGTTTTAAATGTCAGACTTGTTCCTTGCCCCCACTTGTATGTCATATTTGGTTTCCGATTCTTATTTTGTCTGTAATGTGGTGAATTCCAGTCCTGTGTTTCAGTAATACCATTGGCTGACTAAATGTCTTACTGTGTTCCTGAATTTGCACAATGCTATATTCCGATATATTATATTAAGATGTTAAAGTTTATTCAGTGCTACCTCGTTCCTAAGCAAAGTGTGACAGAACGGATTCATTTTTTTGTAATTTTTGTTGGATTTAGATGGGGTAAATGACAAGTGGAAGAGGATCTTATAGACTGAACTGGAGGAGTGCGTCTGCCTCATTCCTCCCTCCTGTGTCTCCGCTAGTCCCAGTCAGCCATGCTTCCAGAGTGGCCTCCTGTGCCAGTTCCTTGAAAAAGAGAGCACCCCAGAGTACCCTCTAGCCTCCTTCTCCGTAGCTTCTGGCAGCCCACAGCTCTCATCCTCAGCCCACAGTCAGTGCAGGAGGTAGGCCACATGGGACTGTATCATCCTCCAGCGTCCTTAATTCGGAGTGTCCTCAACTCAGCCTTAAGCCTATTAGGCCCAGACTCTGTCTCGCCTGTGTGACCCTTGAGGCTCCACCTTCGGCTCTAAGCTGCTTTGGCTCCACCATCTCCCATCAATCCTCCCAGTTCCACAGGGCTCCTTGTCCATCGGCTCCACCTTGATCTGGCGTAAATACATACTGCTCCTCGGGTCTCCACTCACTCTGTCTGTGCCTCGTCGCTTCCATGCCCCTTCCGGTTCCGTCGAGCCTCTGCCTCCATCAGACTCAACGCCATGGATCTCAGATCTCGCTTCCATCTCAATACGTCAGGCGCTTTGTTCCACCTGGGCCCCGGATCCTCGGCATTCCCCTGGCTCGTGAGCTCCTTCTATCGGCTTTACTGTAGGTGCGTCATCGTGGCTGTGACCTGAAATTCCAGCTGAACTCCCTCCTCTCCGGTTCCCTTCTATTTCTCCTAGTCCTCCCTCCTTCCAGTAACCCCATGGACTGTGTTGTCGGGTGTCATTACTCCTGCTTTCCACCTGCCCCTCCACTCAGTATGCCCATATTTGGTTTTCCGATTCTCATTTTGTCTTGTGTTCACTGCAGAGTCAGGTATGTGTTGTTAATTATCTAGTTAAATTCCTCATTTGTTTCCACAATTCATTCCCTGTGTTTCCAGTGTTCTGCGTAAACATTGCTCGTCTTTCTGTCCCTGTCTTCCTGAGTTTAAGTATGCTGTATTCCATTGGAATATATTAAAGACCGTTAAAAGTTTATTCAGTGTTTCCTCATTCCTAAAGCAACAGCAAGGTCTTGACATAAATATACATTTTATTTATTTATTAAATTTTATTAAATTTTTAATTTTGTGTGTTGTGTGAATGTGTTGTATATGTATATTTATTTATTAACCTGTTTTATATATTTTTATTAATTATTGCTTAGTTGGTTGGTTATTTTAGTACTACTTTTGCTGCTGCTGTACATTTGTATTGACTAATACCAGTTAAATTTGACAAATTATGTAGTTTAAGATGTAGTAAAGATAATCCGAGATAGATTTAAATAAATAAATAAACAAAAGACTTGAAGCCTACCTAAAATGGCATATTTGCTTTCTGTGTGTTTTATCTTATTTGCATTGTTGGCCTGCTCCCGGTCAGGTTTAGGGCCAGAGCTTAGAGTAGTTTACGATGGTTCAATGGCTCAGCGTGTCAAGCATGATTGATACCACTCACCTGACAGTCAGAGCTGCTGTATTCACGTTAATAACACTTTAAAGTGTTGCAAAATGTGCAGAAACTACACGCCAGTATCATTTTCCAGGCCATGTTTCCCCAGTGAACCAGGATTACAGAGCCTCAGTAATAGAGTAGCTTATTACATGAAATTAAATTTCTTTGCTATTTTTTCTCTCTTTATATTACATGTGGGAATTTGTCAAAGAAATTATGTGATAAACAACATACTGTAATTTAAATTACAGCTCTTCTCTGTCTCCAAGGAAGCATAGATGTTTGTTCAGGTTAGCAGCTAGCAGTTCCCACTAGACTTCTTATTGCACATGAGTGAGAGATTGGATTTTGAATTTGTAGCATAATGGAGATGGAAGAGGTGTGATCAAGGCTAATATCTGGCTTTCTTGGCCTCTAGACATGAAGCGAGACAATGACCATCATGGCTATTCTCTCAGGAACACTCCATACTAAAAAGAACGCATTTGTAGCTAGGATATGAAGGTATGATGTATTATATGCATGCAGCATAGAGAACCTTGCCCATTAGCCGCTGTTTGAGACAATGCACCACGTTTCTCGGCACAGCCTTTTTGTGAACTAGCGTTCCACCCCAGCCATCGTTCCAGAGGAGCGGGCGTGCGTGGGCGGAATGAGGCTAGAGCATTCTCTCCATCTCATCCGTCTCATTGATTAATTCTCCAGCCCAAAACAGTGACCTCCTGCATTAGTTTCTAAGTAATGCCCAGCACCTCCATGACAACAGAAGCGAACCAGGTCTGAAAGTGCCCCAATGCCCGATTCTTTCCTGCTATAAATCATTAGCCATTAGGACCTGTGGGGCTTAAACGGCTTAAACAAATAGACTTGTCTGATTTAATAAGACCTTCAGTTACATCAATATAGCTAGCAGAAAGAATAAATTGGGAGAGTATATGTGAGAGGAAAAAAGGGGAAATTGGTAGGAGCGCAGGGTGCCCATACTTCACTGTTATCAGCCCCCTTGTACTAAGTGTGGTGGTTCCATTTTATGTTCATACATTTGCAAGTACAATTTCAAGTTCACATAGTAACCTCAAAGGGCTACAAGGCATTATATTACATAGAAACATTGTTTTCTTGTTTTTTTATGTTGAGTCACAATAAGATTTCAATACCAGCTACTTCAATGAAGAAGTTGGATAGAAAGCATAATTATTCTAGCTATTAGCAAACCATTAAATTCATTTGCCTCAATAAACTCCTAATTTTTGCCTAATTTTAGTTAGTAAGGTTAGTTAGGTAGGATCAGGGATGTAGAATATGGTTATGTAGAATATGTGATGTATAGGTACTGATAAACAGTTATTATGTTATTAATACGCATGCTAATAAGCAACAAGTTAAAAGTGAATCAGTCTCATACTGCAGTGTTGCCCAGTTTAATTCCCCATATGCAAATTTAATATTTTGTCTAAATGTCAAAATATACAAGAAACCTTTTTCATGTGTAGACATGGCACAGTATTATAATACTTGAAATCTTCATGTATCACCAAATTGACTATGGGGATTTTATATACTGCATTTTCTTAACATAACATATCTTCATCTACCCAGATAATGTGCATATGTGACCCTGGAGCCTAGGCTTGATCATAGTATAGGTAAATTTTATAGCAATAATGACAATACATTGTATGGATCAAAATCATAGATTTTTATTATTATTCTTATAACTATATACCCTTAAAACTAGATTGTGTGGTTCAGGGTCACATGTGTAAAAATGACATATTACACATATTGTGGTAACATCCAGCAGAGTGATATTGATAAGTATAGGGTGCATCAGATACTGACCAAGAGCCTAGGTGGTCACGCATTTGAGTGTTCATGTTAAGCAATTACTGAAAATAAATAAAATAAAATATTAATTGTATGTATGTAATCATGTAATTATATGGCATATGTGTTTAACATAATTTTGTATTTGCGAATATAATAGCCAATTTTTATTGTAGTGTCACCATTGCCTTGTGATTAAGGAAAAAGGTCCAAGACCTTTGCTTAGTAACTATGTATAATGTATCTCTTGAGACTAATAATAATAATAATAATAGAAATAAAACTTCCATTTTAATTCAGTTTTGGATATAAATTTATGATGAGTCAAATCCTTGAGTGTATTATTATTACCTACATTTCATCTTGGATACATAAAAGAATTTATTTATCAAAAAGTACAATTTTTATTAATTTTGTTTTCATTGCTGATAGCCTAGGTGTAAGTATTGGCTGTGTAACCACTGTTACCTGTAAGGTATTAGTAGATTATCAGAGACTGTAGAGACTCTGGGGCAGGCTGTAGATTTGTCCCTGCTGGGGATGCAGGCTCTTGCCTTAGGGAAATAAGGGTGTGTGTGTGGGTGTGTGTATGTGTGTGTGTGTGTGTGTCTGTGCAGGGGTGGAATGCATGCTAAGTAACCATAGTGATGGTAGAGTGCTAGGGCTCATTAGAACACACACACACAGAGAGAGAAGGTAGGGGAGCTGTGGACTAGGTGTGTGCGCAGTGTCTGTCCGTGGCCGAGAGCAAGGGACCAAACAATGTGTTGAAGTGCTGTTAGAGTGAAAAAAAAGTTAATGTTTGCAGAATATAGCCTTCACACTATTTCAGTTGAACTGGAGAAATATGAAAGCTAGCTGGCCATTTTGCTTCTGGCCTAAGCAAATCCATCATGCTCTTATAGTCTGTCCTTATCTACTGTAATTCAAGCGTTCTGCACTTTCCACAGAACTTCTGCAAGGCATTTGGCCAACAATGCTTGGAAATGAGGGTGTTAAGTACCACTTTGTATTAAATGTCCTCAGTATCTGTGTACTTACATGGTAACTAGATGCAACACAGGGCAGTGCACTACAGCTGCTGCATTTCCATACTTCACCACACGTAACAGCCACTCAAAACATATGTAGAAGTAAGAATGTGTAGAGGACACTGGAAACCCTACAAGGTCATGCATATTAGGTGGCCTTAAATATTATACTTACATAAAAATAAAAAAATAAGCTAGTGTACTTGTGTGGTCATGTTATCTTTTCAAAGCACTTGCAGTGCTGTTGGGGTGGGATACAGGTACGGTTAGAGACAAGTTTAGAAGTGATATGGGTAGGTTCAAAGGGTGGGTTAAATTTCTGCATAAGGATGTATAATTCAAATGCTTAAGTACATAAATTAATTACAGATGTAACAGATGCACATCTGTACTTTCAAAAAATTGGGCTTTCTATTCACCAATGAATCTTGAACAGAAACATATATGACGATCATAAAATATATTAAGCAGCACAGCAGTTTTCAATGTGCTTGATTCAGCTTTAATGTCACAGAAATACATTGCGTAAAAATATATTAACATAGAAAGTTTTTCTGAACTATAATAATAATTAACAATATAAATGGTTGACTTTATAGTAGCAGTATGAACCGTTAGTAAGTGTATTATATACATCATTATCTCATTTGCATGATTAGTGAATTGAGTTTCAAGCTACAGCAAAGCAAATTCAAGCGTAATAATTCACTACATAATGCATTCCACCAATGTTATGTTTGTTTTGATGCGTAACTTTTATGAATAATAACCGAATAGTCTCTCATGATATATGTATATTTTTGTTCTTTTAACTGATTTTGCTATACTTTTTGCTATACTTGATAATACAAATGGAAATCAATCATTTTGAATTATGATTGTTTATAATAAAAGCATGAATTTATTCTCAGTGTTTCACATAGGTAGTCTAAAGAGCACTTTAGAAATTAAATAACAATGGAACACATTAATCCTCTATCTTGCAGTTTGCCCCAGGGCAAATTGCCAAGTTAATTGGACAGTGTGCAAATTCATACGTGTTTCTTCACTTTCCGCTCCTTTTATTTGCTGTTGGAGGACAGGTCAAAAATGCTTATGAGGAGCATTTTGGTGTCACAACAAAATTAGCCAGCACCACAAACACTGCGTTCATTAAGTCACCCTCCATTACAGGGCCATCAGATGATAGAGATTCTCCTGATGCTGCCACTTCCTTGATAGCTATCTAGTGTAATTAAACTTATAATTCACGATGCAGAAAACGTTTCTTTCGTAATTTGCATGGTAGAATCCTGACAAGACTAGCCCAGTTATTAGAAAGTGAATCTAAGGCATTTTTTTAATTGGCTAGGCAAAGACATGGGTGAGATTCTCATTGATAGTCCTCACTTCCTACACATCAAAAAATAAAACAGCAAATCAGAGACGATTTTGATACAGGCCGCTTTGTTAATATCATTTTGAGCAATAATAAAACATTCTAAGCTGCAATCCAGTGTGTGGTAATTACACACACAAAAAATCATCAGCTTGTAATTATATTAATATATTAGCTCATCACAGTATGTTAATTACTAAAACAGAATAAATTATAATTATATTAACATTTTGATATTGTTGATGTACAGAGACAAATTAATCACAAAAGTAGACTTACCAGTCACCGTTAGTGTCCTTAACTACTATGTGGCAAACTGCCTTGTACTATGTACATTAATAATATCAAAATGTTAATGTAATTATAATTTATTCTTATTTTAATGATATTTATGTCAAATATAAAGTGTATATTAATAATTACAAAGCTGATATATTTTTGTGTGTGTGTATCACTAAGCACACTGATTATAACAGGAAATGTTTTGTGTGCTCAAAATGTTTATATTAACTAAAAAGTGTCTATATTGAAATCTATTCTTGATTTTGTTGTTTATTTTTGATGTGTGAAAACATGGATATCGTATCTTTGCCCAGTCGATTAAAATGCCGGTCATTTCTACAATGGCTGGCTTCGTCTGTCGGGAATTCTTACCGTACAGTGCGAGCGAAGAAAGCGCGGCATGCGCTTGATATAAGTTGGTACACTGAATAACTATCATCGAGAAAATCTTCTGTCATCTGATGTGGCGTGAGGGCGACAACAATTCGTGTTTGTGCTGGCAATTTAGTTGTTTACCAAAATGCCTCATAACGACCTGTCTCAATAACAATAAAGGAAGCGAAAGATGAGGAAAGCTGCGGAAATTTGGTTGTACTGTCCGAATAACGGCAATTTGCCTGAGAAACTGCCGTCACGAAGATAGAGAATTAATGTGTTCCATTGTTATTTAATTTACAAAGTGCTCTTTTAGACTACTCGTAATGAGAAACACTTGAGCAACTGTGCTTTTATTATAAACAATCGCCAATTCAAATGATTGATTTACATTATATTATCAGAAATATACTTAAAAAATAACTTAAAATCGAATTAAGAACGGAATATAACATATATCATGAGAACTATTCGGTGTGTCATAAAGTGCTAAACAAACATGTGGTAATTACCGTGGTAGTTGCGTTGGTGTATTATCGGTAGTATTCACTAATCATGCGATGAATAATGATAATATAACATCGCTAACGATTCATACTGCTTTTATAAAGTCAACCATTGTGTTAATTATTATTATGAATTCAGAAAAACTTTTCTATGTTATCTGTACTGCGTGTAATATTTCTGTGTTGACACTTCAGATAGAGCCAACAATATTGAACTGTTGTGCTTTAGTAATATGACTGTGATCCGACTGTCATACATGACTGTTCAGGCTTCATTGGTGAATAGAAAGCTTATTTTGAAACCACGAATGTGCATCTGTTACATCTGTAATTGGTATGTACTTACATTTGGGAAGCCTGCATCCTTACACCTTGCCCTTAAACCTACATATCACCAAACTTGGCTCTAGCTATGCCTGTATCACCTCAGCTAATACAACATGACACAATAAATGCATTGTGCTTTATTTTACATTTTTATGTAGTATGTAATATTTAAGGCCACTAATATAAAGTATGACCTTAGGAATCAGTCTTTCTTACACATTCTTGCACATATGTTTTGAGGAATTTATTGCGTGTAATAGTACGCATGATATGCTGCCTGAACACATCTGAATTACCATAATAATGCGATACTGAGAACATTTAATATAAGTAGTACCTGATGAACCTCATTCCTTGCGGCAATACTTGCGAAAGCACAAATGCGAAACGCTTTGGTACGGCCAGATACTGTTTGAGATCATAAAAGCATGATCTCTTTAGAGCCAGGCGCAAATAATACAGCTACCATTCGGTTCGGCTGAAATGGTGTGTGAAGGCTGCATTCTGCAGGCGATAACTTTTTTCACTGGCAGCACTTCGGCGGTCGCGCTCCTGCGCGGACCGCACCCAGTCCGCAGCTGCGACCGTGTGTGTTCCTCTGTGAGCGGCGCCTCACCGTGCGCCGGACACCGGCATGCATTCCTGCGGTACGCACACGCTGCACGCTACGCACACACCCTTAAGCTGGTAGGCGCAGCCCCCGGCGGGACCGTCTACAACAACCTGTCGGTCTCTTACGATCTTGACGTCTGCTAACACGGCGAGGTAACGATGATTTACAGTAGCTGCCACCTAGGCTAGCCGGCATAATGAAAAACAGGTAATAAAGGCCAGTAACTTTGGATAAATAAGAATTTTTTTATGTGTCCAAGATGAAGTAACAACAAGAAACAATAACAATACTCATGTTGATCTCTACTCTGCTTGATATCCCAAAACTAATTAAAATGGAGTTTTATTTTCGCCTATTATTATTATTATTATTAGTTTCAGGAAGCCATTATACGGTGCTGGTCTTGGACTATTTCCTTGTCTGAGCAATGGTGACACCATGTAAAATTTATTATTATATTAAGCTGTAAATACAAAATTATGTTAAACGCTGTACTTACACTACATGATTACATACATACAATTAATATTTATTTTATTCTTCCGTAATTACTTAACATGAACACTCAAATGCGTGATACCTGGGATGTATTCGATGTGCCAATCTACTTATCAATATCACCATGCTGAATGATACCAATATTATGTAATATGTCATTTTTACATGTGACCCTGAGCACACAGTATTTAAGGAAGTATATGAATATAAATAATAATAAAAATCTATGATTTGTCCATACAATGTGTTGTTGGCTATTATAAATATACCTATACTTATGATAGATTTATGCTCCGAAATTTTGCTGTGCGCATTATACTGGAAGCCAGATGAATATGTTATGTTAAGAAAATGCAGTATAAAATCCCATAGTCAGAATTTATTGACCACATGATTTACATATTAATAGCCATGTTCACACGTAACTCTTGTACTATTTTTGGACATTTAATATTGCAAATATTAAGAATTTACATATGAAAATTAAATATCACAGGCTTCCAGCACTATGTGTGAACTGTTCTCTTTGCTATTGCTTATTAACATCTTTTTGTATTATGCATATTAACTGTTTATCATGCCTATACATCACATATTCTGCATAACCATATTCTGTCTGATCTACCTAGCAACCTTACCCCAACTAAAGTGAGCAAAATTAGGAGTTGTGAGGCAAGTAGTGATTTGCTAACAACTAGAGCACAGCCAAGTGCTTTCATTCAACTTTTCGTGGCCTGTTGAAAATATTTATTGTGACGATACATAAAAAACAGAAGGCAATGTTTCTATAACAATATAATGCCTTTAACTTCCTTTGAAAGTGTGAGAAACTGTATACTTGTGAAATATGAACATAAGTAAATCATCCATGCAAGGAGTTGATAACAGTGAAGCATGGGGCGCTCTACCTCACCTCCCAATTCTTTCATGAAACTTTTGAAAGGTCTTTATTAAATGAACAGAATTCATTTGTTTAAACACAAATCTAATAGCTAATGATATAACGAGGAAAAAAACTAAACATTGGACCTTCACACGCTAACCTGTCACTATATGAAGTGTCATAAGTAATGCGGGAGAAGTCGCTGTTTTGAAATGTCACTAACTTGAACACGGACAAAGATGGAAAATGCTAGTTTTATTCGCCCGCTGACTTCTTCATCCCTGCAAAGAACATTGGCTGAAATGAAACAGCTATTCACAAAGCTAGCGACCTTGCTTTAACAGCATTGTTCAAACAAGCGGTGCCAATGAGCGGAATTCTCGCTGTGCTGCGTACGCGCAATACATCGCCCGCGCTCGCCTCTGAACCTGGCTTGCGTTCTTTGTAACGTAGTGTTCTGAAGTAGCTATGATGGCTTATTGTTCTGGCTTCGTTCGAAGATGGTGATGTCGAATAATGGCGCGATCACACCTTATAACTCTTACTTCCATTGTGCTAAGCAACTAAATCGACTCTCACTCACATGTGCAATAAATAAATTAAATTGCTAACTGTAACACAACAAACAATCTGTGGCGCTTATGAAGAATTGCAATATATTGGTTATCTGAACACCTGCGACAATTCCCACATGTAATATAAAGAGAAAAAAAATAAAAGAAAGAAAATTTTAATTTCATGTAATAAACTTTACTCTATTCAGTTTTGCAATCATTCACTATCTGAAAAAATATTGATATTCGCGATTTCTTTACGCGACCTACAACGCTGGTATTGTGCTAAATGAATGTCACGGCGCCGGTTTTGAACTGTCGGGGTAATCATGCTTTTATCGCGTTGGCGTGGCTACTAAACTACTAAGCTACTGCCTAAACCTGACGATAAATATCGTATGCAAATGGGCAAAAACACGTGGCACAAATATGCCATTTAGTGACTTCAAAATCTTACTATTTATTATTCTTTAATCTATTGATTATCTTTACTACATCTTAAACATGACCAATTGTCAATGCTAACTGTGTTAGTCAATACAGCAACGGCGCAACGGCAAAGTAATGCTAAAATAACCAACTACAATAATTAATAAAAAATATATAAAACAGTTAATAAATAAATATACATATTATTGTCTAACACAAAATTAAAATTTAATAAAATTTAATGGAAATAAATAAATGTATGTTATGTCACCTTTAACTGTTGCGAGAATGAAGTACTGAATAACTCAGCATTTGTGGAGCTCTGGCGTAAGTATATCAGCTTCAGAGAAAGGTGAGACGAAAAGCGACATGGCGCCACGGCATAAATTACTGGAGAGAGCACGGGGTTTGATATGAAGGCAATGAGGACAACTAGATAATTAACAACGCACGAACCTCAATGAGCACGAAGACAAAATGAAAATCGGGAAAGCAAATGTGAATATGCGATGAGGAGAGGCGCGGAGTGGAGTGCTGAGTGCGACGCCACGGCCTGATCCATGAAATTAGGAGAGCTGAGAATGAAGGGACGGAGCGGGTGGCGGACCCGGGTCGCGGCGCGATGGCGACCATGTGGGCCGACAGAAAGAGCCGGGAATGCCGAAGATCGTGGTTCGAGGTGATTTTTGGCGGCTACGGCGATTGAATGAGCGAAGATCTGGAGAGATCGAGCGATGTTGAGTCTGGAAGCGAAACCTGGCGAAGACGAAGAGAGTATGGCGACGGCACGAACGGAAGGTGGCAGAAGACAGGCACGCCTGTGACGCCAGATCAGGTGGTGATGAACAGCTCCCTGTGGAGACGGAGGGTGATGGGGCGTCGGAGTCGAGCAGAGGCGTGTGAGGCTTACTCGAGAGGGGTCAACAGGCAGTTCAGAAGTCTGGGCCTAATGAGCTTGAGCTGGTGAGAGCACTCGACACGGCACTGAATGTTTTGATCCCATGTGTGCTGACTGTGAGCTGAGGCCAGAAGATGCTATAAACTACTGGAAAGGAGGAACTGAAATTGAGTGCTCTTCAAGGGAGCACAACTCAGTCCTCTGGAGAAGCATGAAGACTGACTGAACCATGGTGGAAGGAAGAATGAGGCAGATTTGACATCCGATTCGATCTAAGATCCTCTTCCCACTTGTCGACCTGATCTAAATCAAGAAATTACAAAAATGAACTGTTCTGTCACTAACAGGAACGAGTAGCACTGAATAAACTTTAACATCTTTATTATAATATATCGGAATGTAATTGTGGTCAGGAACACAAGGCGCCAATGTAGGACACTGGAAGTACGGACAGAACCACAAGGCAAACAGAAATCGGAAAGGCAAATATGAACGCTGAGAAACAGAAATTAAAATACATTTAAGTAACCTTTTAACGACACTATAATTTATATCGAAGATGTCAATGTATTGCACATCTCTCTTTTGTTAATTTTAAACATGAACTTTAATAAGTATTTACTAATTAGTGAACTAATAAAGATTGTGACTAATATTTTTGTGTTAACAAACATATATATCATGCATACATATGTAGCTGATATGTTATTTAGCTTTTTATCCAAGTATTATTATATTAGCAGCTTTATTAGTGTGTGTAATCTGCCCTGTAATCATAATTTGTGTAACTTTAAAAAAATGCCACTACTGTTTATTTCCTTCAAACTGCAGAAGATTTTATGTATGAGCCTATTTTAGAAGTTTTAGAAGCTATGGCAGTAACATGGTGTGAGCCTAGACCCAAAAGGACCCAGTCTATTTGCCTGACGCATTCTTGAAAACGAATCGCTCGCGTTCTGTCTGTCTCTGATGTTTTATGGTATTTGTATTAGAAAATGAAGTGATTCTTGTAATGCATGCGTGATGACGATGAAGTAATCGTCACTGTGGCGTGACACAAGCTATGGCGACGCTAATAATTGCGGCGAACTGAAAGCAACGACGACAACTGCGGTAAGTTCTGGTAAATATCGTGAATTTTAAGCATTTCCTACGATATGTCACTAATACTAAAGTGCGTTTCAGGTAAACCTTCTTCTGCTCGAGCTGTCATATTTTCTTTATTCACTGGTAGTAAATGGCACAGTGCGGTGAAGGCCACAGAGAAAGTGATTTCGTAGGGCATATTTCGGGTGAAATTCGTTGTTACGTACTTGCCGACATCAGTGAAATTCATCGACACCCTCTCAAATTCAAGCTCATGCGGCGGATCACGAATCTGTCTTTCCTGTAGTGCTTTCCATCATCGAAACCTGAGCGACATCTTTAAGCGGCGTGGCCGGTCGTTCTTGACGTCTCGTGTCGGTGCGGAGACTTGACCGAGGATCTGCTGGCGGAAGGATATGGTTTGATCGAATGACTGGTGCGAAAACTGCGTGACCGATAGCGGCAGGAGGCTGCTACTCTTCCTCCTGCTTTTAGGGCTCTTTTCTTTCTCGTTTCGAAAAGAGCGTGATTTTGGTATTCTGTTAAATACGCTCTGACTGTCATTTTTATTATATAAATCACGCTCGCTTCAGACATCCAGAAAGTGCATTCACGCGGTGACTATTCAGGGGATTGTTGCCACTAAAATAATGCTTGTTTCCCGGCGTGACTGCTCAGGCAACAACGACTGACTGAAACTTTACCTGGCTCATTGTCGCAAAAAACACCCATGAAACCTCGTTAATGCAAACACGCTGATTGCTAAAAGAATTTCGGAAATTTGTCCATAAACTGAGCTTTTGTCCCATGAATGAACGTGGTGATTATTCAGTTTAATACTGTGCAAAATTCTTTAAATTTAAGCTTTAGTATGTGAATTAAAAGAATAATCATGTAATGCCCAGTTTTCTCTCAGTAAACAGGTATGTAAAAGGCTCCATGCAATCTACCGGGTGGTGTCATGACACTGTTACTTATTATGAGTAAAAACAAGGAAGTCACGGTGTATCACTAAATGTCTCACGAAGTTGCGTAGCTCCTTTACATTGAGCTGAGAAAGGCATCTTCCGCATGCTAACATCGGTCTCTCTCACACTCGGTAACTTACACTGTGTTTAATCTGAACTACAATTTGATGTTTAACAATATCATCTCTTTGTAAAACAGAAAGTGAGCTTTGGCCAACCAACAACTGATCTGCCTTTGAGTAAGAATTTATTAATGAAAAATCCAGGGCATTATTACACGGCGCATTTATAACAAACCTTTACACCGACGATTGATGACTTTTATTGTTTTCAGTAACCTATCAAAATATTTTTATAAATCACTTGGTAAATAAAAAACATTTTTATATTATTTCTAATTTAATATGTCATCATATTAACATGGTACAACTTGAGGGTGACAATTATTTTTCACTTCAGCTACTCACTAAGTGTTAAAGGATTTCAAATATAGCTGGATATAAAATCTGCTACATTTGATATATGTTCTAGCACAGGTATATATTAAATCTTTATCTTAATAATAATAATACAGTATAATACAGTACATGTATACATTACAAAAAAAATAACTATACATATATATATATATATATATATATATATATATATATATATATATATATATATATATATTTTTATAGTTAACAAATACAACCGTATTCGAAATACATTTATTGATTTATGTCTTTTAAAGTACACATTGACACGATATTTACTAATACGACTTTTAAATACTGTGTGATGTTTTTAGCTGCTATATTTTTAAAAAGTAATATAAATGTAATATGTTATAGAGTATTTAGTGAAAATATTTTTATTATGAATGTATTGTAATAAATATAATCTGTTTGAGTAATTGCACATTTACAGAATCTTTTTTCTTTCTTAATACATATTGAGTGCTGATCTTCTCTTAGTATCGCATAAATAACGTTGTAATGAATATTTGACAAAATCGTGTGTGTGTGTGTGCCAATTAGAAATTGATTATTATACTTTTGTATATTGAGTCATTTTCTGAAATATCCATTGCAATTTTATCAGTTAATCATAAAAGGCCGACTTTCTTGTGAGCAGCTGACAGAGAAATAACAACCAGACAGTATTTCTTTCGGTATTTTGGAGCTTCGGAAAAAGAAAATCTGTCGTACTATGGACGCTCTGAAGCCCCAGCTCACCGCGAAGAAACGAAGACGATAACGGGCCAATAAGTGTTTCTGAGCATGGTGCTACGTGTGATGACACCTGATGACACATGAAGGCGGCCCAGAGGCCTCTGACACAAACACCATGCCCATAAGAAGACAGCCGAATGACTGAGTCATCTTCAGCAGTACTTTGTGCCAAAAATGAAGCAAATTTAGAAGCAGTGATGAACTCTCTTCAATAACACACACAGACACAAACACTGCTGGAAGTGTCATGCTAGGCATGGCCTTACTACACACACATTATTTCTTTGTATTCTTGAGTGTCTGATTAACATTCTGCAAAACAACCTTTTCTATAACCAAGAAACAGACATTATGAGATTTTTGGGGCATTGGCGAGATTGTAGAGCTGCAGAATGTTTTTGAGATTTACGAATCAATTGCCTACAAGTGTTTTTATTTATTGATACGGTAATGTTTCTTTATGACACAGTATTCTGCATTTAAACAAACAGAGCATACGGATGTCTTCTAAAATGTCCAAAGAAGTTTCCATGAAATGTCACCTGTGCCCCAAAAACCATGAGTCAGCTACAATTCTTTTAGTAATAATGATCATATATTAACATATATATATATATGAAATGTGATTCATTCACTGTGATAACAAGCTGAATTTTCGCAGTCATAAATGTGGTGTCTGTGATCCTTCATGTTTTGTGTTTGTTACTTTTATTGCTTGACTATTTGAAATCATGACACATGCCTATTAAAGGTTCAGAATTATTTATTTATTTTCAAATAATTCTCTTTCTGCTGCAATGGCAGCTCTAATTAATCACAGTTCATACTAATACAAATATTAACTTGCTAAACTAAATAATCATCAGGCTTGTATGTATTCTGATACAAAATTGGGCTTATCTTTTATGAAAACAACACGTTGAATATACAAACATAGAACTGCATATACAGACTTGCAACAGGCAGTACACTGTATATATGCTGGCAAATGAAATGACAGCTCTCTTACAAAGCGGATATCTTTTTCAGAAAGACCTCTTGAAATAATAACTTTTTTTTTTGCTGGCTGATGTTGGTTGCGTGTCTGAAATTATTCATCATTATTGAAAGCATGTGCCATATGTTTCGTGAATGCTGTTTTGACTTTCATGCAAATAAATATCTAACATTCGATGATACTAATCATCTTGATTTTCTGTTTACTATGGTGCCAGAAACTCTATGCAGCATCACCGTATTGCTCTTGCCGTCCCAACTGCCCAATATAGCGACCAGTCAATATGGTCGTATCTCTTTCCCAAGGTACAATTTTCAAGCTGCTTTGATTCAGTGTAATGAAGGAAAGAATTTTGACATCATTAAATGTTGGCATTAGTTGTGAGCCATTTCTGGCGTCTTGCTCGCAGGCTTGCTGCTGCATCGGTTTAATCTCCGTCGTGACTGTTTGTTATCTGTTTTTGTGGTGCCCACCTTGCAAACTCATAGCTTATTGAACGTCGGCTGCAGACATCTCTGCGAATACATTGGCATTGCACATTAGCAACTTCTGCTGAGCTTTCTCACACCTGCACACGCACACGCACGCACACACCTCTCAGCTTTGCCTCTGCATCACGATCTGCAGCTCTTGCCGTCGAGTGG
Source organism: Puntigrus tetrazona (assembly GCF_018831695.1). Taxonomy (NCBI): domain Eukaryota; kingdom Metazoa; phylum Chordata; class Actinopteri; order Cypriniformes; family Cyprinidae; genus Puntigrus; species Puntigrus tetrazona. The sequence continues at coordinate 17,139,128 of NC_056704.1, forward strand.
CACCGGCATGACGTTAATGAGCGTGTCGCATTCTCCCATGTGACGCCCGGAAGTATCTCAGGCGATCGTCACGGCCCAGTCGGCAGACTTTGTGGCTATTTACTGCGGATGATGGTTTCATGAAAATACATGGTCTGGCTTGTGCTGTCGAGCCCTGCCAGAAGAGACTTTGCTGCTACTGCGACATTTTCACCGAAATTGCCTGGCATGAAAATCTTGTAGAGTAACTCTGCATATTCGTAGTTTTTGTTAAATTATTCTAAAGATGAAAATTATATTACATGAGAAAGACATTTAAATTTTTATGTATGCTAAAAAAAACATGACTCTGTCGAATATCAGAAGCACAATACCAAGTATCCAACCTGCAGATATCTCTGACATAAGGTCAGGAAATGATATCTATAACGATCATTTTATTAGCATCCTTAAATCTACTAACATTAATTGCAGCAATTATTCATTAACCTAAAAAATGACTTTTGCTGTTTTTAATATTTTAGTTATCATTATTAATTAATGGTACACAACTTTAACCATAATTGTGTATATGGTGACCTTTTATTATTATTTATAATTATTCTATTCTTAAATGATCAATAATGCATCTAATAAAAAATATAATTTATACGAACACATACTATTATGCGCCCGATAACACCATTACTAATTTAAATGCAATTATAACATCATTATAATGCAATTTGTTGTCATTTATTTCTATGATGGCAAAGCTGTCTTTTAGAAGCCAGCCACTGCTCATCTCCTATTTATGACGGTTCGATAACTGAAAACATTTCTGTTATTAAACTGTTTAATCTGTGATGCTCACCTATTTTATGAAATATTTTCCGAGGATTCTTTACATTTCAAAAGACAATCAAAAATATTTTATAAAATACTAATCACTTTTACTTTGTCACTTGTATTTAAATCTAAATAATACTTGCTAAAATATTTTAACAACAACAACAACAAATAATAATGAGTAACTAAAGTATAGCCAATGATAAAAAATAGTAATAATAATAACATTAGTGTCATGAATGTTTGAATATTGGTAATAATGTATGTATATTTAGATATGATAATAGCATATGCAGTCTAAATGAGTTTATTTAAACAATAGATTACCACCATTCTTATGCTCTTAGTGCGTACTCTAGCATGGAATACAAAATAATCAGTTAAGAAACCGAAGCATCGTTCGTGAACTCAAGCTATGGAGAAGATTGTCGTGAGCTCACTGACAGTGAAATTAAAACCACTGCGACTTATTCTTCCTTTGTGCTACCCGTTCCTGGCTGTGTCTTTCTCTGTCTCAAAGGTCTCTGGGAGTCGACCTTATTTCATCATACGAACACATCATGAACTGTTTAATCTTCTCTGAACGCTTTGCGTCAGAGAACTACGGCCCGGCCTTTATTACGCATCTGAACCTGGAAGGTCGGCGTGCATGGCGCGGTGGTGCATATGCTATCAGTGCTGACAATAAACGCCTCAGCGCAACGCTACGAAGTTTCGGCTGACACTACGCAGCATCAATTGGATTCTGAAGGGCGGCGAATGAATGGGTGTTTCAGCCGAGGTCAGCTTGCAAGCTATCGCAACGCCAGCTATTGGCAACTCAACTGTCTGATCGTCGATGTCGGGATGGAAGGTACAAGGAAGAAGATGATGATAGACTTCCCGCTATGACAAAAACAGCGTGGCTGCGGGCTATGGTGCGTTACGACTCTTGCCCATATCATTGACGAGATTTTGAAAGAAATATTTATTTGAAAAACACTTCTCTCTCTCTGTATCTCTCTCTCTCTCTCACACTAAATGTATTTAGTGGTCATTCTTTATTTCTCTTTGGACCCCAGCTTTTTATGTGATTCTGTGTAGACTATGCTAATCACTATTATTTATTTTTCTTTAAATGTTTTTTTTTGCATTCTAAATCAATTATTTAGTAGTCTAATCTAATCTGCATAATGTACAATAAGTAGCCAATTTAATATGTATTAAAATGATGAAAGCACTATTTTTTCAGCAAAGCAGGCCCCTAAATAAGATATTTTTCATCCTGCTCTTTTGGTGTATTATGATTGTTGTATTACTCTGTTACTCTCCTTTAATTTTTGTAATTTCTAAAATCATCGTCAGCTGTCTGGCAAACTTTGCATTTCTGCTGCGTCTCCAATGAATGAACTGCAAATCAAATGAGCTCACTTTGTTGATGGCCCGAAATGCACAATGAAGCAAGATTGAAAACTTTGTGACAAAATTCTTTGATGCAAATGGTCGAGTGTAGAACTCCAGAAAGCAGTGTCTACTCTTTTATTCTTAGTAATAAAAAAAGACAAAAAAAATGATAGAATCGTGTGAAGTCTGCAAAGACTCTGCTTGGACAATCGTAGAACATTTTGTCAGTGAATTTGAAGCTAACGGCACAATTTTACTTTATCGATCTCTTTCTGCGTGACAAGCTGATCTCTTTATATTTGCTGCATTTTGAAGTTTAAACGTATGTTTTTGCACTAAGTGAGCGTTGTAGAACTAACTCTGCCTTAATTATATGTTTCATTGTTCCCTTATAACCAGATGTATAACCAGCGATCAAACTGGAAAAAATGTTGTTGTTATTACTCGAAGCAGATGATGTTTAATCAAACGGCTGACACTCGAAATGATGAGAGTTCATTCTTTGGTATTGCTTGTAATTTAGCGACTAACTGTCTAACAAGGTATTTTATTGCAATCGAACAGATCCCCTGCACTCTCCTATTTCCTTCGTGTGGAATATGAACAAAGCTATATGATTAGAATTTAATGTGTTGCAGTGTTTTTCGGAGTGCTGTTTAAAAGGCTCAAGCGAATATTATGAGAAGTCAATTGGCTATTTTTAACAATATAACAAGGAAATATTTGCATGAGTGATTTGTAGATGAGAAATTCATATCTCTCAGGGCCAAACACAGTGTATAAACCTTTATACAAGCAGCCTGAGGAATCAAATCAGAACTCACTACAAAGAGGTAAATAATATATAATAATAAAGAGGTGGAAATGGGATTCTTAACTGAAAAGGGTAAATACATTCATCAGAGTTGTGCGAACGCTCTACCATTTTGTAGAGGGCTCTCTTGCATGACAAATGAAAGGTTTTGTATAACAGGCGAGCGTACTACAGCAAAGTTCAACCTCGATTATGAGCACGGTTTTATCTACATCCCTCATACATGGCGGTTTATCGTTGGTGGGCCAATCTGTGAAAACATCATTTATCAGGGACAATATCGTTAACGATACATTTTGATGAAGTAGTTTAGCTTCTTTAAAAAGCTTACACGTTCACACTCCGTCAGTAATTTTCAGCGTCACTCACAGCAGAAGGCGGGGTCCCCTCGGTACACATCGAGATAAGCTTTCCATGGCCTGTAGTTCCCCAGTGTTCAACCTTAGAACCGTCACAGGAATCTTTTTCATTTACAGGAATCAAACCATTTAAAATGCTATATTATGCATCTGTTCCCAAACTGTTCAAATTTAGTTTTTCATAGTATATAAGCGTAGAAATAGTTACTCGTATTTTAACGCAATGTCATGTGTAAATAAATGAGCAAAATGTTAAAAGCATTTGAATTTTAGTTGAAAATGATTGGAACATCCGTAAAAATACCAAAAGTGCCATCAAATATAACTAAATGAAATGAAAATTATTTATATATAGGGTATATAATATATATATATATATATATATATATATATATATATATATATATATATATATATATATATATATATATATAAACTTTTATTTAAAATTTTTAGCATTCCCAAAGTTCAGGTTTGATCATTTTTTAATCATGTAGAGAACCAGTGGAAATGATACCTCTTACCTGTATTAGAGAAGTGGCATTGTATAGGTTGCGTTTTCAGGTCTTATTTGTTATGTATGCTAAATTTTTATCAATTATGCAAATTGAATTATGAATTACGCTAAATACAATTTCATGTCCTAAGCGTTAAAGCAATAACGTGCCAACAATATATATGCAATGTATGGTGAGCCGTGATGTCAATCAAATTTGTATGTAAATCAATTTATTTGCATTTGTTGCAAATAATAACAACAATTACCATATGTAGCAGATTATAAACAGAGTTTTATCAAAGGGACGGGGCCAATGACCTTTGAAGCGGTTCTGATAATTTAAAACAACATCACAGCAAATGATTTTATTTATTTCCCTTTCCTCAGACATCTTGTTCTATTAACAGCCGTAATTGTTTTATCATTACTGCATCTTGTTGTTTAATGAACTGATCTAAATGTTAATGACATCCCTCAATAAATATTTAATCTGTCACAGCATGCTCCTTCACCTTGCAAGGCTCAAGGCAGGAGTCTTTTAACTTAGCCTGTTTATATCTGCCGTGTTTTCTGCTTGTAATTGATTCTGCTGTATATTAATTAGTCCCATTAAGTACAGAGCAAGCATGTTTTGTTGATTACTTCGAGATTGCATATGAAGGGAAGCAATGCATTATCCACCTTAATGAAACGACTTGAAAATTCATAAGTGTTGTTTATTTGATATGATACTTGAGGCATTATTATGGTCCTGTTATTGCAAGGTTATGAGATTGGGTGGGGATGATTGTGTTGCTGTTCTTTTGCCTTGTCCTTACCTTTTATATTTTTGTGCCGTTGGGATATTTTCCAGTGTTACATTGTGTCTGTGTAGTCACCCCTTGTCTTAATATAGTAACCTCTGATGCAGCTGCCCTATTTTTCTCAGATTTACTTGGAGCTTCTCTCTCTTATTAATCTCCGCGCGTACTCTATTTTGTGAAATCGTTACAGTAACATTGTGTGATAATAGTTAAAAATCAAATGCTTTTCCATATTATTGCTTCAAAATAGCTATAGCTGCGGTTTTTAGGTGACAGTGTGATAAAGCCTTACACATGGATGGATAACTACATGAGGATATGCCTTTGAGAGGTGTTATTAGGTTTTTAAGGATAATTGCACCTAAAAGGAGCAGGTTTCTCGTTTTTGAATCTCTCACGCTCTCTCTGTCGCACCACTTTCCCTTTCCTTTAATCTGACTGTAATAAAGCAATGTGGTGACATTTATAGAATGTTGAAATGTTATACATGTAAGACAAATGGGTCATTGCGCAGCGTTATAACCTCAACCCTTGGGTAAGGTTAATTAAAACAACTTTTAATTAACCTATTGTCACTGATTGAGTGCTTTTCTCTGTTATTAGCAATGAGGAAGTGGAAACAGCTAGTTTGTGGAGACTTTTGACACCCAGACAAGAACCTGAATGTGTGTTTGGTTACTGAAGTTGAAAGACAGCATTTATTAGCAAATTAGAAGCAGTGAATATTTCTTAAGTTCATCATTAGACCATTACTTTACAGTGTATAGAATTATATACACATACACTGCTAGCTAAACGAAGACATTTTCATGTAAAAAAAAAAAAGAAAATAAATCAACCAATGAACAAACAAACAAATAAATAATAAAAAGTAAACTTTGAAAATGCTATTGCAATTTAATAGCCTATAGGAATATATTGTTAAATGTTATTGTTATTTAAAGTTATTTATTGATGCCATGCTGAATTTTTATCATCGTTACTCGTCAGTGCTATGTGGTTTTTAAAAAATCATTGTAATATGCTGATTTGCAGCTAAAACCTTCTATTTCTAAATATTTACTGTATTTTTGATCAAATAAATGCATTTAAAATCCACAAGCATCAAAACATCTTATAGTATCTAATAGTTTGTTCCTAAAATCAGTTATGCAATGAAACTGAGGTTGTTTTATGATTTATTATCTTGTAATGGATTCCATCCTGAGATTAGTTTCTATCAGTGCCCACTCCTGCAAGTAAACATTATTTCTTCTAATTTACTCAGTTGCCATAATTGCTAATTAATGAACTCCTAAAACCTAAAGTGTTGTAGTAAAACTTAACTATTTGTTTAAAGAATAACGATGTAAAGAATATCAGACACTGAAGCACTGGTTTTTATTAGGTACTCTATTTTATTTTCTATTCTGATTAGAAATGTTTCCAGTAAGCCGTGGTTATAAAATCATGTTGTTTTTGTATGCTTTCTGAAAGGGTCAATTTCAGTTGCAAAATGTTTCTACTTGTGAAGCATTTCCAACAAAGAACTGGCTGTGGATGTATCTTGATTCATTGATCTCAGAGCCCTCTGACACTAGAGTTGCCAGATCTTATAGTGACCCTGATGCCTGAACACGCATATTTGGAGACACAGTTTCTCTGACCTCTACAAATGGACTTTTTTTATCCTCTTTAGTACGGCTGAAAGTTCCCAGCCAAGTTGTAGTTTTTTGACTTTGCCAAAAATGTAGTCAAAAACAGTAGGCTAGGGTGTCAGTAGGCAGTCACGTGGTCACTGTTACATATTTTTATTATATTTTAGAGTGTGAGTTTTGTGCAGTGGCTGTATTATTGTTTTGTGTATTAATGACCTATTCTTTTTTTTAAATACAGTATTTGTTGAACTTTTTAACAGCAACTTCTTTAACTGTCACAACTTTGAACATGCCACTAAACTCATATTAGCGATGCTTTTAATTCTTGAATGACACATAATTGCAGAATGGGAAGATGAAAGCGAACGTGGCCATTTCGGATAATCACCATTGACACACTTGGTTACGTAATTGCTCGTTTATTTTAATGGATTTTGTATGTGTTGTTTCATTCAAATATGAATAATGCGCTTTTAGCAGCTAGTTAATTTAGTAAAATGGAATAAAAAAGCTTTAATTTTCCTTTCAACTTGATTTAAGGACTGAGGATGACAATCACTGTGAAATTGTTTCATAAAGGCTTTCATAAAGGATGTGATTACAGAACATGCAGGTAGGCAGAATTGGCTGCAGTAAGAGTGTTGTAGTCATAGTGGAAGTGGCTCTTTCCTTCAAGAAGAAAAAAAATGTTTACTGCATTTCTTTGTTTTCTTTTTCTTTCTTTCTTTCTTTCTTTCTTTCTTTCTTTCTTTCTTTCTTTCTTTTCTTTCTTTCACTGTGCAATGTCACCTCTAATCATGATTACCTTTGTTAGTGAGACGCATTGATTTTCTGAACAATGACATTGTTGATTAACTCACCAGACACCAGACTGGTGAACTCATCCGATTAGTCCATTGATGGACTCACAGGTGATTTTAAAATGAGCTACATGAAGCCTGTCAGTAAGTTCTCAGGTGAGACCTCGGTTCAGCTAATTTATTTTAGTTACTTTTTGTAACCACGAATTGAACTGCTGTCTGTATTTTGTAGATCTGTATGGACATAATTTGTCATTAACTAGTCATTAACCTTTATTGGTATTTCATTGTCAAGGTTTGAATGGAAATAATGGAATAATTGACTCGCCCTCATGCCATCCAGGATGTAGATTGTTTCTTTATTGTTTCTTAATTAAGCATTACATCACTTGCTCACTAATAGATTGTCTGCAGTGAATGGGTGCCGTCAGAATGAGAGTCTAAACAGCTAAACATCACAATGTCCAAAATCCATCAATTGACATATTGTGAAGTAAAAAGCTGCATTTTTGGAAATAAATGTATCATTAATTTGTGCTTTTACTTACAGCTATTTCAAAATTCATTTCAAAATATCAAAAATCAAAAATGTAGCTTTCTCCCAGTCAAAAAGTCATATTGTCTGAATCAGGGGAGAAATATACACAGATAGAGAAACTGTTTTTACAAGCAAAAACATAACATATGTTATATAAATAACATATAAATAACATATCTGGGGACAGGGGGTTGGATGTTTTCCACTGAAGAAAGTTATTCTAAATATTACAAAGTTATTATGAATTATGGATTACTTTATGGGTATTTTGCCAAACCAAACCTCATTCCGACTGCACCCATTGACTGCAGAGGATCTACTGTAGAGCAAATGATAATGCTAAATCTCTCCAAACATGATTGGGTTTCAGGTGAACTATTCCTTTAAGCGTCTCATAAATCTCCTCATTCTGTAATTAGATATAAAATGATGACTACATTAGTTGTGGTCTCCTAAACGCCACCTTTATCATTATTTTTTTTATTGAAGGCTTGTAGTGCTATTAATATTCTTTGATTTTCAGGAAGTGTATTAATTGCAATGTTTATAATCTCAATCTGTATGCCTAATGAATATTAAATTCAGTCACAGTGAATATAAAAGCACAAAACGTTATGCTGAAAAAGTAAGACAAAAGTTGCACAAGACTGTACCGCATGGCTTCTGCATTGCGTTTGATCAGTGCGGCTAATCTTAACTGTCATGACATAAAGCACAAAGAAGATATTGTCAAGCTTCTTAGCGGACTCCGCACTTGTGTTTTGTGCCGTCTACACCACAAAGGGTACAATTATTTTCATGCTTTCATTGGTGAATGTGGAGAGAGATTCCAGTGAGCTAGGTAATCGAGTGAAACGGGAATGCTCTCAATAATCCAATGCTGCAGCAATACGCATTTTCAATTGTTCTTATATCTAACAGTGAGCTATAGAGGTCATAACAAGTTCTTCATAACAAGAGCCAGAGGACATAACTATGTCACTTTCTTAAAGTTTCCCTCCACCACAATAGTGCAGAGACAAATTAAGCTGTTGTCAAATGCCTTTTTCTGCGCTACTTATGCTTGTTTATAGCCCTACATATAATTAAAAATAGCACAATTAGACGCATATATCTTACAGTAGCGCCTTAAAACTTCAATTCTGAGTATCTGAGTTTACTGAGAATCACTTGAATAGATACCCTAAATTATTAGCCCTGCAGAAAACCAGCTGATGTAGCAATTAGCCAGTGGCTTCATTAGCATGGTTAGAATTCATGTGTTTAAACAAGCATGAGATACAATGAGCTGCTCTGTTTCTGTAATTAGCTATTTTAAATCATGAAACCGGCCTAAAGACTACATCTAATTGCAGCTATATGCAGTATAGCTAAAATACTCATCTTTTTCTCTTCGTGTGAGTGATAATAAAGCCAGAGGAGATGTCTTTGAACCCCGAGTGAATCTCTAGAAATTTTACATCCTCAGAGCTCCTTCACAGGTTGAAGTGGTAGCAATTTACTTTTTAAACTTTTAAAGCACATTTTTAAACACATGCCCACTAGAAATGTAGAGTGAATTATTTCATTCATACATACTGTAGTTTTGCATCTTGTCAATTATACACTTTTTTTAAAGGTCTTTGGATCACGATAGAGGTATATTTTGAATGTTAGCCGATAACATTTTCAGTAAGTATATACAATAATCAATCATTCATACTGCTGAGTGCTTTTTTGACAAAGGCTTGAAATCATTAGCTAGGTAGTCCATATGGCATTACAAAATATTAATAATACCCTAATATTAGTTATAAAAATTACATGTTTTTCTTTTCACTTTTTGGTGTTTCTAAAGGTTTAATGGTGCCAAAATACCATTATACCAGTATACCATAATGCTGTAGAAATGAACAACAAGCTCTTTGTAGTGTATTTGATGCTTAGAGTGCACTGTATGTATTTGCATTTTTAATTTTTTGTTAATAATAAATTAAAAGATCTTGCGGGAAAATATTGCACTGACCCACTTAGGATAGTCAACTTGAAGACTATGTTTCCTGCCTAGGCAAGCACTACTATTACTAATGATATTAATGAGAAGAAGACTGTGGTGAGAAGATGAGTGATGAGTGGTAGCAGTGCGCTGTTGTTTAATGGAGCAAACTCAGAAAGCAGAGCTGTCACTTCTTTAAATGTTTTCACTTGTCTGGACTGATGCACATTGTCTTTTACTTTGAATAAGAATGACAAGCTTGACTTGTCACAATTTAAAGATTCCGATTATAAGGCTTCATTTAATCTCCTATGACAGAATGTTTGCAAGGGCTCATCACCCTGCAGCAGTGTTTTTAACCTGTCGTAGACTAAGGAGCTTCACAACCACCTCCTTGCCTTTCAGTCGGGTGTTAAAACGATTCTTCGAACTGCTTTTTAAACAAAGGAAAGAAGTGACAGATTTATGGTCCGGTTGAGTGGAATAGCGGACAAAAGGGATATAATGATGAATGCTATGTTGTTACACAAAGTACATGGAACAATGGAATAGGAATTCATTAACTAAAGTCAAACTGGAAAAACATTATATATATATATAGATATATATTTTAGGTAGTGCAACCTGTAAGTGGCATACATTGTTAAAAATAAAAAAGCCCAACAGGGATTTTCACAATGATGCCACAGAAGAAAACATTTTGGCTTCTCCATAGAAGCTAACTGCTGAATTTTTGTCTTAGTGTAAAGAACATTTTAATCATCTAAAAAAAGCAATGGAAAGGTTACATACAATAGTTGTTAAAGGCAGTACATGGAACCACATAAGCCAATAAAATCCTTTATTTTTAGGAGCGTAGTCCACAGGACAAAAGGAGAACTGAGGAGCAGAACAAATAAATTTGAATGCTTTTGCCAATGTTTTTCTTGTGCCATTTAGTCGATGAATGTTGTAATGCGATTCAAGTTTTTCTAAAATACTTCATATCTGTCTGTCTTAAGCATTTCACTGATGTTAGAATAAGAAATCGAGAGAAAAACACCATTTGTTCCTCAAGTCCTCAGAGCTCCAATAACACCCCTTATATAACTAAATAAAGAAACGGTTTGATAAATAACCCAATATTATGTCTTAAACAAGTAACAGTTTAAAGACTCTGAATTTGTCTGCAGGACATGCAACGAGAGCACAGCACCAGCACCACAAGGGATGGTTGGATGGTGGAGTTCAGCTTGTAAACCTACTAGTGCAGTGAGGCAGAAAGGTAAGTGCCCTTTTATGCCTTGCCAGGACGAGATTGGCTAAAAATACCTTTAGGACATGTGGAAAAATGGGTTATATGTTTAAAAAAGTTTATTTATAAAAGAAACTAAAATCAGATTACAGTAGTAGAGTACAGTAAAATATTATTTTCCTGAAATTGGCGATTCATCTTAAAAAAGCATTTTTGAATGAACAGAATGAATATTACCACAAATTACCACAGTGCTGATGATGATCAATGGCAAAAGCTTAAAATAATGTCTTAATGTCATACATTTACTTTATGCAAAATATTATTTTAAACTGAAATATGGACCTGGATATTTCAAAAATTCACTAAATACAGTTGTCTGTGTGATTTAGGCAGGGTTAGGTTGGTGTCACACCAATTGCTTTTTAGCTAAAAGATCAATCTTGGTCTAATCTGAAATCACTTCCCTTATGCTCTCAGAGAAACATGCTCACAGACCAGTAGCCTTCCTCACAGGCAAGTTTTTTTGCAGAGCTCTCGATATGGTTGAATCATGCTCCATAATCCCTTTCAGCTACTGAACTCTATTGCCCCTGAGAAAGTAACTGTTGGCCTCTCTGAGGCTTTCCACAAGTTTGTTTCTTCAGGGAACTTTTTCTAGGAAACGTTTATGTGATTTTCTAATATACAGATTTTCTAATATATATTTTTGACAAGTAACTTTGGAAGTTTCGTTTGTTAATTTCAGTAAATGGTTTCCCCTTATATCAGGAAAGGGACAAACAAATGGAATAATAAAAAATCTCAGAAATGTTCACTTTGAACAGATTGCATTAACATGTTGTCAATAATGCTACCTGGTCTCATGGCATAAACGTACCTTGTACTTTAGTAAGACACGAAATACATACCAACAAGTACATATATACCAACAAGCCACTTATACAGTCAGAATTGCAAGATATAAAGTTGCAATTGTGAGATATAAAGTCAGAATTCTGTCTTTTTTATGTTATTTGTGACACTTTCTTTCTGGCAAAGCACATGTATGCCATTTTCCACTTTACATTACACAATTGCGATATAATTCTGACTTTATAACTCGCAATTATAAATTGTGAGATAAAAAGTCACAATAACCTTTTTTTATTTTTTATTCAGTGGCTGAAACGGGCTTCCATAGGAAAATGGCATACAAAGCTCTGTTAAAAAAGTATATATTCCCCGTGTACTGTAAGAGTCACATCTCGTGGTTTCCTATGGTGCTTTGCCAGAAAGAAAGTGTCACAAATAAGAAAAAAAGGCAGAATTCTGACTTTATAACTTGCAATTGAGACTTTATAACTCGTAATTTTGACTTTATAACTCGCAATTCTGACTTTATATCTCATAATTCTGACTTTATATCTCACAATTCTGACTTTATATCTCACAATTCTGACTTTATATCTCACAATTCTGAGGAAAATAGAATTGTGAGATAAAAGTCACAATTATTCAGTGGTGGAAACGGGCTTTCATACGTGTTTCATACGTGTCACTGCAGTTTCCACACAATTACTTGAAGAATATTATGTTATTACTTAATATTATTTAATATGCTGGGATATTTTAAATGTTTGAGATTTTTGAATGTTAGCATCAAACATATGCAGCTTAATATCTATGGGTTTTAATAGATGGTTTGTTCAGTAGCTCAAGGAGTGCAGAGATGTACTTGAGAGGCAAGTATCTCTGATTTAAATCCAGTGTAACTACGGCTTGACAACAAGTTCAAATCAGTTTTGCATTTGTTCACACTATCGGGTAGGTTTAGGGTTGGATTTGGTGTAGGCATATTTCCAACATCACAGAGCATTAACTTTAAGCAACAGTCTATGGATATATTTTAATTCTGAACCACTGCATTACATACCTATATCAATGCAATAAACATGTGCCAGGGTTCACATACTGACCCTGTGTTTTGGTGTCACTCAGTGGACATTTCTCTCCGGAAAAAGTGCATCAAGGTACGTAAACAGTGTTGCACAAAACACGAGATATGCAATAATGTGTACCTTCAGCATACTTTGCCGATGCCAGAAAGTTAAGAAGATGTGTTTTCAGACAGACAAAATTATCTTTGCTTGAGCAAACATGGAAATCTAGGATTTTTCATTTAATTTGGACTGGCTAGGGTGAGCAATTCACAGACAGCTTTTCATGTATATAAAATGACTCACAAGCCAAACCAACCAACGAGAACATGGAACAATAATGATGATTCATAACAATAGAGCATAGGCACCAAAGCTGTTGTGGGTCCATTAACCCGAATCACTCAGCAACTAGCACAGGTTTTCAGAAAATTAAAGTTGCTTGGCAAATAAATAAGTTAAATGCATATTCCAAATATTTTATTATTTAAGCTTTACGTTACTCCACAAATGACAAGGGAATTTATAGTAATGTTAAAATTAATTAGCCAGTTCACATTCATTCTCTTATTAAATAGCTTGGGTATGCAGAGCATTCACAGTTCATATTGTCTGCACACCCCTGCTAAATAAGTTTATATGCATGCATCGTTTAGCATATGCATGAGCTGATGAGAACACTTTGTATTTCCAGCAGTCCAGAAGCGTGCCAGAAAGGCATCAGTTTCATAATACTTCAGAAATGTTGCCATTATTCACATCGCCGCCATGCCTGAAGACGGATCATTGTTCATAGTGTGCAACACGCGGATGTCAGAGCTGCTCTGTCGGAGTCCATCAAAGTGAAGGGCGAACATCTTCAAGCTTTCTGATCAGAGAAGACAAGCCTGGCAGGATATCCTCATACCATCATACGCACAAAGAGGATGATGGTGAAGTGTGAAAGAAAAGGATTTTTGCTCTTTTTATTTTGAAGAGACTATAAAGAAATCATTTGGTGGAACTGGGTTCGTCGGCATGTTTTCTGTGACAGGTAGAACAAAGAGAGAGAGAAAGAAAAAATAAAGCGTTAGGCCTTGTTTATCAGTCATTATATGCTACAGCTGACTCAATTCAAACTTGTCAGCATTCGGTTTGCGTTCTCCTGCTGTAGTGGGTAAATTAGCAAACTTTAGTCAGAGCTAAACTGTTTTTGAAAGCCATTTGTGATGAATTCTCAAGTTGTTCACTGCTATGGGAAGCCTGTGTGATGGCTATTCTGTTAAACAGGGTTTCTCAGCCAGTTGTTCCCAAACCCTTAGAGGCTTGTGATGGAACTGCAGGGGGTTTGTGAGATTCTGATAAGCCATCTGCACACTGTCGAGTCAAAGCAGCTCTGTGCCAGCTCTAAAATCTGCAAACTCTACAAATTATGCAGCTTCAGTACATAAAGCTGCTCAAAAGGCACTCTAAAATATGCCAACTCATATTTGACAAGCCACTTCTCTCCGTGTCAGAGGTGTCTCTGATGCGCCTTTGGCTCTGTGTAAAGGAAATGCCACATCAGAGCCACTTTGAACTTTGCTGTTGTCGTGACAGTCATACATCTTTCTTTTGGCTGCACGATATAGTGCAATACCAATATATTTAAAATAATGTATTTAAGTTGTATAATCATTCTGTTTCATTTAAAATAATAATCTATGACAATGCAATGAAATAAAGTGATCAAGCTAGGCTGTGAAATACACTATATGTATTGAAACCTTAGGAGGCAGTCCAAGTAAGGCATGTGGGTTCAGTTGAGCAAAAATGTTGGGAAACCCTGCTGTAAAAGGTCCTCCGCATGTAATATATCCCCCTTGTGGTGCTGTTGGTCCGGAAAAAAGCTCATGATAGATTTCATAACCTTCAGATAATGCTCTCACTCTCCTATGGGAATAGTGCCATCCTGAGGAGTTGAGAGTAGATGAGAAATAGAGAGAAAAACAGGAAAATATTTTAATGGACATTTATTTAAAGAACTGTCTTACAGCTTTTTCTGTCCTACAAATAAATATAATGTAAATGTATTTTTATCAGTTTAAAGTTTAATGTGACTACAGTGAAAGTTCCCAGAAAAGCTGTTTCCAGTATTTTTTTTTTTTTTTACTCTGGAGATTGCGAGGGATTTTACTATTCAGAGTATCACACACCATACATTATATGCATACTTTTGTAATTGGTATACCGATCATTACCAGCTGTATTTGAGAAATACGGCTTTGATTCATGTTGTGTTTGTGGTCCTTTTGTGGCCTTTTTAATTGGGTCTGTTTGATGAAGGAACATTTTTAATCCCCTTTATTTTTACAACATAGCTTTTGATCTTCAAATGATTGTGTGATACATTTCTTCTGAGGCCAGGTTGCTAACATTTAGCTATTAACATTCACCCTCACTCACCCACTTTTCCTTTGTGCAGAATAACAAGGCAGTCACCAAAAACCTAAATAGTTCTAGTTCTCTCTGCATGTTTCTTGACCCTGTTTAATTCTATGTCTCTCTACGCTTTCATGGCCACATGGGACCACCGTTCCTGTGATTATTCAGCAATTAGTTGGCTCTTCATCGTCCGTGCAGTACTGAGACAGTTGCCTTATAGCCTATTCTTCATGTTCTCAGTAGGTTTCTGGTAATTATTTTTGAGTCTTCAGTTCAGCGGGAGAAAAAGAGTTGCACTCAAATATATATCTTCCAGGAGAACACAAATGCAAAGGAAACTGAGCTTCACATTTAAAACGAGCTGATAACAACAATAGGTAATTCATCTTTTTTAATATTAAATATATCAATCTTAAGTAATGTGAATTAATTTAATGAGAAACATGGATACAGTTTATGGATGTTATGTGGCATGTCTGGTGGTGCCATATGTCCTGGATCTTCTCAGCCTCTTTACATTTTTTGGGCAGTTTGGCAGAACAGGTTTTTATCCTGCTCAATTCTTAAGGCAGGGACAGACAGATGTGAAGCCTGTGGTCCCAATGAACCGTCTTGAGTCATGACAGAGAACAGATTTCAGTAATTGCTAACTTCAGTTGTGCTAACTCGAAAAAGCTGTGCTTCCATGACAAACACAAAATACTCTGAACTGGCAGAAAACTACTCCCTGTAATGCACATAATATCAAAATGAATTCCCTGGCACTCTAAGTAACCATCGTACCCAAATTAGATGAATTGTAGTAAACTGTTAAAATAGATGGAATCCAATGATCTCAAGGGATGTGTAAACATATTCATCAAATGAATGAGACAAATTAAACAACACAGTGCCTTCTCATAATGATAAAAGACTTGGCAAAAGCTGGGCTAAACACATCAAATGACATATGAGTGTCATTTCATTTTGTGACAATGCCAAAAATTGTCAACAACACCAAATGCCTTTTTATGATGTGCCTAAAAGGTACACACCTGCCCACACCTAAATGACACAACCTCGGGATTTTCAGACCAGAATTATGATCTAGGGACACTAGATCAACTTTCTACTCTAAATTAGCCATATTATTGTCCTACGTGAATGAAATGTTTAATTACATATTACAAATAATTAATTTTGTGAGAGTTATTGCATATGTCCATTATAGCATATGCTTGGCACCCTAGACGTTTTTTGTTGTCGAAAAATATGAGACATCACTCATAGATTGTTTTAACAGCATTCGTTCGGTCATTTGCAATTGGGCTGGCATAAAATGTACAAATAAATAAAAAGTTTATATTCGTAATAAAGGAATGTTATTGAACAGTGTCATGGTTGTGAATGTGTGGATGTATCCACACATATCTGTGTAATATCCACGAATCTTTGATTTTCAGACTTCCGGATTTTCAGTAAAGCTATAGCCTAATCTCTTTGTGCAGTGTGTGGCCTTCAGATGCTCTGTGTACAGAACCAGAGTGGGTTCATCTTAAAGAGATTATGGTGGCAGGATTGTAATTTCACTCTAATACTATTGGTTGACTCTCAGTTCCCCTTTTAAAGCAGTGTGAAGTTGACTTGAGACATTCTGGATGGCAACCTTATTGGAATATCAACCGTTGTGGAAGGCGCGTGAGAGAAATCTCAGGATCCTAAAAAGAGGAAATCTCTCTGAGTGAAATGGCTCCTACCTATACCATTTACTTCTCTGTCTGAAGTGGCAGTCTTGCTCCAAATCAACTGTGAAATTGTATTTGAAAGACATTAAACTGGTACTGTTACACTATAGGAGTTTGCTCACAGAGCCAAATCTTATTTCCAGTTGTATCCCACTACTTCAATAAGAACTGGTGTAACACTGCAGACACCATATAATGAAATAGTACTCGTGCTCTACTGCCTACTAGAGAAAACATTTGCCTACTTTGCTTATACTATGCCATACTATAAGCGTCATTCGATAAGATTAGAGGCTGAAACAAACTATAACATGTTTTGCATAATCTCCTTTGAAAATGAACATGCTAACCTTTGAAATCAATCCTGACTCATCAGCCTTATGCATTTCCTGGGAGAGAAGCAGTAAGAAACAAAAATAAATAAAACATCAGCAGCAGAATTTGTCTTTGAAATGAAACATCAAATGCATTAAGAAGTTCCCTGGCAAAGGCCAGTTGCGATGACTCAAATTAAATTGAATTGCCAAGGCAGTTGTATAGATAAAAGTTGAGATGAGGCAGTCGATTAAGAGCTTTAATAATGAGCTTGCCATTGATGATATTGGGAGCTAAGCACATCAATTGGGATGAGTATCGTTTTTAGTCTTGTGTCGTAGATCTTATGCTCTACAAGCCGTTTTAAAGCAGCTCTAACAAAATCACATTGGAGGGCACATTGTTTTCACTTAGTAAATATATTGTAGCTTTTCTTTTCTTTTCTTTTCTTTTCTTTTCTTTTCTTTTCTTGTCCCTTACAGTGCTCTGCTACTATATTTTCATTTTGTATGCACACTATATGCCAACCTTTTTCTTCTCTCAAAGAGAAGATGAATTTAATTCTGGTATTCTCTTTCAAAACTTTGCAGCATGTACGTGGTTAAGTTCATTTCAGTTCTCAGTTCACTGAAACAAGCATCCTTTGTGCCAAACACAAAATTCTCATCTGCAAAAGTGTCAAATTGCAGCCCTAGGCACTTAGTAGTGGTCAAAAAAGATTTCCAACACGACTTACAGGCCAATTCTGCTTTTGTAAACTCAGATGACAATTCAGACAAGAATTAAATTACCTCTAGGTCATTCGCCTGGAAAATTTCTTCACATTTCTGATTCAGACAGCAATAGAATCACAGACTATTGAATGCAAGAGTTGAAATTACATTATGTGCACATATAAAACAATTACTGTCTGAATAAAGCATTTGATATATGTCTATAATGTATGTGCACAATAATATCACTTACTGTAGTTCTTGCTAACAGTTTCCATACTTATTATATTACACTACAGCAAGGACTGAAACAGACATGCTAACAGAGGTCAAGTACTTTTCACGTCCTATGTATCGATATTTAGTGCAGTTTTAGTGCTTTATTTATTACATTTAATATATATGTTTTATACAACCTAGTCTCACAAGAATGCGTACCTCTGTGCACTTTTTCTGCAACACTATTTTTACATGCCTTGCTGCATGTTTCACTGAAGTTTCAAAGAGAAATGTCCACTAAGTCACGCCAAAACGCAGGTGCAGTACATGAACCCTGGCACGTTTTGTATTGCGTTAATATAGGTACGCATTACTGTGTTTTTATTACATTAAATATCCAGAGACTGTTGCTAAAAGCTAATGCTCAATCATGTTGGAAATATGCACTACATTAAATCCAACCCTAAACCTGCAGAACCTGATTTTGCTGAGTGGAGCAACATTTTGATTAGCCAATCAGATCTGAAGAACCAGTTTATAGTTTTTTGTGAAGTTTAGGCTTATAATGTTTGTACATATATACAGGCTTACAATGTGCATGTACATATATATCATTCATCATTCAATCCATTTTTTGGGGATTAAAATGTTGTTTCAGAGTAATCAAAGTATGTTGACGTAGGAAAACGTCAAATTCAACAAAATTAGGATGTGCAAACCTACAAGATAGTGTTAACAAATGCAAAACTGATATAAAAAGGCATTTGATGATGCAACCGTGCCATTTCAAATTCCTTTTACACAGATTTGAACTTTATTACATGCAATTTAAACATACGCTCCTCGCCTCTCAAGTACATCTCTGTACTCCACGAGCTACCAAACAAACCTATCGTCTATTAAAACCCATAGATATAAAGCTGGATATGTGTGATGTTACCATTCAAAAGCATCAGTTTTCAAATCTCCCAGCATATTAATATTGTTTTGAAATCACAGTTTTGAAAGTGCTCTCAGGTCTAAGTATACATTTATGCCATGAGACCAGGTAGGTTTTATATATAAACATTTAGTGCACACATTGACACTACTGTATTTGTACAGACAGACAGTCCATCAGAGTCTGTTTTGTGCGATTTGGAAAAGCTTAGCTCTTTTAGAAACCTGACAGAATGGCACCTTCATTTTTATGTTACAAATCCTCTTCCATCCTCTATTTAAAGGATACAGAAAGATATCAGTGCAAACCATACGCTGTATTTGGCAAATCATTTATTTATCTGTCATCAGATAGACTACATGCTTCTGACAGCTTTACTGTCAGGGGTGTACAATACACACCTGATCAGTTCACTGCTCCAATATTATGTGAATGAAAAGCATGTGGATCACATAGAGATTTATTTGGAAATTAAATAAAAATCTGAAGAGCGGTGTTTTAGAGCAAATACCAGTATCTCATTCACAAACCATCAACAATCTAAATGCTGAATCTATTGCTAAATCTGCACTGTGAGTATTTAAATGCAAAAATGATAGCATGTGACCGTTTAAGAGTGAGATGTCAAGTGAGTTGAGCTAAAAGAGTGTTCGGTTTTATCCAAAACATTAGCAAAAAGGTTAATATTCTATTGTGTTTGAAAATAACATACCACCTGCACTAAACCCTTCTCTAAATCTAAATGATTATTTTAACTGAATGAAATATGAAATAAAAACACTTTTATATCTCAGCTGGCTTTTACAAGTATTAGAGCTTTCTTATGGTGAATCATGTTTCAAGTGCAATGCTGTACCAGCCAGCTAGCAAGTCTACCTAGACAGAAAAGTTATACATATAGAGCTGGTGATGAATATTTGTAGATTTGACATATGCCAAAAATAATGCATTAATACATGCACTATAGTAAAAGTGTTTTGAGGTCAATAGTATTATGCAAGGAACTGTGTAAAAATGAGCCTTTATTAATTGATAATCTTCCCCCGTAGACATAATTTGTATGAAAATTACTAAAAGTTATTTGTGTTTTTTTTCTATTGTTAATTTCAGCTGAAAACTGCACTGGACTGTATACATTTAAGTAGGTACATTTTTTAAATTTTGCACATTTTTTTCAATGAGCCTTTTGAATAAATAAGTTAACACCCCTAAGGTCAGACGAGAAAAGTCCTTGGGTATCTGTATAGTGGCTTCCTTGTGGCAAGAAAATGAATTTTGACCCATGTGGTGCTTTAGGTCATTGTCTTTTGGCTATGTCACATCTGCACCTCAGAGACCCTCTGTGCAAGCACAGAAGAAGACAATAAGCATTGGTTTCTCCTCATCATGAGCTCCCAGCAGGGTTATGTTGTCTCACCAGTGAAGATCTAAGGGCTTGCTGATTCTCTGTCACACGGATAAAAGGTTCAAAAAGGCACCAAAACAGAGGAGTCAGATGCTACCGTCTCATTAACACATCGTAAAACTAAATCAAAACTGTTTAATTCAAATACTTGAAAACACCAGCAGCTCTGCATTTGCACTCAATATAGTTGTAATAATGGAAGAAACCTATAATTGTTTTGCATGAAGTGATGCAAATGGATTTTAAGTGCATCATTAATTGTCTGTGAGGATGAGAACAAGCAAAGAGAATAGGAAAGATGACAGGGTTCCTCTGTTCAGATGACCTTGGAATTCAATTTAGTCTTCTTTCACATCAAAAATTCCTAGCACACCAATGAGATTTAAATTACTGTATTCAAAATGAGTGGCACAGAGTAAATGTGGCCAGACCATGGGAGAGCAAATCAAGAGGAACTGATGAAAAAAAAAAATCTTCCTCTGAAAAGTTTTTTTTTTTTTTTTTTTTTTTTTGAAACAGCGATTGATTTGCAAAAGCCATCAACTATATATAACTGCCCATAGTTAGCAATTAAATCGTAAGCAAGGCTTTGCTAGCAGACCTGTATGATTTGATCAAAGGAATGATGTTTACATGCTTAAATGACTCATATCTGCTTTGAGCCCAATCACGTACCTTACTAAATGCATCCTCTTAATGCATTTGCTGTAAAAATCAAGAGCACTTTTTGTCATCCTCAAAGAGAATTAATCCACTGAGGTTTTCACAGGTGAGTTAATAAGATGGGAGCGCCTCAAAGAAAGCTAGAGTGTCACAGTGAGTTAAGGAAGCAATATTTTGTGGGCAACTGGGACAGGTATATTAATTGTCTCCAATATATGTTTGCCAGCTGCAATTAGGAGCTGGTGAACATTAAGGAACAAATTCATACCTTTGCTCAGCACAGTAACACCCTCAGTCCCATTTCTGCTTCAGGGTCTTGAATATGGACTTGACTAAGACTAAAGGTCTTCTCTCCGTAGTTCACAAAAAAATTGTATTTAGTTATTTTACACCCATTCTTCAGTTTTCTCAAACCTGCTCATTTATATATATATATATATATATATATATATATATATATATATATATATATATATATATATATATATATATATATACACTGTAAATGCAATTTAGCTAAAATGTAGTGTGGTGCAAGTAGAAGTAGTGCATGAGCTGATTAAATACCTTCAATGCAGTGGAGGTCATTTAAGATAAAAGCATTTGCCTAATGTATAAATGTAAATGCAAATTTTTCACTGAAAATTCTTTCAGTTGGACCTTATCAAACAAATCAGTTAATCTGGTTCCCAAACAGTAAATGATTTGTTAAATACCAGACGGATCCGGTTCTCAAATTCAACTTGGTAATCTGGTTGCAGCAGTTAACAGCTTACTGGAGTTAAATTTAGGTCTTTTTTTCACACAAAGGTTCTTATCTTACGGTTTCAGAAGACTTAAAATATAGTGCATGAATTGTTTGAGGCATTTTCATCATGCTTTTATGGTGTTTGTTTGTCCTTTTTGAAGCGCAAATAAAAAAAAATCACCTTTTATGTTCTACAGAGGGACAAAAATGGTGTGCGAATGATAAAATTAGCATTTTTTGTGTGCGAGCTATTCCTTGCAATCTGTGTCTAAATCATGCAACACATTTGCAACTGTTTTCTCTTGATAAGGGAATATTTTGAAACTCAGTTTCGTATTTGTGAGACTAAAAAGAGTTTGATTTAAAACAGTAAAATGCATGGAGCATAAAGAGCAGTTGCGAGTTCAGGTTTTTGTCATGCACCTAGGACTCTCTCTGGACAGCTAGTCACACCGTGAAGAAGATTAAAATGCCTAGGAAATGAGGCTCAACTCTTGGCATGATTAATGTCCATGAAGTGTAATTAAAGACTTTTAGTTAATTCCCTTGTCTTCTGACACTTTAACCAGTTTTAATCATCCCCACTGACTGGTCATGCATAATTGCAGAATCTCTACAGACCGACAAACTATTAACGTAAAATATTAACTGCCGTATCTAAGAGGTATATTTGGGAATGTGCATTAGACCAATGCCTACTAAAGTGCTACTGTTTTTGAAATGTTTTGAAAGCATTGGTGAACAACTTTTGCATTGCACATTATGCCTGTCAGCATAATTTTTACTTTTACTTTCACTTGAAGAAATAATTTCCTATAGAACCTATGCCTATTGCAATGAACGCAACTGGATGTGTGACGCGTGCTGTGAAACATAGAGAACAATCAACACTGCTTCACTACTCCAGCTGGGAGATATGATCACTTAAAAAGTGTTAAGGTTATTTAATTGCATTCCGCTCGCTGCTCTAAGGCTTTCAATGACCCCCTTCAGAGACCTTTATATTGTTAAAGGACTGCTGGTTTTGTTCCTGATGATGCTCTCTGTTGGAATTACACAACATATGTTCTCCCCGCGCCTCACATTTCTCAGAAGTTCTCATTATTGGTGTCAGAAAGTTAAATGCGCGTTTGTAATAATCTTGACTGAAGGGCCCATTCAGAGTTCATTGTACAAATGAGAAATGATTGCATACACAGCCCCACAGTACTTATCACTGAAATTGCAAAGTTAAACTTTGGCAGGTTTGCTTATTATGTGGCTAAACTATTGAAGTGATAGCTTGAAATGAGCAAAACTATAGGAAATTGCAAATGGTATATATGTGAGTCATCAAATAATGTTCTGTGTTTTCGACATTGTTGTAAATGAAATTTTGAAACCAGTTTTTGAGTGAAAATTTCCTTCTACATCAGTTTTTGGCCCAGTTGTAAAACTAGACATCTGTGCTAACTAAATAATTAAGCAAATAAATAAAGAAATGCTGTTTCACAATATGAAATGAGCAAGAACAAAGTTAAACATTTTAACTGGTTAATGAAATTTTCCCTTTTAGTTGTATCGGCCCCCTACATACTTTTTTTTCCACCATGCTTAACGATTAACCTCTAACCTAACATATTAGAAAATTTCACAAAAGAAAAATGCAGTATGTTTTCTTTGGTGATAAAATTAGTAGCTTGTTTCAAATGAAATTGCTTAGATTGCTATGTACGTATTCACCTAGTACTGTACATGTAATGTATTACAGTGGTCAAGCCACACATTCAGATCATGTTGCTTAGATATTCTTCTAGCCTCCCTTCAACTCCCTTTACCCATTAACAACCTCAAAACTATTTTTTTGACTTCTTAATGCTAATATCCAGCAATCAGCCCCTTTATTTTTTTCCCTACGTAATCGTTATCAAGTAAGCAATTGAAAACCAATCTGGATTTCTTTGTGATTAGCAAAGACCTGTCTTTAATCTTTCATTCTTTCTAAAATAATTTAAAATTAGCCTACAGCTCAATAACCATTTTAGCATTAATACTACAGTAACAAGACGAAACATTAAAGAGCTGCAGCCTAGTGGCAGCCTTCCAGCCTCTCTCTTGAAACCAACATGGAAGTGACTTAAACTGCATTTCATCAATTGTCCACAAGAGACTGGCTCCACAAGAGAGACCCTGTCACGTTAAAACGGTCAACTTTATTTTGATGAAAAATGTTTACAGCCTCGTACAAAAACTAACTCATTTGTTTAAAGGGGTCCTACGGTATCGCTAAAAAGTATATTATTGTTGCTCCGCTAAGACCTGTCTTCTTGAAACGGGTTGATTTGTACAAAGTCATTCTAAAAAAACGAGGTATGCTCTTATTGGCCAGCTATCCAGTGTGTTGTGATTGTTTTGATGCATTGTGTATTTTCACTCAGAAATTAATAGTGCATTTTACAAATTACAAAGCAACAACAAGTACACTGAGTTAAATGCGACCATACTGGAATTAACTTTGAAAAATCTATGATTTACACTTTAAAATGTTAATTTTAATATCATGCACGAAAATGGCTTTTATGAAACTATCTGTTCAAAAGAATACCTGTAATATACACACACACCATATAAAAATCCACCTCCATAATTTATGACAATGTGCTTTTTTAAATGGTCAGTGGCTTTTAATTAAGCTCTTTCCAAGACTTCTTAGCCTCATACACTGTATTTTTGTAGAGGATCAGTGTCAGATCACATATTCTAGCTTTGTGACAGGAACAGACAGAACACTATTATTCACTTCCCATTAGTCACATCTTTCCCTTCAGAGCTTACAAATCTTATTCTCACTTGTGTTCAATTCAAACTTGACACATTTAGACTTGTCATATCAGGTCAAAACTTTGCCTATACCAAAGGACAACAGAAAAGAGTACAATAATAGACAAAAAAATTTATATATATACAGTACATATTATAGGTAACATACACTATCTGAGAAAAAAATAGAATACCATCTGGGAACATGGAGGTCTTTTTTGATACAGTTATGATTGCATTAATCACAAACTGGCATTATGGTGAGTCAGAGCAATAGTCCTGTCTCATATTATTTGAGATGTGGATTTAATTGCCAAGTCTGACCGAGGAAACAAACAAGCTTGCTAACAAAGTGTCAAAAATGAAGAATACAACACAAGCTTGGCTCAGGACCCTCTTATCCTGCTGTTGGAAACAGGCTAAAGCAGCAAGGCTGGCTATTATCTGGCTGAAAAATGAGAACTCATTGACCAGAACTACAGGCAGTGTATCTGCCATTTCTGTCACACAGTAAGGATGCTGGGCAGGGCAATGGACAATATTTGTATTCCGAAAGGCACAACGCATGGAGACTGTAACAAGTGGTTATTTGCTCCAGGATTGGTAAATAAACATTCTTATTTTGGTTCAGACGGCACACTATTGGAAATATGGGCATAAAGATGCATGCCTCAGCTCTGCATCCCCGGGAGCACCATGGGCAGTTCTAGGGTCAGTGGATATCTTAGACTTTGCCCAGACATCTGTGTCTGAGCCCATCTTTTGAAGTTGTATTGGAATAAGATGCACTTTAAAATGAATCTAGATATGCTACATCTGCAAGCAGTCATTTTATCAAGTACATCACAATATTATTGCTGCTAAATCTAAAACGTTCCCTCTAACATTCATCTCAGCTTTAAGCATGCTCAAAGATCAGAAATTGTATGTTTGTGTTATATTTGAAAGACCACGTATGAGTGTGTGTGTGTGTGTATACACACACATATACATCCCATTTACACAATATACACTGCTTTTCAGAAATCTATGGTCAATACGATTTTCTTGAAATATATTTTTATTTGTTTTTGACAGTCAATCAAGTTATTAAAGACTGAAATATACACAAACAAACTAAAATAAATAGAGCAACAGTTAATCAGCACAATTGTTTTCAACATTGATAATATTAAGAACCAAATCAGCTTATTAATACGATTTCTGAAGGATCGCGTGAAACTGAAAACTGGAGTATTTACTACTATTCAGCTTTGCAATATCAGCAACACATTACTTTTTAAGTATTATTATAAATGACGTAAAAATATTTTAGATTGTATTGAATAGTTACTGTTGTCATTGTAGTTTTTATTAAATAAATCAATGCAGCTTAATATCTCAGCATCTTGTGAAAATGCTTTCACCCTTCTGTGACTTGCCATGACAGATATTTCAAATTCAATTTGTTGTGCTGTTTATATGTTGTAGTTTCAGAAGGAAAAGAAATACACCCCTGAATTGTGATTGTGTGTGCAAAACCTTTCAGCGTGTTACGTTCTTCTGGTGCCTATTTATAGCCCCATGAGTTCAGGTTTTTTTTCTTTTACTAATTTTACTGTCTGCTAAACAAAAATCTAATCAGAAGTTTAATCACTTAGAAAAGCAATAGCACATTGCTCCTCAATAAGCTCCCTTATTTAAAGGTATCATTGACGTAATGGTGCGGGACAGGTTATGTTTCGAGTGGAAAAACAAGAAAAATAAGCAGAAGCAAAAACAATAGCAATGCTTGCCTTAGCAAGCACTGCTAATTAACATATCCAAGCTGAGAACAAGCCTCAGCTGTGATAAGTAGGCTGTATCTGTTTATACCGTGTTGTGAATATAAATTCATTTTTGTGTATACTAAGTATATGTATATCTTTACATTTATAGCGAACAACAATGCAGCATCTGTTTCTCCAGTTTACACATTCATACATGCAGAACAAAAATGCATTTATGCAGATATATATTTGGTGCAGTAGAGTGTTAAAAGAATATGAAATGAAAAATGAAAATTTGAAAATGTACTAACCCCAGGCCATCTAAGAATTTGTTTCTTTATCTGATTTTTAGAATTTAGCTGTCAAAATTATATATTGTTTTGAAATGAGACATTCTTAAAGTAAATCCCAAGCCGTTTCATGTTAGCATACTGCCCGGTCACTAGGTGCCACTTTTGAAGCCGTAAAAAAAAAAGTGGTTTCCCTGGTAACGCTGTACACAAAGCATCACTCACAAACACCTAATCAAGCATTGCAGGCATGATGAAATGAAAATGAAACCAATTGGACCAATCACGACAGATTAGCAAAGGTGGGGTTTGGAAAAATGAATCGCTGAGTGAATCGTCTGGGAGTCATTGAATAAGCAAAGTTAAGATAAATGCATATTATAAACAATGATAGTGTTTTTGACCTTGCATGCATGTCAGACTGTTTTTGGGGAGTACCCATAATACTTTAAACTCTCATTCTTAAGTCACCCATTCACTACAGAGGATTCATTGCTGATGCAATACTAATTATTTCGGAACTGATTTCTCCAAATCAGTTCGAAACCCATCTATATCTTGGATTGCCTAAGGGTGATTACATTTTCAGCAAATTTGCATTTTTGGGTGAACTATTTCTTTTTAAGTACTGCAACTAGCATAACTACCATTTCATAGCAACAGTCCAAATTAAAGTGGACGATTGGTCTGCTGAACATCATTAGGATTAGACATGTTTTTGAGACCATGAGCTACAATATTATTCTGGGATTTCATCTCACTTTAAGTGATGTTTTATCAATAGTTGATGGCTGTGGTGTATTGGGCATCTGACGTTTCTTACAGTTTGCCACAAGCTTTCACCTCACCATATAGACTAGTATCTGCATGCCAAAATCTGTGGGTCACAGAAATCTCAGTTTATATAAGGGCACAAGAGTTTCTCAGCCACTAGCTTATTAATGAGAATACTTTCCACTCCTCTACTAGATTTAGTCTACTCTCAGAGGAAATAACTCATGTGGCTGGGGATTTTTTTCAATGATTTATATACTAGGGAGAGCCAATTAGCAGAAAACAAAGCATGGCATTATGGTCTACATGACAAAAGGAGGGCAAAGGTGTTCGGCGGCCAGCTTCACTGTTAGTGTAACTGATGGTTCCATCGATCAAGAGTGGATCTTTATGTTTGACTGATTCATACTGTCATGGTAGCTGCCACCAGCTCTGAGGCAGGAACTGGGTCATGAGAACTCTTTAATAGTCAAAGCTGCGGTGGGTCTCATTTAAATTTGCCTTGGGCAGGAACTAATTGAGCATGTTTTTTTTCTTGTGCATTTCCATTTAAATCTCACCCTTAGAAAATTAGAAGATTTAGATAAACGCACAAACAATGATTAACTCACAAACATACTAATGCAGCTCATATACGCATGACAATCGAGACAAACCCTGGCTTTTTGTTTCTGAATTAATCAGTGAGATTGAGAATCCACCATCATTAGACGTCGGCGCCAAGATGCTGATTATTCTGATTTTGCTTTCATTACAAACGTCTGGAAAAGAATGAACATTTTTGGAAGAACACAGATTGAACTATTTCGCCATATGCAAATTCTGCTATAATGTTTCAGAAGGTATATGAATTTTTTATGGAAAGCCAAAAGAGGAATTTTTAAAGAATGTACTGTACCAGGCATGCTTTTCAATTCTGTCTGAATTGTAAATTAATTATTCACGCTATTTTTGCGGACTGTATCGACCAATTTATTGAAAAGAAATTGCAAATACCTCAAAACAGACAATGCTTTTCTAATTTTAAAAAAAAGGATTTGTTTTTACTTACCTGCTCTCGTGGTATAAATGTACCTAGCTTCACTTTAATCAAGACACAAAATACATACCAAGAAGTACATATCACTTCAGTTTCCAAGGTTATCACTAGAGGCAATAAACCTTTGACACCTTTTATTCCAATTTACAGAGTTTAGATTAAGAAAGCGTAATTTTAGCACAATTACTTGAATAACATCACGTTATGACTTCAAAACTATTTTAATATGCTGGAAGATTTGAAAATGGATTCTTTCAAACGTTAGCATCACACATATCCAGCTTCATATACAGTATATGGGTTTTGAGAACTTGAATACCGTGTACCTACAGTTCAACAAAACAGTTCAGATCTGCATAAACATGACATGGTTGCATCATCAAATGCTTTTTTATATTTGTTCACACTATTGGGTAGGTTTAGGGTTGAATTTGGTTTATGGCATATTTTCAAGACGATAGAGCATTAGCTTTTAGTGACAGTCCCGGATATCTGAATTCGTAATGTTTTGAAAACATGCCAGGGTTCACGTATTAAACCTGTGTTTTAGCTCTATTCAGTAAACATTTCTTTATGAAACTGGGGTGAAACTTGGTGTTGCACAAAAAGTGCACAGAGCTAATTTGTATTTTTAGGAGACCAGGTTAGTTTTCACAGAACTATAATCTAATCAGCATTTTAGAATTATTTTGAAATAATTCTTAAAATTCATGGCATTTTGCAAACCATTAAAATAGAAATTACAATGTCACAAACTGCACTTTACTTTAAAACCAGACTTTCCTTACCTCATTCATTCAATGACTAAATCAAAGAAATGGATTATTATTTTAACAATCAATTCAGCGAACTAGCAGAAAATGCCATACTGACCGTCATGAATGAAAAAAATCATTCATGCTTATTGCCACAGAGAGCAAGCGTTTATTGCTGCTCAACTTGATTTTCATGAGTCTTAATGTGGATTTTTATTTGTCCTTTGGTGCATATTTAAGGGTCTATTCCTGTCGCTAATGTGGAGCATTGTCTTTTGGGAGCAATTAATGCTCAAGTGTTGTTCGCTGTTTTCCCCTCTTGCTTGTGTATGAATGCAGAAAGGTCAGCAGAGCCATTTATGAGCTTGTTCTTCCATTACTCATTTGAATGCTGCTGTTTGACACTGCATGTCCCTCAGAGCCCCTGGGAGCTCCGTATACTACACAGAGACTCGCAGATGAAGGTCTGTGGCAAGATGAGAGATTCTAAGAACATGTGTTCCTAGTGAAAGCGAATTGCCGGGACGTGTAAGTGACTTTTGATTATTTTCAGCGGATGCACTCATGCATCATCTGTCTTGAGCACTTTGATCGGATAGCTGTTAAAGGTATAAACAGTTCCACTTCCAAATAGGTATGGAAATGGCTTTCCCTGCATGTGGAACAATACAAGGCTTGAAAATATAATCTGTTTTTACTCACTCAATATGAAACTGCAAATTGGAAAAACGGTTGGATGCAGACCTATTACTGGGGTTAGCCTACTGTACAGGTCTCATTGACTTGTTTTCCCGGGCATTTTGTATCACGGTATGTGTCGATTTTTCCTCATTATCACTTTATCAGTCTAATTTACACCTTAACAGCAGTCCCCTGCCTGCACAACAGCTGGGCATGAGCATGCAGTATCATATCATGTCTAACATTTTGTAAATTTGTTTCACCGAATCATCATAGATACAGCATATGTTACAGCTAGTTATTTTAAGAACTTTTATGATTTGTTTTCTAGAGCCAATGATAAAAATAACAATAGCAAAAATAGTTGTCGAGTATACGTTTGAGTGAAAGAAACTGATTACGTCTTTTACGTTGTTATTATTATTATTATGTCATGTTTGATTTGTGTTTTGATTCACCTGTTGGCAAAATGTCGGAATCTGTGTCAAGGTCGTGTACAAGTCTGGCTGAGAGTGCCTGAGAGAGTGTTTTTGGTTTACGTTTTCTGTGATATTTTATGAGAATTCCCGAGATTCTTTGAAATGATATCCTTAAAAATGTAATTAAATATAACATTTTAACAAAACTAATTTAACGCTTGTAATTTCCAAAAAAGTTAAATTAAATAATAGGTTAGATGACATTATTTTAGCGTAATAAAACCCCTCATGACCTCAGAGCAGCAGAGAGTTAACACAAATACCATGAAAGCAGCACTTCTGCACATACCTGTTTACTTGTGAAAGCACTCGCCCATAAAACACTTGCTTATTGGAGTCCTTCTGTTGCTACTCCGCAGGGTTTTGACCCTTAAGGTTACAGGTCTGTAAAGAGAACTACGTGAAGGAAAAAATCTATTAAACGGGTCTATAAATTTTAAACCTAGACCAATCGTTTCTCCACTCTGGAGACAAGTATCTATGTTCATCCTTTAAATGGACATATCCTTACCTGAATGTTAACTTATATTCTGTTTGAGAAACATAAATGGAACTTAAATAATTTTTAATGTTGTAATATATACACATATAAGACTTAAATATAAATAAATATACATTAGTAAATAGATAAGTTGATGCAGAAAGTGCATTCTACCTGAAAATGTACAAATTCAGCCGATTTACTGGGAGCATACTCAGAATGAAGTGTCAGTCAGACACCATATGGCTATACTCCTTGACTTTAATTATGATAAACTGTTGGCTAAACAATGTGCTAAACCATGTGTGTTCCATTAGGACCAGGATGTAAACACTTGTGGAGGGAGGGAGAGACAGGCCACATCAGTGATTATCCTCTCAGCCAGAGTCATCACAGACCATCAGGAGGCCAGCTCACTCGCTCTGTCCAAAGCCAACATTAGACAGCGTGTTCAGAATTGCACCTGCATTACTAAGATGAATACATTTGTGGGTAATTTGAGGATATCTTTCTTTTCTAGGGTGGAGAAATACAGTTCCCATACTAAAACCGTAAGTCATTGACATTAAATATTTGATATAAATCTCACTTATCTGCTAAAAGTTGTCAGCCGTGAGAAACGATGAATAATGAAATAAAATAGATCACGATGATAAACTGGAATACCAGTAAATTTCTAAATGAAATTTAATTTACACTGACACAGTATAATCACTTCTAATCAATCTCATTTTCATGAAAGTATCACGAAAGGCAAATCTTGACAAAAGCAGGATGCTGCCTGTTCTATGTTTTAAAAACAGACGTTTCAAAACCCTTCAATGAAAACATTTGGCACCATAGCTGCCAAAAAAGTAGCTTAACTAAGAAAAAAGTTACTATCAATGGATCCTCTGCAGTGAATGGGTAGTGTCACCCTGATATTCCAAAGATCACAACAATTCACATGTAAAAAATCCACAAGCTGCATGTTTGTAATAAATCCATCAAGATGTTGTTGCTGTTAACCATTGCTTCAGGCAAAGATATCCTCTATAAGTCCTCTATCCAAAATATTTCTCCAGTGAAAAAGGCATCTTGTCTGAATCTGGAGAAAAATGTGCACAGATTTAATTTACCTTGATTTAGATTTAGATAGATTTTGATTTATGAAGACAACATGGGATGGATGAAGAAGAGTTACTGTGGATTACATGCTCATATTTTGTCTAGAAGCAAAGATTTGAAAATCAAATTTTTAGTAAATGTTCCTACTATTACACTTTACTGTATGTGACTGTAATTATTTAACAATCACGTAACATTTCGTATTTTTTAAACTTAGGAGAAAGCGTTCCTTCTATTGTATTGTGACTGACAGCCGCAAAAGAGCAAGTATTGACATATTGAAAGTTCCACAGTAGTATTTTATGGGTTTTCTTACATGCTATGCAGTTCTGTCTGCCTACGTAACTTTTCTGAGCGCAACTTCAGTAAGTTTCTGCCCTGCGCCTTTCTCTCTGACAATTACGCTTTCACTCTAGACAGACAAAAGGTTAGTTGTGACTTCTTTCATGATGGTCACCACTTCAGCAATTAGCTGGTGTTCCAGCAGTGGGGCCGAGTTTGCCAGAGCCTGTGAAAATGCCATCTGTCATTGGGACACACTTCATGAAATGCTCTTCTCCGCCTCAGTGTGACTATTTCCTTCAGGGAGTCGCAAGGATCGTTCAAGTCGAATGGCGCTCCGAGAAAACAATAAATTGTTTGCTGTGAAAAATAATTTGGCAGGGGCTGTGGGTGCCATGTGCTCTGAAGTGTGGCGGTGCTCTTTCTCACACAGCTACCCTGAATATCAGACTGAATTAGAGCAGCACCGTGTGCCTGTGTTTAGGTCACTTTGTGTAATGTACAGTATTTTTAGCTCATCATTGTATGGCTGTGTCATATTTTAGGCTGAACCAGTGAGGGTCATTAGTTGTCTGGTCATGTTCTTTTATCGCACTGTAAAATATATATTTTTTCTATCTTCTGACCTTGATAGGATCTAAATATCTGATTACTATAACCCCTTTTTTTATTGTCATCCATACAAACTGTTGAACCAATAATGCTTTCTTTTCAGTAATGATTTCACTAAAAGGATCTAAGTGTTTGTGTTAATTATAAAAATAATTCTGATTAAATATTTAAAATGACTGACATCAATGTACATTAATGATCTTCTAAGCACTACACTTTAAAAATGTAACACTATTTTTAACATCTAAACATTTTATTTTTTTTTACTTAGCGTTACCATGGCTACAAATGAAACAGACATAATTAGTCCTTGGTTATTTTCAAGATTTTCAAATTTTCTCAGAAAACTGATGTACCACAGCACAGTGCCAAAGAACTTTGATGTTTACCTCCACCGCACACAGTGACTATCCAAGCTGTCAATCCAGCAATTTTCACCGTGTGTGTCCATGAGCACTTCCACGTTCGAGTGCTTTTCCGCCAGTGCGAGTATGTGTCTGTCAATGCATGTTATATAATTAGTGCCATCTACTGAACCTCACAGCCCTCTCTTAACAAGGTCAGATGGTCTGAGTCAGTGCTGTCAACTCTCACTCAGTCAGACCAGATGGTGCCTGCAGCATGTGATACTCTCCACTGGTCCCTCTCTCAAGGTGAGAACACCAACAATGACATTGTGACCTCAATGACATTCAGTTCCAGAACTGCTATTTGTCCACCATACAAAAACACTGGGGTGCCCACAATGGGAGCAGAATGAAAGTCAAGCATAACTAATTACCCCAACAATTTATGCATTCTTTCGTGGCGTTTTTAAGGCAGGAATTAATAGTTAGATAGTTGGCTGTTGACATGCTCTTAGAACAAGAACTCTTAGAACTCTGCAGTTTACTGATGTTGCTCGCGAATAGCATGGACACATGAAGCATAATTGCTTTGTATGATGGACTGTTACAAAAAGGGTTTCCGTAGGATACAACGAGAAATCGGCCTCCATTTTGTTTAAAGTGCTTTTTAGCTGAGGCAATTATCTGGTCTCGAAAAGCTGTAAATGTAAATCTTTCTTCTTGCCTTTGTTCTTTAATGAATCACAATCTGATGTCAAGACTGTCTAAATCATAATGGCCTATTCACATCCAGTGTAAACAGCACCAGCCAGTTATAATGATAACTAGACCTAATGCACCAGTGGAGATGGGTGGATGAATGGATGAATGTGTGAATTTTTTTCTTTTTTATTAGAAGACTACTGAATAAGCTTTGTCTATCTTTAAAAAAAGTCAGCAAAATATGTTCGCAAATATTTCAGCCACAATTACTGCGCATTTGTTCTAATTCACTCTATCTATTTAATAGCTACTTTAATACTGTTGCTGCAGGTTGTTTTTTTAATGTCCATGTGCTGAATAATGTGATATTTAGCCCCTTGAATGCGAACCCCTTTAAAAAAAAGTGTATTTTACCCAATGGAAAGTTGCTGGAGGACCGTTTGGGCTAGTTTTGCGTCAAAATTGGGTGGGTTAACCTGGCAACACTGGCCTTGACAAAAACGTGTTTAAAAACAACCATCAACACACATACACACCTGACAGAAGGCTAAGGGCATAGATTTATGATTTACTTTAAAGCGCTTACTGTAATCAATAATGTCTCATGTTTTGGTTAACCTGAATTTACATTTATCCAGCAGTAGCTGAATTCGCAACACCTTAAGTATTCAATATATATATATATATATATATATATATATATATATATATATATATATATATATATATACATATTCTGTTCACACACATATGTATGGGACAGAAAGACTTGTACTACCTAATTGTAACCCGTAATTATATTTACACACACACATATTTATGTATCTATTCTTTTTTCTCAAATAAAAAACATCGAAACTCAACTCTAAACACTTTCTTTACATTTAAACACCTCTTGTTATGTTGTTATTCCACTTCCTGTCTGAGAGCCTGTTTAACCTGCCACCAAATGTGACATCTGGAAGAGTCGCATACCCTTGCTGAAGTAAAAGACTTCAAAGCAAGCATGAAGACACACTTACGTGAGGTGGCATTCCTGCACCTGCCCCTGTGGGATATGTGATATTTAATGCCCGTCTCCCCTGACTCCTACAAACATACACTGCACACATAAAATATGAGCACGAGGCATCACAGTTTGTTTAAGTAGTATAACAAGCAGCAAAACAGCCACAAGTTCACCATGTTTATCCGTATATGAAAGGTAGAAAGTTTAGATGGGTGTTTACAGCTAGTGTGAAATGTGTCGGCATCTATTAGTGTGGCAGGCAGCCAGGAACTGTCATAATCCAGCAATGTGGACTCGCCTTAACTTTACCAGACAAGTTAGTATTTTAATGACCTGAAAACGGTAAACATTTTACAACTATTATTGATACAACTACGATTGTTATTTTACTGATATCTTGAGAGTCTAGTTGATACAAATAAGACTGTTTGTCATGAGCAGTTTTATAGCTGCCTTAGATATCATTAAAAAAAGTCCCAATGCAATATACAGTAGGGTTTAGGACACGGGCAGTATACTCCAAAGTTGTTTTGATAACAGCCTTCAGCTAAAATGTAGATGTTACAGCCCGAATTACCTCCTTTTACCAGGTTCTCCATCAAAATACTCACCTCGCGTTTGACCTTTGCTTCACTTTCCCTGCTTTTTTACACTCGTACTCAAACTGAAGATCTCAACATCTTCCAGCCCTGGAAAATTAGATGCATTTATATAATTAACTATCCTTTGATCTCTGAAAAAAATAACAAGCAATCATTTTTCATACTGGTCATTGCTGACCTCAGACTGTCTGAGGAGTTACGAGTCTTTCAAATAGTCTTTGAAATGTCTATAATTTCAGACAAATTATCAGTCTCTTTACATTAGGTTATCCTTTGTGAAGTATGACCAAAAGGGTAGAATGGTTAATTGAGCGGAAGGGTTTAACATTTGTAAAGGGACAATGCGTTATATTTGACATTGTTCAAATCTAATTAGTGCGGACCAAAAAAAGAAAAAGCTGTTAACATGTAGATGCCAGTGTCTCTATTTCGGTATTATAATTTGCTGATAATAGCTAGACCTTTGGTTTTTGGCACTTAAAAAAAAAAAAAAAAAAAAAAAAAACAGAGACAGAAGCTTTTTGGAATTTAGATTCCCAGCAATGGAAAAATACTGTGCATATGTGCATGGGATAGTGTGTGTGTGTGTGTGTGTGTGAGTGCTTCCAAGAGACCAGTACAGAGAAAGATAGGAAAGAGAGAGTCTGCCTGCCTGTAAAGTGAGATAAACCGACAGGAGGTGACAAATTCATAACAGCTTTGTGCAACCACAATTCTGAGGGATTCGGAGGTTGGCCTCAAATAAGGTGACATGTGTGACAGGGATTTCATCTTCTTGAACTTGCCATGCTGCTGCAAAAGAGACTGCTTCTGATAAGATGCCTCCTGGAAAGTCACAACATAAAGGGATGTGTTGTCATCTGTTTGCCGAAACACCCTCAGAAGGGAATTTGTGGAAGGCATTAAGTTGATTTAAAACAATTATACAGCTTAAAGGGGTTATTAGTGGTTTCGTAAACAGACTTATCCACGCCGGCTCTATTTTTTTTTACATGCTAACATAATGAAATGGATTTTGTTTTTACCGGCAATTAAACATGAAATTACATTCCTCTTTTGGGGCATTGTCTTGTTAATGGTTGAAAATCATGTCACTGAGTCAAGCACCTTATAAGACATAATCGCCGTCTGTGTGCATTTCTATAGATATTTAAGAATCTATAAAAGCAAAAGGGGGAATATTATATAAGAATGAATTGCACTCAGTTGTTTGTGACTGTGTTGCTTTAGTATCAGATTTAGAATCTCTGTTACCACAAAATGATGGTAACAGAGCAAATGTGCGAACAAAATCTGTGCTGAATGCAATTTGCATGGCACAATCTTATGGGTTGAATATGAGCATGTGGGAGATGCATTTTAAAGAAACCTTTGTGAAGGACTTGTTACTAAAATATAATGGAAGCTATATATTGCGTGAGAAAAGGTGTGATATTATTGAACTGATTCTTGAGAAGTGGGACAAATCAGGGTGCAATACTGAAAAAATAAAACCTTGTTCTCAGGCAAATTTAATTTCTTTTTTTGTATCTTACATGCACTAAGCCACTGAGATTCACTTTTGATTCAACCTCCCAAATTTCAATGTTTTTGTCCAAATGTGCCATCACTTATTTGGAAATCAAATGTATTCAACACATTCTCATGTTAGCAGACAGATTACATGTGACCAACAATTCCTAAACAAATATAAAATACCATAATTATCAAAACAAAAAAACAACAACATTATATTAAAATACATTATATATTACTATTTAACATAATTAAAAATGACATGAAAAACTCTAAAATATGATGAGTTTGTGTTCAATGTCAACATCTTACTGTACATGGTGACATCTGACGGTGTTGACAAATTTGGCATTTTTTCACAAAAGCAGAGTAGCCATTTTTTTTTTTTTTTTGTTGATGCTAAATGCTAATAGAACCTGCTTCAGGAGAATCAAATGATGAAAGCATATTTCAAATCATTCCCATTTGGAAGATGGTGTTGACATATGGTCGCAACACAGGAAATATTTACATTAGGATTTAAATTATTATAAAACTGTAAAACGTACCAGAGCCTGTCTGACATTGATGTACTCTGCAGAGGTGGAATGTGGCAAGGGGTCCTTTAGAGTGACAGCTGCCCCTGATATTCCCTGATTTTATTACATTTTAATGAATGTCTGACGGTGACAAAAAGTTGGGACACAAACCTTGTGAAACACACGTGTCCTTGAAAAACAACCTTGCTTTGATATGATATATTATTAAGTGTTGCTTTTGATAAAACAGGCTTTTATAATCATTAAAATAAATAGATACAATTTTATACTATTTTTAGCGTATGGATGATTGACCCTTCTCTATGGACACACTATTTTAGATGCATTGAGAAGACAGTAGGCTAATTATTTGATATAATAATGATACAATTAAATTGAAGAAGATAATTGTATTAAGTGCATTCTATTGATAATCCGTCGGAACATTACACTTGAACATATCTCAAGAATCAATGGCTTTGTAAAGTCAATAAATTTATTTAAAATATTAAATATTTTATATAAAAATGTATAAATACATTTTAATTATTTTCAAAAATATATATTTTAAGTAAAAAATAATAATTTGATAAAACTAAAAATATATCATAATTTTTTATTTATATATTTATTTATTTTATTTTTTCCCCAGTCAAATTTTCTGCAGAACATATAGCACCCCTTGTGCCCCCCTTGGTTTTAACAGAGTTCAGTTTGAAATCCCTTGCAATATTCTGTAATCTGACTTACTTCACTGGCACTGTACAGCATCACCTCACTATTACAATTTTTGTCCTCGAACAGTTATGTGCCTAGTTGTAATGCTCTTCTCCATACTTTGGCGGTATGAATAATGGAACAATATATGCAAACTTTCTAAATAAAATTCTGTTTACTGCTGACTAACCCAGGCGGCAATAGCATGATGGTAAATGTGGCATGAAAATTGTTTGGTAAATAAGCAATAAATAAGGAAAGTCTGTGATGAGCCTAATTTAGAAAGAAGAGATGTTTGAAATTGAAAAGTAATAAAAATGGCATAAAGAAATAGTTCAACTTAAAATGAAATTGTGTTGAAAATTCACTTACCCTCGGGTCATCTAAGATGAAGATGAGTTTGTTTATTCATCTGAAAGAGATGGAGAAATCTACTGTAGCATTGCATCAATTGCTCATCAATGGATCCTATGCGGTGAATGGGTGCCGTCAAAATAAGAACTTATAAAAATGAAACAAGTGATTGAAATGACTCCAATTAACAACTTGTAAAGTGAAAATCTCTGTGTTGTTAAGAAACAAATCCATCATTAAAATATTTTTAACTTCAGGTGGTACCTCCTATCCATAATAATGCTTTCTCCAGTGAAAAAGTGTTGGTGTCTGAATCAGGAGAGATCCCAAACAAATACGTAGGTAAATTTTGATGTGAACAGAAAATGGCCAGAAACAATGGTTGTGGATTATTCCCATGTTTTTATTAACTATTTGGACTCTCATTCTGATGGCACCCATGCACTCACTGCAGAGTATTTATTGGGTAGCAAGTAAAATCCAAATCTGTTTCAATAAAGAAACAAATCTCAGACTGCCTATGAGTGAGCAAATTTTCATTTTTGGCTGAACTATTACTTTAAATAAATTTTTTAAGGCAATTAAACTGGATTGCCAATGGCTGGTGAATAAATCAAGCGCATACCATGCTTTAAATTGCTTAGTGAAATTGGGTGTTAAGTAACAACATGTATTTATATTGCACAATATCATGTTTGTTTGGTTTTTTTTTTCTTTTAAAAAGGATAACCACCTGTTGTGTCTCAAAACAGCTCTCTTCAAAGTCAGACCAGCACATTCTTGTTGAAAAGGTCATTACCGGGTGCTCTGTCTCGCTCTCGTCCTCGCTCTCTCATAATTAGTGCATTAGAGATTTTCAATCTGGCACAGCAGGCAACTTCTGGCTGATAAGCCTGACAAGCACTTTTGTGAGGCTATTCTAAGCAAAGAAAAAAGAAACAGTGAAAGGAAAAAAAAAGAGAGAAAGGCTAATCAATTCTCAATCTATGTCATAAAGAACATTGTTCCCAAATTTTCTTCAAATCACTGTTCCTCTCATTCGTCTGTGATTGTCACATTTTCCCAAGCTTCTGATTGCAGTCTGAATTGGACTGGACTCAAGATTTCATTTTATAAACTCCCTACACTGAAGTAGTTCCATCATCTGGTTGTCTTTATGGCTGAACAGTTACATCGCACACGCAACTTCAGTGTACTGTATATATGCATAACTAATATTTCCCAAAAGATATTTAGCAAGGGCATTTTTAGGTGAAATGACTTGACAAGGTACGAGTCATTTTAATCTCTCACAAATACAATGAGATGCGTACACTCTGTCAATGTCAAAAGCCTCTTAAAGTATAAAGATGCATAAAGCGGATACTGTGTAACCTTAGCTTCTATTTTTTTCCAAAGCGAACCGTTTTACCTCTCAGTATTTAGTATCTGTCAGTGTTTTATACTCGTTTAACAGCTTTGATGCAAAATAGCGTCACATTGTTCCAGCAGTGGTGCATGACTAATTACACCAATAGTAAATGATGATAAAAATAGATAAGAGGGACGCGAACGTAAATGGAAACAAATAACTTCAATATGTTCCTCAAAATAGTGCGAAAATTATGGTCAGTAGTATTATGGGCCCATTAATGGCTGTCACTAATTTGCTTGGGTCCATTTCTGCGGATACTCTCACAAGAACAAACCTGCCTGGAGTAGCTAGTTTAATTGGGACATTTGCATCGTAATGACCCATGAGTCAATTTCCTGCTATTTCCTACTTTTATAGTCTTGAAACGCGACCAAAGGCTCAAAGTTAATGAACACATGAAATCAAGTCTCAAGCAAAAACAAGGTGTAATAAAATGTGACATTGTAACTAGGGCTGTATCTGTTCTGCTTAGAGATATTTCTTATTTTTACTTCTTTTGTGACAGTGATCTGCTGGCTTTCTTTCTTTCTTGTTTTTTTTTTCTTTTCTGTTTGTTTCGTTCTTGCTTTTCTTATGTTTGGTTTATTTGTTTCTTTCTTTCTTTAATTTTCACTTACATTTTGATAAACTGTCATTTGTATGCAAATGTATACTATTTTCATATATATATATATATATATATATATATATATATATATATATATATATATATATATATATATATATAAACACATTTGCATAAATATGACAGTTTATCAAAAACTATAATACCTATTTTGAAAAAGTTAGAACTATAATAACTATTTTGGGAATAGTATATATATATATATATATATATAAAACATATTATTATTATTATTATCAGTTCTTATATAATTTGTCTTTAAGAAGTACATTGGATTATTTTTCCCAAAATAGTTATTATAGTTATTTATAATTAGTTATAAGTAAAAAATCTGAAATAAATGGTAGTTTCCGCTCAGAGTCTGTCAAGTAAACATCAAATGAAACTGGAACATGAATTTACTTTACTACTGGGTTTACTTTACTTTACGCAAATCCAACCCACATCACTGGTGCACATATAAGTACGAACAAGAAATGAACATGCTTGTACTGGAGTTTATTAGTCCATATGTCATGCTGTGTTCAACAACAGGCGAAGAGAACTTGTCACCCTCTGTTCCGACACACCTCTTGCCTTTGATATTACATCAGGCACCTTCATAGATTGAGCCTTGGAATGGAACTGTCATGGAATGTTTGAGACCAACTGTGATTATTATT
The DNA here is from genome assembly GCF_018831695.1 of Puntigrus tetrazona. NCBI lineage: Eukaryota > Metazoa > Chordata > Actinopteri > Cypriniformes > Cyprinidae > Puntigrus > Puntigrus tetrazona. The sequence goes on from NC_056704.1 coordinate 17,180,538, forward strand.
TTGCTGTTCTGGGCAAGCTGATGCTCGCCGATCCATCTGTCATTATGCAAAGATTTCCTGTTCTGGCCTCTTATTATTTCCATCCAAGAAGAAAAGTGATGTATTTCGTACTGAAGCATTATTCATGTGGGAACCTTGGTTACATTACATTCTTTTTTTCTTTTTTTTCTTTTTCCCGTTTTGGCTGAATACAGAGCTGTTTGACAGTCTGTACAGAGTTGGGATTTGTAAAAGTAAAATTGATTCAGCTGCATATGACAACTTTTATACTATGGCATGAATTATATTGTGCGCATTACAGACAACATGAAATATCATTCAAAACCTGCATTCAAAAAAACATAAACAAAATGTTTGTACGATACATTCTAAACTGCATGTCTATTAGTTTCAAATGAGCTCTGTATAAAGAATGGGTACTTGTGAAACTTTACTTATAAAGTAAAAGGTTGTAAAATGTCACATATACAAAGTTTATTTAATTAAAACACACAGCTATTTTCATCAATGGAGACTGTCCAGGACTGTTTATTCAATAAGATCAATTTTAATTTCATCAGGTCATCTGTAGGTCCTAAAAAGGTATTAAAATGTCTTAATTCTCACTTACTTGAACTCGCCTGGTCGTGGAATAAACATACCTTGGTGCACAAAATATGTATCAACAAGTAACTTTAGTTTCAAAAGAAATAAACACTAAACTGTGACATGTTTTATTACTTTTACACAAATTTTCAGAATTTTGATACATAAAATGTAATTTTCGCACAATTACTTGAAGAATATCATGTTATGACTTCAAAACAGTATTAATATGCTGGGATATTTGAAAACTGATGCTTTTTTACATTAGCATCACACATATCTGGCTTCATATCTATGGGTTTTTAATAGACTGTAAGTTTGTTCAGTAGCTCACAGAGTACAGAGACATTAAGTTAAAAGAATTAAGTATGTCTATGTTAAAATGGCATAAAAAAGTGCTTTTATATCAGTTTTGCATTTGTTGTAGGACGTTGGACAGAGTTGGTGTAAGGCATATTTCCAACATGATAGAGCATTCATTTTTATTTAGCAACAGTACACGGATATTTCAATTCTATACCACCATAATACATACCTATATCAATGTAATAAAAATGTGCCGTGGATTGCCACGTATTGAACCTGTGTTTTAGCATCAGACATTGCCCTTTTAAACTGGTGAAATGTGCAGGAAAGTAAAAATGGTGTTGCATTTATTGCCATTTATTATAAATGTCTTGTTTTCTAATAAAGAAACAAGAACAAAAATCTGTTAATGGGGTATGAAGTTGATTTCTCTGAGCCCACTGGCAGATATTTGTTATTGTACAATCATAAACTCACTTCATTATCATCAACTTCTCAGAAAACAAGACTTAATTATTTTATATCATTTTACTTATTTAAGAATCTGCCCTGGAAAACAAGACAAAAATACTCACAAGGTACAGCAAAGCCATTTCCATATTGTAGAGGTTGGCAGGAGAGGTTTCTTTCCTAATTGTAACCGAATTAAGAAAGTAATCTTTGGAAGTTGCATTTTTAAACTTATGCTGCAAGACATTTCCATTTAGAGACCGTATACAGACGTACCGTGTTCCATTAAATGTATTCCTTTAATTTTGTTTGCTAGGTTTTTAAAATACTTTAAACGTCTTTAAAAATCTGCAGAAACCTTGTTCATGTTGACTTTAAAAGCTGAAATTACGGCATTAATCACTTAGGATTCAATTTCTAAATATCCAGCCAGTGCAACTAAAATAGAGAATACGGAAATTGCAGTGTGTCTTTAACCTGCAAGATGTTGGTTAACCTCTGTAATGGACATGCTCCTGCTGAATTTTAATGAGATAGGTATGTAAATGATAAATGAAAGCTTTTCATTTTGAGACTGTGAAAAGGCTCTTGAAACGTTGTGTTCCATTAGCCGAGCCTGCCATTATTTAACAATTTATCAAAATGATTGAGCAGTAATTTAACGCTGCTGTCTTGCGAGGCTTGACCTCTTGATGATATAAGATATGCAGGCAGGGCATCTGCAAAGTGCCACCGCTCACAATCACGGAGGAATAACATCAATGCGCTTTATGCGGTGTGCGGGTTTGAAATTCCACCGGTTGTGTGCTCAATACATATCGAACTGAAAGATCTTCGATAAAGGCCCGGTGCATTTAGACCTATTGAGAGCCCATATCTGATATAGCTAATCAAATGTAATTAATCTTCATTGTGTGGATGCAACACAACAGTAATTTGCCGTTAAGCCCAAAGCGTCATTACACACTAGGGTGCCTGCAGGTCTTTAAAGGGTGTTAGGTGCTCTATTTGTGTATTAGAGCGTGTATAGTGAGTGAGCAAGGCCAGGAACATTACCCTTGCTTTTGTATTGTGACACCCACCTCATCAAGATAACACAGTTGGAGGTGTTTCATGCAGCGGTAATCTTCATTTTAATTCCCATGGCATGTCTCAAGGAGCAGGAAGCTGTTGTGGAAGCTACGAATTTATTTGGAGCAAGCACTGAACATTTGAACCGTTTTGCCTCAAAATGTAATATCCCTAAAATAAAAAGGCAAAGTGCGATTGTATCTGGTAGATGTCGACATTAGCATATTGCATGAAGCTTTTCATAGTGGCGCTGCTCATGCGTGTAATTGTAATAGCATGTTGACACTGATCTCATTTCTTGAGTCAGGTGCATAATATTACAAATAATAATAATAAAAACAAAATATCATACACACTGATCACCCTTGCATGCAGAAGGCAGGCTAATAGCTTTGTATTGTGTTTGTGTGTATGTGTGTGTGTGTGTGTGTGTGTGTGTGTGTGTGTGTGTGTGTGTGTGTGTGTGTGTGTGTATGTGTGTGTGTTTACCTTTTACCTTTTCTTGGAATGCTAAGTTATCACTTTGGATTAAAGTATACTGACTTTGCTTATACAGAATGCAGATTTTTTTTTTTTTTTACCTTTTCTGAAATTTTAACTTGTAGTGTCTCTATTACAAAATGTATTGACATACAAAAACATTGCCAAATATTATTACTAATATATTATTTTTTTTTTTTTTTTTTTACAAATATTGTTTAATGATCACTGTGTTCACTTTTTTGTATTATCTTAGTTAGCTTTATGTATTTTTGTGTGTTTTGCCAAAAATATCTACAAATATATATATATTTTTACTTTTGTTTGTGCATACGCTCAGATCAGGTCTAAAAAAAAATACAAAACCTGTGCTAACCGAAAGAAAATAAGTTTACAACAAGATTGAATCCAAGTATAGATGATAATAGCGAGAGATTCACAATCCATATTTAGGAGGCAGGCACCAGGGTTAAAGAATATACAGTACTGTTCAACACAATGACCGTATTTAGCAAATCAGCAGTCTGCAAGGAACACTCCTTCTAAGTCACCATGGCACATGTATTATCATTTCTGCGCACGCATGAATGAGTTCAAGGCTAATAGCGTTTTTGTAATGTAATGCAAATGAATCGCTCATCTGCAAAATCGGAGAGGATTAAGAAAATGCTGAAATAAATATTTTCCTTTCACGAAAGATTAACCTCTCACATATTCGCGTGAGTAAAAACCTGCAGCCTGCGGCCGGTGTGGCTGAAAGGAAGCAGTCAGGGCTGGTAAACACGGCAGGTCGACCGGCGAGATAATGGAAAGGTACAGGCATAGATGACAGAAGGAAAATTTCTCTTCTGTCATTTGAGAAGGGCTAGATCAAAGCTCCATTAATCAGAGAGCGGCTATGGGGTGCAGGTGATAGAATGAAAGTAGTAGAAAAGGAGGTTTGCTTTGGGGGGAGAAAGCACCGCTGCAGGGAATGGATGGGGTGAGGTGGAGGGCAGGGAGATGGAGGGATCATGGGAAAGGTAGAGAAGGGGAGAGCAGGAAGGAAATGAGCTCTTGGGAAATGTTATGATGAAAAGAGCTGGATAAGGGTGAAAGGCCACAGTGGAGACCGGAGGTTGAGGGGTTGACCTTGCTTACATGTGTTTCCTCGGAGTATTGAGGATCATTACAGGGTCATGGAATGGTAGAACAGGTGCTGAAAGAGTACGCTAGCCATTCCTTTTCACCCAACAGATTTAGATGTTGATGTCAGAAGAGCATGGTGTAAATGATGATGAAAAATAGGCAGTTATTTTAGGGACAGGAGTTGCGGTATTTTAATTTTCTATGGGTATGGAGCTTTAGCCCATGTTCACACTGGCTTTTCAGATTTCGTTCATTTCAAATATACTTATATTTCATTTCATATGTATGTGAATATAATAAAATATTGCTGATATAGAGTACATCATCACTGAGACTTTTCACAGATTTTTTTGTCACTTTGTATGACAGCGACCCTTTCGGTGTGTTACTGTCACGGTTGTGTGGTAAGCTACACGAGAGCACACAACGAGATTCAATGAAAATAAAGGGGTTTAATTCCAAAATGGTAAAATAAAAGATATACAGACAGACAGGTCGAACAGGCAGGCAGGATAAACACAGGTAAAGATATTCGGTAAGGACCTCGGCGCTCGGACAAACAGAACTCAAAACACAGGACTTAAATACACGAGGTAATTGACAACACTGACGCAGACACGGCTGCAGACAATCATACAATTAACATGGAGGAAAGGCAGGCACAGGGAACACATGGCACGAGATTTAAAACAATAACAAAGTCCGGGAGCGTGACATTACTCCCCTCCCGGAAGGTGCGCCCTCGCACCTAAAGGGTAACAAACAAACACAAACAAAAACCAAGATGACTAGGATTTGGGGATACCGGGTCTTGGGAGGAGGTTCTGGTGGAGGACGGATAGCCAGGATGGGGCAGGCAGAAGGCAGAAGGGTCCAAGGAGGTGTAGATGGAGGGAGGAGCCAGGAGGAGACAGGAGGAGTCCGGAGCAGGAGGAGATCCAGAGCCCAGCTATGGTGGTCCACGGTGGGGCGAGCGGAGGGAGGAGCCAGGAAGGAGACAGGAGGAGTCCGGAGCAGGAGGGAGATCCAGAGCCCAGCTATGGTGGTCCAAGGTGGAGCCGACGGAGGGAGGAGCCATGGAGGAGGAGCAGCCATCGACTCCATGGGGCCGACTCGACGGCGGCGGAGCAGGTGGTGGAGGAGACTGAGGCAGAGACGGAGAGCCGAAGAGCCAGGGTGACGCCGAGGCGCTGGAGGTCAAGCGCGACGCCGCAGGCTTCGGCGACTGACACGGAGACGGGACGGGAAGGACGCGCGGAGCCAGAGCGACTGAGGACTGAGGTGAAGCCGGAGGGAAGGAGGAGCCTGACAGAGCCGGTGGGATGGAGGGACGAGGCGAAGCCGGAGGAGAGGAATCCCGAGGCGACGGATGGTCGACGACAGACCAAGGCGGAGCCGGAGGGACGATGGAGCCTGGTGGAGCTGGTGGACTGACGGACCACGGTGTAGAGGAGGAGCTAGGAGCCCAGGGGAGCCGACGGGTCTACGAGCCGAGGAGGAGTCTGGGTCTCGGAGGCAGGACGGACGGAGGCGAGGGATCCTCCAACCTCGACGGCGATGGAGACCGGCAGACCCGTGGCGAGCTCCGGATGGTGAGCTGAGGATGAGCGCAGGGGCTGCTGGGATCCATCGACGTGGTGTGGCAAGGGGTGGGAGGGTGGGAAAACTTGAGGCGGCACTGGAGGAAGCGCACAGGGCGCGGGCACAGGAACGGGACGGAGCGCGACGGGCGCGGGCACAGGAACGGGACGGAGCGACGGGCGCGGGCACAGGAGGAAGCGCACGCGGGCGCGGGCACTGGAGGGAGCGCACGCGTGGCGCGGGCACTGGAGGAGCGCGCGGCGTGGCGCGGGCACTGGAGGAGCGACGTGGCGCGGGCACTGGAACGGGACGGCTGGGCGGAACCAGCGGGCTAACGGGACGGCTGGGCGGAACCAGCGGGCTAACGGGCGGCTGGGCGGAACCAGCGGCTAACGGGACGGCTGGGCGAACCAGCGAGCTAACGGGACGGCTGGGGCGGAACCAGCGAAGCTAACGCGGGACGGCTGGGCGGAACCAGCGAGCTAACGGGACGGCTGGGGCGGAACCAGCGGGCTAACGGGACGGCTGGGCGGAACCAGCGGCTAACGGGGCGGCTGGGCGGAACCAGCGGCTAACGGGACGGCTGGGCGGAACCAGCGGGCTTACTGGGTAGCTGAACGGGAACAGGAACTCAGGATACAGGGGAGGTGCCCAGTCTAAGTCCAAGTCCAAGTCTACATCATCCAGCTCCCTTTGCAGATCCAGCAGCCCCAGGTGGATGATCAGCTCATCCTCAGCCGATGTGTAGTGGGCGGAGCTCCACTCCGCGCTCTCCTCGCAGTCGGCTGTCTCCACCGCGGGGAGCTCCGTTGCTGGCTCGCGCACCTGGTCTGACGTATACGGCTCGGGTCCTGTTACGCTCCACGGCTCTGTCGCTCTCTGTGACGATGGGTCCGTGGTCACGCTCGACTCCGCCCCCGTGTCAGCAGTGGGCTCAGGCTGGGGCTCGACCATGCGGTGAAGGGATGAGTTGGGCTCTGGATCTGGAGTGGGGCTGGTGTCGTTGTCCTCAGGCGCAACCATCATTGTTGATTTGCACGACACCAGCACCCACTCGACGTATGCGGCGAGGCTCTCTCGAGGACCGCTCCCGGACAGCTGCGCTTGGCTGGAGGTGTTAAGTCCACGGAAATAGAGTTCGAGCAGAGAGCAGTCCGGGTAGCGGGAGTCGTTGGCCAGTTCAAGGAACAGTTCGGTGTAGTCCTCGAGAGAGCAATCCCCCTGCTCCAGCAGGCGGATGAGAGAAGTTTGGTCCTTAAACTGGGCAAACATGGCAAACAAAAACAAAAAAATAAGGGGAAAATACGCCGCTATTTACTTCTTTTTGAGGTCCGAGCGTTCTGTCACGGTTGTGTGGTAAGCACGAGAGCACACAACGAGATTCAATGAAAATAAAGGGGTTTAATTCCAAAATGGTAAAATAAAAGATATACAGACAGACAGGTCGAACAGGCAGGCAGGATAAACACAGGTAAAGACATTCTGTAAGGACCTCGACGCTCGGACAAACAGAACTCAAAACACAGGACTTAAATACACGAGGTAATTGACAACACTGACGAGACACGGCTGCAGACAATCATACAATTAACATGGAGGAAAGGCAGGGCACAGGGAACACATGGCACGAGACGAAAACAATAACAAAGTCCGGGGAACGTGACAGTTACATAGTTAGGGTACTAAAGCGTGATATAAGTGAGTCACTGATCATTTACTGAAATTGATTTATTCAAAAACTGTGATTCATTTGGGAAGAAAGCAACTCCCTGTCTTTATAAGTGAGTCATTGAAGAATTCAGTCCACCAATTAATTCAAAACACTGTTAAATTTATATAGATGCATGGGAATTTACATAAATTTATATAGATGCAAGAAAATCATAAATTAAACTTTGGATTTCTTGTTTGTTCTAAACGCAAAATATTGCACTGTTGCCTTTACGTTAACTTTTATAATATTACACAAATTGTGGTGTTATAAATGTGCATTCTCCTTCTTCAAGAATATATAGATTTTTGATTCATGTTTAATTATTGCGTGAGTAAATTCTGTAAAAAAGTGTCTGTTCTGTTGTTCCTTTGTTTAGAGCTGTTTTCTGTTGGTGGAACAAAAATAGATAAAATAACTGGCGATGTGTCTAAAATTAGTCACTTTAATCTGAATGTGACATGTTTGAAATGGGGTTCATCATGTAATAATTAATAATAATCAAAGACAAAAATCTTCAAGAAAAACTATTCTGTCAAATGGACAAAGGACAAAAAAATGTGCAATAAATGACACCTTTACTTCACAAAGATGCTGTTTTGGACATTATTTTGTCTCTGACTCCAAGCCTCCACTTTCTTTCTTCTTGGTTTGATGAAACCAATTCCCAAAGCATAAGATTGCCAGACAAATGTTTGCCTGAAGATCACACCTCGCTTCAAAAGGTGCATTTTGTATGTAGACAACTTTCAGATGATTTCCTAGACAGAACAGCTGAACACACTAGACTGTGTAAAATGACAGGCGAAAAGGGGCTTTGGTCCTTCTGAACAGCTTACAGCCGGAATCATGATAAAACTAATTTGCCCAGAGCAGACTTTGCTTGGACAAACAGGTGCAATAAATTAACAAATACCTTCAATACTCACAGTTTTCAAAAACCTGCAAAGATATATGACCTTGGGAGTTGCCACACTCTACAAGGACCCCTGAAAATATTGGTGAGATTCTCTGTTTGCCCTATAACAACAATTACAAATGCCAAGCAAGAAAAATCATGAGCAACATTAAGCCCTCGGGGACTTTTTAGGTGACATTGTGAGAACAGTGTGCATATTTAATATTTTCTTTATTTCAGTGTTGCTGCTTTGCTCTTAATAATTTAATTTAAATGGCACCAAAAATTAGAAGTTTGGATCTCTAGGGATTGCAATTAAGGATGAATATGATTATGAATTTAACACTCCCTTCTAGGTTTTGGTTCTTGCGGTTTCATTTATGATTTTGCATACTTTTGAAGAAGAAATATGGCAAATATTGTTGATTGATTTATTTATTGATTGATTTATTCATTGTGAATTTTTGAATACTTGTTTTAATAATACAACTAACATGAACATGAGCAGTTTGAAATGAAATAACTAACAAATAAATTGAGTGACTGGTGTTTCTGAATCAAAGATCTGGCTCATAAGAGTCAGTCGTTGATGAACCAGACTATGTGCTGTAGTGGCACATTAAATAGTAATACAGGAAACACGTTTTGTGAAAAGCCATTCTTCTAATCATGCTTGATAGTGAACTATTTCTCCTACTTGTAATACAATTCACACAACAGCAGTGGATGGTAATTCGTACAATGCTTTTATAACTGGATGATTTCATAGATTAGGTTCATTACATTTACGTCATTCTGATACATTTCAGACTTCAGAGGAGTGAGTATGTGGAGTCAGAGGGAATTGGAGATGTCAGAGGTTGGACACTTTTTGGAACAGTCCTCGAAAACTTAGGTCAGCAGGGATTAATTAGCTTTCTGAGACCCACACAGCAGATGTCAAGGTAATCTTGGGTTGCAGACTTGAGAGGTCAATGCAATATCTCAACTCTGGAGATGAAAAAGTGATCTCCCAGAATCCACTGGGTGGGCGTCACGAGGCTTCATCAGTCACAAACATGTCTACATCACTCAATGCAAATGCAGAGACACACCACTCTGCAATGGCCTCATTACTCAGTTCAGGATACATATTGAGGTCAGTCACTGTGGATGGTAGTATTCTAAAATGTCTAAGAATGGCAAAAGACAAACGTCTTGCTAATATGCTACAGCAAAAGGAAATTTAAACATGTCCAAACATTCTAAATCTATTGCCATGATCTGTCCCAGCTAATTCTTCAAGAAGGTTTTGCTAACGCTCCCATTCATTTGTTTTTTGTTCAGTTTTATGATTTTTTGGTTATGTGAACATTTGTGAAGCATTATGGAATTTTATTTTTCAATGTTCTCTAAACCAGTCTTAGATGAAAAAGATAAAAAAAGTGTTATAAATAATGTATACATATATTGTTTTTGCGCTTAACATTTTAGAATGATACTAAAGACCAAATAGCTTTGAATGAATATTAGTGTTACTCAGAGAAAGTTGTTCTTAACTCAGTCCACAAAGTTCTGAAAGTGTTCCTGTTAGCTGGGTTAGAGCAGGTCTTTTATTCATCAGCTAATATAAAAAAAAAAGAAATGCCATATCTCACTAGCTCTGCAACACAGAATTCAATACGTGTCACACAGAACCACAATCTCTATTCTTTTTCCCTTTGCAGGAAAATCCATTGTACTCTTTTCTCATCTTGACCTCTCGAGTGAGAGTTCACGGCTCTGCAGTGGTGTGCAACTAATGAGTCCAAAATGTAGCCAGACACTCTCCTACCACAGGAGGCCTGGAATGACCACTTTCAGCATTCACTCCGTTATGGGTTATGAGCGCGCTGCCACTTCAAATGCGGCTGTGAAATCTGCCAATTAATATGTTTAGTACAACCTGATGGGACGATTTATTTTAATAAATGTCCCGGGTTGAAAGGAAAGAAATGATAGGCTACTTACTGCGGCTGGAATTTTAGCACTCACAATTTAGATAAAAATGTTCAAATTCTTGAACTCTAGCAAAACCTAAGTGATGGGATTATAGCACAGCTTATGCGTGTGCTTGATAAAACAGGAGAAAAGGAAAGGTTTTCAACAGCAGTGTGCTACTGTGTGCTTAAAGGTAGTACTTTTTTTCCTTTTTAATGGGATGTCGTTTTAGCTCACCTCAGAAATGTCATATCCATCTTCCTCCTGTCTAAGAGTTTCTAACACCCCAACACTTCCGCAAGTGAGTTGGCCTGTCAGCCTAAGCTTCCTCCTCATTGTGATAACACAATCGATAAAATGGAAGCAACAATTCCTCCTCTTCTTCTTCTTAGCCACATTGAACTGCTTTATATAAGATACACTTGAGCAGATATATAGATTGTAGGGTGCAGCTATTAACATTTGAAAGGGGGATGGGGAGGGTGGTTTATTCTGAAATGAGTCACAGAGGTTCACCAAAAACATGTTATACAAGAGTTTTGCCACTGAGAGGTGCTGTAATGATAAACCCTGCTGATTCTGCATTGTTTGAAAATCACTTGCTTGTTCTGTTTTATTGAGAAAAGCAAGACTCCATGTGTCTTTTCCTTTTTATTTTGTGTCAGATTTCTGTCAAAGAGCAACGTGAAGTGACTCACTAGACTTGCAACATTAACTCAGATGTTTTATTAGAATCACAGTAACAAAAGCTGAAGATAAATGATGTATAAAAGAACATTAGGGCTTCTTCCTTTGGGTGATTCTTTAGTCAAACGCTACATATGATGATATGATATGTTGCATAAATTCAAGGGTTTAAGTAAAAAAAAAAAAAAAAAAAAGAATGAATGCATTTAAACACGGAAATTTTACTTTAATTATATTCTGAGAGCAGGGTTTTTTATGTAAGCCTTTGAATGTGTTCAGAAAAAGCAGACACCAAGGCCTTTGGCAGCGATAAATGTCTGATACCATCAGGGTCTTTATACCTTAATCCCTTTGGTCTCTTGTACCAAAAAAAGGATAATCGCACGAAGAAGAATACATCTTAAATACAGAGATTATCCATTTAAAAGCAATGTAGCAATAGCCTTAAAGGTCAAGTGGCTTACTTACTGCTTACAAGCCTATCCAAAACTTTAATCAAAGGTGATGTGTTAATAGCGACTAAAATGGACTTGTCCTTGAAAAGAAAAATCTATAACTTTAAACATAACTCTAACAGCTCTTCAGCGTTAAGTGTTCAGCATTCTGCATTTTTACTCAACTTCAAATCCCAGTTTAACAATGCAAAAATGTGTTCTGTGAAAACAGCTTTGCCACACCAATCAAAGGAAGCCTGGGAAAGCAAGCCTGCTTAAATTTCACATTCAAAACAACCTTGTTCATGCTTAGGGCTGAGTTAATTATGGACAAAGTAATGCTTGGGCCTAAGCCAAAAGTTTGCCCTACTGAAATCAGTAAAAATTAATTGGCTGTCTAAAAGGCATTTGTGCACTTTTCGAATGTGTCACACACAATCCCACTCCTAAATTGCATCAGGGACAAAGACACAAAATTAAAATAAATCTTATTGCATCATTCATATTTAGTTTTTAAATTGACTCTAGTAATAAATCTATTTAAGCAAAGCGGATGAAAGGGAAGTGATACATATGCAAACTTTGCCATAAAAAAAGATTCCACTCCTTCAGGTGATCTTCATTCAAAGAAAGTGCATACTGCATGCAGATTATCTTATTCTGCGTTTCAGATGCGAAATGCTTTGGCACATGAAAATACTGCAGGTATCTAAAGTTATTATAGACAGATGGTATTTATGCTTCTTCAACATAAAGACAGAAGGGCTGTTACGCTCCTCACATGCTAAATATGAGAGGACATCGATAATGACTACATTTCTGGTTATTTTTTGCCTTTAATCGACCTATAATTAATGCTTGCAGGTTACTCGATGGCTCTGAACGCATACAAAGGCTAGCCGTCAAATAATTTAAGATCAGCTTAAATCAAAGTAGAGGTTAAAATAATGATGATTAGGGTCTTTCTGAGTCGCTAGGCCGCTGGCTGCTATACTCTGAAGTGGAAACCTCATATTCTTTAGCTCAGCTGAGAGCATCATTTGTCTTGAGTGTCACAAGCACTTGACATTAAAGACAATTGTGTATGCATCAGTATGTTTGGAGCCAGCGAAAATCAGCCAACCCCTCTGCACCACTGAATAACCCCCTTCAGTCCTTTAGAGTCAGTATATATTTAAAGTTCCCTTTAGATGACTTTGTGAAACCTGACTCTGGACCCAGATCATGCACAGAGGAAGTATCTATCCTCCAGTGATGAAAGTCAAGCAGTTTCTTATAGCACACAGACGTTGATCACCCAGGTGTAAGCACTTCAAAGACTCCTTCTTTTTTTTTTTTTGGCACCAAGTCTGAAGTATTCCACTTGCCAATCAGTCATCATGCTGGATGATTTAGCTGGGCATTGCTTTGTTGCCATATACATGCAGATTCACTGTTTTGTTAAGATGCATTTTTTCACTTAGATTAAAGTTGATGTCTGTAATTCGGGTGAAGTATTTTCTTCAGTCTCTGCATAATTTGAGCAGAGACAACTAAACCATTCAGAGGTTGGAATTAACCACAGAAGATGCAGTTTTTTCTGCTGTGTGATAGAATCTACAACACAAAAAAACAGCTAAAACATAGTTAGAGTATATAAAACCTAACTAACACAATGATTACTATAATATGCCTATATTTAGATGATGGATGGAGCTGTTGAAACTTTTTTTTTCTCCGTGTCTCAGTTAAAGTTGCATTGTTTCTTTCGCTTTTTAAGCAGTGGGAGCCCATGAAGTGGATGTTCTGGAACATGTTGTTATTGACATCACAATGGTTTGCTCTCTCTCTGAGCCTGCAAATCAGGGAGCTGTACTGAGTTCCTCTTGATTATTTTCAAGGTTCTTTTGTACCTTCTTAAAAGCATCTCCATGTTTTTTGCTAAACCCACTAACAGCACATTTCAAGACATGGTCTCACCAGAGAGTAATATGAGGTTGTCAGGCTCCTTTTTTTTTTTTTTGACACTGCCTCGTGCTCCCAGCATTGCTTGTTTGAGTCCCAAATGACAACTTTTTCTGCAACCAATAGCATAAATTCAGGGATGGGAGTATTTGTTTGGCCTAAAGACAAAATAACGGAAGCTAACGTTGGTATACACTCTTAGGAATAAAAGCAAAAAAAAACTGTCACTGGGGCAAAACTCTTCAAAACGTACCACTATATATATTTAAGGTACTAATATGCACTTTTAAAGAACTAATATGTGTTTTAAGTGCTATTATGATATTAATATGTACCATTTGGAGTAAATTAACTTTTGTTTTCTTTCCTGAGAGTGCATAAATAACTGAGTTTTAAATGTTCATCTGCAGGTTTATATATCTAACTGTACATTATTAGTGTAAAAAAATGGCTTTAGAGCAATGACTAAATAAATGTAATGAATTTAATATCGGAAATTTGTAGTGTCAAAACTTTATCACGGTATTTTTCTGACACAAATCGCTCTTTATACATGAACATGCATATGTGCCTTTATATGTTATGCGTTGAGTTCATTATTCATCATTATCATATTTTTTGATCCATTGCAAAAAAACAAAAACATCTAAATACGCAACAAATTTTGAATGTCCATCAAAAGAAAAGGATGCGGTTCTTAATACAGCATGCTGCAGTTACTAGTAAAACTAAAAGTGCTATGCTTTTAGTCAGTAAGGCAGAGAGTCTAGCAAAAAATTCTATTTGGTTTTCATGCTTTAAATCCCTGTCATTATGGTTATATCTTTTGGCGCTTGCTATAATGAATGGTTGTCTTGTGTCTTTTAGCAGATTTATATCGGCCCATTTTCCCATTGAAATGAGATTTGTCTGACTATATCACTTCTACAGGCATAACATAACGAATTTCAACACTTTTGACAGGCTCTTTTAATAATTTGTTCTTGTTGACTATTAAAGAGAGAAAAATATGGTCGACACCTATAATAAGTATTCTCGTTGGCATAATTTAGTGCCAGATTCTGCATATATTACTGAGTCTCACTGCTTTAATTTATTATGTAAAGTCCTTAGTATATTCTCCTACATATTGAGATGTCATATTGCTGAGCCCACCAGGGTCTATCATGCCATCTCTCTTCCATTTGGACTCAACATAGCAGCTATTGCAGTGCTCTCAAGAGAGACTAAATATGTCACACACACATAGAGACATACAAAGAGAATGTTAAATCAGAACCCGGATGATGAATGTTTGCGCATTGCATCCAAGGAAAACTGAATCATAGTCTGTCTCTTCCAAAAAAAAAGATCCATTTCCATATTCAGCAGTACAGAGCTGTAGAACATCAACAGGAAATGTGGCTGTGACAGCAAGAAGAAAAACAAAGCCATTAAAATGTGACATTTTATGAAACAGTCTCAAGTTATAATTGTAAACGTATACATAAAGACACTAATTGTCACACTTTCATTTTACAAAATGAAGGTGTGTTTGAACCATCTAAAAAGCCTGTAAAGCCTCAAGCCTTTTTGTTTCTCTACAAGAAATGGAACACTTATGTATTTTTCTCGTGTAATCAATGTCATGCAGAGATAGTTGTGTTGTTTAATTAATCAAAGCGAACCAACTGGTAAGATCATACTGTAAACACTGAGGTTAGCAGAATTTTGAAAGACGGAAAACAAACAAATGTTATGAATAAGCGTTTTGATGCTGCACTATTTCTAGGTCACTAACCAAATAAGCGTATTTTGTAACAGGGAGCTTGTTAACTTCTTTGTACAGATGTGAGATGTTCTCACTTCCACCGAGGCCCAAAAGCTCTGCAGAATCTCAAATCGTGACGGATAACTTGATTATTGGGTTTATTCTGCACAAAAGAGTCATGCGGCTTGAGAGTGCTGCTGACATTAAAGCAGAAGAAATGCATGCTAATTTTTTCAATTGAACTTATCACTCAATTTGTTAAGCAGTTAACGTAATCTGCAATGGAGAAAAAATACAAAAAAAGCATTTTCTTCAAAGATTTTTGGTTTGTTCAGGTAGGAAGGATTATGAGAAACATCAACGCCAGGAGAATGAATCCTCTCTCTTACCGCCCGCCAGCCTGTAGATTTAATGTTGACATTCCCTAAATATACACGCATGTGCAGGTCGAGAGAGAGCTGCTGATGACTCACCACATGGGAACATTTTAACACCGCTGGCACCACTTTACAGCATGACTTATAAATGTAGCCACAGCTTTATATGTCGCAACACAAACAGTCTTCTTAGTAGAGCTGTCGGATGATTAATATATTTATTGTTTGATTTAAAAACGATTAAATAACAAGGTTTACTTTTTGAAAATGGTCGATTTAAAACCTTTTAAAACATTTGAAGATTACAAAAACTGAAAAAAACATGCAAAAGTCCATCTGACAAACAAGTTCCCAAACTCGATTATTGATTATCATTTAAAAAAATGAAAGCAATGAGAAAATTACACTGATGCTAGGAACACCTGCAAATTACTGAAATGTGTGCATGAATGCAACAATGTAGCAAAGGTCTCAATAGTTTGGATT
Organism: Puntigrus tetrazona; assembly: GCF_018831695.1. Taxonomy (NCBI): domain Eukaryota; kingdom Metazoa; phylum Chordata; class Actinopteri; order Cypriniformes; family Cyprinidae; genus Puntigrus; species Puntigrus tetrazona. The sequence goes on from NC_056704.1 coordinate 17,196,385, forward strand.
TATGTTTTGAAACAGTCATTCGAATATTTAAAAGAATCATGCAGCAGTCAAGTTCAATATGAAAAAATGGCCATCTAAAATTTTGGATGAGCTGTCCAGAAATATTATCCCTTTACTGATAACTGACTTTTTGGTGTTTGTGAATATGGAGCATGGATCAGTCAATAGACCAGAATAAAACATTCATAATGTTAAATTAAACAAATTCATTGATGGTGCTTTACAAAAACTAACAACCAAAAACACTGAACTGCACAGATTGCTTCTTAGTCATAATGTTATGATTTTTAAAAAATATCTTCTATATCTCTGTAAAACATGCTCTGTTAATTGTCTGTTCAGTTTTGTATGTCAAAATATTTCATGGCCATCGCGCTGAATCAAGCGTGGTTTGATCTGTCAGCAACATTGGTGATATCTTTGAAACAACATCGGTAATATCTTTAATTTTAACAGTCTTTCAAAGGCCTTTTTGTCTATAATATTATTTTTATAATTTATTCTGTTTATATCATGTTAAATCTAGGGTTAGCCTTACTTGATTTTAAATGCTCGTGCAGTAGCCCGTGGAGAAGCTGAATGTAAGACAATGTGCTTCTTGTATCCTGTTGAGTGTAACAAACAAATGAACAAATGTCTTTTTGAAATGTCATTCAGCCTGTAGCCTGAATATCAGTGAAATAAACAATAATGCGCTTTTTTGCCAAAAGCGCCTGTAGTGTCATCATCAAATGATGTTACATTTGGGAAACGCAAATCAGTTATCAATTTAGACCTTTTTGTACTTGTTTCTGTGGTGAGTGTAAGTCACAGAAATTCAAGAAGAACGTTTTGTTCTTTAATAGTATTTACTTGTCTCATTAATTTGTAGTATTCTCACAGACTTTTTGCTGTTATTCCACTGAATTTATAAAAGCCACCAGAATATTGTGGTTACGCATTTCTTGTTCCAACCTACCATTAAAATATGCACAAATATAGTATGCTGGTTGAGGCTAATGGGTTTGCTCTGTTTTTAAAGTCGATTTTCTTTCACAGCTCAACCAAAGTTCTTTATTGAATCCCATTTTCTTACCCTAATGCACATGCACAATGACACAGAAGTCTCAAGCAGGCATCCTGATAAAAAGACTTTTGTACAATTTGCCTTTAGTCCTGTTAGTCATAAACGACTCCCGCATCTGACCACTAAAAATGCCGGATGAGTATTTGCTGTACAAGGATTATCTAATAAGAGATGCATTTAGAACCAAGCCAAGGGATCCTGCAAAGCAATTCGTTGGCAATTTAAAATTGGTTCTGCAAGCTGGGACTGATTGGGTCCTATTTGTTTCTGTCAGTTGAACTTGTCTTATAATCATCTCTCAGAAACCAGAACCAGGAGATCAAACTCACTGAGATCAACACAATGGATCAGACATCAATCCCCTGTGCTTTTGCACTCTCAAATTGTTCAGGCCTCTAGGTGAGACCTCAGCAGTGCCAGAACCAAAATAAATGAAAAAGCCAAAAATATTTCTATACCAACCTGGCTTCTTTAAAATATGTACATCTGTGCAGTTTTGTGTGCGTCTTCGCAGTCTGTGAGCTACCAAACAAATCTGCCATCTATGAAAACCCATAGAAATAAGGCTGTGATGTTAATGTTCAAAAGCATCAGTTTTCAAATATCCCAGCAAATTAATATTGTTTTGAAGGGCTGTTCTTCGAGTAGTTGTGTGAAAATTACAATTTATAAACCGAATATCTGCAAATTTGTGTAACATAATAAAAGGTCTCTAGTGTTAATTTTTGGAAACTGCAGTGATATGTACATCACTGGGTTGTTCTATACGCTTGTCGTGCGGTTGGATGAAACCTATGAAGAAACTTGTTGTTGAGTCCATTAAAATACGTTAAGTATATTTTAAATAGTGTGCCTGGCTCTGTAGGTCAAGCTTAATTCATTTGTGAAGTAGTTTCATACTGGGAACTGGATGCAAATTTTCAAATTCTCTGACTCTTCATTACAGCAAAGCTCATCAAACAGTTCAGTTTGAAGCAGGTGTAGGCCCTCTTCCTAAGGGAATGCTTCCACTTGTTGTGATCAAGAGGGATAATGTAGGACTACACAATCCTTCAGGAGTGGAACATTTTAGCTTTCTGTAGAAAAAGTGGGAGTGAGATGTAGTTTAAAGAGAAAATTGTGCAAGTTGAGAATAGTTATATATATCTATTTGGACCTGAAGGTGCCATTTTGTGTGATGTAGCATGGATTTTAATGTCGAAAGCGGGAAGGTTGTCAAAGTCACTTATTTTCTCAAGTCCAACAGACCACATGCAGCTTTTAGCACAGCAGTGTCCTTCTATTTTTTTTTTTTTTTTTTTTTTTACTTGTTTATGTCAGCCAGCAGAGTGCCCTGGATTCCCAAAAGGGCTGTTTTTGAAGCAATACATTTCTGCAGTGTATAAGATCAGTGACCTTTATAATTTGTTTCTCTAACTTTATAGGCTTATGTTTGATACTTATTTATTTCTCTCTCCGTCCTTGATGACTATTGAAATGTCTTGTTTATTCACTGTTAAGTATTTTGCATTTGATATTTGAATCAGTCGTGTTTACCTACTTAAATCTTTGGTGTGTGAAATGTAAATATTATATGTAGTAACATACTTCAGATTTGTACACTCATAAAAAGTAAGGTAAGGTTCTTCAAATCAATGCCATGGAGGAACCACAAAGAACCATTCAGTCAGAAGTTTCTAAAGAACCATCACTTTTTACCTTAAGAATCTAACCTAACCATTTAATTCACAAATGCTAAGTCATTCAGAAATGAAGCAACACTAGTTTTGAGAAAGAAAGAATAGTTTACTCCCAAAATGAAAATTTGCTCACCCTCAGGACTTCTACGTAGATGGTTTCTGCATCAGAAAGATTTTGAGATATTTTTGCACTACATACTTGCTTTACTAATGCAGTAAATGGGTGCCGTCAGAATGGAAACCTAAACTGCTTAACATAACATCACTATATGACTACAGGATGAGTAAATTTTTGAGCAAACAGATTTTTTTCTATTCGGTGACCTATTCCAATTCACACAGGAATGAAATAACACTACTGTTGCTCTGAGACTGTTTTCATTGGGGGAGATAAAATTGACGGCGATTGTGCTCTAAAACGTTGTTCTTGCTGTATTTACTGTTGTGGCATTGCTTAATTATGATATCACTATTTCTAAGTAAATGTCGTGTTTTGCGATGCATATAAAGTTGTGCAACATCGACAAGTAAAGGTGGTCAATGGTAAATTCTAATTGAATGTAAATCGCGATTGATTTGTGCTCATACAACCAGCATCAAGTGGAAAGGACAGTGTGAGTAATAAAATTGATGTTGATACGGTCCTGGCCCTGGACGACAAAATGGCACTGGTTTGTGAGTCGGTGGTTCTTGATGGCATTGATCTCTCGGATCCTTTGTTCTCTCAGGTAATAAAGCTGCACATTGATTTATTGGCAGCAGACAGCTACCTTTTGCCTGCCTCCCATTCACTGCAGTATCTGGCCCTCCAGAAACCTACAGTGAAGTCCAAGATAAAGTTAGTGTCAAGTTAGCAATGCATCTTCATCGTGAATCACAAGAACATTACAATGTTTACATTGAGGAGATCAAAGAGGCGACACGCTACCACTATTGATCAAGCGCTGGCGCATTGCCTAAGAGTGCTTAGTGAAAAAAGCCAACCTACCAAGTTGATGCATGCTCTTTCTTTAATCTTTGTCTGCGCTGGTGAGTTTTCCATCTTCATCAGGGGAACTACACAGTAAATATAATGCAATGCTCAGTCTTTTCTTTTCCATAGATCTTACCGTATATAAGTACAGCAGAATGATGAATTGTTTGTCAGGCTGCGAGAAAGACCGATTGCCTATGTAATGTTATTTTGCCATTTCTTATTGTCATATTTGTCATTACAACAACGTGGTCAACTCATTTCAGCACAACTGACAAGCTCTCATTTTACAGGCTCTCAAATGCGCTGCAGAGTGATTTGTGTATGCATTCTGGCAGTAACTGCTCCTTGGTCATTTGTGTTGCAGAGTAATGCTATACAGCGTGGGGTGTTTCATATGTGAAAATGTTGCAGAAGGCAATGCGGTAGATACTCCAAGAAGAGATAAAAGTAGTGATCTTCCCTCTAAGAAGCTTCTTTTCTAAGGAAGCACAAATGGAGAGATTTGAAAGTGTATCTCTAATATCTTGTGCAACTTTTCTTCTTGAAACGTACAATTTCCTTTTGGCGATAATCCTTTGACCTTTACATTATGCAGTTTGTGTAAATCGCAGATAGATTTTCAACAGCCTTGTTGGAAATATACCTCTGAATTGAGAAAACATACATCAATCATAATTCTTTACCCGCAGCAATTTTAACGTTAAACTTGGAGACACGCTTTATTTTAAGGTCCACTCTCGCCATTAGCAAACCATCAACTATGAATTTTGCCTCAACAAACTTCTAATTTGCTGTTATTATTATTAGTTAGTAAGGTAGCTTTTGGATTAGATTAGGGATGAAAATCAACTAGTTTATGGTGATCCATTGTTCCTTATACCAGAGGTTTACTAAAAAACTTCTAGCCATTGCAAGCACAAATCTGTCCTCTTTTTCTTAGAAAAGTCATAAAAATAGTGCTTTTACAGCTTATATTCTGTGGGGGTTTTGCAGTACAAAATGCTTTTTATACTGCTAAGAAAATATGTAAACTTTGTAAAGGTAAGGCTCATTTTTTATTGTGCTAGTTCTAGGTAAAAAGGTGCAAACATGAAGAGGGTGATTAGACACTTTTTTACAGCATTAACGTAATCTGTCATCATGTATTAATTTAACTAATTAGGTATTCACACTATCTAAAATGAATGTACTGTTATGAAAGAAAAAGTGAAAAAACTGAACTAGAAAAAATAATACTTCTGATAAGCATGAACAGCTAAAAAATATGCATTATATATGAATTACAGAATAAGTAAAGCAAAACTCTATACAGTGTATTCACAAAGGCACACTGATTCCACAATCTTTGTCCCATTTGGCATCATCATTTACATTCCAGTATAAGGCTCATTTGTAATCATATATATTTTATGTTTTAGAGAAACTGTTTGTTGTGATAGTATAACAAAGTGTGTGGTTAAAAATAAAGCAATGTTCCAAAAAGATATGAAAAATAAAATAAAATAATGAAAACAGGAGACTAATACAAGCCTCTATTCCAAATGCTAAAAATAAATTAATGTTTTAGATAATCCAGAATATCAATTGAGAAACATTTGAACTCAAAACATTGCCTTATATGTGGCCTCCATTGAAAAAATGAAAAATGTCAAAATTATATCCAAAGACGCATTTTCAATTATGACTAATTGGGAGAGAGAGAAACAACGCTTTGATAATAATGAATGATCAATACACAGGAGACACATGTGATATCAGCATAGAAATATGACTAAAATCATAATACTCCAATGTCTGTGGATAATGTACAGGACTTTGTAATGCTTTTAGTAATAAAAAGAAAAGTAGATTAAAAATTGCATGAACCTAACAAACATATAATATAATTACGTTTAATAATATTCATTATATCATGTCCAATGTATTTATTCTCATTAAATGCAATCTCAATTGCAAATATAAAATGTGTTTCGCTTTCTTCCAATAAACTAAACCTTTGTCACATAGCAATAAAAATACTGATAAATAATGCTAAACCATTACTCCATTACAACCATGATGTTTAATAACAATTTATCTACAAATTGACTGACATCACTGTATTCTTTTCTGCAAGAGTGCGCACTATCCACTGAAGCTAAAAGAAAAACAAAATATATATAAAAATTACAAACAAACACTCCATATATTTTTCAAATCTCTTCTTTGAACTCAGTGTACTATCACAATAAAAAGCTAGAGTCTGTTTTGAGCAGATGATCCACTCAGTAGTGCGTAAAGTCACAAAACCTATGTCATCAGTGTCCAAAGTGTCTCTATCACTGAAAGTCATTTGCAGCTTTGACTTTAATAGTCTACTCTGCAATTTTACAGTTGTTCTATTGCTGTCTGCTGTGATACTTTTAGCAGTTAGGCTGCTGAGAGTTAGTGGTCCTCATAATCCAGAGAATTGGGGAGACGGGCATTTGAAGGACTGGAGGCGAGGCATGAATGCTGCACTACCTCATTAGCTGTCAGTTTGAGACGGTGCCGTGAATAAGCAGGAGAACAGGTCCAGAGGTTGCTGTCCCGGTGGAGAGAGTCGGGTTGACCGGTCCCGATCTCTCAGCAGCTGGAGCAAGGCGAGTCCTTGGGGAGCCCCTGTGTGCACTGGGTAGATCCAGCTGCAGGATCAAGTCCCCGGTTGCTTCCGGTCAAAATGCATACTGTAACCTAACACTTGGAATGCTGTTGATCTTCTTATACCCCAGATTTCTAATTAGGGTGGCCATTTCAAAGGCTCCGGTAAAACTGTCATTGGCCCCGGTGCCCAGAGTTTAATCACGCGCTCCCTCAGGTAAAATATGGATGGTCTCAAAGAAGGTCTTCCACTTATTGCCCAAAGTCAAAGTCCAGCTAAAACATTCTAGCGGAAGGTCCAGCTTAGCAGACTTCCAGTCTGGAAAACTGTTCTCGCTTCAGCATGGAATTAACCAGCTTTTGAATGGCTCCTCCGGGCGGGATTGATAAAGAGCGTGAGCGCAGGTTCCAGAGTGCTGTTTTTCGTGAGAGGCAACATTTAGCGGAGATGCCCAAGAGCATATGGACAGGTTGGATTTGTATTTATTACTCTTTAGCGTAGAAGCATTACTTCTCTTCCTCCATGGAAGGATCTAACCAGCTATTCAGCCGCATGTCGCTTGCTACGATGAAGATAGCGCGGACGCCCCAAGCGCCCGATCAGCTCTCTGTAGGAGGTAGCGTAGCTCCAGATCTTGAAGATCAGTCTCAAAGCCCCAGGTAGTTCTCGGTGAATCTGCCACCATTGGTCGACAGGTTCCTTGACTTAACATGTAGCCGATGTTGCAACCGCCAGCAGCGCAGTGGTTGTCGCTAGCACAGCTGCGCGAGGCGCACCTTCACCCACAGAGCACATGGTGTGGGTACTGCTTGGGAGCTGTGGTATCATGCACAAATGCAAGTGTGCAGTTCTTTGATAATGATCTAGCTGGTTGTTCTCTGAACATGCAACAAAGACTGGAAGTAGTTCAGCCATACATCTGACTGTGGCCTAAGATAAGATAAACATCAATACTGGTTAGACTGCGTCAACTGATGATTGTTGAGATTAAATTGTCATGTATCCAGCCAGTACAGCGCCGGTGTGCAGATGCTTAGAGGTAAAAACTAGCACAAAACATAATTCTGTTCCACAAAACGTCATCTCCAAAAGACTACAGGCATATACTGTTCCTTTTTACTGTTATAAAAAAATTGAAAACTGTCACTTAGCATCTCTCTAACAGTATTGCTTCATGTTTATTTTCACAAACCTGTAAATATTTGCAGTAAATAAACTTAAAAAAATAATGCTGCTCTAAACACGCTGGTTCTCAACTGGCAGTTTTTTTGCCAAATCTTGAAAAAGATGATATGCTTTTTTTTCTGATTAATATGGACAATGAGCATAATGTGTGCCGCATTTACAAAATGTATGTTTCATTTATTTATTCATAATTATCTCTCAAGTTCCTTCTGCATTAATCTAGGTATTTATTGTGCAAATCATACATTTCTGATTTATGCATTGTTTTGATAGCTGTGACCTGTTATTAAATGTTTATTAATCGTTTCTTTTTTTTTAATTAACCAAATTGTTCAGTTACTATATATACTATAGGATAACACAATAACCAGTGTTAATACACAATGACAAAATGGAAAAAAAAAGATAGAACTATAAAAAATAGAAAAAGTAAGATTAATTAAGAAAAAAAGAAATAAAAAATGTATATATATATATATATATATAGAGATATATATATATATATATATATATATATATATGTGTGTGTGTGTGTGCTGTATATACTTTTTATTTATGAAATATACAATTTATTTTACAGTGCAGTTGGATTAAGGTTTGATATGCCTTCTACTGCTGTCAGGTCCAAGTAAATGCAATGGCTTTTTTCTAATTGCGCATCTTTTAAAAGCTAATAAATCGAATAATTCAATATTGGCATTATTTTATTTATTTTGATTGAATATCGTAAATAAATATTGTAGCCAGGACTCCCATACCACAATAATATAACATTGTGAGATTTTTAAAATCGTTATAAACTATTAAATTACGTTAAATAGCGTTTTATGTAAAAATCTTGGGCCTGAAGCAAAACCAGTTGAGAGCCACTATACACATTTATTGATTGTGGTAATATAAAAGTTAATCCCTCGGAGAAATAAAGCAGCACCAGTGCTCCCTTTCACTGGAAGGCACACTGACAAACATCCTCTCGCAGCCTGTGGGAAGATTCTTGAAATGTGGGCCACCTATGAATCACAAGGCATGAATGATGATAAAACACTATGTGAAGAGTTTCTCCTCTGGATAGTGTAATTGTGTATTTATTCCATTTCGGAATTAAGTGATCAGCGCATTTATCACCACAACAATGAGGAGAGATAATGAGTCTGTTGTACTCACTTTTTCACGCGTGTAAGCTGATGGTTGCTTTTGGCACGTCTCGTGCATGAGGCTGGAAGAGCTTGTAAACCACTCTGGGCTTCCGCTTGAATAGACTTTTCATGCTGCTTTCTAGCCGCTCATGTTTCAGCTGGAAATACACCATCCAGCCACCACAAATGCTGAATCACTGAGAGCTGAGGAAAGAAATCTCTGGGTGGCAGCCTCATGAGAAAAACAGTTTGAACTCATCTGTTGAAGCAGCAGTACGTTTCTTCTCAGATATAGAAGTAATGTCATGTAAACGTGAGGAACAGAGTATAAATGCTCTGAACGCACTGCTTTTTCTATGCATTTCACTCTCCTTGACAATAACAATGTTAACATTTGCGCAGACAGACTTTTTTGGCGGTTCCACAGAGCGTTTCGTATTTTAGCTGATGGGGCAGGACGCTGAATGCCTTTTGATGCTCCGTATCAGAAGGGACAGCACTTGTTGATAATTGAGAAAGTATGTACATCTGGCACTTACTTGGATAAGCTCTAATAACATAAACTTCGGCAGAATTTCAACTCGGACATTTTAAAGAGGGGGAAAAGGATGACAGCGTGGAAGCAAAAAAATCCATGTGTTTTAATTTTGCTCTGGCACTAATGGTCACTGTGGGGTGACTCTCGACAGGCAGTAATACAGTACTCTAAACATTGCGTTGGGCGCTTTATCGTATGCTTGATGAAAGATGCTGGATGGGCACAAAGCATTTTATGGTGATGACTCTGCTCCACATACTGTAAGGCAATATGTTGAGCAGGATCTTTTTCTAATCCTACACTGTCTCTGAAGGACATAGTGGGGAAATGCCAGGATTCACTGAAAGTTGTCTTATATTGCATTCACAACAGTGATCAGCGTGACAAAAGAAGAGAAATTATACCATATGAGACAGCAGGTCATGGTGAAAAAGTTTAACGCAATAGTTATTAAGCAAATTCTGCAGCAATTAATAATTGTTCAGTGAATAACTAATAATTATTTGTGTATTACAAGTTTTCAAAAACGTTATATCTAAATATGCAAATGATGCAATATCTAATTAAATATGGATTGATCTATCAGTGTTTCCAGAACGCAATCTGAAAAATTCCATAAAGCCAGGTTCAAAATGAGACTATCGTTTATACATTAATTTTAAAGTTTTTAACACAGGATATTTCCTTTATTATATAAATCAGAAAATCTGGAGAAAGAGATTTTATCACCATGTTTGTAGGAATAAAACGCTATAGAAATAATGTGGAATGGATACCAGCAACACTTTCTCTCAGTAAAACCTTTCTGTAAAATGGAGACTAAAATTAAGCCAAAAAAATGTTGTGTGTTTCTAAAGTAGAGGTGTCTGGCTCAGTGCATGAAAACACCAGATTTATAGAGAAATAGGCTTAAAAACAGATATACTGTAACTAAAAACTGCAGTGGCAAATAGATGAGGTTTATACTATTGAAGTACATGGGTATCTGTATTTGATGCTGTTTTCAACTAAATCTGAAACACAGATAGGCTATAAAAGCCTAAAATGACTCAGTGTAAGGCAGAGTCAGTATCTCCATCATCTGTATTAATGAACAGGTATTCCACCATATAACTGGTATAAACAATCATAATAATCACTATTGTTGATATGTTGTACAATACAATCTCCAAATTAGGCCAAATTAAGTTAATTGTGGTTACGATTGACATGTGACAGGACCCATGGTGAATAATAAAAGCTAAAAGCATTCAATTGAAACATTCTGAATTCTGTCCCCTTACTCCGAACCTTCAAACTTCAAATATTTAAGAGTCGCAAGTGATTCAGAGATCGCAAAAGGCTTCTCTCTCAGCAATGATATCCATGTAGGCAGCTGCACTCTGGGGAACTTGGAGCGACATTTGAATGCAGTGCTGTCATTGGTCTCGACAGACAATCGCTCCTCTCTCCATTGTATGGCAATGTAAACTAAGAGAGCTGCTCTGGACGAAAGTGTCTCGTAGATAATCTTGGCAAATGACTTGCAAGCTCTGTAGTTACAGAGAAAAGAAAAGATTGTTATAAAAACAATACATTGATTAAAGTATTCTGATAAAAGAGCTACTGGTAGAAACGTAGTGCCTGGTAATATTAGATTTTCTGTTCAGCAACTGAAACATGCAGCACATGCTAAAACGCTATTGGTGCTTTGCTGATAGGCAGTGGTTTTGATTTTTTCCAAACCCAGGAGAGTATTCACGTCTGTGACAATAATCAAAAACAAATTATAACTGGGTCGCAATTTTCTCTAAATGATTTATCCTGGCAACAGATAGGTGTAAATCAATTATATGATGCAAATGAGGAAGACATATGATTATAATTCGCTGTTTGTCTTTACCAAGTTTCATAGCATCAGTTTCCACAAAAAACATTCATTGGTAAATTGTTTTCAATATTGATAAAAATAATTAAAACCAATTCGGCATGCAGATAATGATTCCCTGGAGCATCATGTGACATTGAAGACCAGAATAATGTATTGGCTGTAGTAACTGTGGGCTTTGCCACTGCAAAATAAATTATATATTAAATACATTAAATTACAAGTGAGTTAGTTAATATTAGTTTAAATTATTGATGTTTCTTCAAGATATATCGGGCAAAGCAGCGATGAATTAATAAATTAGCATACTTTTACTTTTCAAGCTAAAACTAGCGCTTCAGCATTAAACGAATCGCTTTCATAATCTGTATTTAACGTCATTTATAGTTGAAGATATTAATGAGTTTTATTTCTGAGATTGCTTCTCTTGGAGTAAAGGCTACATACAATTACGCTTTTCGCCAACCTTCCGGAACAATCCTTCATGTCAAGAACATGACTATGATGTCCTTAAAATGCTCCTCTTTTGAGCAGAGCTCTGTAGCTTGGAAAAAATAAAGTGCTTCACATAAAAAAATGCTCATCACAGAATCAAAAATTCGATATATGAGGCTTGAAAAACATTTTATACCTTGTAAATGGACTTGTTCTCGGACTCTGAACCAGCACAGAACTGACACAGAATCAAGGTAATATTATAGTTATTGCAGCCTAGGAGGCTCAGTCCTTGTTTCCAGTTACATGGGAAACAAATTTCAGACTACAGAATTATTAGTTTCACTCGCATCGCTACTGTATCATGGTATTTTACAGTAAAAGAACTGTGTTTAATTGAACCCTTTAACATGTTTCTCAAACTGCTGAAAGTAAGAGTAAGTATGTCTGCCCGTAAATAAATGCATTATAAGTGAACTGTGCTTGGTGAATCACTTGTCCCAGATAGTGAAAGCACGGCGCATTTTGTGGTAGGTCCTCTCACAAATAATCACTTACTGTTCTTCTCATCTTATTGAGAGAGCTGAGTGCAGGCTGCTACACAGTGTTTCATTCCCCAAGCATGCTATGAAATGTATTTAATTGATTAGCTTACTCATCTGGAGATTCTTTCACAACTGCAAGAAAAAACAGAAGCCCATTTCTTTCTACAATGCAGAATGTTATTTTAACCTCAGCGGAGGGCATTTAATGATGGTCAGACTCTCTGTAGTCAGATTGACTGAGGTACCTCAATTGACCTTTACTGTGCAAGCCATTTTTACTATTATCTGTGCATTTGCAATAACAGATCACACTCCTGATTTTTCTCTTTTTCTGTAGCTGGCCTGTCTCCTCATGACAATAACAATTTGAAGCACTTAGCACTGATTCTACACTTTTCTCCTTTATGGTGCCAGTGAACCCTTCAATCAATCTTGGTGATCTCTTTTTCGATTCGGCCTGTCAGACAACATTCTTTTCCAGGCTGACAGTTAGATAAGGCAAGACAAGGTTGTCTTCAAGTTACTCCATCACAAACCACGACTTAACAATCTAGTGTTGGTAATAGGGAACTCTACAACATGTAGGTTTGCATCACGGGTGTTTTTTAGTTTTACATAATTTTGACCTTTAATGTCGCTGTAATAGTTACTATTTATATACTTTCTACAAACATACAGTACAGGTAAAAGTTTAAGCAATGATGGATGAGTAATTTTTTCATTAATTAACTTTTTTAATCATGGATAAAATCCTTTATTTAGCATAGGTACTAATTAAATTAAGGTAAATTTAAATAAACAGTATATATATTTTGAGCTTTTTGAACAAAGAATCCTGAAAAGAGAAGGCATCATGTTTTTCAAAAAAATAGATACGCTTTCTAAAAGAATACAATTCTGGGATAAATACCAAAATACAGCAGTTATGATAGTAATAATAGTGTTTTTTAGTAGTTTAATCATGATAACTTCTCAAAGATTTTAGAATGGTCAGATATATACTAATGTTAATGTGATTTGGTCTTGGTTTTGGTAACTTTCTGCGTCATCAATGATATGGTGACATGGTGCCAATGAGTATTTACACATAATACTGCTGCACAAACAGTATATAAAACACCTGTAGGAGATCTGTGCAGGTGGAGCTGGGGAAGGTGTAGAGGCTTAGAGAAACTGCACTGCAGGAATCCCAAGTAAATTATAGACAGCCACATCAGTGCGAGGCAGTAAAGTCAACTAATGCGTGCATGCAGCACGAACCAATCAATAGCTGAAAGCAAGTCATGTAACTCATTATTCACACACATAATTTTTTTCCACAGGATGCAGCCGTAAGCAAGCAAATAAATAAATAAGCAGTAGAGAAAATAAATATATAGGATGACTAGTTTTGCATCCTCACCTCATCCCTAGTTAATGCAGAACATATGGTCGCTGAATCCCTGGTTTGAGCAAAGCTTGAGCTTTCAATAAAACACATAGCTTAGTCTGTTGGTGTAATTGATTTTATAATGACTATATACTCGATGCAATCAGGGATGATGGTATCTAGGCGGTTTATTTTTTAATGCACCACATGATGTGCCATATGGTAAAAGTAATACTGATTGATGGAACAAGTGGAGCATGACATTAGATTTCCTTTTACAGATAACAGCTGTTATTCAAAGCAAATACTTTTGGTATGTCAAAGCAAAAATACCTTGTAATGGCAAATTATAGGCCACCTGGACTTGTAGTGGATCCTCTGCTGTTCAGACTTAATGTGAAACATCAACAGTCTGGTTGTTGATTCCCAATCTGCATAGTGAGCAGCTATTATTATGGATCAGCCAAATATCTCAATTATAGCCACTGAAAACAAAGATCAGGTGGGAGATATTAGCCACCAAGTTTGGCTGATAGGAAAGCTTTTCTCCGATTTCTTACAGCTTGACAAATGCCACAGCTTCCAGCATTTCTTTTGGAAAGCGCCTACTAGACAAAACGTGCACATCCAGATTTTCCATGGATGGTCTCGCACAGCCAGAGTTTTGACCTGCGGTACAATTTCTTGGTCCGCAAGTAGCAGATTATTTGTTAGTGAAGAGCTCACTAAGTCAGGAAGAGGCCACCTAACTGAATAACCAATATGCCTTCAAACAAATGCAGAAACAGACAGGAAAAATAATCAAACAGTGGTACGGTAGTCTCAATGAACTCAAGCAGAATAGGGCATGTCAGCTTTCGAGAATTAGCATGGTGGGATTTGATTTGAAAAATCTACCTCAACAGGGTACAATAGCCAATTCTCTGCGTAAAGAGTTGGAGCTTGTCTCCCTGCGGTTACAACTCTGACACACGGTGTGCTTCCGAAGGCATCATGGCTGTAAATTCAACTCTCGTCATGGCTTAGAGTTAATCTGGTATGGAAGAAACGGTCAAATCTATGAGCAAAAATGATCCCCGCCGACTGCAGAATGGCTCGGGCTTTCAACGCATTAGACAGAAATAACACAACCTGAGTAGAAACGCCAAAGCGTGGGATAAAAGCCCGACTTATTTGTAAAAGAGCTTCGGCCCAGCGTTTCCTCCCGGCGTCCCAGCACACACTGCCACACTAATAGGCTTTTCCATGGAAAGTGAAATAAGCTAAATCTTCCCCTCCACGGTGCCCAGTGGGGGGAGCTTAGAAACCTCATGCTGTACTCCAGCTCTGTTTTAATCTGGAATTCATATGGAGAAACGTCGTCGTAAATCTATCCTGTGAAATGTAGACATGGGGTCACCGTCTCTGTGGAAATGATACACGTGTCAGAGGTCCCTGCTGCTTCTGCGATTCATTCTCTTGCGCTGTTGAGCTGCACCTGTCCTGCCTGGCAGGCTGCTTCCGTCAAATTACCGCTGCTCTTTGCTTTCTCACAAAGGCAATAGACAAATACAGCCTTGACACTCGAGATCCGTCCTCCCAACTGTACAATAAAAACCGTCTGGCCACCGGCAGCAGTTGTGTGCCGAGGGAAAGCGCTGTTGTATATAATGGGTGGCGCAGAGACTAATGTAAGTGTGCACTGAATATATATGCTACAAACTGTGCGTCGCTGTGACAAAGTAAAATGTCTGTTTGGGGATTTTGTGTACTGCTTTAAAAGCGACCAATTTTAATGGCTGTCAGCAAAAGTGTAAAGATGCTTACTCAAATAGCACATTGACTCAATCTCTAATTGTTACAAATATGCAGCTAATAAGCTTTTTGCTTTATTCAGATTAAGGTTTGTGTTTTATCTTTGAGGATTAAAGAGAAATGTACAGAGAAAGTAAGGTATGGCATATGGCAAATGTGGGGATATTAAGTGACATTTGTAAAATGAAGCTAATTATTAAAGCTGTTTTTGTTCTGTGTTTACTTTTTGATGAGCTCCTTCTCGTGGAATATATATGAGACTTTTTTTCCTTCTTTCTCCCAAACAGTGCTTCTGTGTATATCTCTGTCTAGGAGGTGGGTTATTGCAGATACAGGGAACAATTACTGTTTCTGCATCACAATACAGGGGAAGAGGTAACATACAGCTATGTACAGACAAAAAATGCAGTAATCTAGAGATTTTGTCAAAACAGATGACGGAAATCTCAAACAGTTTTGAATAAAAATACTCACACAAGCTGGGATAATATTTATAATAAAACAGAGGCCAGCCTCGTAAGCTTCGATAAGTACCACATTTCTAATGCATTTTGCAGCGTATACAAAAGGCATTGGACTTTCAAGATAAAAGACATTCAGATAACCAGAGAAAGTGCATACTGTGTTTTTGTTTGCTGGCCTGATTTTTAATATTCCCAAAATTAAGCAACCTCATTCTCAACATCAGCAAGTGGGTTTAAACACGTTACTAGTTACTCAGACTAAATTACTTATTCACTGGAAAAGTAAATAAGGGATTACTGTTCATTTTTAGCTAATTTAATCCTACAGTTGTATTACACACTGTAAATAATTTCAACATAAAGTACTTGGCGCTTACATACTGTATGTAATTTCAACACTTCTAAAGTCAACATTGAATCAGAAATCTACATTTACAGTCTAAAGAGATAAAACTGACTCCTCTGTGTGCAGGTGTGTCTACATTCAGTTTTTCCTGATCTATAGAGAAACCATACAGATTAAACTTTAAAATCATACAAATCTGCAAAACATGTTCATAGAAAGCTTCTAAAGTGTTAATTTTTAAATTCAACTACAATTAACCAACTAACTGAAAACAAACATTATCTCGACATTGAAATAATGTACATGAAAGCAAGGCAATATAAATAATAAAAGCTTTCCCATGCTCTGACTCCAAATCTGTTAAATAAAGAGTCTCAAAGGTTTATAGAAAGTTTTAAGCTGTAGCCTATTAGCTGTACGTAACACTAAGTTGCTATTTATTGAGTAACTAAATTACTTCTTTCAGACACAGTGATTAGTAAAAGTAATTTAAATACATCACTGATGATGTAATCAATAACTGGTAATTAATTACTTTTATGGTAATTTACCTAACACTGCTCGGCAACCGTTGGTATTTCGTCTATAAACTTCTACTCCTGAAAATAAATGCATTACAACCAGAGCTACTTTTTTTTTTTTTTTCTCATAATGCAGAACTTGTCATATTCAATGGCTTAAAATGGATATCTCCAGATACCCACTGCAGCATATAGACATCATCTCAAAGAAAAAATCAGCGGCAACAGGGAGAGTGAAAAATGCACTTTGTTGGCAGTTGGTGAAACATGATTATTCTTGAGGAGTTGAGAGCACAGAAGCTGTGGGCCTTAATTTGACTAATGACATACCTTTGATGGCAGTGGAAGCAATCTGGATGTGATGCAGTTTTCTGCAGAGTACTTCCCTGTCTATGAAATAGGAGGCAGCCAGCTGGTGCAGGGCTCTCCTAGAGTCACAGCCGTGTTGTTACTGGTGTGAAGCTGTCAGCTCTGCTTTCTTTACTCCAACTTCCTCTTGTCCATAACATAGTCAGAGCCTCCTCCTAGTGGAAACAGAACAGACCAGGCTTATTGATATAGAAAGGTTTTATAGTAAGAATTTATTTAGTTCGTATGCTCCTGCAGAATGTATTATTCTGATGAAAGTTGTAGCTTTATATAATCTGACTGATAACCAGGGACAGGTGAAGTAAACTTATTTGATATGTATTAGAACTTCATAAAGCATGTATTCTGAATGACCATATTTCCATCCCTAATTAATAACTTAATTGAACAACTACTTTACAAAAACTATTAATAAAAAAAAATTAATTTAAAATTGATGAAAGTTAGGGCCTAAAGCAGAAAGTGTGGCCAAATATAGATTTTTTCTGATTATTCACAATCTTTATTTTTAACAAAGATTTTAAAAATCTCCAAAGATCATCAAAAAGATTTACACTCTCTATTTTCAGTGGCTATGTAATACTCAATGTGATTAATACTGGTGTATCAGTATTTCCAGAACTTGCTTTCAGGAAAGGAGACTCCTATGAAATCTTCAGTATATTAAATTATATTTTATCTGTAAGTAGAAATATATATATATATATATATATATATATATATATATATTAGTTTGTACTAAATCTAATGTAAAGTTTGAACATAAACAAAACAACAAGTGAATCAAAATTAGTGTAATTTCAAAAATATACAGTTTATTTAGTTTTGCTCTGATTCTCAAAACAAATTACTTCTAAACAGCTGTAATTTCAACAAAATGTCTCGAAAAGATAAGTTACCATTTTTCCATAATTCCAAGAATTGGCAGTTAGTGCGAAGCAGAATCAAAATTGTAACTATAATAAGTTAATTGAATCGAATCAATTGAATCAGAATCGAGAGATTCAATTATCACAGAATTGAATCAGGAAATCTGTAAAGGGTGACTTTACAGTTTATGCTTATACTGTATCTGTAACTCTCTGGCAGTTGGTATTCCAAGCATCTCTGTTGCAAAGCCAGAGACTTGCATCTCCATTTTCATGCTCTAACCTTACATAATATTGCTTGTTTTCCAGAGCAGTGAAGGCTACATCAGTTGCGTACAGCCAATACTTTGCATTACGTGAAGTGCATCTTTCAGGCACACACTGTGTGCAGATTTCTGAGTGTAACCTATTCTGGACATAGATGCCATCTTGTTTACACTCTGCCTCCTTCCAAACCGCTACAGTATTGGCGCACACATTATGGTGGCAAAGCATGTCACAAGTGATTTTGCTTGGCTTGATAGAGGTGAAATTGAGTATGTAACACATGCATGAGATCTATTTGTGTTTCTTCTTCATGAAAAACGCTTAGTTCCTAGTTAGCTCACAGTAGGAATTATAATCTTTGTGCAAAACCACCATGAGGATGTTTCACAGGAATATGTTTTTCTACCTCTCTAGTGTAGCTGACAGTAGAAAATGGGTCCTATATTTCTTGGATCAGGTTAGCTGGGCAATTAGCTGGGCAGTGGTCTATGTCTTCCAGGAGTCAATGCTTTATAGAACTCTCGGGTGAGAGGCAAAGGAGTTCAGGAAATCCTGGTCGCCTGCAGCCAAGTTATTCACTTCTTAACGCTAAATTTCTGCATGAGAAAAACAGAGACAGTAAACAGGCCTGGTTCCTAATGATCTGTTTTCATTAACATTTCTTGACTGTTTTGGGAGATGATAGAAGGAGGACACCGCGGGCAAATCCAGCGCCTCCTGCCAAGCTGCATCTCTTAGCCTCAGTATTCTGTAGAGTACAGCTCATTTGGGGTATGAATACTTACGCCAGGGCAACCGCTCTCTGAATGCAGCTGACAGGTGTTATGCTCAATGAACATTTCAGACAGAAATCTCGCCCTGACAGAAAGACTCATAGAAGTCTGCCCTGGTGGTGACAACCCATACCTTCTGCTAAAAAGTGAAGAGTAGTAGGAAAGAAAAGCTTAAATGAAAAAATAACACCAATAAAGCTCTGAAATCCTTCCAGGCGAAACTCCCCAAAAACAATGCTCCAGGCTTTGGTGACTCATGCATTTTGGGTAATTCCTTCCTGCTCTTAAGCTTCCCTCCATAGTAATTGTTAATGAGACACAGTTTATACATACTTGCCATGAAGAAAAACTAAATGTTTCTTGAATCTGTAGGAATGATCACGGCATTTTAATGAAACAAATTAGTCTGCACTTTCAAAAAAGATACAAAATTGGGTTAATAATATGTACACTTTATGGGTATTTGAAAGAAGTACTTTAGGTGTTTATGTCGAAGTTCAGTTCCATTTAGTCCTGGTTTTCGCTTTAACAACATTACAAACAAAGACAAGAACACGCAGGTCAAAATGTTGATAATGTGGTAAGACTGAAAAGTTACTTGTTGTCAACAGAATGTCTGCATAAGTGACCTAATGCAAAAATAAATCTGAAACCATATTTTTGGCAACGCATCAAACATCCGCAAGTCGATGCTTAAATGCTTGTTAACGTGTATGTATAAGAGATGAATTTTACCAGCTGATAACCCGCTAAAGACCAGTCGTATAGTTGAGCTAAAGCAGAGCCAGAAATATTATTTGCTGTCATAGTTTGCTCGGTTTGTTTGTTCTGCACCAAAGTTTAGATGGCAGTGTTCAAATGAACTGTGACCTAATAAAGCAAATTTGCACAAACAAAAACATGGTTAAGTACAATAAAACCACAGCAACATGCTTTTGCACACTAACCATACCTGATTGTGGATTAAAAACTGTGGTTAACAGCGCTACCTCCGGTTCACATAAATCTACTTATTACTGCTTTAGTGAGACACAAAATATGTTCCAACAAATACATATCACTGCAGTTTACAAAGGAAATGAAATACTAGAGGCAGAAATTTGATGTATTTATCTTTTCTTACACAAATTTAGTTTGATTAATAAAGTGATATCCTCACTAATTACTTGGAAGACATTTGTAATGATCAAAACAATATTACTATGCTTTGTAGATTTGAAAACTGATAAGCTTTTTGAATGCCAGATCATCGACGATATGACTTCATATCTAAGAATGGTAAGGCGCCGAGGAGCTTGATACATAGAGGATTAGTGACAGGTCCATGATCAGGTAATACATAATTCAAGCAACGTGAATAAAAATACAGCAATACGTATCTATATCAACAAAATAAAAATGTGCCAGGGCTGTTTTTTAAAACCTGTGTTGTAGTGCCAGGGAGATTTCTCTTTGAATCTGCAGCGCTAAAAAAATATATTACTACACTCTCTTTATTATAAACCATGGTTAATTTTTTTGCAAAGGGGTTAGCATTAGGGGTAAATATGTGTGAGGTCTGTACCATTGACAGCTTTCACCAGGATTTGAATGTAGAATTAAGTCATATTTGTTCAAGTCTATGAGACTTGTTTTAAAAAAATTTTTAGCTTGTTCTATGCACCAAATAACACTATTTCATCTAAACTGGTTCTTAACATGCCTTTGTTTAATCTGACTGATGAAATGAAAAGAGTGCGTTTTTATTCTTTGCACAATTTGTTTTCAACTGATCTATCTTGTATTTTGCTTAAATAATCGTATTTTTACAAATGTACTTCGTTTACTTTTAGAATCAATTTTTATGACATTCAGTAGAGAGTTAAGCCTAGAACTGGTGATCTAAATTCATGAAAATTGTTTGTGCTCACTTAACCAATATTTCCAAGAAATTGGTTTGATGATGTTTCTTGGGATTTTTATTAAGTCATGTTGGAATGTGGATACATTGGTGGTATCCTGTTTGTTGTTTAAGAAAATATATAGCAAGCCATGACTGCACCGGTTTGGTCTCAAAACGAAATTACTGCCAAACAAACAACAAAGCCGAAAACATAAAAATCACTGCAATAATCATCCACCCTAGACTTCTTCAGTGGCGTGCTCATTTAAATCCAAATGGTGACTCTTGGCATGTAGATTTCCCAATGAGGCGCACCTTACCAAAAATTATTAGGAATAAGCCAGTTAAAAGGTGATCATAAAGAGACACAGACAACCGTAAGTACTGTAGTGTTTATTCCCTAAGTTCAGAGGTGTTAGGTTAGCAGTGCGGTGACCAACCCCAGATGTTATCGCGGGAAGTTCTGGCACCATGCTGCGTTTGATGCTTGGACTGATTTATATACTTGAACTGAAACTCAAACATAGCTAAGTGCAGGAGCTCAGAACTGTTGGCAATGACAAACCGAGATGTCATTGGATGCCAGCATTTTTGTACTCTTAGCCAACTATAAAAGTCAGCGCCGTAGATGTAGAATGTTCCTTTTGAAACATACCCAATTTTTCTAAAGTAAAAGTTGTTTCACTAACCTCTTAGGTTTCCTATGACATTTTTTTCAATCCATTGTCTCATATTGTTTTAATGACAGCTGTGAGGTAGTTAATGCAACATACATTACTGTTATCATCAATTTA